>NC_058085.1:293656722-294299936 GCF_014858855.1 Bufo gargarizans | reverse complement strand
CTGAGTCCTAGGAGACCTCAGAGTGTCATATATACATTTTCTGGGCAATTGGAGCACCTTGAATTCATGCAGGATCAAATCTGCCACAAATCAATTAAAAAAATTAATAAATTGGTAAATCAGACACAAATAATTTTCAAGACGTTCGCTCATCTCTAATATAAGGCTCTGTTTAATCTTTGTTGTAGTTTCCATTATAAATTGAAACTATGATGCAGTGTCGGGTCCATCATATGATGGACGCCTGTAGTGCCGACACTCCTCGTTGACTTAGGCCTCTTTCACACTACAGTATTTTGCGTTCCGTATACGGTCCGTTTTTTGCGGTCCGTATACGGTACGTATACGGAACCATTCATTTCAATGGTTCCGCAAAAAAACGGAATGTGTTCCGTATGCATTCCGTTTCCGTATTTCCGTTTTTCCGTTCCGTTGAAAAGATAGAACATGTCCTATATTTGGCCGCAAATCACAGTCCGTGGCTCCATTCAAGTCAATGGGTCCGCAAAAAAAACGGAACACATACGGAAATGCATCCGTATGTCTTCCGTATCCGTTCCGTTTTTTGCGGAAGCATCTATTGAAAATGTTATGCCCAGCCCAATTTTTAATATGAAATTACTGTATACTGTATTTGCCATACGGAAAAACGGAACGGAACAACGGAACGGAAACGGAACCACAACGGAAGCAAAAAACGGAACAACGGATCCGCGAAAAACGGAACGCAAAACACTGAATTCAACATACTGTAGTGTGAAAGAGGCCTTATAGTGAGGTCCAACAGTTTTAGCCAAGGTGTTTTTTTTTAATGCTATGCAAGGTGCTATTTTTAGTCTCAAATGAATCCCCTTTTCTATCTTAAATGGTGTCACATGCATATGAAAAATGTCAGAGTATCTTTAAATTACTGGAATCAGGATATCTAGAATTGCCATCATATAGAAAACTTCCGCTATGTTATTTATATAATAAAGTATGACTCTGCAACTCTTTGTTATTAAGGAGTCTACAGTACACTTTTCATTAGGGTACAATTTGAATCTTAAAGCAAAGTATTAAACAAGAGAATAGATGGTTCAGATTTAATATCAGTATGGCATATTAGTTACTTACAGTGCAATTGAAAAGTCTTTAGACCCTTTCCTATTTTGTTATGTTGCGGCCTTGTGCTAAAATGAAAAAATACAAAAGTGAAAACAGAATGTTAGAACTCCTTGCTAGTGTATTGCAAAGGGAAAACTAAAATCTTGCATTTATATAAGTATCCAGACCCTTTGCTCAGTACTAATTTAAAACACCTTTGGCAGCAATTACAGCTTCCAGTCTTTTAGGGGATGATGCCACACGGTTTGCACACCTGGATTTGGGGACTTTCTGCCATTCTTCTCTGCAGATTCTCTCAAGCACTGTCAGGTTGGATGGAGGACCTCTGACCTCTGACATATCTCTGTCAGGTCTCTCCAGAAATGGTCTATTGGGTTCATGTCAGGGCTCTGGCTGGACCATTCAAGGACATTCACAGACATGTCCAGTAAGCCACTCCTGTGTTGTCTTGGCTGTGTGCTGAGAAACATAGAATGTGTCGGCAGATTATAACCATTTGGCCCATCTAGTCTGCCCAATATACTGAATACTATGAATAGCCCCTGGCCCTATCTTATATGAAGGATGGCCTTATGCCTATCCCATGCATGCTTAAACTCCTTCACTCTATTTGCAGCTACCACTTCTGCAGGAAGGCTATTCCATGCATCCACTACATCTCAGTAAAGTAATACTTCCTGATGTTACTTTTAAACCTTTGCCCCTCTAATTTAAAACTATGTCCTCTTGTAGCAGTTTTTCTTCTTTTAAATATTCTCTCCTCTTTTACCGTGTTGATTCCCTTTATGTATTTACAAGTTTCTATCATATCCCCTCTGTCTCGTCTTTCTTCCAAGCTATCCATGTTAAGGTCCTTTAATCTTTCCTGGTAAGTTTTATCCTGCAATCCATGTACTAGTTTAGTAGCTCTTCTCTGAACTATCTCCAAAGTATCAATATCCTTCTGGAGATATGGCCTCCAGTATTGAGCACAATACTCCAAATGAGGTCTCACTAGTGCACCTCCCTCTTTCTACTGGTAATGCCTCTCCCTATACACCCAAGCATTCTGATAGCATTTCCTGCTGCTCTATGACATTGTCTGCCTACCTTTAAGTATTTTAAAATAATGACCCCTACATCCCTTTCCTCAGATACTGAGGTTAGGACTGTATCACTGATTTTATATTCTGCTCTTGGGTTTTTACGCCCCAGGTGCATTGTCCTGCACTTATCAACATTCAATTTTAGTTGTCAGATTTTTGACCATTCCTCTAGTTTTCCTAAATCCTTTTCCATTTGGTGTATCCCTCCAGGAACATCAACCCTGTTACAAATCTTTGTGTCATCAGCAAAAAGACACACCTTACCATCGAGGCCTTCGGCAATTTCGCTCATAAAGATATTAAACAATATGGGTCCCAGAAAAGATCTCTGAGGTACCCCACTGGTAACAAGACCATGGTCTGAATATACTCCATTGACTACAACCCTCTGTTGTCTGTCCCTCAGCCACTGCCTAATCCATTCAACAATATGGGAGTCCAACCACAAAGACTGCAATTTATTGTATAACAGCTAAAGAGTAACCCTTAATAGTAAATAATCTTTATTAATTCATAGAACGCACTATAAGTCCTATCAGGTCCATGTACAAGAAGTCCACCCATATATTGAGAAGAGGAGGTGAAGTGACCCTGGTAATGATACTACATCTAGGCCCTGTGCTCAGGGGCGACTCCTGGTGGTGGAGACCCCCCGTCCTCGAACCTCACTGACAACTCCTAGTACACCCTATGGTAGGCGGGCCGGCAATGGCCGTATGGGTGGACTCAGTTGGGCATGGACCGGACAGGATCCTGTATCATCACTAGATGATGAGGAGGACGCAGATGACAGGAGGTCATCCTCGTCCTCACTAGGGCTCTCGGATTCGGAGACAAGCAGGGCGTATGCCTCCTCGGCCAAGAACGTCTGGCGGGCCATGGGGGAGTGTGTGTGTGTGGAAAACTTTATTAGTGTGTGTGTGGGGGCAGGGGTGTTCGCGTACCTACCCTAAACGTAACGGAAAAAAAACCCTAAATAAAAAAAGCACAAAAAAACTGAAAGAAAAAGATTCAAACTCGCTAATCAGCGGTCCAAAGCTGATCAGCGGTGGGGTGGGCGATGTGCTAACAGTGACTGGACACTAACAGTGCCGGCCACAGTCAGTGCACGCACAAAAAGATTTTAAAAAAGTGCTTGCGCCACAAAAAATGTGGGGCGGCGGGGGTGTAAGCTGAAGCACCCCTGGGGGGGGTCTAGGGTCACACAGCTGAGTGTGCTGTGGACCCCAGACACCCGATCAGGGTGATGTTGAAAAAAAAAAAAACTCTCCCTAATCTCCCTGCCTAATCTAAGCTGTCCCTAAACCTGTCCCTAAACCTGTCCCTAAGTACCTGTGGTGGCTCAGATGGGGGTGCTGGTCACAGATGAGGGGTGCTGGGGGTGCTGGGGCTCCTCTCTCCACTCTCTAGAATGCAGTGTGAAGGAGGCAGAGCTGGGGGAAGTCAACCAGCCTGTGCAGCTAATCGGAAGCGATCCTGAGAGGTGATGTCACCATCACCTCTCAGGATCTAAGGATGGTGATTGGTGGTGTATTATCACACCACCGATACCATCCTATTCCGGGTTATCGGGTCACTAGAGACCCGAATAACCCGGAAACGCAGCAAACAGCAGGTCTGAATTGGCCTGCGGTTTGCTGCGATCGCCGATACAGGGGGGTCACAGGACCCCCGGCATTGTCACAGAGTGCCTGCTGAATGATTTCAGCAGGCACTCTGTTCCAATCACCGCCCGCCATGTTGCGGTGATCAGGAATACACAGGGCTTACAGGTACGCCCTGTGTCCTTAAGTACCGGGACATTAGGGCGTACCTGTACGCCCTGTGTCCCCAACACAGAATTACATCTTCTTAAATACAAAAACATGAAGAAGGTTTGAGTATGGATGACTTTAAAGTCGGTCCTTTTTTTTTTCTTTTCTTTTTCCACTCAGGCTCCCACCAGGCATTCTTGGAGTTTTCAGGGGATTACATAATTATTTTGTATATAATTGTTTAATGACAATATCTGCATAGATTTGGATATTATTTATTTTGAATTATTGATGAAAAATGTATAAAATATATTAGCATTTTTAAAAAATTCAATAATTACATAACTGATAATATAGACTTTTATTGCAGCCTCCAGTGTAGATGTGAACAGAACCTAACACACATACCCCAGCTAGAATTTAGCCAAAGGGGACATTCAGTTTAGAAATCTGTCTAGGTTTCATAGCATTACAAGAGTTGTATATAGCCACATTAGTAGATGCACAGGTTGTGGGCATACAGTAGAGTAATGCATTTCACTATATCTCTTTATATCATTATATGGGTGACATTTAACCTTGTATTATATGCTATGAATGATATTTCCATTTGTCAGACAATATTCAGCCACTAACATAGAATATACCATGGCTTTGGTGCGGACTATATTAAACTATGTAATCATTTATAGATGTTAATAAATAAGCAATGCACATAATTATTGTTGCACATTCTGTATATAGTAATGAGCTCTTATAGCCAAATGAAGCTTCTGTTCTCAAGGACGTAACTTTCCCGAACTGATTGCCTTCCTTTCTCTATTCAATCTGTTTATTTACTTTGCATTACCAGAGACCCTCTCTGCAGGAGTTGCCTCTTTTTCCCCTGGGTGTCAGCATCTGATGTCTTACATCTGCTCAGTGATTGATGGAGCCTGAATACACGTTATTACTCTCTCACAAGCAGAAATCAAACAGGCTATTAACTACATTACTTCAAAGAACTGTTTCAATACAACTTACTTATCGTAATTGAAACAGGATTTTTTTTTTGTTAAATATTTGTTATGTACTGTAGATAAATTGCAGGTGGTGAATTGCATGCAATAAACAAAAAGACCAATAAGATATTGGGTTAAAGGTGGAGAGGGTGCACATAATATTCAATCTGGTCTATGATTTTAAAAAGTCGATTACACAGTAAAAAGTTACTAGTGCAGGTACTAATTTGCTCATTTGGATGTGGAGACAGTAGTAGAATAAT
This sequence comes from Bufo gargarizans, assembly GCF_014858855.1. Classification (NCBI taxonomy): domain Eukaryota; kingdom Metazoa; phylum Chordata; class Amphibia; order Anura; family Bufonidae; genus Bufo; species Bufo gargarizans. The sequence goes on along the minus strand of NC_058085.1, from coordinate 294,294,726 downwards.
GGTGGCATGGTTATAAAGGAAATGTGACTGCAGGTTATTGACTAGCAAGAAGGAGTAGCATATAAAAACACACATTGAATTAGTAGTTTATTTTGTTAATATGGTCTAACATTGGATGAAACTCACTGGTAAACATAAGGTTAGTGCACATTAGGTCTTGTGTACAATGCAACCTGCACCTTCAGTATGTTTATATGGCATTGACTCGCGCTCCTTTTATTTTGATGAGTATTTATAAAATTAGGTAGTACAAAACATTAATTAGTAATAAAGAGGAGCATTGAACAAACAAACAGAAAAAAAACACAAGTTCTATGCTTTCTTCTAAAGTACTGTATATCCATTTGCTATGTGTCAAAGTGAAAGGGCTTCAAGGGTTTGTTCATGAGGGTCAATTCACATATTGTTTTTTCACACATTTAGGCTACATGCACACGACCGTGTGTGTTTTGCGGTCCGCAAATTGTGGTTCCGCAAAAAAAAAAATGGATGACATTCCGTATGGCATCCGTTTTTTTTGCGGATCTGTTTTTTTTGCGGATCTATTGTAATAATGCCTATCCTTGTCCGCAAACTAGAATAAATTGGACAGGCATTTTTTTAGCGGAGCAACGGAACGGACATACTGATGCGGACAGCACACGGTGTGCTGTCCGTGTTTTTTGCGGACCCATTGAAATGAATGGGTCCGCATCCTATCCGCAAAAAAAACGGATCGGACACTGAAACAAAATACGGTCGTGTGCATGAGGCCTTAGTGTGTGTGCTAGGAAAGCACCTGGTGTACAGTACATGCAAATTGTGCACATGGGCCCCAATGCACCAAGCATATTCCAAAAGAGTATCCTTTGGGCATATGTGGGGCCAGTATGTGTTGGCATACCTTATTTTTGTTGTTGTTGTTTTTTTTTTTTTTTTTTTTTTACTGTATAGGAATGTGCAGTCTACTAAACGTTCTCATTTGTTTGTTTTTTAAATGAGAGTCGATGTCTATGCCAATACAGTGGTATACATTGTAGGCTTCCTTTGGAGATCTATGTCAGAGAATGGGATGTGCGACCTAAAGGGATTCAATATAATGTTTGCTAGAAAAAAAAATGTCACCACCCACCCTACATCACCTACTGAACCTGACCACTGTTGCATGGCTTCCAAATCCTTACAAAGGTCCTTGCCCTCACAGTCTGTGTAATGTAAGGGACACTCACAATTTGTCTTTGTTCACGACCCACGACACCACTGCAGTGGAGAAAGACCCGGTGACACTAAAAGGCTATGTGTCCAATATACAGTTTTCTCATACATAATAGGAGGAGGCTTTAATGGATTTAGGCTGGGGCTAAACGCAACTTAGGTCACAACAAGTGGTGGACAACCAAAAATCACTGTGTAGCAAACCATTTACTTGCAATACAGGCAGTGCTACACAGCAATCTTTGATCGTTTGCTGCCTGTCATGGCCAAAGTTGCCGTGCAGCCCCTTAAACACTTCTACAATATTTACATTATTACATTACAACAGTGCTCAGGTCAGTGGATGGCAGGGAGGGAAGATGTTGGGTAGGGAGTTGTTTTTTTTTTTACAAACATTACATTGAAAAGCCTGATTTTAAAAGGTTATGAGAAGAGATGAGTGAATTTTTCAAAAATGCAATTCGCCGGTTCACCAAATTTTTTATGAATTGTTTTGCAGAGAATTAAGTTAAAAAAACAGCTATTTCCTGGCTGCTCAGAGCCTTTATAGTAGTGTAGAACACTGTGCCTTGCAGTAAGGCCCCATGCACACGGCCGTGTTTCACAGCCGTGTGCGGGCCGTGGAACCGCGGCCTGGATCCCTCCTGAGAGCAGGAGCGCACGGCGTCACTGGTTGCTATGACGCCGTGCGCTCCCTGCTGCCGGCACAGTACAGTAATACACTGGTATGATCTATACCAGTGTACTACTGTACTGTGCCGGCAGCAGGGAGCGCAGGGTGTCATAGCAACCAGTGACGCCGTGCGCTCCTGCACTCAGGAGGGATCCAGGCCGCGGTTCCACGGCCCGCACACGGCTGTGAAACACGGCCGTGTGCATGGGGCCTAACACGCATAGGGAGTCTGCTTTGGTAGTGAACCAATACTGTGAGTCAGTATGACATGCAGATGACACGAGTCGCTTTTAGAATCACTGCACACTTCAATTATTTGGGCAGTCACGGGGCCAAAACTGACCAAATAACTCAAGTATGAACTCAGCCTTACAGGTCGATGTTAGCATCAAGAAGAAGCGCACTCCTTTTACACCGTCCTCAGCTGATTCCACATAGATGTCTACAGAACCGGTCTAATAAAACGCTTATACAAGTAGAGCCCCCCCCGACAGAGTGTGTAAGCAGTAAGTTAGTGTTGACATCACTGATTATTTTGCCCTTCCTCTGATCTGTCAGAACAATAAACCACAAAAAACGGATCCTGTCTGTGGAGCACCCGCGTTCACTCGGTCAGCATTTGGTCACTAATCCATCAGTATTGCTAATGCCAAAAAACAGGAGTGGATCCAAAACAGATGACAAGTGAACAGAATATTTGCAAGTCTTCTGTGTTTTGTACCCACTCCTGCTTTTGGCTACCAAATCACAAGCCAAGTCTGATGGGACCATACAGGCCTTACAGCTGCTACACAGACAGGATCCATTGTGCGTCTTATTTTACTTTCCTTCTGACAGATTAGACCAAGAGTCAAATAAATGATTATGTCAGCCTAGCCAAAAAAGCTAAATAGTGGCCCAGTCATGAAGTAGAGAGGGTGGGAACAGCATGAGGAGACCACAGTGGCCAAATCACAGAGTGTGGAGGTGATGGCAGCATCAGGAGGCTGCAGAGTGATACAATGACAGAATGTGGAGCTAGCCGCAGCATCAGGAGGCCACAGAGTGGCACAATGACAGAGTGTGGAGGTGGCGGCAGCATCAGAAAACCACAGAGTGGCAAGGTGACATAGTGTGAAGGTGGCAGCAGCATCAGGAGACCCACAGAGTAGCAAGGTGACATAGTGTGGAGGTGGGTGGAAATACCAGTACCCGCTGAAGATAGTGGGTGAAAAAAGGAGTACATGGCATCAGATGGGTGGCAGCATCAGAATAGTAGCTAAGGCAGGTAGCCAGAAGAAACCAGTCTCTTTTGTCAAAGTGTTAGTGTGGCACCATGGATGAGCTAGCCTGATGCATCAGGAATTGGTGGTTGGAAATCCTGGCTGATCCACGCCTGATTCATCTAGACAAAGGTCAATCTCACCACATTTTTGGTGTAACTATGGCCACCACCGCACTAAACACCCGCTCTGATGCCACACTACTGGCCGGGCAGGACAGCTTTTCCACTGCAAACTCGGCAAGTTGCGGCCACAAATCCAGTTTAGCTGCCCAGTAGTCCAGCAGATCTTCAATGTCGGCTGGCAGGGTGCACTCAAAGTATTCCACCAACTGCTGGTTCAGGTTCTGCTCCAGGTCTAGATACTGCTGCTGGTGAGTAGTTTCTTCACTATGCGGGTGAAGAAAGCTGCTCATCAGCGACTGTAGACTTAGGCTGCTGCTGATGGAGCTGGTACTGCTCCTGCCATCCCACCCCTCCCCAGAGGCTATGGCAGTGGAACATGAGCGCAGAGGGCCCCCCGGTCAGACCTGTGAGAGGATGGACAACGGCGCAGATAGGCAGCGGCCAACTGACCACTTAGGATGTCTCTATACAGTTGCAAGAAATAGTATGTGAACCCTTTGGAATGATATGCATTTCTGCACAAATTGGTCATAAAATGTGATCTGATCTTCATCTAAGTCACAACAATAGACAATCACAGTCTAGTCTGCTTAAACTAATAACACACAAAGAATTAAATGTTACTATGTTTTTATTGAATACACCATGTAAACATTCACAGTGCAGGTGGAAAAAGTATGTGAACCCCTAGACTAATTACATCTCCAAGAGCTAATTGGAGTGAGGTGTCAGCCAACTGGAGTCCAATCAATGAGATGAGATTGGAGGTGTTGGTTACAGCTGCCTTGCCCTATAAAAAAAACACACACCAGCTCTGGGTTTGCTTTTCACAAGAAGCATTGCCTGATGTAAATGATGCATCACACAAAAGAGCTCTCAGAAGACCTATGATTAAGAATTGTTGACTTGCATAAAGCTGGAAAGGGTTATAAAAGTATCTCCAAAAGCCTTGCTGTTCATTAGTCCACGGTAAGACAAATTGTCTATAAATGGAGAAAGTTCAGCACTGCTACTACTCTCCCTAGGAGTAGCCGTCCTGTAAATATGACTGCAAGAGCACAGCGCATACTGCTCAATGAGGTAAATAAGAATCCTAGAGTGTCAGCTAAAGACTTACAAAGGTCTCTGGCATATGCTAACATCCCTGTTAGCGAATCTACGATACGTAAAACACTAAACAAGAATGGATTTCATGGGAGGATATCACAGAGGAAGCCACTGCTGTCCAAAAAAAAAAAAACATTGCTGCACGTTTACAGTTTGCACAAGAGCACCTGGATGTTCCACAGCAGTACTGGCAAAATATTTTGTGGACAGATAAAACCAAAGTTGAGTTGTTTGGAAGAAACACACAACAATATGTGTGGAGAAAAAGAGGCACAGCACACCAACATCAAAACCTCATCCCAACTGTGAAGTATGGTGGTGGAGGCATCATGGTTTGGGTCTGCTTTGCTGCATCAAGGCCTGAATGGATTGCTATCATCGAAGGAAAAATGAAATCCCAAGTTTATCAAGACATTTTGCAGGAGAACTTAAGGCCATCTGTCCACCAGCTGAAGCTCAACAGAAGATGGGTGTTGCAACAGCATAACGACCCAAGGCATAGAAGTAAATCAACAACAGAATGGCTTAAACAGAAAAAAAATACGCCTTCTGGAGTGGCCCAGTCAGAGTCCTGACCTCAACCCGATTGAGATGCTGTGGCATGACCTCAAGAAAGCGATTCACAACAGACATCCCAAGAATATTGCTGAATTTAAACAGTTCTCTAAAGAGAAATGGTCAAGAATTACTCCTGATCTGCAACTTCAGGAAATGTTTGGTTGAAGTTATTGCTGCCAAAGGAGGTTAAACTAGTTATTAAATCCAAGGGTTTACATACTTTTTCCACCTGCACTGTGAATGTTTACATGGTGTGTTCCATAAAAACATGGTAACATTTAATTCTGTGTGTGTTATTAGTTTAAGCAGACTGTGATTGTCTATTGTTGTGACTTAGATGAAGATCAGATTGCATTTTATGACCAATTTGTGCAGAAATCCATATCATTCCAAAGGGTTCACATACTTTTTCTTGCAACTGTAGTAGTTCAGTTTGTTATCCCGCTCAGCCGGTGTAAAAAAGGCCCCCATTTTGGACAGGTAGCGAGGGTCCAACAAGGTGGAGAGCCAGAAGTTATCACTCTGCAGAATGGTGACAATTTGGCTGTCACTACCCAAGCAAGTGAGCATGCATTGGGCCATTTGCGCAAGTGATTCAGAGGGACTCCCTGCCTCCATCTCCACTGCATACTGCCACGATGTGTCTGGGTCCTCTGCCTCATCTTCCTTATCGCCCTGTAGCTCCTCTGGCTGCTCCTGCTCCTCCTCTCCTGTCACCTGTGTAGAAAAGCCACCCATTTCGCTACACATTGCTTGTGCTCCAATGTCCTCCTCCAGTTCAGTCCCCACAGGGCTCATGTGGCCATGAGATCTAGGCGCCACGTCTCCACTCCCCTGACCAGCCAGATTTACCAGCATCTGTTCCAGGACATGAAGCAGTGGAATGACATTGTTAATCCCGTACTCCTGGCAACTGACAAATACTGTGGCCTCCTCAAAGGGCCTTAACAAACGGCAGGTGTCACGCATGAGCTGCCACTGTCTGACATCGAAGTTACACAGGAGAGTACTCCTGTCCGCTTGGATCATAAGGAAATCGTTGATGGCCTTTCTCTGTTCGTACAGTCGGTCCAACATATGGATGGTGGAATTCCAACAGGTGGAAACGTCGCATATCAGCCTATGTTGGGGGATGCTGTACTGCTGCTGCAGCTCAAGGAGGGTGTGCCAAGTTGTCACCTGGCCAAGTTGTTGGTGTGGCTGTGCAGGAACCACATTCACCCAGTGAGCCGTAAAGGACATGTATTGTCCCTGACCGTAGTTACAGCTCCACGTGTCGGCGCTGCCATGCACTATGGCAGACACCGACAGGCTCAAGGACTGGCCCACCTTCTGTTCTACATATTTGTGCAGGGCTGGTACTGCCTTTTTCGCAAAGAAGTGATGGCTTGGGACTCTCAACCTCGGCTCGGCACAAGCCATCAGGGGCAATTAGGCCCTAATTTATTTGAACTTTTACAAAACACAACAGGCTTTTCAACAGATAAGTGCAACGCTGGACGGCGAATATATTTTTATTTCACCACTAATACACGGTAAACTGGGCATTAGAATATTTCACTGCACCGTAGAACAGCAATTAGGCCCTAATTTTTTCTACTTTTACACAAAAGGCTTTTTAACAGATAAGTGCAATGATGAACGGTGAATATATTTTTATTTTGCCACTAATAAACGGCAAACTGTCATTTAGAGTATAGCACTGCACCGCTGAACAGCAATTAGGCCCTAATTTTTATATTTTTACTTTTACAGAACACAACAGGCTTTTCAACAGATAAGTGCAACGATGAACGGCAAATATATTTTTGTTTCAACACTAATACACGGCAAACTGTGCTTTAGAGTATATCACTGCACTGCACAACGGCAATTAGGCCCTAATTTATTTCAACTTTTACAAAACACAACAGGCTTTTCAACAGATAAGTGCAACAATGGACGGCGAATATATTTTTATTTCACCACTAAGACACGACAAACTGGGCTTTATAATATATCACTGCACGGCGCAAGAGCAATTAAGCACAATTCTTTTTGTATTTTTACACTACACAAAATGCTTTTCAACAGATAAGTGTAACGCTGGACAGCGAATATATTTTTATTTTGCTGGTAATACAGGTTAAACTGGGCTTTAGAATATATCACTGCACAGTAGAACGGCAATTAGGCCCTAATTTTTTTCTACTTTTACACAATACAAAAGGCTTTTCAACAGATAAGTGCAATGCTGAACGGCAAATATATTTTTATTTCGCCAGTAATACAAAGCAAACTGGGCTTTAGAATATTTCACTGCACCGCAGAACAGCAATTAGGCCCTCATTTTTTTCTACTTTTACACAAAGGGCTTTTCAACAGATAAGTGCAACGATGAACGGCAAATATATTTTTATTTTGCCACTAATACATGGGCTTTAGAATAAACTGGGCTTTAGAAAACATCACTGCGCCGCTGAGCGGCAAAGATATTTTTCTTTTTTCTACTAATACACATAAAAAAGGGCGTACACAGGATTTCTGATCACCGCCGTGAGGGAGCCCATGTTTGAGGGAGCTGCTGTGGTGGGGACTCGATGTCTGAAACTGTCTTCTACGGGAGCCGAGGAGATCCAGCCTCAGGTTGGGTCTCCTAGGCAACCTGTTAGTGTATTACTCCGTGTAATACACTAACAGGCAATGCATCACAATACAGATGTATTGTAATGCATTGCAGAGGGTATCAGACCCCCAGAAATAAAGTGTTAAAAAAAATGTTTTTAATAAAATTAATAAAGTAATACAATTAATAAAGTAAAAAAAGAAGAAAAAACGTTCCCCTTATTTTATAATAAAAAACAGAAAAAAAAACACACACATCGCTGCATCCGTAATGACCAGCCTGATAAATACCATTAAAAAAATTAAAAAAAATTTTTGTCACCATACATCGCAAAATGTGCAACACCAAGTGATCAAAAAGGCGTATGCCCCCCCAAAATAGTACAAATCTAACCGTCACCTCATCCCGCAAAAAAAGAGCCCCTACCTAAGCCATTGGCCCAAAAAATAAAAAAACTATGGCTCAGAATATGCTGGTATTGTGTAAAACTTAAGTAAATTAAAAAATGTATACATATTAGGTATCGCCGCGTGCGTAAGAACCTGCTCTATAAAAATATCACATGACCTAATCCCTCGGGGGGGGGTTTGTCACCTTGTGCAAGTGTAATAGCAAATGATCAAAAAGTCATACACACACCAAAATAGTGCCAATCAAACCATCATCTCATCCCCCAAAAAATGAATATTCTATGGCTTTCAGAATGTGGAGACACTAAAGAATCATTTTTTTTTTTTATACTTTGTTATGTAAAACTGAAACAAATAACCAAAAATTTGGTATTGTCACGTCCGTGACAACCTGCTCTATAAAAATACCAAATGATATAACCTGTCAGATGAATGTTGCAAATAACAAAAAATAAAAACGGTGTAAAAACTGCTATTTCTTGTTACCTTGCCTCACAAAAAGTGTAATATAGAGCAACCAAAAATCATATGTACCCTAAAATAGTGCCCCAAAAACTGCCACCCTATCCCGTAGTTTCCAAAATTTCTACTCTAGGGGTGCATCAGGGGGGCTTCAAATGGGACATGGTGTAAAAAAAAAAAACAGTCCAGCAAAATTTGCCTTCCAAAAAACCGTATGACATTCCTTTCCTTCTGCGACCTGCCCTGTGCCCGTACAGCAGTTTACGACCACATATGGGGTGTTTCTGTAAACTACAGAATCAGGGCCATAAATATTGCATTTTGTTTGGCTTTTAATCCTTGATTTGTAACTGGAAAAAATTGATTCAAATGGAAAATCTGAAAAAAAGTGAAATTTTGAAATGTTATCTCTATTTTCCATTAATTCTTGTGGAACACTTAACGGGTTAACAAAGTTAGTAAAATCAGTTTTGAATACCTTGAGGGGTGTAGTTTGTAAACTGGGGTCATTTTTGGGTGGTTTATATTATGTAAGCCTCACAAAGTGACTTCAGACCTGAACTGGTCCTGAAAAAGTGGGTTTTAGAAATTTTCTGAAAAATTTCAAGATTTGCTTCTAAACTTCTAAGCCTTGTAACGTCCCCAAAAAATAAAATGGCATTCCCAAAACGATCCAAGTAGACATATGGAGAATGCAAAATAAAAACTCTTTTTTGGAGGTATTACTATCTATTATAAAAGTGTAGAAATTTGCTAATGTTTCCACAATTTGGTAAATTTGGTACTTTTTATAAATAATAATGATTTTTTTTTGTTTTAAAGTTATTCACACATAAAATGACACTGGTCAGATTTGCAAAAAAATGGCCTAGTCATTAAGGTGAAATATGGCCGTGTCCTTAAGGGGTTAAAACAGATAACTGCACCGCTGAGCGTCAAAGATATTTTTCATTTTTCCACTAATACATGCAAAAAAGGGCTTTGAAACAGATAACTGCACCGCTGAGCAGCAAATATATTTTACTTTTGCCACTAATACATGACAAAAAGGCTGTAATTTTCACACTTCACCACACAATGGCTCCCCCCTCTAATACAAGCCAAAAAATGCTTTAGAACATATAACTGCACCACACTAGGGTCAATAAAATGTAGAAATATTTCCTTGTAATAACCCCTGTTAATGGCTGTATCAAACAGTACTTGCACCCAATAACAAGAACGGTTTGCTGGAATTACAAAGCTGTATAATGGCAATTTGGATCTCTAGTCAGTGCAGAAAGGTGTAATAGGATTGTTCCTATTTCCCAGGCTGTAACCTCCCCTACTGAACCCTGTTCTACATAAATGCTGTGGAATGAATTACTCCCTATCCTTTCCCTACACCTTGAATAATCTTTCCCTGCACTTGTAAATATATATATATATTTTTTTTTTGCACAATGACGCTTTTTCTATCACTGTCCCAAGAGTCTTCAGACAGTCTCTCCCTGCACTAAGTACACTTTTAAATAGCAGAATCTAAGTTGGCTGCTGCTATTTATAGGGCTGTGACATCACAGGGCTAGCTGACTGCTGATTGGCTGCATGCAAGGTATTATGGGTGATCTCGCCTTCCCACAGTTCCTTTCTCCATGTCCTCACACGTGCAACAGCCATTTTAGGAAAAAATGTGATTCGTTACCACGAAGCACGAGGAATTTCGCATTTGGTGTGAATCCAATTTTTCCCAAAATTCAGAACGAATTCCACTTTGTCAGCTTTGATTCGCTCATCTCTAGTTATGAGGACACATTTTTTTTTTTAAACTGTTATCACAGACAAGCCCTTTAAATTTTATAGAGTACAAGTAATAACATTAGCACACAAAGCACTTATGATATTTTACATTGGAAATTGCACATATCAGTCATAACAAAGGAGCTGAAACACACTTAGTTACAACATAGCTCTATAATATGCAGGTGAAATTCGAAAAATTTGACTATCGTGCAAAAGTCCATTTATTTCAGTAATGCAAATTAAAAGGAATTGCATTAATGCAGCTTAAAATTAGAATTTTGTGAAAAGGTTCAATATTCTAGGCTCAAAGTGTCACACTCTAGTCAGCTAATTAATCCATACCCCCTGAGTAAAGGGGACCCGAGATTGTGACTTTGGGGTTTCATAAACTGTAAGCCATAATCATCCAAATTATAACAAATAAAGGCTTGAAATATCTCACTTTGCAGGTAATGAATCTTTCTCATATGTTAGTTTCACCTTTTAAGTTGAATTACTGAAATAAATTAACTTTGCACGATATTCAAATTTTTCGAGTTTCACCTGTATTTCTAGCTCTATAATAAATAAATAAATAAAAAACGGTTATCACAGACAAGCCCTTTAAATTTTATAAAGTACACAAAATGACATTAGCACACAGAGCACTTATGATATTTCACATTGGCAAATTGCACATATTAGTCATAACAAAGGAGCAGAAACACACTTAGTTACTATAATATTAATAAAGCCATTTAGATCATTTAATGGGTCCTAACAATTTGCAAGCATGTGTGTATGCATAAGGAAACCTTAGCAATCACCTTGAAATCCCATCTTGATATGCTTAACCAAAATGCATGTAATTTATCTTAGGCCTCTTTCACACGGGCGTTGCGGGAAAATGTGAGGGTGCGTTGCGGGAACACGCGCGATTTTTCCACGCAAGTGCAAAACATTGTAATGCGTTGAGAAAAATCGTGCATGTTTGGTACCTAAACCCAAACTTCTTCACAGAAGTTCGGGCTTGGGATCGAAAATAATACAATCTATCGTGTTCTATAGATTGTATTATTTTCCCTTATGACATGGTTATAAGGAAAAATAATAGCATTCTGAATACAGAATGCATAGTAAAATAGCACTGGAGGGGTTAAAAAAAATAAAAATAAAATTTAACTCACCTTAATCCACTTGATCACGCAGCCGGCATCTCCTTCTGTCTTCATCTTAGCTGTGTGCAGTAACAGGACCTGTGGTGACGTCACTCCGGTCATCACATGATCCATCACATGATCTTTTACCATGATGATGGGTCATGTGATGGACCATGTCATGACCGGAGTGACGTCACCACAGGTCCTGTTACTGGACACAGCTAAGATGAAGACAGAAGGAGATGCCGGCTCCGTGATCAAGTGGATTAAGGTGAGTTAAATTATTTTTTATTTTTTTTAACCCCTCCAGCGCTATTTTACTATGCATCCTGTATTCAGAATGCTATTATTTTCCCTTATAACCATGTTATAAGGGAAAATAATAATGATCGGGTCTCCATCCCAATCATCTCCTAGCAACCGTGAGTGAAAATCGCACCGCATCCGTACTTGCTTGCGGATGCTTGCGATTTTCATGCAACCCCATTCATTTCTATGGGGCCTGCGTTATGTGAAAAACGCAGAATATAGAGCAGGCTTCGATTTTCACGCAATGCACAAGTGATGCGTGAAAATCACAGCTCATGTGAACAGCCCCATAGAAATGAATGGGTCGGGATTCAGTGCGGGTGCAATGCGTTCAACTCACGCATCGCATCCGCGCGGAATACTCGCCCGTGTGAAAGGGGCCTTAGGCTACTTTCACACTTGTGTTTTTGCTGGATCCTCCAGGGTTCAGCAAAAATACTTTGGTTACTGATAATACAACCAGTGGCGTACCTACCATATAGGCAGACCACGCAACTGCTATGGGGCCCGTGAGGAAGGGGGGCCCGCAGTGGAGGAGAATCCCCGCCCCCGTCTATCTTCCTAACTGTCTCCCGTCGGTTAGCCCCGCCTCCCGTCGGCTAGCTCCACCTCCTGTCGGCTAGCTCCGCCTCCCGCCGGCTAGCCCCGCCTCCCGTCGGCTAGCTCCGCCTCCCGTCTGTTAGCTCCATTATGCCTGATTCCTCTCTGGATTGCCACTACCCCACCAGTAATGAAGTAAGTGACCACTTGGGGGGAGGGGTGTCACTCAGCTTTCTCAGGACTATTCTCATGTCTCTCCACATGTGCCATTGCAGGACAGCAGAAAAGCTGGATGCTATTACATCATGCAATGTCACTCAGATTTCCTGCTATCCTGCAAGGCATAAATCCTTACATCATGTAATGTTCACCCAGCTTTCCCAGAGACTCCTGTCTCTGCACATGTGTCATGCAGGATAGCCAGTAATGACAGTGTCTCCCAGCTGTCCTGCATGACACGGAGGATATGGGAAGGGGGGCACTCGCTTCCTCAAACTTTTCTCATGTCTATGCGCATGGGCCATGCTGGACAGCAGGAAAGTTGGGTGCTATTACATCATGTAACGCCCCAGATTCTTGTCAATATATGCTGAACACCGCCGGGACCTATCAGATCCCATTCTCTATAAGGCTACTTTCACACTTGCGGCAAGACGGATCCGACAGGCTGTTCACCATGTCGGATCCGTCCTGCGGCTATTTTGCGCGACCGCCGCTCCGTCCCCATTGACTATAACGGGGGCGAAGCTCTGGCGCAGCATGGCGGTGCACGGCGAAAGCCGCCGGACTAAAAGGTACTGCATGTCTGACTTTTTAGTCCGGCGACTTTCGCCGTGCACCATGAAGTCAATGGGGACGGAGCGGCGGTCCGGCGAAATAGCCGCAGGACGGATCCGACATGGTGAACAGCCTGTCGGATCCGTCCTGCCGCAAGTGTGAAAGTAGCCTAATGGGTCTGTTGGGTTCCGGCATGAGTACTGCCATTTTGTAGAACAAAATACTTCTGCATGAGGTGGGGCAGAGGAGAAGTTAGGGAGGGTAGTGAGAGGAGCCAGGGCGCATAGTGGGAGGGGCTAGGAACGGGCATGGGGGCCCAATCTAAATTCTTGCTATGGGGCCCAATGATTTCTGTGTACGCCCCTGAATACAACCATGAATGGATCGGGTTGCATTATCTTTAACATACCCAAGACGGATCCGTCATGAACTCCATTGAACTCTATTGTGTCAGATTGAGTCAGAGAAAACGGATCCATCCCCATTGACTTGCTCCGCATCTCAGGATGGAAAGCATGCTGCGGTTTGCTCTCCGGTATGAGAACAGAACAGAATGCATTTTGGAGCATTCAGTTCTGTTCAGTTACATTTTGTCCCCATTGACAATGAATGGGGACAAAACGGAAGCGTTTTTTTCTGGTATTGAGACCCTATGACGGATCTCAATATCGGAAAATATTAACGCTAGTGTGAAAGTAGCCTTAGGTGTGGAATCTATGAATTTAATTGCTTTCTGCAGATGTCCAAATGTATTAAGCAGTCATGCTACAATTGTTACCATCATGGGAAAAAAGAACATTTTTTTAAAGGACCGATAACACAGCATGCAACTCTGTACATCTCAGCATAGCTTTCACTGACACAATGTTTCCAATTATACATAAAGTCTTTAAAAGAAATTTTGAGACAAGAGCTTCAAATAAAAAGATTCCTGACTGCTGAAGAAAAAATGCTAAGCATTGAAAAAATGGCATAATACTGTATCTACTTATGGAGATACCCCGAGGCTTTCAATTGGGTTTTCTGCATTAATGTTTCTGCATTTGTTGAACAGTAAACTGACTGATTAACTGTGGAATGTCATCTCTTTAGAATACACACATTCAAGTCCTTTAGTACACATCATTTAGAGCACTGAATAAATGAGACACAAATCAATATGCATCAAGTACAGAAACAACAGGGAGATCTTGAAAATAATTAAAGGTCATGAATGCTGTAAAATGGATTTGTGTATCTATGTGCACAGTTTAGGTACCTTCAGTTATTGAATATCTGCTGTATTGTGTATGGTTATAAAGATGGAGCGAACTGCATCAAGTACAGTATCTTCGGTCACTTCCATTCATTCTGGTTCATGGACTTTTCATTGTGCTTTGGTTTTGTGTTTAAAAGATAAGTGCATCCCCATTATGTTGTCCCTTGTTGTATGTACCAGGGGGGCAGGACAGAAAATACGTGGACACAGAAAAGAGAAATATTAGTAAATAGGCATAATATTCTGCAAATAAGGCATTTCTGTTCTTTATTGCTTCCCATTAAAGGGAAAGTATCATGAAGGCAACACCTGCCTATATACCCTATTAAGTCATATGGATGTTGTAAAGAAGGGCCCCACAACTCCTGCTTGATATATGACATGAACCACCACTGATCTGAACAGCCACAATGTAGTTCTGCATGAAAATGTCTCATTGACTGCAGCTTCCCCCCACAGTATTATTCATATGTACTGAATTGCATTATGGTGTATTATATTTTCTGCATATTTTTGGTGTGGACCAATGACTAATGATATTGCAAGACCAAAGAAAACAGTGGCTCAAATAGAAATAGAAATTATGCCCATGCTATTGTGGAGGTCCACAAGTATCAGTGTAAGGCCTCACATCCAAAAGCTTGGTCAAGGTTTTTTAGTTGTTTTTTGCACATGTTGTCACAATGGAATTGGTCTAGGTCTGTGATGGCTAACCTCCGGCACTCCAGCTGTGGTAAAACTACAACTCCCAAGATGCCCCCTTGCTTGGCTATTCTCAGAACTCCATATAAATGAATTGAGCATGCTGGGAGTCATAGTTTCACCACAGCTGTAGTGCCAGCGGTTAGCCATGACTGGTCTAGGTAGATCTGGCACATGACTGCAGAAGCTTTCTTCTAATATATTAAATGAGAATTAGGGTCATATATGTGAGAGAAATGTTGGCTGAACCCACCAATTTCAGTGGGACCACCAGACCATCTATTATGTATGTAGGTGTCCTGCCTTTCTTTAGATAATACAAGTACAATAAATCCAACATAACTGATGCTTGCTTTTCAACTGAGGTAAGCCTCTACCAGAAGTGTCTGGCAGCAGTTTATTCCTCTCACCTTACTGAGAAAAAACACATACTTGGTCAAGTTGAGCATGCATGCGTATGGAGGGTAAAGAAGAATGGTGCCCCCAAAGTGAAGCAGAAAAATTCATGTACGTGTGATATAATCTCTATTCACTGCTCTGGGACATCCAAAAATAGCCAACGAAGGGCACTTTTTTGAGAAGTCCTATAGCAGTGAATGGATAGCAAGCCATGCAAATGCATCCATCTCTCCATTCCCCACTATGGTACTGCCGGAAATAGCTGAGCCAGAGTGGGCTACTTCTTGGGCCCCTATTCTAGAAATGGGAGCAGGTCTCAGAGGTGACACACACACACCTATCTAGCAATATGCCATAAATGATGAGATTGGACAACCCCATTAAAGTTGTTAGTGTTGGAGTTACGGTACTCATCTGTTCTTGGTAGAAATTGTTGACTGTAAACTCAGCTCAATATTATTATTATCATATTCATATTTAATGTGATTGCTTTAACCACTTCCCATCTGGGCCATTTGCCCCCTTCCTGACCAGGCCTAATTTTGCAAAACTGACATATCTCACTTTATGTGGTAATGACTTTGGAACGCCTTTATTTATCCAAGTCATTCAGAGATTGTTTTCTCATGACACATTGCACTTCATGATAGTCATAAATTTGAGTCAAAATATTTCACCTTTATTTATGAAAAAATCCCAAATTTACCCAAAAAATTAGAAAAATTCGCAATTTTCAAAATATCAATTTCTCTGCTTTTAAAACAGAAAGTGATACCTCATAAAATATTTATTACTTAAAATTCCCCATATGTCTACTTTACGTTGGCATCATTTTGGAAATGTCATTTTATTTTTTTAGGACGTTGGAAGGCTTAGAAGTTTAGAAGCAATTCTTCAAATTTTTAAGAAAATTGCCAAAACCCACTTTTTAAGGACCAGTTCAGGTCTGAAGTCACTTTGTGGGGCCTACATAGTGGATACCCCCATAAATGACCCCATTGTAGAAACTACACCCCTCAAGGTATTCAAAACCGATTTTACAAACTTTGTTAACCCTTTAGGCGTTCCACAAGAATTATAGGAAAATGGAGATCAAATTTTTAAATTTCACTTTTTTGGCAGATTTTCCATTTTAATCAAATTTTTTCTTTAACACATCGATGGTTAACAGCCAAACAAAACTCAATATTTATTACCCAGATTCTGCGGTTTACAGAAACACCCCACATGTGGTCATAAACTGCTGTATGGGCACACGGCAGGGCGCAGAAGAAAAGGAACTCCACATGGTTTTTAGATGCCATGTCCCATTTGAAGCCCCCTGATGCACCCTTACAGTAGAAACTCCCAAGAAGTGACCCCATTTTGGAAACTAGGGGATAAGGTGCCAGTTTTATTAATAATATTTTTGGGTACATATGATTTTTTGATCATTCATTATAACACTTTATGGGGCAAGGTGACCAAAAAATTGGTTGTTTTAGCACAGTTTCTATTTATTGATTTTTACAGCGTTCACCTGAGGGGTTCAGTCAAGTGACATTTTTATAGAGCAGATTGTTACGGACGTGGCGATACCTAATATGTATACTTTTTCTCATTTATTAAAGTTTTACACAATAATAGCATTTTTGAAACAAAAAAATTATGTTTTAATGCATCCATGTTCTGAGAGCTATATTTTTTTTATTTTTTTAGAGATTTTCTTATGTAGGGGCTCATTTTTTGTGGGATGAGGTGACTGTTTTATTGGTACCATTTTGTGGGACATATGTGTTTTTGATCACTTGGTGCTGCACCTTTTGTGATGTAAGGTGACAAAAATTGCTTGTTTTGACACAGTTTTATTTTTATTTTTTACGGTGTTCACCCGAGGGGTTAGGTCATGTGATATTTTTATAGAGTTGGTTTTTACGGACGCGGCAATACCAAATATGTCTATTTGTCTCGGTGAGCGCTGTGTATGCAGCGATCCACAAGGCAGGGACACCTGGGCACTGTCCCTGCCTTCTCTCTGGGTTGCCCTGCTGTCACTGACAGCGGGCAACCCGATCAGCAGCTGCACGATTAGCGTGCAGCTGCAGTTTCTGAACGGACGTTTTAAAACGTCCATTCAGAAATAGAGATCCACCCATAGGATGTTTATATCCTATGGGCGGACGGAAAGTGGTTAATATTCCTTGGCAGTACTGTATTACCTTTATGTGTATTACTTACCCGGACACTGCAAAGGCTTGGGTTCCTTGTTTTTTCCACTACAGTAATGTTTCTACGTTGTGACAGCTTATTTCTAATATATGTGGGGAAAAAAATTCAATTACAGGAAATGTGTCAGCCATATGTGTCACAGCTAATCACTATGCCAATTGGCCAACATTGGTATCAAGGAAGTTAAAGGGTAGCTAACAATTTAGACACATCTAATTAAAAATGCTCTAAATGCCCTACTATTCAATTTTTCTAATATACTTTATTTATGGATTTTACTGTTTTTCAAAACAAATGGACACACAAAGTTCTAGCTGTCTATTGTGCTTATAGGTAGGGTACTGAATCTCCTTAAAAAGACTAGTCCTGTATGGAGACTTACTGTAAGTACTCCATCATATGGAGACTTATTGGCAATGATTCATGGGAAACAAATATGCAAAAAGCTATCTCCCATGGAAGAGAACTATCCACCAGTGGTGTATGGATTTCAGTCTACTGCTGAAATAGGGGCTGCAGTGAGTGCTGTGCTGGCAGGGGCACAATCCTGGTTTAGCACCTGGGTGTAGGGTCTCCTGTACCGATGTTCTATGCAAAGCTTTTAGCTGCCAGGAATGAGCACAGGCAGGAGCAGCAACATTTCCTCTTGCCAGTACAGAGTTCACTGCTGCTCCAATTCCAGCAGTACAATAGGATCCATACGCTACCAAAATGTCAGCAGCGTACAAGTGGACGGAATCAAAAGCGCTATAGACACCCTGAAGTTCAGGTGTCTATTTGTTTAGTTAAAAAAAAAGGAATCCATAAATAAAGTATATCATAATAATTAATATTTGGACATTTAGAACATTTTAACCCTTTTAAGACCGGGTGATTTTCTGTTTTTTTGTTTTTTACTCACAGCCCTCCCAAAGCCCAAACTTTTTTTTATTTTTTCATTCACATAGCTGTATAAAAGCTTGTTTTTTGTGGGACAGGATGTTCTTTCCAATGGCACCATTTACAGCTGCCTACAATGTGGTGGTACATTTTTTTCCAAATGGGGTGGAATTATAAAAAAAAATACAATTCTGCCACTGTTTTATGGGGGGGGGGGGTATATTGTTTACTGTGCAGTAAAACTGACCTGTTACTTGTTCTCTGGGTCAGTAGATTACAACGATACCACATATGTATAGTTTTTTTTCCATTTTAATACTGAAAAAAAAATTCTTCTTATCACCACCAGTAACGCGAGACTTGTTTAGTCTTTTGCGTGGCTCATTGCAGTTAGTTTCTGCACATACATTAATGTTTTAAAAATTTGTGGCTCATTGATGAACCCGAGTTTGAATTTGGATTTTAAGTTAGTTACCCTTTAGATCAGGCATCCTCAAACTGCGGCCCTCCAGCTGTTGCAAAACTACAACTCCCAGCATGCCCGAACAGCCTACAGGTATCAACCTACAGCAGGGCATTGTGGGAGTTGTAGTTTTACAACAGCTGGAGGGCCGCAGTTTGAGGATGCCTGCTTTAGATGAAATTCAGTTTTCCCCTAAGGAATTCAAAGGTATTATGTATTATGAGTGAAGTTTCCCTTACAATAGCATACTATTACTGAAATCATATTAGTGTAAAATGTGGATTGTCCTGGGTTTTATCAGATGGATTACCACTGAGTATTTTAGAGTTCAGGATAATTTTACAACCACAGAGACATTGGAATAAACTGCCTTACTGAAGCAGATGGCCAGCACCGGAGTCCCTTTAATTGCAAATAACATGTTACAGTTTATCATTAAGCCAATCTACTAATCAATATGATTAATTTTAGACGTCAGGCATTTGTGACATCTACTACAAAACATTTGCTTTTTCCATCTCCAATTACGGTAATGGCACAAAACAGGTTGGTGGGCTGCTCATTTCAGTCATATGGATTATTCCTCTTAGTAATTTGAAGCTTTTTCATTTTCTTTTTTAGCACTTCATGATAGAAGAAACAAGCCCAATCTTGTTTTCTGCTCATTGAGAAAAGTGGTTGAGATGTCAAGTGTCTATAGTCCCTTGACAATCAAACTGAATGGGAACGCTATAGAAGTGACATTAAAAACAAATATCCAGGGCAGTTCTGCAAAAAAAATAAAAACTCCTCTATCGCCTCCTCTGTGAGAAGAACTTCAGTCATGAGAATATACATTTTCATTGAAGTAATCCTGTGGTGTACTAGACCTTATGACTGGAGGTGAAACACTGCAAAAGCATTAAAAATAGCTTGTGAGTAATAATTTCAACATCCTGTAATTTTATCACTGATCAGATTTCAACTGTCATACACTAAAGAACACATTCTCAAAAGATTTCATATACTTCTTCAGATCCAGCAAGATATCTTCTGCTAAAACATACTGTTGCACAATAAAGTAAAGAAAGACAGCCCTATGCAGAAATCCTGCTCGATAAATTATTGGTATGATTGAGATGAAAAGAAAAATTGCTTATTTTTCATTGCTTTGTTGTTCATTTCCAATGTCCTAATGTTCTTACATTTCCTAGTGTTTGCATAATAACCCTGCTTCATGCAAACCCCTCAATGCTCCAGGGCTCAGGAACAATATATATACACATTTAAAAGCTTTTTTATTGTCTCACGGTTCATGCCCCTGCTTTTCAACTGCTTCATTTCAGGGTTTAACTACTTTCAAGAATGCATTTTTTCTGTTTGAAACTATTATTGAGATGGTACTCCTCCTGAAAACCCCTAAACTAATTCCCTTCCATTACCACCACATGATAATCTGCAAATTATTTAGAAAAGAGGGAGTCTATCAGCTAAGACGCCAAGTATTTGGTTAAGAATAAATGAGTACACTTTGGGTTTCAAGTACCATGAGTCTGTCAGAGAGAATGTATCCTTGTTGCCTCTATCAATCATTCTAGTCGGTGTTTAAAGTGTTTTAAAAATGAAAAATTAATTCTGATTGGTTGCTATGAGTAAGAAGGGCACTTTTTGTCTCTGAGACACTTTTGAAACCTTTGCTTTGTATGGTGCTGATGTAATGTCTAGTGGATCTTGCAGAAAACAGAACTCATTCTTCTTGCAATTAACTTTCTGGTTTAACTTTGCAGCTTGGAAACTGGTTTAATTTATGGTGTAATGGAGACTCACCGAAGCTCGAAGACCTTGTCTACTGTGGGAGGTCCCACTTAAGTCTGTCCATGCTTACACACATGGGTATAACTTTCTAGTTCCACTGAGGGCCATAGAGGGGGCCACCCTCTACCATCACATGAACGAATGTGGTGCTGCATGTGGCCAGAGTTTATGGGGTGCACACAACGCAAAATGATGTTTTAGTGTCTCCATGTTCTGAGAGCTATAGTTTTTTTTATTTTTTGAGAGATTTTCTTATGTATTTTTTGCTGGATGGGATGACGGTTTTATTGGTACCATTTTGTGGGACATACGCCTTTTTGATCACTTGGTGTTGCACTTTTTGTGATGTGAGGTGACAAAAATAGCTTTTTTGGGGGTGTTTATCGAACTGGGTCAATCTGGGTAAATCATGTCATATATTTATAGAGCCTACTGTCACGGACGCAGCAATACCAAATATGTATATTTTATTTTTTATATTTTTAACATTTTTTTAATTCTCTACTGAATTTTAATTTTTTACATTTGAAACCTTTTTTTTATTTATTTTTTAACACTTTTTTTTTTTTTTTTTTTTACACTTTGCATACCTCATAAGTAGTGATGAGCGAACTTCTGTTTTGATTTCGGCGTCTAAAGTTCGGCTTCCGGTTAGCGGAGAATGCCGATATGGATTCCGAATTCCGTTGTGGTCCGTGGTAGCGGAATCAATAATCGGCCATTATTGATTCCGCTACCACGGACCACAACGGAATTCGGAATCCATATCGGGATTCTCCGCTAACCGGAAGCCGAACTTTAGACGCCGAACTTAAAACAGAAGTTCGCTCATCACTACTCATAAGGTCATACAAGACCTCTGGGGGACATTTAACTTTTTTTTTTTCACTGTTGATTTCTCCTGTAACTGGGGCTGACATAGTAGCCCCAGTTACAGGAGAAATGCACCCCCAGAGAGGCTGTACAGTGCAATACAGCGCTGTACAGCCTCAGTGCAGGGCTGATCGAGGTCTCTGAAAGACCTCACAGCTCCTGCACTCACCTGTCTCCGGCTGTCCCATGACCGCCAAAACAGGAAGCGCTGCACTGTATACACAGCGCTCAGTGAGCACTGTGTATACATCGATCTAAAAGGCAGGGACACCTGGGAACTGTCCCTGCCTTCTCTAAGGGTTACCCTCCTGTCAATGACAGCGGCAACACGATCTGCAGCTGCACGATTAGCGTGCAGCTGCAGTTTCTGAATGGACGTTCAGGAGCGTCCATTCAGAAATATACGACACGTCCCATCTCTGGGACTGGATGCTATCTCAAAACTAGGGCCCCACCATGAACGTCAAGTACACTGAACACGCACAGTGTCCTCTTTATTCAACGCTATGGAATTTAGCCAGCGCTCACATGATCTACCCTTTCAGATGAACACTGTGAAAAAAAAAATATAAAAACAGTGCGACATCTCACCCCAAAAAACAACAACATAATATTGAGCAATATTGAGTCATATGTACCGCAAAATGATACCAATGAAAATGTCACCTCATCCCACAACAAACATGCCTCCACACAAGGCTATCGCCAGAAAAAGATAAAAATATGGCTTTCAGAAAACTTAATAAAAAAATACTTTCATTGTGTAAAGCTGAAAATAAAAACAGACATGTTTGGTATTGCTGTGTCTGTAATGATCTTTTCTATAAAAATGTTCAAGTGAATGCTGTAAAAAAAAAAAAAAACTTTTTTTTTGGTTCACCTGGCCTCACAAAAATTGTAATTCAACGATCAAAAAGTCGATGTACCCCAAAATAATATGAAAAACCACATCACCCTGCAAAAAAACGAGCCCTCACACAAGACGATTTATACAAAAATGGTATCTCTGTAATAGTACAGTAGTAGAACCTGCCTAACAATATAAAGGAGGTGGTGTGTCTTACATAGCATCAGCTGGGCACAACATATTGGAAGCTGAAATGCCATATCTGTGGAAAACATGGAATTTTCACTTTGCAAAGTCAGCCGCACATTGATTTTTGAGAAATACCCTTGGGGTTAAAATGCCCGATCCACCCCTTAATACCTTTAGGGGGGGAGTTTCCAAAATGGGGTCATTTCTTGGGAGTTCCATGTATTATTACACCCCAGATCCTTTACAGTTGTCAACACAAGCGGTGTAAATCACCACATTGGGCCTCAGAATGTGCATGGTGCTCTTTTACTCCTGAGTCCTATCGTATGTCCACGCAAAAGAAAAGGGCCTCACGTAGGGTGTGTCTAAAACTAGGAAACAAAACATAATAAATAATGGTGCTCCTTCCAATCTGAACCCTGTTGTGTGCCCATACAGCAGTTTACGTTTACACATAGGGTATTGCTTGTATTCAGGACAAAATGGGTAAAAAAAATTGTGGGATGCATTCTCTCCTGTTACCTCTTGTGAAAATGAAAAATCTGGGGCTAAAGTAAAGTATTTATTTTAGCAGGCAAGTGTTTAAACTGAGAGGTGTAGTTTCCAGAAATGAGGTCACTTTTTGGTGGTTTCCTCCACAGATCATACATGGCTGTCGCATTGACTGCCCATCAGTGCTATCTGTAGGAAAACGTATTCACTAATATGTGACCTTTTTAGGTTTTGGGTGGAAAGTGTATACCCCTTGTGAATTTTTTGGTTGATTTTGACAGCATCTGACAAAATCGTATGTCTATCTCAAGTCTCCCTAGAGGCTCTTGCCCATTGCTTCTTCCCCTTTATAAGACAGACATCCCTAGCTAAAAAGAAAGATTAATTAGGGATTTTGGCGGGAACAGTTGTCTGACCCAAATATCTTAAGTCTATTACCCAATTTACTCCATAGTCTGTACCAATACACTGCCTTATCTGCGAGAGGAGCCTTTGCTAAGAAACATATGAAGAAATTAAAAGGTTTAATATTTGGCAAGAACTGAAGTTTTTTTTTGTTGGAGATTGACTTTACGGACAGCTTTGCAGTTTTATGCCACTGGCTGTGTATTTCAAGCACATAAGAAAGTTGTATTCATTTCTCCACATATATTACATTCTATACGCCTACCACATGCCTGTGAAGAATTTTAAACTACAGTATGTGCTAATATAACGCATACACATAATGCAATAACTATGAAGTAGAAACGGTCTTTTAGAATTGATTGCAAAATATGTATTTTCATGTGAACTTTCTGCTCCCTGAAGGGAGTAAAAGTGAAAGTTGTACATTAACTACATGACTGTTTGAATATATAACATTATGTTCCTCCCACCTGAACTCCTACATGTCACTTGTAAAAAAATGCTACATTATACAGGCAATGAAACTGCAGCTTCTCGGTGTTATCACCATACTGATCATTATCTTAAGATTATTTTAGTTGCATACTACAACGAAAACATATTGCTAACAAAATGGCAATATATAAATGCAGCTTAAAGGGAAAAAAAGCAATTAAAGGTGTTTTCAGGATAGGTCAACAATATTAAATCAACAATATTAAATTAGTGGGGGTCCAGCATCGGCACCCCCACCAATCAGCTGTTTGAAGCGGCCTCATCTCAGCATGCCAAAGACAGCGCTGTATAGTGGCTGTGTTTGGTATTGCAGTGCGGGCCCATTCACTTGGGCCATGCGACTGAAGAACATGAGGTCACTGGCCTAGGAAGAGGCCACAATGCTCAATAAAGTGCAGTGGCCTCCTCAAACAGCTGAGTGTCGGGATGCCAGGAGTAGTGATGGACAAACATCGGCCGGGACGTTTCGCGAACCGCTCGTTCGCGGCGGGCCCAATTCACTTTAATGGCAGGCAAACCTGAAAAACCTTCAGGTCATATTTGCAGCCAGCAAACACTTGCTAGAAGTACACAAATAGTCCCACAACATGGACAGTGATATATCAGAGGGGGATCATTGGCAAAAATTCCCACAAAAAATGTATGTATTTTAATCAGGGGCCATTTTTATGCGTCTTAAAGGGAAACTCTAAAAAATGTGCCCTGCTGGAGCCTAGACATTTGTTATTTCCTATCGGTTTGATATATACAAATGTGCAGCACTCCACGTTTTTGTATCCTGCAGAGTCCGTTAAAAAAAATGCATACATTAACGTAATTTATTTTTCTACCATAGAACTGTATGGTGACTGGAAGCCACTGTATGGAATTAGTCTGAGGCATCTGTTAACGCATACATTTTTGGAATGCATTAAATGGAAGGCAATAAAAGGATGTGGACCCAGCCCTAGTGTCAGAATAAGCACCAGTACACAGCGGAGGGGGAGAGGGGAGGCCGCCATGTACTGACAGAGCGCTATCTGGTCCTGGTGGTCAGGGATGAGGACTGTGTTTCCCAAGGATCATTTTCTACTGGGAAATACAGGGCACAGTATAATACACTAGAATCTATATAGTATAAAGATATTAGCCCTACCTACCCCCGAATGATAATAGAATTAGGTGATCATCTATTATATAGAAATATAACTATGTTATTTGTATTTCTGACAAAGATTGTGGCGCAAAGGTCCTTAGCACCGCAATCTGCATATTTTTCCCGCTCATGTCAGGTCTAAAAAAAGGATGGCGTGGGCAGGGAAAGGGATACAGTTATGACCATCCAGTTATTGGATACCACCGCCATACATTGACCGGATAACACCTCTGTACAGTGACCAGATAACACCGCCATACCGTGACTGGATAAAAGGGTATAAGAGGGCACAGTACAGGGGGCACAGTACGGGTGAAGGGCACAGTACGGTTTGGGGGGCACAGTCACATGACCCTGTGACCTTCTAATGGTCCTTATGGTGAATGCGGTTCATACGCCACCATAATGAGAGGCAGAGGAGGGAGACAGAGGTGTGATTATGTAGCTAGAGATAAATAAAAATGTAACTGTCGGCCAGTACAGGCCCAAACAATTAGGCATTAGGCATTCACCAGACAGCAAAGAACTTTTGATTCTGTGGCTAGAGGTACATTAGGCGGTCACAGGATAAATATGTAACTGTCGGCTAGTACAGGTCCCAAAAATTAGCCAATAGGCATTCACCCGACAGCAAAGAACTTTGGATTCTGTGGCTAGAGGTACATTATGCGGTAACAGGATAAATATGTAACTGTCGGACAGTATAGGCCCCAAAAATTAGGCATTCAACTGACATAAAAGGCCTTTTATGCCGCTGTATATACATAAGTCAAGGACCATTCTTTGTTCAGGGTGGGGGCGGATATGTGTGGGCTGGCATGAGGAAATTCAATTACATGTGATCTCCGAGATCCATGCCTCATTCATTTTAAAAAATGTAGTCCACAATGTCGTGAGCTAGATGAGTGCGCTTATCGGTCACGATCCCCCCTGCTGCACTTCACATCCTTTCGGACAGGACACTCGACGAGGGCCAGCCAAGAGTTCCATGAAAAATTGTGCCAGCTCTGGCCACAGGTCAAGCCTGCACACCCAGTAGTCAAGGGGTTCCTCGCTTCTCAGAGCGTCCACATCGACTGTTAACCCAATGTAGTCGGACACTTGTCGGTCTAGGCGTTCCCTGAAGTTGGATCCGGAGGGCAGCTGTCGATGGGTTGGCTGCAAGAATGATCTCATATCTGAAGTGACTAACACATCTTCAAACCAGCCTCTTTTTGCAGGCGCGGTAGGATTGGTACCCGCACCTGTTTCGCTGTGGGTGGAAATTCCTCTGCCAGTCCCTGCAACAGCAGAATTCAGCATCTCTCGCAGCAAGGCCTGGAAATGCTGCATTCTGACAGCCCTCTGTGATGCTGATAACATGTACGCCATTTTTTGTTTGTACCAGGGATCTAAGTACATTGCCACCCAGTACTGGTCCTTCCCTTTATGCTTTTTATACGGGGGTCCCTCTTCAAACACTTGAGCATGAAGGCCCCCATTTGCACTAAATTGGAAGCGGTGGAGCCGCTCGGTCTCCTCCCCTCAGCCACGGACAACACCAGGGATCCCAAAAAGTTTAAAGCCTGCTCTTCTTGCTCCTCCTCCTCCACCCAGCCACCATCCTCCTCTGAGTCCCCTTCAGACTCCTGCTGACTTGTCTCAGATGGAGTAGCCCCCCTGGGAATCCATTCAGCATTGCGACTTCCACATCTTCCAGCTCCTGCTCCTCGACGGCTTGATCAATGACACAACGCAATGCACGCTCCAGAAAGAAGGCGTAAGGTACGATGTCACTGATGGCGCCATGGCTGCAACTGACCAGTTTGGTGATTTCATCAAATGGCCACAGAAGTCTGCATGCATCGCTCATGAGCAGCCACTGACGGGTGAGAAGAAACCAAGCTCCCCAGAACCTGTCCTGCTGCAAAGTTCCTGCAGGTAGTCGTTAACAGCGCATTTCTGCTGGAGCAGCCTATCAAGTATATACAAGGTGGAGTTCCAGTGCGTCGGCAGTCACAAATCAGATGTACAATGGGCAAGTGGTGTTGCCGCTGAACGTCAGCATGGCGAGCCATGGCCGTGTAAGATCTTCTAAAATGGCCAGATTTTCCTCGCCTGCTGCAAGACGTCCTGGACCCCGGGGTATTTGGCAATGAATCGCTGCACGAATAAGTTCATGATGTGTGCCATGCATGGCACATGTGTCATTTTGCACTATTTCAGCACGTTTAGCAGATTGGCACCATTGTTGCACACCACTTTACCAAGTGTCAAATTGAGCGGGGTTAGCCACTGATCAGCCTGTGACAGGAGAGCTGAAAGCAGTGCAGGACCGGTGTGGCTCTTGGCTTCCAGGCACAACAGCTGCAGCACAGCATGGCAACGTCTCACCTGGCACGTCGAATAGGTTCTGGGGAGCTTGGAAGGTGCAGCGGAAGAGGCGGTAGCAGTGGAAAAGGAGGAGTCAGCCGAGGAGGAGACGGAGAATGGAGTAGGAGGAGGAGAAAAAGATGCAGGCCTGCATGCAATCCATGGCGGTAACACCAAATCCACACGGGTGCCACGGGTTACATGCTTGACAGCCGTCAGAAGGTTCACCCAGTGGGCAGTTAAAGTTATGCACCTTCCCTGCTCGTGTTTGCTAGACCACGTGTCTGTGGTCAGATGTATCTTGGCACCGACACTGTGTGCCAGAGATATATTAACTTGCCGCTGAACGTGCCCATATAGTTCAGGGATGCCATTCTGGGAGAAATATTTCCTTCTGGGGACCTTCCATTGCAGTGTGCCAATGGCCACACATTTTCTAAAGGCCTCCGAGTCCATCAGTTTATATGGCAGTAGTTGGTGGGATAGCAGTTCCGGCAAGTCAGCAGTCAGCCGTTGGACAAGAGGATTATCCGGCGTCATCATTTTTTACGCTCTAACATTTGGGCCACAGAAGCCTGTCTTGTGTCAGATGAACACGACAACGGTATGGTGGAAGGTGGAGTGGAGGACAAATGGGAGGAGAAGGAGAAGAGGCAGGACGTGGAGTGTGGGGAGTGTGGCTTTGTGGGTTCTGACGGCGTTGCTCCTACTGGGCTCGGTTATGGGAGGCCAGGTGCATTTTTAAGGCGATCGTCCATAGGTGAGTGTTGGGCTTACCGCAACTTATGCGTTGACAGCATAGGCTGCAGATGGCAACATTATCAGCAGCTGACACGTAAAAAAAAGCCCACACTGCGGAGCCATGTGCCGGCGTCCTGGGAGCACAAGATGTGACTATGCATGGTGGATGGCTCGTTCCAGATACATTTGCAGTCTGCTTTTTGCCTCCTGTGCACTGCGAGTTCTGCCTGCTTCTCCTCCCTATCTGCTGCTCCATCTCTCCCTCTAAACTCCCCTCTTCTTCCTCTCTTGTGGGTACCCACGTGACATCCATCGACACGTCATCATCGTCACCTCCACCACAACTGACATTAGTGACCTTGGAGTAGGCAGCAACAGCGGGTACCCCCCTCCTTGGGCTGATCTGGGTACTGTCGTCAGACCGCTGGGTGGAGGCCGTTGCTACCTCCTCTTCCTCATCCAATGCCAAGAATGGCTGCGCAACGGTAAGGTCTGGGAATGGATGGGAAAATAATTCCTCTGACTCGAGTGGAGGGGCTATGGTGGTTGTGTCTTTGGGGGTGCACACAGCAGAGAGTGAGGAGGGTGCAGATACAGAGTATGAGGAGGGTGCAGAAGCGGAAGGCTGAGTGAGCCACTCAACCAACTATGGTGCGCCCTTTGAAGTTATTGCACGCGGCTTATCCAACTTCTCACTTTGGCTCTGGCCTGGTGCACCTGCCCGACCCTTAACATTCCTGCGGAACGGTTTGCCTCTTCCTCTGCCCGTCTTTTTCTAAATGACCCTCTGCCTAAGTCCGTAGAGAAGAGCAGTATTTGTGGAAGAAGGTATATTGCAGCCATTAATCAATATTTGGTGGAAAAAGGTATAAAGCAATAGCACCCCTCAATCAGTATTTTGTAGAAGAAGGTATATGGCACCCCTCAATCAGTATTTGGCGGAAACAGGTATATGGCACTCCTCAATCAGTATTTTGTGGAAGTAGGTGTATCGCAGCCCTCAATCAGTATTTGGTGGAAGAAGGTATATAGCAATAGCACCCCTCAATCAGTATTTTGTGGAAGATGGTATATAGCACCCATCAATCAGTATTTGGCGGAAACAGGTATATAGCACCACTCAATCAGTATTTGGCAGAAACAGGTATATGGCACCCCTCAATCAGTATTTTGTGGAAGCAGGTGTATCGCAGCCCTCAATCAGAATTTGGTGGAAGAAAGTATATAGCAATAGCACCCCTCAAGCAGTATTTTGTGGAAGAAGGTATATGGCACCCCTCAATCAGTATTTGTCAGAAACAGGTATATAGCACCCCTGAATAAGTATTTGGCGTAAACAGGTATATAGCACCCCTCAATCAGTATTTTGCAGAAACAGGTCTATAGCACCCCTCAATCAGTATTTTGCAGAAACAGGTATATGGCACCCCTCAATCAGTATATTGTGGAAGCAGGTGTATCGAAGCCCTCAATCAGTATTTTGTGGAAGAAGGTATATATAAACAGCACCCCTCAATCAGTATTTTGTGGAAGAAGGTATATAGCACCCCTCAATCAGGATTTTGTGGAGGAACGTATATGGCACCCCTTAATCAGTATTAGTTAGAAACAGGTATATGGCACCACTCAATCAGTATTTTGTGGAAGCAGGTGTATAGCAGCCCTCAATCAGTATTTGGTGGAAGAAGGTATATAGCACCGCTCAATCAGTATTTATCGGAAACAGGTATATAGCACCCCTCAATCAGTATTTGGCGGAAACGGGTATATGGCACCCCTCAATCAGTATTTTGTGGAAGCAGGTGTATCTAGCCCTCAATCAGTATTTGGTGGAAGAAGGTTTATAGCAATAGCACCCCTCAATCAGTATTTTGTGGAAGAGGGTATATGGCACCCCTCAATCAGTATTTGGCGGAAACAGGTATATATAGCACCCCTTAATCAGTATTTGGTGGAAACAGGTATATATCACCCCTCAATCAGTATTTGGCGGAAACAGGTATATGGCACCCCTCAATCAGGATTTGGCGGAAACTGGTATATAGCACTCCTCAATAAGTATTTGGCAGAAACAGGTATATAGCACCCCTCAATCAGTATTTTGCAGAAACACCCCTCAATCAGTATATTGTGGAAGCAGGTGTATTGCAGCCCTCAATCAGTATTTGGTGGAAGAAGGTATTGTCATGGTCGTACCTTCTTGCTGTTCTCCTTCGTTTGACATGTGCTGGCGGCCATCTTGGTTTCTGGGTTTCTTGTAGCCTCCCACCCTGCGGCTTCTCCTTCCCACTGGGAGGAGCTGGATGCCTAGCTCATATATATAGGAGGTCTGTGGCTTCAGTTCCCTGCTTGGTCCTCCTGTGTTCACATGCTTCTAAGACTGCTGCTGCTTCTGGTTCCTGATCCTGGCTTCGTCTGACTACCCTGCTGGTTCCTGATCCAGGCTTCATCTGACTACCCTGCTGGTTCCCGATCCAGGCTTCGTCTGACCACCCTTCTGGTTCCTGACCTCTGGCTTCGCAAGACCCTGCTTCGGTTTAGCCATCCGTTTGGACTTTTGCCTTACAGCTTGATTTTCAATAAAGCCTTCTTATTTCCACTTATCTCTGTTGTACGTCCGGTTCATGGTTCCATGACATTAGGACCAAGCCATGAATTCTGACGGTACAGGGCCATCCTCGCTACCTACGCTGGTTGCCAGACTTGATCAGCAGGATCACCTGTTGGGTCGGTTCGCTGTGGCGTTGCAAACCCTGCTTGAACGCACGGCTCATTTAGCTTCCGTTGCCGATGGGTCGGTTGTCGCTCCTGGGCCCGCTCCTACTGCCGCTCCGGTTGTTGCGCCAGAGTCTACCCCGACACCTGTTGCTGCGCCTGCGGTGTTTCGGGGTATGACCGGTTCTGCCCCCCTTCCACAGCGCTTTGGGGGAGAGCCAACTCAGTGCCGAGGTTTCCTTAACCAGGTGGGCATTTATTTCGAGTTGCTGCCACATGCCTTTCCTACTGAGAGATCAAAGGTGGGCTTCTTGATCTCGCTGCTCTCGGACAAGGCCTTGGCCTGGGCCAGCCCTTTATGGGAGAACAACAATCCGGTGGTTGCCGAGTTTTCCGGTTTTGTTGCTTCTCTTCGGAAGGTATTCGATGTGCCGGCTCGTGCTGCCTCTGCTGCAAAGCTCCTTATGTCCATCAGACAGGGTTCACGATCCGTAGCTGAATACGCCATTGAGTTTCGTACCCTGGCAGCAGAGGTGGGCTGGAATAATGAGGCTCTGGTCGCTGCTTTCTCTCATGGTCTCTCGGATGCCTTGAAGGATGAGGTTGCAGCTAAGGACCTACCAGTGGAGCTCGAGTCTCTTATTTCTTTCCTGATTTTGATTGACACCAGACTCAGGGAGAGACCTTCTTTTAAGGAGAGCCTGCGGAGGTCTTCTAACAGATTGGCGCCTATGTTTGCTGTCCCACCCGTGCCTCCCTCTCCTCCCACGCCTCCTGGGGATGACTTGTCTGGGGGTGAACCCATGCAGCTGGGGTTTGCTCGCCTGTCCGAGGGGGAGAGGGCACTCCGGAGACGCGAGGGCCGATGCATGTACTGTGGTCTCGGTGGGCATTTTCGGTTGGCATGCCCGAACCGTCCGGGAAACGCTCGCACCTGAGATCCTGTCGGGGGCAGATCTTGGGTGGAGTCTCCTCGTCCCCGGTTTCCCGTGTTGACAAACCACTGATTACTGTTGTCCTCTCCTGGGTCGGGGGCTCGGTGACGACCCAGGCGTTGGTGGACTCTGGTGCTGGTGGTTTGTTCATTGATAGTGTGTTCGCTGCCGCCAATTCCATTCCTCTGCAGCCTCGAGGTTCCCCACTGGCTCTTGAGGCGATAGACGGCAGACCCCTTCTGCCGCCACACGTGACTCAGGAGACCCTTCCAGTGGGGATGGCCATTGGTGCCGTTCACAGAGAGTCGGTCTGTCTCCAGGTTATTTCGTCTCCACACTACTCGGTGGTCTTGGGGTACCCCTGGCTCCAGAAGCATAATCCGACTTTCGATTGGAGATCGGCCGAGATCCTCTCGTGGTCACCGCAGTGTGGGGCTAGTTGCATCCATGGGCCTGTCAAGTTGCTGTGTACTTCCTCGGACTCTCTGTTGCCTCCTGAATACGAGGAGTACCGGGATGTATTCGATAAGGTGCGTGCGGTTGCCCTACCTCCGCACCGCCCATACGATTGTGCCATAGAGTTACAACCTGGTGCCGTTCCTCCTCGTGGCAAGGTCTATCCACTGTCGGTAGCGGAGAATGAGGCCATGGAGGAGTACGTGAGGGAGGCGCTTTCACGCGGACACATTCGCAAATCCTCGTCCCCGGCAGGGGCTGGATTTTTCTTTGTGAAAAAGAAGGGCGGTGAGTTGAGGCCTTGCATCGATTACAGGGGTCTCAATCGCATCACGATCAAGAACGCTTACCCGATACCCTTGATTTCCGAACTGTTCGATCGCCTCAAAGGGGCCACGGTCTTTACCAAACTCGACCTGAGGGCGGCATATAACCTGGTAAGGATCAAGGCGGGCAATGAGTGGAAGACCGCGTTTAACACCAGGACCGGTCATTATGAATCCTTGGTTATGCCCTTTGGGTTGTGCAATGCGCCCGCAGTCTTCCAGGAATTCATCAACGATGTTTTCCGTGACCTGTTGCAGCAGTGTGTGGTGGTCTATTTGGATGACATCTTGGTATATTCTGAATCCATGGAGGCCCACATTCTGGATGTCAGACGAGTGTTGCAACGGTTACGAGAGAACAAGCTGTTCGGTAAGCTTGAGAAATGCGAATTTCACCGATCCCAGGTAACCTTCTTAGGTTACATCATTTCCGCTGAGGGGTTCTCCATGGATCCTGAGAAGGTTTCGGCTGTCTTACAGTGGCCCCAGCCCAGTGGTCTTCGTGCCCTGCAGCGCTTTTTTGGGCTTCGCCAATTATTATCGGAAGTTCATCAAGGACTTTTCCATGCTAGCCAAGCCTCTCACGGATCTGACCAGGAAGGGCAGTAATCCCCAGGTCTGGCCGCTCGAGGCCATCCGAGCTTTTGAGGCTCTAAAGTCCGCCTTTGTGTCGGCTCCGATTCTGTCGCATCCCAACCCTGGGTTGCCCTTTGTCCTCGAGGTGGACGCGTCTGAGACGGGAGTAGGCGCCCTTCTGTCTCAGCGTAGAACACCAGAGGGTCCTCTGCTTCCTTGTGGGTTTTACTCCCGGAAACTGTCTTCCGCGGAGTGCAACTATCAGATTGGTGACAGGGAGACCCAACGGCAGATGTTTTGTGCCTGAGGAGTTGCGCACTCGGTTGTTGCGAACCTACCATAACTCCAAGGCCGCGGGGCATCCTGGAAAGAATCAGCTGTCCTGGGCTGTTTCACGTCTGTTCTGGTGGCCTTCTCTACGTTCCGACATCGCCGCATATGTAGCGGCATGCTCCGTTTGTGCCCAGAGTAAGTCCCCTCGGCACCTTCCGTTGGGCCTTTTGCAACCCATAGCCACCGGGGAGCGTCCATGGTCACACCTGGGGATGGATTTCATTGTGGACCTCCCTGCATCCCGAGGCCATACGGTCATTCTCATGATTGTGGATCGGTTTTCCAAAATGTGCCACTGTGTTCCTCTCAAGAAGTTACCCTCTGCACAAGAGTTGGCCACGATTTTTGCCAGGGAGGTCTTCCGGTTGCACGGTTTGCCCAAGGAGATTGTGTCGGATCGGGGGAGTCAGTTTGTGTCCAGGTTCTGGCGCGCCTTTTGCTCCCAGTTGGGGATTCATCTCTCTTTCTCCTCGGCCTACCACCCTCAGTCCAATGGGGCCGCAGAACGATCCAATCAGGCCTTGGAGCAATTCCTTCGTTGCTATGTCTCCGATCACCAAGACAATTGGGTTGACCTCCTGCCTTGGGCTGAGTTTGCCAGGAACACGGCGGTGAACTCTTCCTCTGGGACGTCTCCCTTCATGGCCAATTATGGGTTCCAAACTGCCGTGTTACCGGAGGTATTCTCTCCCCAGGATATTCCGGCTGTGGAGGATCACCTTTCCGTCCTACGTGCTTCTTGGGTACAGATCCAGAGGTCCCTTGAGGTCTCTGCGCAGCGCCAGAGACTCCAGGCTGATCGCAGACGAGCGCCCGCTCCTTCCTACCAGGTCGGAGACCGCGTATGGTTGTCCACCCGCAACCTCAACCTTCGAGTGCCCACTCCCAAGCTGGCGCCTCGCTTTGTTGGTCCCTTCCGAGTGCTTCGCAGGGTAAACCCGGTAGCCTATGCCCTTGCGCTTCCTCCTGGCATGCGGATCTCCAACGTGTTTCATGTCTCCCTGTTGAAGCCACTGGTGTGTAATCGTTTCACTTCCTCGGTTCCTCGGCCTCGTCCGGTCCAAGTGGGCAATCGTGAGGAGTATGAGGTGAGCAATATCCTGGACTCACGCCTGGTCCGCGGTCGGGTGCAGTTTTTGGTTCATTGGCGTGGTTATGGTCCAGAGGAGCGTTCCTGGGTTCCCTCCGCAGATGTCCATGCTCCTGCCTTGCTCCGAGCCTTCCACGCACGCTTCCCTCAGAAACCGTTCTTTACTCCGCGGAGGAGGGGCCCTTGAGGGAGAGGTACTGTCATGGTCTTACCTTCTTGCTGTTCTCCTTCGTTTGACATGTGCTGGCGGCCATCTTGGTTTCTGGGTTTCTTGTAGCCTCCCACCCTGCGGCTTCTCCTTCCCACTGGGAGGAGCTGGATGCCTAGCTCATATATAGGAGGTCTGTGGCTTCAGTTCCCTGCTTGGTCCTCCTGTGTTCACATGCTTCTAAGACTGCTGCTGCTTCTGGTTCCTGATCCTGGCTTCGTCTGACTACCCTGCTGGTTCCTGATCCAGGCTTCATCTGACTACCCTGCTGGTTCCCGATCCAGGCTTCGTCTGACCACCCTTCTGGTTCCTGACCTCTGGCTTCGCAAGACCCTGCTTCGGTTTAGCCATCCGTTTGGACTTTTGCCTTACAGCTTGATTTTCAATAAAGCCTTCTTATTTCCACTTATCTCTGTTGTACGTCCGGTTCATGGTTCCATGACAGGTATATATAAACAGCACCCCTCAATTAGTATTTTGTGGAAGAAGGTATATAGCACCCCTCAATCAGGATTTTGTGGAGGAACGTATATGGCACCTCTCAATCAGTATTTGTTGGAAACAGGTATATGGCACCACTCAATCAGTATTTTGTGGAAGCAGGTGTATAGCAGCCCTCAATCAGTATTTTGTGGAAGAAGCTATATGGCACCCCTCAATCAGTATTTGGCAGAAACAGGTATATATAGCACCCCTCAATCAGTATTTGGCGGAAACAGGTATATATCACCCCTCAATCAGTATTTGGCGGAAACAGGTATATGGCACCCCTCAATCAGGATTTTGTGGAAGAAGGTATATCGCACCTCTAAATCAGGATTTTGTGGAAGAACTTATATGGCAACCCTCAATCAGTATTTGGCGGAAACAGGTATATAGCACCCCTCAATAAGTATTTTGTGGAAGCAGGTGTATAGCAGCTCTCAATCAGTATTTGGTGGAAGAACGCATATGGCACCCCTCAATAAGGATTTTGTGGAAGAAGGTATATCGCACCCCTCAATCAGGATTTTGTGGAAGAAGGTATATGGCACCCCTTAATCAGTATTTGGCGGAAACAGGTATAGAGCACCCCTCAATCAGTATTTGGTGGAAACAGGTATATAGCACCCCTCAATTAGTATTTGGCGGAAACATGTATATGGCACCCCTCAATCAGGATTTGGCGGAAACAGGTATATAGCACCCCTCAATCAGAATTTTGTGGAAGAAGGTATATCGCAGCCCTCAAGCTGTTTTTTTTTGGGGGGGGGGGGGGAAACAGGTATATCACACCCTTTGCAATTAGTTACTCCAATAGCATTTGTCCCCTTATGTAGCTGCGGTATCTCAGCAGAACCGCACACAACTGCTGCACAATACAAATACACTATAAAATAATGTCTATGTTAGAAAGTATATTATAAGTATATCACACCCCTCTATATCCCACCTATTGATAGCACACTTATATCAGTCCTTAAAAGGACTTTTGTGGCCCTATTAGCTAGCATTTGGTGTCCAAACTGTCCCTGCTCCAAAATGCAACCTCTCCCTACACTGGTAAAACACATAATGTAAAATGGCTACCAGATCGGGTTCTGTTATATGGTTGGGCGTGTGTCCATGTACTGAAATGTCTCAATTGGCTGTCCTGTCCCACCTGATGGATGTGTCATAGGTCAAAGTTCGGCGATATGCAAAAGGTGAAATGGACAGTTTTTATTACTAATACTGGTTAATGACCATCACGTGTTGCCTGTACATTGTTCGGCCCTGCGCATGGAGATTACAGCTAATTGCCCGGTGGCACCTGTACTTACTACTAAGATAAGTACAGGTGCAGTGGGAATTGGCAGGTATCAGGACGCAGATCCCTCATGGTGAGACCACACTGGGTAGCATTGTTAAATGGCCCAAGTGACTTTGTTCAGCTGTTTCCCTACAAAATGGTTTGTCCACCTAATTTAAAAACTGTAGCGGCCGCATGCCACATATTTTAAATTCATTGCATCTGTGTCAATTGTCATTCTCTGTGGTCTTTTTCTGGTGTTTTTGAGTGGTTTTGCAGTTTTGGTGCCTGGTGCTCCATTCAACAGCTCTGGTTTTGGCGTTTTCCCTCAGACTTCTCTATAGAAGGGAAAAAAATGGCAAGAAAACTGTTGTGTGCAGACAAAAAAATGACAAAAAACACTAGACTTCCCTGATGTAATTTACAATGCAAAAAAAAAAGTAAAAGGGGTTATCTGGTAATATGTATTGATAATACAATATCATATCTTTGTAGGGTCCGACATCCAGGACCTCCGCCGCTCAGCTGTTAGAGAGCCACGGCCTCTTCCTAGGCTTTGTGACGTCACCATACATTGGTCACTTGGCCTAGTTGCAGCTCAGACCTATTGAAGTGAATGGGGCTGAGATGCAATGCCAAGCACAACAGCTATACTCAAAAGAGTTGCGGTCAGCATGGCGTCTCACTGGAACAGCTGATCAGACCCCGCCAATGTGATAATAATGATCTATCCTGAGGATAGGTCATCATTATCATTTCCTGGATAACCCTCTTTCATAAAAGACTTTGTGTGGCGGCACTCTAAAGGTTTAGTCAGATGCCTCCAATGCTTCATCCTTTCTACAAGATAACCCATGAGTGTGTATATATGCCAACAACACAAATCTGTACATGCTACGTTTAGTCTACTAAGTTCAATTTAACAGTTAAAGCACTCTGCATCCTAGAATTTAAACATCTATAAAGGGGTTTCCAAGAGTATATAAAAATTGTACACTCCCCATAATGCTTCCCCCCATTAAAAAAATAAATAAACATGACAATTTACTATACAATTTCCCCTGTTCCTGCACCATTGGCCTTCGTAGGTTGGCGCTGTACTATATTGTGGTTGTTGTAAGGCTGACATCATGACATCTCATTGCTAATGATGCCACGTCAAGTGATGTGTGTCGCCAATCTCAGGTCAACATGAAATCATCATGAACAAAACATCAGGCCTTATGGTTGCAGGTAGCCACCAACATCACATTCTCCTGTCACCATTACAACATAGGGTGGTGGGGACACATTGAAATTGAAGTACCACATAATACTTTTAATGGGGGGTAGATTTGGGGGCGGATAAAATTTCAATGTATAAAAAAAATATTAAACTAATCCAGGAACATAGTGTTTGGGCACACACATTTCATAATCGGTTGCTTACAGTTCCTTTAGGACACTGATCAACTGATTGACACCAGCAGAGGAATGGATGTCTTCCTAATGTAAAGAGACTTCACTTTTCTGTATCGGATTGACAATAAGACTCCATATGCCAGTTGGGTCTCTTCAATGAGAACCTGTACCCCAACAATGTATCTTATCCAGTCAACCAGAACCCTGCTCTATACTGATGTGGAAGGCAACTATCCAAAAATAGCCGTCTACAGATGGACTCCTCTTCTAGGAGAAGCCTCTGGTTTAGAAGACATGAGAAAATGTGAATACTTTTTTCCCATGGCCCATGAAACGCTATCTGAAAATAAGTTAACATCATACACTTGCTAGATCTCTTCAAGGCATGGATGTGACTGATGGCCGAAATCTTTTATTGCACATGGTGTCCATTTACTGGTCGCCTTGTTGTGTGTACAGTATGTATTTACCAGAAATATAGATATACTAGGGGAGAGTTATCGTGAGGTCAACCTCATTATAGCAATCAAAATAATAATAATAATGATATTATAAAGTGGCCACCAGCTCAAGTTTCCCCACTGATTGTCACAGAGCTTTCCTAGATAGCCTACTATTACATTCACCAGGGTACATTTGGCGGGAGTCAAGGCAAGCCAGGTGACACCAATTGGCCAGATGAGTTAGACGAGTGTTCCTCAACTCCAGTCCTCAGGGCCCACCTGCTGGTCATGTTTTCAGGATTTCTTAGTTTTAAGCAGGTGATATAATTAGTGCATCAGGACTTACCACAGGTATTCATTCTGTGGGATATTCCCAAATCATGACCGGCAGGTGGGCCCTGAGGACTAGAGTTGAGGAACACTGAGTTAGACCACATTAGTTGTCATCTAGAAATGGCTGAATGGAATTCTTGGCAAATGACAAGTTGTTAGTGTTGTAGAGTCTAGACGTGCACCAGATTTATCACATGGATGGTGCTGGATGATTAATTTGGTGCATGGCTAAACACTTTTGAGTAACTTTATTCCATCTATTGATTGGCTTACTTTTACACAAGTATTATGGCACAAAATGTCACATCTTGACGTGGCACCCTTTACAGCTAGTCATACCTCTTTGGCAAGCTAGGTAAAACGGACTGTCAAGTTAAAAATTAGATTCAGACCCTTCTTTATTGCAAACTGGATGTCAACCAATAGGTCCTCCAGCTTAGCTCGCAGTGGGTGTCACTAAGCTTTCCCAGACTCCTGCCTCCTAAATCTACCTGATTATGGATATAAGGACATATCAATCCATAAATACACAGATATGCTGTTAAGGACTCTTAGGGCTAATGCACACGCCCGTTGCCTGGCCGTGCCAGTACTGCAGTCCGCGTGCACCCCGCATTACGGACGCAGACCCATTCACTTGTGTGCAGACGGATCACTGACCCATTCAAGGTGAATGGGTCTGGATCCATCTGCGGAATCTGCACGGATGTTGCCCGTGCATTAGGGACCGCAAATTGATCAGCCGTGTGCATGAGCCCTTAGGGTATGTTCACAAGGAGATTTTTGAGTGCTGAAAACAAAAATGATGTGGAATTTCAGGGCTGCATCTGCCATGAGGTGAGATAACCATGCTGGTGAGCCCCATTGGCTGAATGCCCCTAGGCCTGAAGCCAATGAGGCACTAAAACGGCGCAGGAGGTCGCAATGACATCACAGTGATCTCCTGCACCGAGTCTCAGGAGGTGTGATGACGTGGTCATGAGCGTCTGGGCCCTGATGCAAGCGTCTGTGAGTACGTCATCACGCCACCTGAGACCCCGTGAAGGTCACTGTAATGTCATTGCAGGATGCCGCAAATGTAGGCGGCATAAAACACGACACAGATGATTTTTTAAATTATATTTTGGCACTATTGGAGGCACTACGGGAGGTGGGGAGGCATTATATATACTACCACTACTACAGGAAGGCATTATGCTATGGGGGGGGGGGGCTAAAGGGGAGAGAGCAATATATTTTTTACCACTATGGGGGGGCATTATTCCTGTAGTATAACGCGGGGGGAAGCATTATATATATTACCACTACAGGAGGGCATTATACTACAGGGGGAATAAAATTTGATATACTTTCACTTCAGGGTGGAAATAGACTATGGGCTCACTACAGGGAATGAGAGCATTATATATGTTACCACTACAGTGGGGCATTATACTACAGGAGGACTACAGGGGGTGACAGCATTATATATACTACCGCTACAGGGAGGCATAGTACTACCAGAGGTCAGAGTACTACAGGGGGCATTAGGCATATGGGAAGTACGGGGGGGGGGGGGGTGCATATTATACATACTGGCACTACAGGGGGCATTATTATGTGGTACTATTATCATCATTATTATTACTATAGGGGGCATTGCACCGGGGGTTAAAGGGTGCACATGCGGGGCAGATTTTGTGGCAGAAAATTCCGCATCTGAAAATCAGTTCCATTCATTTGAATGGGGCGGCATGCACATGGATTTCTGTAAGCCCCATTAAAGTGAATGGAACCGATTTTCAGTCGTGGAATTTTCTGCCACAAAATGTGCCTCGTGTGAAGGCGCCCTTTTAAATACTGGGGCTACTACATGGAGCATTATGAATACTTGGAGCTACAAGGGCCATTATAAATACTGGGGACATTTTTACTACTGCGGGCTCAAAAGGGCTGTCTAGATTGGCCTTAGTACTACTGGGGGGTTCAAAGGATTGCTTTAAAGAGAGGCCTTGTTACTGCTAGGGGCATTATAGGGGTCCTTACTTCTATTAGGGGCATTATTATTACAGCGGGTACTGTGGGGGCATTATTATTCTGCACAATATGGAAGGCACTACTACTAATGGGTCACTCTTGGGGAGCATTTTTGCTATTGGGGGTACTGTAGGGGGCACTATTACTACTGAGGGCAGTCTGGGAGCACTATTACTATGGGATGGGACTATGTTCTGGAGGTGGGAGACACACCTATCTGACTTTGATAGCATATCATAGCGATATGTCATGAAAGTCTCAGATGGAACAACCCCTTTAAAACCGTGAGCTGAAAAAAAGAGCAAAGAGTGGTTTTTCATAACCACCCCCCCCCCCCCTTGAAATCAATGGAGATAATTAGCAAGTGTTTGGCCTCATGCACACGACCGTTGTGTGCATCCGCAGCCGTTGTTCCGTTTTCCGTTTTTTTCCGCGGACTCATTGACTTTCAATGGGTCTGTGGAAAAATCGGAAAATGCACCGTTTGGCATCCGCGTCCGTGATCCGTGTTTCCAGTCCGTGAAAAAAATATGACCTGTCCTATTTTTTTTCACGGACAACGGTTCACGGACCCATTCAAGTCAATGGGTCCGTGAAAAATCACGGATGCACACAAGATTGTCATTTGCGTCCGTGATCCGTGTTAGTTTTTTCCTATCATTTCAAAGGCAAACTTGACTTTGATTTTTTTTTTCAAAATCGGACACGGATCACGGAACAACGGAAACCGTTTTTACGGACCGCCAAAAAAAAAAAAGTCTGTGTGCATGAGGCCTTTTTATGCTGAATCTGTACCGAAATCCACATATTAAAAAAAAAAATAACTGTATGTGAACATACCCTTAGAAAGTTGGGTGACTTGATAGACAGCTCTGCCAGATTTATATATATATATGTGACAACAGAAGAATATTTATAGGCATTTTATTTTTAATTTGCAAAAAATAAAATAATAATAATAATAATAATAAAGTCATGCTTATATGCATATAAAAAGATTTTATATATATATACACACACACACACACTATACACAAACATACTGTACACATACATACACACATTATACATACACACTATACACATACATACACATTGTACGCACACATTATACATACACTATACACACACATTATACATACACTATACACACACATTATACATACACTGTACACACATACTGTACACACATTATACATACACTGTACACACATACACACTGTACATACATACTGTACACATACATAGACACTATACATACACACACTGTACACACTATACTCTGTAAACACACATTATACATACACTGTACACATACATACACACTATACATACACACACTGTACACACACATTATACATACACACATACACTGTACATACATACTGTACACATACATAGACACTATACATACACACACTGTACACACTATACTCTGTAAACACACATTATACATACACTGTACACATACATACACACATACACTGTACATACATACTGTACACATAAATACACACTACACACACATTGTACATACATACTGTACACACTATACATACACACACTATACTCTGTACACACATTATACATACACTGTACATACATACACACTATACATACACACACTGTACACACTATACTCTGTACACACACATTTTACATACACTGTACGTACATACTGTACACATACATACACACTATACATACACACACATTATACATACACACATACACTGTAAATACATACTGTACACATAAATACACACACTGTACATACATACTGTACACATAAATACATACACTGTACATACATACTGTACACATACATACACACTATACATACACACACTGTACACACACGTTATACATACACACATACACTGTACATACATACTGTACACATAAATACACACTATACACACACACTGTACACATAAATACACACTGTACATACATACTGTACACACTATACGCTGTACACACACATTATACATACACTGTACATACATACACACTATACATACACACACTGTACACACTATACTCTGTACACACACATTATACATACACTGTACATACATACACACTATACATACACACACACACACTATACATACTGTACACACTATACATACACACACACTATACATACACACACTATACATACTGTACACACTATACATACACACACACACACACTATACATACTGTACACACTATACATACACTAAACATACACATACACTATACATACTGTACACACTATACATACACTGTACATACATACACACACACTATACATACACACACTATACTCTGTACACACACATTATACATACACTGTACATACATACACACTATACATACACACACACTATACATACTGTACACACTATACACACACACACTATACATACTGTACACACTATACATACACACACACTATACATACTGTACACACTATACATACTGTACACACTATACAAACACACACTATACTCTGTACACACACATTTAAACAATTACAGGATCCATTTGGCAGTGCCTGGACTCCTCATTATCCAGCAGCCATAACAATCCAGTCTTTTCCCATTCGCAGGCAGATTATCCTTTACTAACACGTATCGATTAATGGTGGGCACCCTTTATCGCCCTCCTCCCCGCTCCCTATTATTTGCGGATCGTGTGATCTTTGCTGAGTGTATTTTCCTGCCCTGAGAGCTGACAAATGCATTAATATTTATATGTTTATATAATGGCAGCCTCCTCCCCTCCCCTTCCCTCCGCCCCGCACACAAGCAGCTGATTCTCCGTTTATTACATTACAAACCCAAATAACAAAATAATAATAATTATTATTATTATTATTATTAAAAAAACAAAAAGCACACAGAAGCTGAGCTGCCCGGGTGCCCGCCGTGCCCGTCTGATGGCAGAGCAGAGCGCCCCGGAATCTCTGCAGGAAACCTTCTTTATATTATACATATACACGCAGGTCCTGGCAGGGCGGTAACAAGAGTCGACGCGTTTTTCGCCTTTTAAAAAATATTCCCCCCTACATGAGCTCACCCCCCGCACCCCAATAGCACCCTCGTGCCTAGAGGTCACTGAAAAAGGCGACGTTTGATTTTTAAAAGGCGATTTAATCGATTTTTTACCTCAGCTTCCTCCTTCTCCGCGACATGGGCGCCGCTCTTTTATTTTTAATACCGCGACTGAAGCCCCTGGCTCCCTTATTTCGCCGGGGCGATAAAATCGGGGCACCCTAGAAATATTAGGGCGCCTGGGTGGTCATTTTTAACCCTTCGTGCGCCGGGGGCGGCCGTTTTATATTGACGAGCCGCGGCGCTGTTGCTTTGCCCTGCAAGGACCTGACAGAATCCATTGAAGCCAACAAGTTTGGAGAGAATGTTGAGTTC
Organism: Bufo gargarizans; assembly: GCF_014858855.1. Lineage (NCBI taxonomy): Eukaryota > Metazoa > Chordata > Amphibia > Anura > Bufonidae > Bufo > Bufo gargarizans. Next base: position 294,250,526 of record NC_058085.1, on the reverse strand, counting down.
AATCAATTCAGAACGTCGAGATGGAGCCCAACTCAGTGAAGGTATTATTATCTGCTCTGTATCAGTGGCCGCCGGGGGGCCAGGCCGCCGGACCCTCACCCCCAGGACGACACCCGGCAACTTTGACACAAACTTTTACCCTATGGAGCAGGAATAATAGGAATTAGATGGGGTTTTTGTGCCGTTGTTGTCACATTCCTGTAGTCATACATTTCAGGGCACGCTGCTGCCGCCGCCGCCGCTGTCTTCTGTCTATTGCCTGTACAGTACATGACATTATTGTGTGTTTTATTTTATTTTTATTAATTTTTTATGTCTCCCCCCCCCCCCCCTTTTTTTTTTTCCTCCTGCAGTGGGTCGGATCACCCTGCGGTCTCCATGGACCTTATATCTTCTACAAGGCTTTTCAGTTCCACCTTGAAGACAGACCAAGAATCTTGTCCCTTGGCGACTTTTTCTTAGTCAGATGCAAGCCAGAGGATCCCATTTGCATAGCGGAGCTCCAGCTGTTATGGGAAGAGAGGACTAGCAAGCAACTTTTATCTAGCTCCAAACTTTATTTCCTTCCACAAGATACCCCCTTGGGTAGGAGTACCGACCATGGAGAGGTGAGTGACCCTTTGATGTCTGTGCCTGTGGTATTGGGGCCAGTTCAGCACTTGGAGGCTGCAGTTCTACTGTATGTACTGGGAAGGGGGGGGGGGGGGGGGGGGTACTGCCAGCTGTGGTGGTGCTGGTGGGACCCCCAATGCAGATGTCCTAGTGGATTACTATTGATCCTGATTTATGATGATGATTTATTTCTGCCCCCCCCCCCATGTGATTGACAGCTCTTGTCATTTAGATACCTATTTGATTTAATTTGATCTTTTTCTTTGCATTTTGTGGCTGCCCTATGGCCGTGCGTCTGTGTATTTTATTGCTGATTGCATCCATTACAGTCCCACTGGCTTTTATTATTGCAGTGCATGATATTGTTTCCCCGCCTCAGTCCTGGTGTGTTTTTTTTTTTTTTGATATGTTTTAAAAGAAGGGAAATGGAGGCTGAGCGGAGATCCAAAAAAAAAAAAAAAAAATCTCTTTGGCTGGAGAAGATGCGTTGAATAAAGTGATAAATGACAGGTACCTGAATAAATACATTCAGAATAACTTGCAGATCTGCTTGGGCGGATAGAGAGAGAAAAGGAGGGGGGGGCAATGAAAGAAAAAAAAAAGCATCAGGCATGTAACCAGCACTAACACGTTAAGCATTTACTGCTCTAATCCTTAACAAGGAATCTGATGTCTTCAGACCATTTATTAATATGACGCTTCCAACGGGAAGAAGACATTTGCAGTTGTCATCGTCCATTAACCCCTGAGGGGCTGACCCCCACAATACACAATGCAGTGTTTTATAATAATCAGCAAACAGACCCCCCCCCCCCTTCCTCCCCTCTCCCTCCCCTTCTTCTTCTTCTTCCTTTTCTCCAACCCCAGCAGAAAATAATGTTTGATCTACAGTTGACATTTTTCAGATAATAGCCCAAATCATCAAAGCATGATCGCTTTACAGTGTCCCCCCCCGATCTGTAATTTCAAGTAGCACTGCAATTAGGCAGCTTTATTGTACTCCAATGGCTGCGATAGGTTACCGCTCAACTCTTTTTATAGTGTACTGGATGGATGGCATGTTAAATCCTATAAACATCATTGTTCCCGGGCGCTCAGGGTTTTTTTTTTTTTTCACATCTCCTGTCTTAAAGTCATTCTTATTTTATAAAGATTTGCGTTTCCTTAAAGTCAACCTATCGCCTAATGGGGCTTAATTGCAGTTTTGTCTTGCCTTTATTTAAAGCTAGGGTTACATTGCAGTTTAATATTACATGTTTGAAATGACTTCGGTCTCCTTAGTTGTGCTTGGCTGCCCCCCTACGCTCAGATTTTAATGGCTTTTGTTTTCCATTTACTCATGTTTTTTTTTTTATATATCTTTTCTCATGGCAACACTATGGAGATGACATTTTGCAACTTCTAAAAAAAAAAACACACATTAGCAGGTTGACCTCACTTCTGCAAAGATCTGAACATGCCCCCTCCCCCTATCTAACTTTCCTGTGCAGCTGTCTATACCGCCCCCCCCCCTCCCTCCTTCTTCTTTTACTCCCCCCCCCCCCCCCCCCCCCATAGGCAGGACTTATTATTTGCTTTTCAAATTTATTACTTCAACATGGTTTGCAATCTGGAAAAAAAAAAAAGCAAGGGGGAAGGATTAAATATCAAGAAAGCAATGTGAATATCATCCATGTTCTCTTGCCACTTAAAGGAAATGACTCAGCCATTTTATTAGTGCCTGAACAGCATCAATAACAAGCTGCAAAACAGTTGTAGACAATGCGGTCCCGAGATCTCCATTTAATACTGGAACAATTGGCAGATTTAATTGCCTGCCAGAAATAGATTAGGACCGCGCTCGGTGACTTCAAGGCGGCGACGCTCCTTTTATTTATATTCTTAATTACGTTTTCATATTATTTCTTTTTTACCCCCCCCTATTTTTTTTCTCGTCAGCGTCATTTTATGAGATGCAGCTCGTTGTATTTCTTTTTCGGCTCTCCATTTCCTCCTGTCACAGTAACTGGTTTGACAGCATTAAATAGTTTTTTTTTTTTTCTTCTGCCGAGTGGGGGGGGGGGGGGGGGGGGGTCGAGGCAGTGACATTGGGAGGATTTATGCAAAGCTCGGGCGGTCTTGTCTAGGATCCTATCGATAAATAATTGAAACAGGTAGAAAGTTTCCTAATGCAGTTGTGCTTTACACCCCGTTGATGTCATTTCCCCTTTGGCCCAAGTTAGTCATTCATTAGCAGGATCGCAGAGGCAACAGAATCCAGTGTTACTTCGCCTGGCAGCGAGCCTACAGAAACCAGCGCTGAGAGCCAGAGCCTAAAGAGGGCAACATAACACTCCCATGTTCAAACACACTTTGTTTCCACTTGTTCCATTCACTTGTGTATATACATTCGCACTACTTTATTATTGATTTCTCATCTTTCTGCAGCGCTTTTTATGTACACGTTTACTTATTTGTACTAATCCACTCCCCCCTCCCTGTGCCTAGAGTAGGGATTGCAATGGAAGTCATGTTTGCTTTGATAATGGAGCGTTGTTGTTTTTTTTCTAGCTGGCATTTACTTCTCTGTTGTATTGTTGGGAAGTGCGTGGCTATTCCATTATTGTGGCCAATAGGAGTGTTTAATACTCTCAGGATGTGTGATCGGTGGGCATCCCGCCGATCAGCTATAGGCTGCGTCGCCCCCATGAGTGCCATAGCCTCTTTGCAGCTTACTAAGGACAGCGTTATCCATTGGATAGCATTCACTGAGCGTTGCGGTCTCTTCAAACAGCAGGTCGGTGGCTGGAGTCGGACCCACCACCCCGACACTCTTGCGGGTGCCACAGCCTCTTTGCAGCTTACTAAGGACAGCGTTATCCATTGGATAGCATTCACGGAGCGTTGCGGTCTCTTCAAACAGCAGGTCGGTGGCTGGAGTCGGACCCACCACCCCGACACTCTTGCGGGTGCCACAGCTTTCTTGCAGCTTACCATCCACAGTGCCATACATTGTATAGTGGCTGTGCTTGGTATTGCAGCTTAGCCTCATTCACTTGAAAAGGGACTGAGCTGTGCCAAGGATGTGTGAACGATGGACATGATGTCATTGGCCTAGAAAAAGGCAGTGGTGCTCCCGGAGCGTTGTGGTCTCTTCAGACAGTTTATGGGTGAGGGTGCCAGTAGTTGGACCCCAACCGATGAGATACTGGTGACCTATCCTGAAGAGAGGTCATCATTAGTGTTGAGCGAACTTGTGTTTTCAAGTTCGGCGTACAAGGTTCGGCTTATCTAGGCATTCCGTTATGGATTCCGCTACCTCGGACCGTACGTTATGGATCGTGGTAGAAGAATCCATAAAGGAATTCTTAGATAAGCCGAACCTTGTACGCCGAACTTGAAAACACAACTTCCCTCATCCCTAATCATCATTATTAAACACTCAGACAACCCCTTTATTAAATAGTTTTTTTGGACGTTTCCTGCTACTTCCTGAATGCATTGTAAAGTTATGGCTTGTGAGCACCTTTGACATGGGAAAAATTTGTTTTACATATTTTTAGTTGCTTTAAGTTTTTGTCTGGAGTTTTCATTCACTTTTAAGCCCCCTTACTATTGAGTTTGCAACCTGTTTGTTCCTAGTTTTAAACTTTTCTCATGTGGACGTGTCTTTACCATTACCACATGGATGGGAGGTCTGTTAGGATATAGTCAGCCATCACTTCTATAGGGTTGGACAACACCTTTAAATATGTCTAGAGATGCATCTACAATTTTCACAACACCCGCCTACTGGAGTGAGATTGAGCAAAAATTATGCAACATAAAAAAATTCACAATTCATAAATTTATCTAAATGCGGGCCAAGTAGTAAACCTTACCTACTTTTCACTCCATTATGCAAGCTGATATGCATGGCGCATATGGCTCGAATTTCTGTCCGTTACTAAATCTGTTGTGTGTCCGCAAAACACGGTTAGCGTCTGTGTGCGTTCCGCAATTTGCGGAACGGCACGGACAGCCATTAATATAACTGCCTATTCTTGTCCGCAAAACGGACTAGAATAGGACGGGTTATGTTTTTTGGGCGGACCACAGAAAGGAGCAACGGATGCGGACAGCACACGGGAGTGCTGTCTGCATCTTTTGCGGCCCCATTGAAGTGAATGGGTCCGCATCCAAGCTAGATGCGGAGCAAAACAACAGTCGTGTACATTTAGCCTTATATTGAGAGAAGGGAGGGGGAGCGCAGAGAGAGCTAGAAGAAAAAGCGCTCATAGATTCATGTCAGATTCTGAATGGGGAATTACACTACAGGAGCAAAATGTGAAAAATTGTTAACGAAGATTAGATAGAAAGTTGTTCAATTTTTCATTTAAGTAGCAAATGAACTATAAAAAAAATATCAGGGCAAAGGTGTCCATAGCCTTTACTATATCTTTGTATTGCTACAACAGGTAGACATGGCACTTACCTTTGTACATTTGCTGATTAGCCGTGAAAAAAAGTCTAAAAATATCTTCTGCTGACGTAGGGCTTGACTGACAACTGTACGGTGAGATTTTCAGCATCTTTGTTTGTGGTCAGTGAATGAAAACATCCTGGTTTACTTTCAGAGCCTGAGTAGGGTGTTATGGCCTGAAGAAGACATTGGTAAAGTGCAGAAACGCATGTCCAAAATACTTCCAATACTACCCTCTTGGTCTCCTAGATGTCTCCTTGTCAGCAGTGCCCACATGCATCTTCTTCTGCCACTGGGAGTCTCAATAGTTTGTTACAATGTATCAGTATAGAAAAAATCAACTTGTAGTCCGGGCTGCAACTCTCCTTTAGGGGTTGTATTAGTTTGTCTTCACATTGGCTCTGAATTTTTATCATTCTTGAAAGCAAAAATAGTGTAGCATGCTGGTGACTTAATGGGATTTGTTGATCTTGACACCAGTGTGAAGAGATTTCAATTTAAAGGGGTTAGTTTGGGATCGGTCATCAGTATCTAATCAGTGAGGGTCCGACTCCCAGCACCCCCGCGGATCACCTGTTTGAAGCGCCATAGCCTCCTCACCACTGACCAAGAACAGCGCCATCAATTGGATAGTGGCTGTTTTGGGTATTGCAGCCCAGGACTTAAATGAGACTGAGCTGCACATAGGCCATGTGACCGACAAAAGTGAAGTCACCGGCCTAGGAAGTGGCTGCCGTGCTCAAGTAACCACCGCAGTCTCTTCAAATAGCTGATTGGGCGCGCAAAGAGAGTTAGATCTCCCAGTGATCAGATACTGATGACTTGTATCGATGAAAGTATGCATTATACACTGATTACTCCGCAATTACATAATGTCCCTTTAAAGGAAATATCAGTAGGGAGGTCCCAACCCATGGTTATAGCCAATAATTATCATTATATTTATATAGCTTATACAGCTGGATTATCCAACAGTGTTTCAGTAATTCAGTGTTGATAGGTTGTTTAATTAGAAGTGTCATAAAATTAATAAGTAACCTAGCGTATGTTACAGCCACCTGCCAATGTCTATTTCTACTAGGGTACTTTCACACTTCCGTTGTTGGATTCCTGCAGGCAGTTCTGTCGCCGGAACTGCCTGCCAGATCCGGCAATCTGTATGCAAACGGATATCATTTGTAGACGGATCCGGATGCGGATCCGTCTCACAAATGCATTGCAATACCGGATCAGTCTCTCCGGTTGTCATCCGGAAAAAGGATCCGGTATTATTATTATTTTATCACATTTTTAAAGGTCTGCGCAGGCCGCAAAACTGGATCCGTTTCTCCAGAACACTTGGGGCTGGATCCGGCATTAATGCATTTCAATGGAAAATAATGCCGGATCCGGAATTTTGGATGGAGAAAATACCGCAGCATGCTGTGGTATTTTCTCCGTCAAATAAACGTACAGTGACTGAACTGAAGACATCCTGATGCATCCTGAACGGATTTCTCTCCATTCCGAATGCATGGGGATGAAACTGATCAGTTTTTTTCCGGTATGGAGCCCCTAGGACGGAACTCAATACCGGAAAAGTTTAACGCAAGTGTGAAAGTACCAATGTTTGTACTTGGCCTCTTATCAGTTTGATTGTAGTTTGGCAGTATATGTTTTCTTTGGGAACAATAATTACCTCATAAGCCATCAACTTGAGTGATCGATGAGCTCACTTATGTTTAAGGCTTGTCGAGCATTGTATTGAGATGTCAACTGGTTTCTTATGTATGTACTAGTCTCATTGTGTGGATTCAGTTTTATAGGACAAGGACAATCATCTGACAGCGTGCAGTAGGATACTTGCTGGCAGTTGTCGGTGTCAGTTTGTCATTTTTCCTTTACGATCTGCAGGGCGAGTCCAAAGTCGCAGGACACCCTTTTATTTCAGAAACGAAAGGGATAATGAAATATCTGAATACCTCAGCAAGTGATGGGTGAGGGGGAATATCTTTTAGGCTTTGTTTGGAACATGGCCGCCATTTTGAAAGCCCCCATATTGGATCAAGAGCAATTTTTTTTCAATGGGAAGGGAATCATGTAGCATATCAAAGAAGACCAGAATTTATTTTTCTCAGAAATCCATTGCTGCAATCAGATCTCATGAGGTTCAAAAGTTATCAACACGGAAAGTTGGACCAACAACCGTGTATGTTCCCTGTGATACACAGCTATTAGACGTGTTTAATGTGTTGTCCCTGGTGCTGAACCCAGAACTTTGAACTTTGAAGTTTTGAACTTTCTATGTTGATACTTTTTGTGGTAATCTATTCCTGAGAAAAGTCTGGTCTTCTCTGATATGCTACATGACCCATTTCCCATTGGATGAAATTTGCCCTTGATCCAAGATGTCAGCCATGTTCTGGACACATCCTAAAAGATAGGCCCCCTCACCCATTACTTGCTGGGTTATTCAGATATTTAATTTTCCCTTTCATTTCTGAACTAAAAGGGTGTCCTGCGACTTTGAATTAACCCTGTATATGGAAAATCATGTGATTGTGAATTTATTCCTTTCTAAAGTTCAGGTTATTAGACATCGGCATACTGAGGATAGGTCATCAATATCAGATTGAGGGGTATCCGACACCTGAGACCCCCGCTGATGAGCTATTCCCTACAGCCTCTGACTCCCGAACTAACACTTTGAATGGAGCTGGAAGCTGCACATGAGCTGCAGCAACCTGACACTACACTGTGAATGCAGCTGTGCTTCTGGCTCTGTTCAAAGTACTAGTTTCGACACCGAATGCAGATTGGGTGTCAGACCCTCACTGATCTGATATTGATGACCTCCCCTGAGGATAAGTCATAAAAATCATTTAAGGGGTTCTACACCTTTTTCCTTTGGATAGGTCATCAGCATCTGATTGGAGGGGGGCCGACACCCGGGACCCCTGATGATCACACAGGGGGCTGAGCTGCGCCCAGGCCACGTGACATAGTTGTGACTTCACTGGCATTCGGGAAGCAGCGAGATGGTAGCGACAACAGCTGATGGGACGGGGGGGGGTCCAAGGTGTCAGACGCCCGCCGATCAGATGCTGATGACCTGTCCGAAAGATAGCTCATAGCTAAGAAAAAGTTGTAGAACCCCTTTAAACCAGAAAATGCTTAAAGCCTTAGGGTACTTTCACACTAGTGTTATTCTTTTCCGGCATTCAGTTCCATCATAGGGGCTCAATACCGGAAAAGAACTGATCAGTTTCATCCCCCATTCTGAATGGAGAGAAATCCGTTCAGGATGCATCAGGATGTCTTCAGTTCCGTCTTTTTGCCTTTTCAGGACTGAGATAATACCGCAACTTGCCAGAATGCCGGCATTTTTTCCCATTGACATGCAAAACGGATCCGGCATTGCGGTCTGCGCATGCTCAGACCACAAAAAAAGTGAAAAACATAAATGCCGGATCCGTTTTTCCAGATGACTCTGGAGAGACTGATCCGGCACTTCAATGCATTTGTTCCTGATCCATCTGACAAATGCCATCAGTTTGCATGTCTTTTGACGGATTCGGCAGGCAGTGTGAAAGTAGCCGTATATATGTTTGTCTTGGACACTTTCTGTAGGAAACAGGTGTCACAAATACCTTGCTTTAACAAAAATATTTCAAATAAATATTTGTCCTTTTGATGGTAGGTGTACATTCAAGTTCTTTAGCATTTTGGTATTCATTTCTCTTTCCTTTTCTATATTTGCCTTTAAATACTGCATACTTTTTTTTTTGCAAAAACCATTGTTTCCCTCAGTTTGGTGCTTACATTACTCCAGCCCTTCCTCTCCTCTGGAGTCATGAAAAACATGGTGTGCGCTCATTCGCTCCCTGTTCCATACTTTGTAGGTAACATCTACCTACTTTTGTAGCTACTCTGCTTCATACCTCCCGTGAGGAACTTACTGGAGATATCCCAGAATGGCAGCTTTTCATTTATCCGTGAGATGGGGATAATTGTCTGTTCGGTGGGAGTTCACCCATTGAGACCACTACCAATTAAGAAAATGGGGTCACATGTTCCCTATTTCCGTGGAGCAGTGGTCAAGCGTTTGATCTTCAGCTCCATTCAGAATCAAAGGGACTGCCAGAGATACACATGTTAACATTTATTTTGATTGTATCTGAAGACTTCAGTACTACTTGCCTTTTTATACAAACCGTTCTTCTACATATTATCTGCCCTATATGCCCCTTTACGCTGAGCCGATGAGAAGGCTATTATCGGGAAGGAAGCGTCCCTTCCAGACAATTGCCTGCTCATTAGTGGAGATTACATGCAGCGGTCAGCTTGGAAGAAAAACCGTGTCATTGCTGGTGTTTTTGTTCATGGTATTTTTTATTATTATCACGTTTTAATGCAGTGGTGTTTGTACAGTGTGGCCGAAAGTGAAAGAGGAACTGTCAGTATCATGTACAAAGGGAAGCTGTGAATCCAGATGCATACTGTCCCTCTGATATGGCTTTTACAATTTAATGCTGAAATTTAAAGCAAAAAACATCCACATGGCCTAAGCCTACAATAAGCAATGTGAAACCTACGAAAGGAAATTCTATTATATTTCTGAAAATCATAAACTTCCTATTAGAGCTCATGCAAACAGCCACGTCCAGTTTTCCATCTGCAAAAAAATTGATCCATGAAAAATGGATAGCTTCTGTGTACATCCGACAGTAGAAATTATTTTTCTAATAGGACAGGCGGCAAGTTTCTCAGATGTGCAAATAGCCCCTCTGTCCTTTTTAAAAACAGATAGCACACTGAAGAAAATTATGGTCGTGCGAATAACCACCCCCATGAACTTTCTGGTGTTTTGCAGTGCAAGAATAGTTAAAGGGATTTTCTGAGATTTTTTTTACTGATGACCTATCCTCTAGATAGGTCATCAGTATCTGATCGGTGGGGATCAGAAGGCAGTGGCGCTCCTGTGAGTGTGCAGCCTTCTCTCTGCTTTTCGTAGTCCAGTGACGTCACATTCATCGGTCACATGGCCTATGCGCTGCTCGGCATCACTCATGTGAACGGGGCTGAGCTGCGATACCAAGCACGGCCACTATACAATGTACAGCGCTGTTCTTGGAGCGCTGCTGACTTCTCACAACAGCTGATCAGCGGGCAAGAGGATAGGTCATCAGTAAAAAAAAATCTCGGAAAACTCTTAATTACAGTGGATTTCTTCAGGCTTTGTTCAGATTTATGTCAAAGTGAAAATAACTTGCACACTGCGATGTTTTGACGTTTGTCTGGTGACTTCCATTGAAACTGATGAGCCACAGATTGCAGTTGTCTTGCAGAGTGCAGCAGGTTTTCCTCAAAGGGCTTGTCTGTTACTTGTTGCATTCATTGTACGTTCTTCCTTCACAAGCTCATACAGCTAGCTGCATATGAATGGACAAGAACTGTTTTGTACATTGTGAGTTGGCCCTGTACATTACTGTATATTTCCTAGACCAAAGCGTGACTTTGAGATTTAGAAGATTTACACTTGCCAGTCACATAGTTTTGTTGCTCATTACCAGCTGCATTTGTAAAGGATGACAAATGACTTCTTAGTCATCTCTATGAGTCAAAGGACAGTGGATTTTTACAGGTACAGATATTTATTGTAAAATGTTTTATAATGGGCATAGCTTACTGCAGAAGCATGAGCTCATGTATATGTAGTCGGTGAGTATGTGAAGTATGTAGAGAGCCAAATCTGTCTGACACTGTGCTATTATTATTACCTACTAAGATAAGAAATCATCTCAAGGAAGAAGGGGCATTACCCAGAAACACGCTCTTCTATGTAGAGCTTTACTCGAAAATAGAGCCTTGGGACTGTACCATAAACAACTCACAAGCTAATTTTTAGGGCTCATGCACACGACCGTTGTTGTTTTGCGGTCCGTTTTTCACAGATTCATTGTTCCGTATCTGAGTTTTTTTTTTGTCTGATTTAAGTCCTCTTCCGTTCCGTTATTCCACAAAACATATACTTATGGTTTCCGTATGCAATACTTTTTTTTGCGGATCGGAAACAGTAACTTATTAATCACCAAACAGATGAGCAATATGGGCTGGGCATAGCATTTCGACAGTATGGATCTGCAAAATATGGATGAAATACGGATGCGTTCCATGTGCGTTCCGTATTTTTGGTGGACCCATTGACTTGAATGGGGCCTCCGACCGTGATTTGCGGACAATAATAGGACATGCACTACTTTTTTGCGGAACGGAAATATGGAAACGGAATGCACACAGAGTACCTTCCATTGTTTTTGCGGACCCAATGTGAATGGTTCCACATACGGTCTGCAAAAAAAACTGGAATGGAAGCAGAAGAAAATATACATTTGTGTGCATGAGCCCTTACATTGAAGTTCTCACTTACGATCTGGCAAGTCGATGAAGGTATACGATAGTGCGTCAGGTTTCATATTTAGTCATTAAAACTATTTCTGTATTTCAGTTTGACAGTTTGTTCTTCATTTTTTTTTTATTACCACTTCTGTAAGAATATTAAGTTTTTATTAGAATTTAATCACTATTTTAATATGACTCATGAGCTCTGAGCTATGTCCAAATTTTTGGGGGGATTTGCATATTGAAGGCCAATTCTTATGATAGGTCATCAATATCTGATCAGTGTCAGTGTGACTCCCAGCACCCCTGCCGATCAGCTGTTTGAAGAGTAGGCAATGCTCATGTGACTTCCTCTTCAAGATTACACTGTGCGTCGTCTTGGCGCAATGTAATTACAAGTGAATGGAACAAGCGTCGTCTCTGTTGCAGTAACGACGCAGTGTGATTACAAAAGACTGGAACAAGCGTCGTCTCTGTTGCAGTGACTACGCAGTGTGATTACAAAAGAATGGAACAAGCGTTGTCTCGGTTGCAGTAACGACGCAGTGTAATTACAAGAGACTGGAACAAGCGTTGTCTCGGTTGCAGTAACGACGCAGTGTAATTACAAGAGACTGGAACAAGCGTTGTCTCGGTTGCAGTAACGACTCAGTATGATTACAAGAGACTGGAACAAGCGTTGTCTCGGTTGCAGTAACGACTCAGTATGATTACAAAAAACTGGAACAAGCGTTGTCTCGGTTGCAGTAACGACTCAGTATGATTACAAAAGACTGGAACAAGCGTCGTCTCGGTTGCAGTGACTACGCAGTGTAATTACAAGAGAATGGAACAAGCGTCGTCTCGGTTGCAGCGACGGCGCAGTGTGATTACAAGAGAATGGAACAAGCGTCGTCTCGGTTGCAGCGACGGCGCAGTGTGATTACAAGAGAATGGAACAAGCGCTTGTAACTACACTGAGCCACCGTGACTTCTGAGACAACGCGCAGTGTAATCTTGAAGAGGAAGTAGTGATTGCACAAGCGCAACCTCCTCTTTAAACAGCTGATCGGCGGGGGTCCTGGGAGTCGAACCCCTACCAATTAGATATTGATGACTGTACTGGGGATAGGTCATCAATATTACTGGCTGCACAACCCCTTTTAAGGACATTTTATACTGTGAAACATTTATGTGGAAGCATTATTGCTTTTATAGTTACTTTGTCCTGGACTAAAAAATGACAGTTTGCATAAGTCGTTCTACCTAATATTCTTGAAACTCGCCCCTTGAATGGCTTTACTGTGATATAATGTGATATTTATTTTTAGCCTATTTTTTTTCCTTTTTTTGCCAGTGAAATGATACATACAACACGATCTCATACAGCTCAATGCTGATGTAAATATCAGAACTTCACACTTTTATCATAGGTTTTACCCTCGTTCTTCCATGTAAGGCCCATTATGTAAGTGAATGCTGTAAACAAGCTGCGGGCCATCGAGGGGAAGGCCACAGATTTCAAAAGTGACAGGCAGAGTGCCAGACTGACTGGTAAAGTCTAATGCTCGCTAACAAGTGACGTGTGCTATTTCTTGGAAGTTGACTTCTTGATTGATTTAAGGTACAAGATTCAGGGGAAGTCCTCCCCTACACCTCCGCCATTTACTGTAACTAAAATAGCCAATGGCACTTAACTAGTCTCTCAGAACATATAAGCCCATGTCATGTAAAAGTAAAAATGTTCTAATTGTGTCTTTTAAATAAGCATAAGAGTGAATTAATGAGAACATATTTTGCCTTCAGTTGCTTAGTTACAAAGTAGTATTTCTCAGCTCATGTGAGATAAATTGGCTCTTTTATGCGGCAAGTCCCCTAAACATAATGACTATATTGCTCTGGAGAGTGAAAATATGTAGATTGTACCTTTCTCAATAATTCTCTCCCTGGAAAAGGTACATCATCATTGTGTCACACCGATCCCCACTTATTGAAAAATCTATGCATTGTGCTCCGACAAATAGCTGTAACTTGGTCTCTGGGTGACAGAAGTAGAACAATGCTTTACATATTGTGTATTTATACAGCACGCTGCATATGAAAGACAATTCATTATTAGCTGCACAAAACATCAGATGCTTTTTCCATTGTGCACAGAAAGTCTTAAAGGGCCCTGCACCGAGGAGGTAGCTGCTGTGTCCACTAAAATATCTGTGTCATAAATTCCTAGTAAATTCATTAGCAGAGAGGATAAGATTTTTTTCTTCGTTTATTGCACCTATAATGGTTTAACCACATGTGTGTTCTAATGACCTCCAACCCAGGAACTTCACACCTCGGATGCATTCTTTACATATAGCTGTTCTGTATTTTCTCTGCAGAGCCATTTCAGCCTTCGGCATTACATTGGCTTTCATACCCTTTGCTTGGTCCTTATGTCATGTAACAGAAATGAATATAATTGTATATAACGATATAACGTGTGCAGTAATTAGCAGAGTATACAGTTTGACTTGGCCCAGGGGCTTCAAGTTATACATATACTGTTTATATACTACCAGCATACTGTGTAGTTCTCTGCGGAGATTGTCATGTATTAGGCCTCATGCACACAACCGTCATTTCGGTCTGCATTTTTTGCGGATCGGATGCGGACCAATTAGTTTCCGCAGCCCTGCAAAAAAAATTGAACATGTCCTATTCTTGTCCATTTTGTGAACAAGATGAACAGATATTTGTAACATATTGCGGGAACTGCGGAAGAGGAAACTGCGGGATGCAAACGGCCGGTATACGTGTTTCGCAGATCGCAAAATGCATATCGCAAAATGAATACGGTTGTGTGCATGAGGCCTATGTCCTTTGTAGCAGTGTGTACTAAGACTGCAACTACTAAGAGCTTGTTTTACTATTCATTCTGTATTCAGAATGCTATTATTTCCCCTTATAACCGTGCTTGCGGATGCTTGCGATTTTCACGCAACCCCATTCATTTTTATGGTGCCTGTGTTACGTGAAAAACGCACAAAATAGAGCATGCTTCATGAAAATCACCTCTCATGTGAACAGCCCTATAGAAATGAATGGGTCCGGATTCAGTGCGGGTGCAATGCGTTCACCTCACGCATTGCACCTGCGCGGAATACTCGCCCGTGTGAAAGGGGCCAAAGGGTGTGTGGCCTGGGTTGGTTGTGGGAGGGGTCATCTGCCCCAGCATGTCTATTATTATTTACCCTAGAAACTGTCCCAAATAATGACTGATTCTGGCGCATGGACTGCCGGAGGAGGCAAGTAATTTATGATGAGGCCATCGCTGGCTTCATCAATACCGGCATAGCACACAGCGGTTTTGATAAATCTGGGCCTATATTTTTTTTACAGTGGATATCACAGGAGTTTTAAAAAAACGATTTTAGTTCTAAAATGACTATATTATCCTATAAACAACATGACCGTTGTTTTAGTCCCCATGCCGCAGCTCAATGGGGTCACAAAATATGCAGCGTACTGTGTGCCGTCCGCATCCATATGTCTGTTCCGCAGCACCCACAAAAAAATAGAACATATTAGGATAGGACTGTTCTATAGATGGCAGGACTTTCCGTTTCACATGGATCCGCGTTTTGCAGATCCGCAAAATGGGCTACGACTGTGTGCATGAACCCTAACTCTCAGCATGGAAGTTTTGTTATACGATGGTCCCTTGGACTTATATTATGTGAATGGAGACTCTTGGAAAAGAAGACTCCCTGGAGGTGATTTTCCTTTTAGAACAATTTCCCCTGGATTTGTTAAAAAAAAAAAAAAAAAAATTCTGCTCAAAACAAAAGTGGATTTGCATACAAGCGTCGGCGCTCGGTTCAGAGCCAAAGCCAGTCCCCATGTCAGCGTCTTTTGAGAGCGAAGGAATCTGAGGCACTTTTACTTCTCGTTTCCCACGTGACTGATGTTGTATTTTGTAACATTCACATCACTGTACACATTGAAATGAAGCGAACACTTTGTACTTGAAGGAATCTTCTCTTAACAGCGATCCCTATGATTTAATGAAAATGTTGTCATAAGGTCAGGGAAGCAATAACTATGTATGGCACCAGTCCAGTGACCTTAATGTTTGGCAGACGGCCATGTTTCTGCTCCGAGGTGCCAGAGTAGTAGATGACAGGAACATTTGTTTTCATTTCCAAAATGTTTGAGTCTTTCAGATGTCATATCTTTCGTCTTTTAAGAAATAATTTGCTTAACTTCAGCCGGAGAACTTGTGCTGCGCAGCGTTTCGGGCCTCATGCTGAATGGTTGTAATTTGGGTGGAAATGGAACTTGCGTTACAAACAAAAGAGGGGAAGTGTCCTCATTGTTCTGATCTCTCCTGTGGATAATATGTTCCTGTGTGAATAGCAATCTATCATGCAGCAATATCTATAAGAGGAGAACATGTATACATTATTTAAACAGCTCTAAATATGTATCCTCGCTTGGAAGGAAAGTAATTACTGTGCGGAGCTGCCTTGTACATACAGCCTGAATTGGTATATTCTACTCAATTGCTTCTCTGCTTGACACTAGCAATATTGGCTGCCGAGATCTGCACTATTTCTGATGGGGAAACCTTCTGGCTGAAGCCAACTTCATGGTTTGATCTTATGACTGTAGCATTGATAATGCGGAAAAATGCAGTGTGATCCGCAGCCTGGAAGGATGAAATCAAACTCAAAGATCTTAATGGTCGAAAAGCCGATATTCATAGGCCCAGATCCATTAAGACAATGTTAACGGTTGCTCTGCAGACGTCAACGTGATTGAGGAGAATCCCAGAATTGCATTTCTGACATCTCTGTAAAGGGCCACCTCGCCTTGTACAGGAGCTGCCGATAAATTAAATACACTGTCACTAAGACGGTGACCAAAACTCAGCTTCTCCCAGTTATTTTTCTTGCACTTATCATAAAATATTTGTAG
This sequence comes from Bufo gargarizans, assembly GCF_014858855.1. NCBI lineage: Eukaryota > Metazoa > Chordata > Amphibia > Anura > Bufonidae > Bufo > Bufo gargarizans. Next base: position 294,234,154 of record NC_058085.1, on the reverse strand, counting down.
TTTTTTTGACCTGTATGAGAGCATTTCCATTGTATAACAGAAATTACTATTACAATAAATGTCCTTGTATTGTGAAGTCATTCAAAATGTTCTTCTGATGATGACCATCTCCAGGGAAGGCTGTATTATTACCACCAATATGGCTGGGTTACTGCTGCCATGCTGGTCATCCCACAGCTTTGTGATAATACTGAATGGGATGCCTGCCTAGTGAGGCCTTATGCACACAGCTGTATTATGGCTGGATTTGAAACGGACACGTAATTGTGCTTACCGGAAAAAAAATTGACATTTTGCATTGGGTGCCATATGTACAGTGTATTGTTTCTAGAGTCTGGCACATATGTCACCAAGTGGAGCCTGGTACAACAGCGTACAGACTACCCGCAAGTCTGCAGTATGTAGCTGGACACAGCACCATAGTCATCCATACAGAGCTGCATGATGTGGGAGTTACATACTGGTGTGTTTTAGTATGCACTGTATTCCTGTCTGAGGGTATATACACTATATACAGAGAAAGCTCTCCAAAAGACCAGCTATTTGTTAAGGGTACCTCCCTTATCCGGGCTAGATTTTTAGCAGTTCCACCATATATTATGCAGAATGACCATCTTCTTTGAGAAGACCACTCCTCTAGAAGACCATTATCCAATGTAATTTTGAATTGTTATATTTAAAGAGATTTCATTGCATTGTTAAAGGGGTTATCTGGGAATTGATATTGATGACCTATCCTCAGACTGGGTCATCACTATCAGATCGGTGGGGGTCAGACACCAGGGACCCCCATCAATCAGCTGTTAGAATAGGCCAGGCACTCTGTGAGCGCCTCTTCCTAGGCCATGTGACATCACCATACATCAGTCACTTGACCTACTTGCAGCTCAGCCCCATTCAAGTCAATGGGGCTGAGCTGCAATACCAAGCACTGCCACTATACTGTGTACGGCGCTGTGTTTGGAAAGCTGCTGGGAGCCTGCATCACTCCCCAGAGCTTCGGTGAACGCAGGGCTTACCTGTAACAGCTGATCGGCTGGGGTGGCAGGACTCGGACCCCCGCCGATCCTAAGGATAATATACGTTAATCATACATTATCAATTCCTGGATAACCCCTTTAATGAATTAGGATATTCTTTTGTGATCAATGTAGGGTTCACGCTAAAATCAAGCCACGTTTGTATATACACGTGTGTTTTTAAATATATACACATATTAGATTTATATTGCATTTCTCATAGTATTTCTTCCTTGCATGTACCGTTTTATAGCCAGGAAGCCGCCTTATCTCCTGACACGTCTGTTCTGAATTCACACCATACAAACGTGAACACAGTGTTGAGCAGAGCGGAGGTTAAAGTACACGACCTTAATTATTTACTGTAAAACAGAGCCTTGTAAATGTTTAACAATAAGTGATTATGTGATATATTTTTCTCCTGCTTATAAACACAAGTAAAATATTTACCACGGTATAGTACATGTCAGTAATTGGCTGTAATGTGATCTGTAGTATTCCTGTGTGTAAGTGAGAGCTCTGTACAGATAAAAGATAGAGGCTGTGCTTGATTTTCCGTCTCAGTCACCATTTACACTAGATGTATTATATTATACACTTATCGTGTTCTACTACAAGGCCAGAATTTTACATTATTGTGTAATTTGTTCAATGGAAAAACAGGTGGACAGTTCCTGACCTTAAACATTCCTCCCGTGACCAGAGGAAGCTGAGTAGTGGAAATACTGTGTTGTGAGAATATCACAGCCCCGAGCTGTTCTGCTTATTAATCACAATGCGGCACCAGCCTTTGTTCTGAGAAACAATAGCACATATCAAAACATAGAATAATATATATGCACTAACAGGACCCAAAATGCGTCATGCTATCATATCTCATTGGATGGTTTACAGTATAAAACTTGATTTTAGGGGTAGAGAGGCACCAAAAAGACCATCCAAAATAATATCCTGGTATAATGCATGCCTTACCCTTTGTATGAGTGCCAGCAGACCGGAAGTGCATCAATACAGTGCCCTCAACACTGCCAAGAGTCCAGCACAACTGTAGGCTCCAAACGCACAGGAACCATTTGAACCCAAGTACAATCAGTGTTGTAATAAATGTTTGTCATAGAAAAGTTGTTAGTGCCACCCTGTGGCGTAACTTTCTTGGAGGCCAACCACACAACAGCTGTGGGTCTCCAGGGGAGGTAGGACCCAGCACTAATCTCCTTTTTCTGTTCCTGACATGAAGACCCTGCATTTTCATACAACCATCACTAGCTCAGTGTAAAGAGATTTTTGCAGCTTCCATTGCAGTCAGTGGTAAGTGTATAAAATACCTGTGAACTGAGCTCCACATAGTGGTGGCTTCAGACAGACAGTTTTATAATACACTGTATGAAGCAGACATAGAGCTGGGGGAGGAAATGTATCAGTCTATTTATGCCACATGTCTGGTGTAAATGCTTTGAGAAATTAGTGGACGCAGTATGGAGGCAACAACAAGTTCTTTGGATCAAACAGTTCAGTGTTTTATTCACACTTTAGGCAAGTGACAAAACAAACAGTCATATTTAAACAAAAAGTCACCTTGCGGTGTTGGTGGTAATTCACACCATGCGGCAATTCTGCCTCAGAGTCCGTGCTGATAGCAGCACCAACCAGTTTTTACACCAAACAGGTAGCAAGCCTTCATCCAGACACAAGGCTCCCAGATCCCAACACAGAGAGATGGCTTCTGAGCCCAGCTGCCTATTTAAGGACAGCCAGGTGCTGCCAAAGCCCGAACTGGCATTGAAAATCCTGCCCGATATTTGATCTCACCTGACTGTAAATCAGCCTAGCAGCACGTGCTGGGAGGAAAATACCTGTTTTCCAAGACCAAACCTCTCACTGTGTCATATATTATATATACCGCATTTTTCGCCCTATAAGATGCACTGGCCCATAAGACGCACCTAGATTTTAGAAGGGGGGCAATAAGAAAAAAATATTTTTCATTAGAACTCAGGTCAGACCACTAATAAGACCCCCAATGTTAATCAGACCCCAACAAGACCTCAGATAAGAGCCTCTCTTCAGTCCCCAGCAGTCTCATATCAGCCCCCATTGCCTCTCATATTAGCCCCCAGCAGCCCCCATTGCCTCATATCAGCCCTCAGCATCCCCATATTGCCCCCATATCAGCCCCCAGCATCTCCCTATTGCACCCAGCAGACCCATATTGCCCCCATATCAGCCCCCAGCATCTCCATATTGCCCCCATATCAGCCCCTAACATCTCCATATTGCCCCCATATCAGCCCCAGCATCTCCATATTGCCCCAGATCAGCCCCAAGCATCTCCATATTGTCCCATATCAGCCTCCAGCATCTCCATATTGCCCCCATATCAGCCTCCAGCATGTCCATATTGCCTCCATATCAGCCTCCAGCATGTCCATATTGCCCCTATATTAGCCTCCAGCATGTCCATATTGCCACCATATCAGCCTCCAGCATGTCCATATTGCCCCCAGTGCCTCATGTTTAATAAAATAAAAAACTGTTATTTAAAAAAATATATATATTTCCACTTTTTCCAACATAGAGGTTGGATAAGGTGGGTGAGGCGGAGGGCATTATTTTTTATTTTATTTTTTATCGTTTTTTAATTACAATTTATTTTTATTAAACTTTCTTCTGCTTAATAAGAAAACATGAATTTGTCAGAAATCTGGGCATCGCACTTTGCCTCACATCTTGCCTATGAAAATTGGGCAAGGGGGCCAATACTGAGTTTTGCTATGGGGCCCTATGAGTTGGGCATGCCCCTGGTGCTACCGAAATGCCATTCCTATGAAGTATACAGTATACATGGCAAAATTGATTCAGGGATTCAAGGTTTTAAATGAGTATATTTAAAATCCTCCTTAGGGGCTGCATTTATGCAGAGACTGAATGGAATATTTAAAGTGGACGTTCGGGACACGTTTCCCTCCGTATATTGTTGGCATCTATCTGCCATTCTTGTTTTCAGGCGTGGTTAGCTTACTTATAATCTGTACTTGGATTGGCTCAGCCCTGTGAGTTGGCGCCTGCGCAGTAAGTACATCGGGGCCAAGTACAGTGGGGCTCACTACACAGGTGCAGAAAAGCCCTCTCTGTGGGCACCCGCACCCTGGAAAAAGTCCTACGGTGTACCAATATGCCTTACACTTTTCCTGCCATTCATCAGCAGCGCACTGCATGCAGGCAGGCTATTATAGCTAAATGATAAAGTACATGGAAGATATACTATATTGGACTGTAGTATTCATGTTAACTTGCCGTTTTGGCACTTTGCGATAAGTGGGTTTTGGGTTACACTTTGGGCACTTGGTCTCTAAAAGGTTCACCGTCACTGGTCTAGGAGAACCTGCCGAAACTGTAAAGAAAAAAGTAATATTGAGTTCTCCAAGTTGCTTAAATCATGAGGATGAAAGTACTGGACGGCTGAATACCATGCATATCATGTGCAATTTGAAAATGTAATAATAACTAGTGTTATAATCTATACATACAAAGACGAGCATTGTTTTACTCGAATACTTATTCCTGCAAATGTGTTTTTGGAATTGACTGGATGTCACTGATATAGCTGGAGCAATTAATTCACATTAATCCGCATAGATGGACCATGAGTGATGCAGAGGTTGTGAATAATATAATTATGCTACTGTCCTCAGCATCAGATGTGAATATGGCTGGCTTCATTGTTAATGGCCTAAGTAGTTTCATAAAATAATGAACATTTCTCTAGAACTGAAACACTCAAATCATCTGCTCATTCAGGAGGATCCGGCGTTCTACGCCTTTGCCTAGGTTTCTGGTTGCTTAGACAACAATGGGCCTGTAGAGTGCTTTTTATTTCAAATATCTCAAATTATAGGTAATTTACCAATGTATTAAGAAAATGAAAATAATGGAATCAGGAATAAGGAACATGTAATGTTTGAAATGTAACAGAACAGAAGAATGTCTCTTTTAATGCCAGCACATTTTTAAAGAACACTTCATTTAAGCAAATATATTTTTATTGAATGAAATAGGCCGAATTATTGCTTAAGGGAAATTTAGTTTTAAAGGGTTTCTGTCACCTGAAAAATGGGTATTAGGCTGGCTGACATTAGCGATGTTCTAATGTCAGCTGAACATAACTATATTCGTGCCATCTCACTGCCTGTAGCCTTTATTGAGAAAAACGAACTTTTATAATATGCTAATTATCCTCTAGGAGCAGGGGGGGGGGGGGCTGCTTTTAGAGGCTCCGTTTGCCCACCTCTTTTCACACCCTTCTTCTTTTGATTGACAGGGCCAGGCAGCACTGCTCTCCTCCCGCCGGCCGTGTCTGCAGTGTAAAGCACACGACGTTCACTATTCGGCACAGCGAGGGGAGGACACTTGGCGGCTGCTGGCTTCCTCACTGCGCCAAATACTGAACGGTGCGAGATTTACACTGCAGACACGGTCGGCGGGAGGAGAGCAGCGCTGTCCTGGCCCTGTCACCGCCAGGGATCCATTCACCGCCGTTGCAATGATAAATCTGGAGTGAAACTTATTAACATACCCACTTTGCCACTTTTTAAAACTGGATTGTGTTGGTGTCAAAATGCAGAAAGTCACAATTTTTTGTGCAAATAAGTCCCAAAGGTTTGTGAAGCCGAAATCCCGGAGAGCAGTGCTGCAAGTGAAAGATGGTATGTTGGTATAATAGTAGATCAGTAGAATTAGGATAACAGCATGACAGCTCTATTGTTCTCTTGATATCTCTAGATAAAGTTGTCCACAGAAGAGCATTGCATTATCAGTGAAATTTGTGAGGCTCTGAGTCAATCATCCTCTTCCCTCTTTGGCCTCAATGAATGGTCTAACTGTTTGTTTTGGTAAAATTTCAAAGTAGGAAGTTGAAGGGTCACTCCGGGCAAAGCTAAAAATGAATCCTTTGGGCAAAGTCTTGGAGTTATGCGTGCTCCCAAAGTTTCCTTCACCTGAACCGTGCCATTACAGAGATCCTCTGCTGTCTCCTACTAGGCCTCAGGTGAAGCCTGAGCTGCCATAACTACAGAGCAGTGCTGTAGTAATATACACAGACTGCCCTGCAAGATACTAAGCAGACACTCGTGATGCTGGCGCTTGGATAAGGGTACTTTCACACTTGCGGCTGAGGATTCTGGCATGCAGTTCCGGCAATCCGGACGCAAACGGATGCATTTGTGAGACGGATCCCGATCCGTCTCATAAATGCATTGCAATACTGGATCCGTCTTTCCGGTTGTCATCTGGAAAAACGGATCTGGTATTTATTTATTTTCTCATTTTTTTTAAAGGTCTGCGGATCCATTTTGCCAGGACACTTGGGGCTGGATCCGGCATTAATGCATTTCAATAGAAATTTATGCCGGATCCGGCATTCTGGCAAGTGTTCAGGATTTTGGGGCGGAGAGAAAACTTCAGAATGCTGCAGTATTTTCTCTGGCCAAAAAACTTAAAGAGGACCTTTCACCTCAAAATGAAAGTTAAACTAAAGATATAGCCTTACTTACATGCCCCCGGTATTGCTTATTCAGTCATTCATTTTTCAATCAGTGCCCCCGTTTGTCCGCGCTGCCCCACGGAATATTTGCCGCCTTGTATGCTAATGAGCCATTCGGCTCAACTGGGCGGGCCTTCAAAAGTTCTCTCGTGTCTTTCTTCTCCCTGGCACAGAGCGCATCCAATCAGCACGCTCCGCTCTTAGCCAGGGAGAAGGCGCTCCAGTTCTCGCGAGATGGCTCCGAATGGATGAAATCGCTCCAGTTCTCGCGAATCAGGGAGAACTTTTGACACGCACCGGGAGAAGCCGTACCCTTAGTTTGCAGATCATTGTCTACTTGTGCCTGCCACCTATACTTATTTAGCAAAACATTGAAAAGTGTCATTTTTCATCCTGACAACCTGCTCAATTTTGTGCTGTAAGTTGCCTGGCCTGTCTTCACACAATGGAACAATTTTTTTGAGGGGTATTTTTTTTTAAGTCAAGTTGCGTTGACAAAATTTCTGCAAAGTCTTTCAAATGTCACACATTGTTTGATCAATTTGTACGTCTTTACAAATAGCACTTTGTCTAGAAATACATTTTTATGCCGTCTCCCTACTTGAGTAAAATTGCAATTTTGGAACTTGCTAAAAGTCACAGTTGATAAATCGGGTGTAGACCATACCTAACCATGCCCACTTTTCCAGCAGCTTTTCAAACATGGCAAACATGCAATAAAATCCCCAAAAGTCACAAATTTTGTTAGCAATAATGATGTGCGCCAATAATTGCAACTTTTGCAATTCCTCTCATTATGGTCTTGCCACAGTTATCTGTCCAAATTTCTAATTCATCTTTTTACTAAAAATCTCCATAGAAAACAGGGCCATGCTTCCAATTGAGAACTGCAGCCTTCTCATGCCTGAAATATAGTTTTATTGCAGAGTCATGGAGTGCTCAGATTTAGTTTTTTTTTGCCTGTGGGTGAATTGAAAACCGATCAGCTCAGCTCTATGTACATTTTGGAAGGCTTAGACAGCGCAGCAGTGGGGCTCTTAAAATATGTTTTTAAACTCTCAATGGGTGTCTGGGCGCATCCACTTTGAAATTCATGCAGCTAACCTAATTGTAATGTTCTGCAAGTCTGCTGGAAATCACTGATACATGACCCTTTATTAAAGCTTTTTTATCTCCTTAATCAAAGGCTTTGGACAGCTGCAAGTAAACATGTTCACATAAAATAGTGTAAGCCCTACACGATGATGAGAATTACTGTCTGTGATGAGCAGTGTTACTGTCAATTTGGTCATGCCTGTATGATCCTCTTCACTGATTATTGACTGACTCCTCAGGTCGGATCTACTGTACAGCCTGGTACATAACATATTTGGCTCAAGACTGAAGACTGCAGCAAACAAATGTTATCTTTCTCATGGATCAGAGGAAACTGTTTAAACGCATTTAGATCATTTTTCTTGTTTACTGAAACATGCCAAAAAAATAATCCCTGGAATGTCTTTTAAGATGGAATACATAGAAAAGTTAACTGTCCTATTAGAGTGTCCTAAGATGGTCAAGAAGCGCTAGCTGCATTACACTGGCTGCGTAAAGTATGAGAATGCTCTTAAGCAATATGATAACACACATTTTTTATTTTAAATTCTTTATTTTTGCACAGTTTTTACTAAAAATAAAAATTTAGATTAAAACTCTCAAGATGAAAAGTGGGAGAGGAGAAAACCAGACAATGAGATCCAAGGCAAATAAGGCTTAAATATAAAAGAAGTAACCCATAAAGCAGAAGAAACAGTCCGGAATCCACAAAGTTGCGGCAGATCTTGCAACGGTCTAGGACAGGGATCAGCAACCTTCGGCACTCCAGATACTGTGAAACTACAACTCCCAGCATGCAAACTTACTCGGCTGTTCTCGTAACTCCCACAGAAGTAAAAGGAGGATTCTGGGAGTTGTAGTTTCGGAACAGCTGGAGTGCCGGAGGTTGCTGATCCCTGTTCTAGGAGATATAAATGGAAGGAGAAGGGTGGTTGAGGCAAAAAGACATGGAAAGGATAGAAGGGGTAAGATGCAGAAAAGAGAGGTTGGCGAGGAGGTAATTGTATAGATTGTATAGATTGTGCTCATACCGTTCTATGGGGCACATGCCAGTAAGGCTTTCCAGGTGGAGGTGAAAGTTGTGTCATTATCAAATTGCCAAACCAATGAATTCAGCAAAGATTTCTTATAAGAGTGAGATGGTATATTAGGGAGGTGTGGCAAAAACAGATGGCAGTCTCTGTCTGTACTAATGTACATTTTTAAATGGGACAAGTATAGTAAAAGAATCCAATTGCACATTTCTAAAAATTGTGCGGCATTCCATTTTAAGTATACATATACATTTGTTTAGCTCAAACCCATGTGGGTTGGATGTGACCTTATATTCTTAAAGGTTATTGAATGAACAGGAAATGTTAAAAAAAAAAAAAGATATTTTTTATTATATTTAAACAGTACAAAAAGGTTTTATTTTAAGTATTTTCTGGTTCATACTTTTTAAATTCTGGACATCTTTTCATCTTTTTTTCTTGTTTTGATGAACACCTCCCCATGTCTTGTTTCAAGCCTGTGAAAGTGATTTTTATGACCTATTCGTGTGTTTTTGGTCAAGTACAAAGTGACTGTAATTTGCTGACTCCTATAAACATAAAACCTAATTGTGGTTATATCTGTTTCCAATTTATATACTGTCCTGGCCAAACACATGAGATATCTTTTGGTGAACCCGCTGATTTCAGTGAGACTCATTGACCTTGACCACCTAATGTTTATGACCAGCTTTAAAGGCCACAGATCAGCCTCAACTCTTCCCCGACAACACATGTCAGGGAAGATAAGTAGAAGATATCAGGGAAGATAAGGATTGGACATGTTGTATCTCAACTGACCGACCCTTTTCTTCAGATAAGCCTTCAACCCCTCTTTCTACTGAGAACATATGGTTGCTCAGCCGTGCTGAGGCTGTGTATGAGGGGATCAGGAATGACAGCTGTCGGCTGGCCATACACATGAGATATTGGCGGAATGGGTGTTCAGCTGACGGCTGCCTCTCATGATCCCCTATACTGGCTTAGCTCTGAATCTCTTGTGATTGGGGAGAGAGGAGAAAGCCACGTTAGACACCTCTAGAAGAAAGGATTGTTCAATTGAGGTCCAGCTGCCCTACCCTTATCTCTCCCAACATCTGCTGCCGGGAGAGAGTCAGAAGACCCCCATATACATTAAATGGTCAGCTAGTGCCTTCAAAATCAACCATTTAATGTATATGGCCAGCTTAAATCTAACTGCTCTTATGACCCATTTTATAATCGGATTTTTATTGGTGATAATGTCAGTCATCCTGGTCCAGATGTAGATAGCAGTTTGTATCAAGATATAAATATCAAAAGATATAGCTTTGCAGTACACTGAGCCATGCTGAGCGCTCTCTGCGTGCTTTAGCCGCTACAGTAACTTGTTGGATTAAGAGGTTTTCTGTCTGGAGTACCCACAACAATGGACAAATCATTTTCTTTTGCTGATGTGCAAGACCTGTGCTGACTGTTAACGTCTGGGTGGTCTAATTTGCCCCCTTTATGTTATTTTCTTCATTCTTCTTCCTCCTGTTACAGTCTGATGGCCCTAGCTTGTGGCCTGCACAGTATGTTCATGCATCACATTACTGGCAGCTTATGATGGCACCCTCGATGCCACTTCAAAAGGAATGTCCACGGGCCATGAGCACTGCCATTATTTGTTACTTAATAGATAAGCTTTGCGTGTATTTCCTTTTTTAAACTTTTTTCAAATAAAAAGTTACAGTATATATATTTTTGAAGATGGAAGTACCAGCTGCCTTTTTTTATATATTTCATAGCAGTTTGTGATGTTCTTGTGGCTTTTTCTTAGGTTCCTAATGTCTGCTAATGTTAGTGTCAGTCTTTATAAGCAGCCACAATGCAGGTAGCAGTAGTAAAGTTGTTGCCTTTGTGGTTGCTTCTTCAGCTAGAAGTGCTGGGCATTGTCATTATTAACTTTTTAACTTCCGGTATGCCTTTTACCATTGGATTTTAAACTGCTCTGCGCTGAGCATTTTTGGAAGTGGGATCAGCTTGTGTTGCTGGTCGATGTTTTATATTATCTGACACTAGAATAACACTTTTTACTTCTCGCTGGGCTTTTAATTTTGTATTACTGTTAATTATAGGTGCGTGAATTGATTTTAAGTTAATCAAACTTAACCCGAATTTTCCAAAACTTTGGGACAGATCCCTATTTTTTAAGCTGTTCAGCTTGGGTGGATTTTTGTAAGATGGCTTAGCCATTTTTTAGATCAGAAAATGGGAAAGACGAAGAAGAAAGTTTATTTTTATGATTGTTGGCCAACTGCTGTGTAATATTTAAGACCATCATAACCTTATGTTTTAAGTTTGGGAGATATACCAAATGATGACCTGGTCAGAATCAAACACCTGACCACAGTACTGTTGTCACATCAATAGGGAAGAAGTTCAACTCTGTACTCTACCGGCACCTTTCCCTACTTACTTGCACAGCGGCCCACAACTGGACGGTGGTCCCTGATTTACAAGGGCAGAGGCCTAGTCAAGAGGTAAGGGAAGTCAGACAGGCTAACGTCAGAACCAGACAGGTAAAACTAGAACCAAGTCGAAATCCAAAGGCTAGTCATAAGGAGACCATGGTCAAAACCAGAGAGACACGTTAGAACCCATGCACTAGACAAATACTGTCCAATAACCAGCACAGGTCAATACCAGGAGTAAAGGGAGATAGCGAGTCGTAGGCCAAAGGCAGGGTCGGGTACAATGCAGGGCCAGAAATCCAGTAGGTCAGCAGTAATAATAAAAAAAAGCTAAGTAGCTAGTGAGGTCAGGAACCAAATCATAGGCACCTACCTTCCTTAGTAGCCTGTTTAAATATGGAATCCACAAGAGATGGTGAATCTGATTGGCCCAGTGTCCCAAATGGTCGCACATTGAAGTCATAACGCATGGGATGCTGATGGTGAATCTGATTGACATCACCAGGACCTGGACAATGGTACGGCCATGCTGCCGCATCCTGGAACTTGGAGCTGTAAGTATATTACAACTGTGCCAAAGAATCCCTAAGTTGCCAAAGAATCCCTAAGTTTTGCCTATTTTTTCTACTTCTTACGAATTCATGCATTATGTATATTTAAAGTGTTTACAAGAACATTCTAGAATTTTATTTCATTTGCACAGTCTTATTAGCATTTGCTGTTATTCATACTAAGCAGTTCACTTTTGTATTTAATATATTGTGACATTTTATGGTGTTTAAATATAGTGCCTATGAATAATATATTGCACATCTAGCACATATGGTGGTTAATTCTTAATACAAGTCTGTGCACAAACCACTTTGATACACGCCAGCGCAGTGTACATATCTTAGAAGATATTAAGAGAAATTTTAATCTGATATGGAATATTGCAGACACATGGATAATTATACAAATTCCTTAAAGCAATTTTGCTTAAAAAAGATGTGTGTATGCACTGGGAGCGTCTCTAAATCACATGTTTGTACGAAGGTGAAGTTTGCATAAAAAGAGAATATTTAAGTTTTTTTTTTTTTCATGAAGCTTTTAGCATAAGATGAATCACCTCCACCATTAGCCAGCTGAAGACAAATATGAATATGAGTTATTTAAATGACTTTTTTTCTCCTTCATCCTGCTGAATAGATGCATTATGCAAATCAGAACTGATTGCATTCCCCCCACTAAGCCTTATGTGCAACTGTTATATCCACAGTAATAGGTGAGAGCATATATAGCCGGGCCTGGTAGAGAAGAATAAGTCTCCTCTTCTGTGTAATGAAAAGAGAGAAAGAGAGAATGTCTATTAGCGAGACAGTTTTTTTCTTTTTTTTTCTTCACACTTTCTACATGAATGGTTCAAGCACTTGAGAGTTACACATTTATATTCTAACATAATATTCTGTAAAGCTGCATAAATCTGTCCATTGCCGCAAAAGTTAGCTTAGTCTATGGCTACACACAAACATTTGTGGTCCATAGGAATGCATTGAGTAGCTTCAATATTACCGTGACCTAGGACTTGTTTTGTTGGGGAAAATAATAATAATAATAATAATAAATAAATATATATATACACAAAGATGTATCCATTCTTAATCAGTCTTTGTGATCCAGTGTAGTGCGTTATCTCTTCACGAAAGACAACGAAAGCCATTGAAAAGCCTTTGAAAGAGTGTACTTAATGCACCATTGTTATGCAGAACGTGTATCAATAGACCAAATAAGATTTATTTATATATATATATATATATATATATATATATATATGGATTTCACTGCAGGGGCGCCGATCGGAAGTCAGAGACAGCCTCCTCCTTCTGTGTAACCTTCACCGCAACATCCAAGGGGTTAAATGACCAGGATCGGAGTCATCCCTCTTCTCAGTGTTTGCTGGCATGTGTCTGCTGTATTATACAGCCAACACTCGCCATGCGAGCCCGCTCCATACAACGCCTTAACAGATAGGATGTAAAGGGGCGCCCTATAGTGTTAAGGGGTTAAAAAAAATTGCAGAAAACAAAATTCTATCCAGCTGGTCAAGGAAAATCTCCATTGAGTCATGACTTATACAGGCCAATTTGCAAAGGCAATGACCACTATTGCAACCATTGTCTGTACTGATCCAGTGCTCCTATGCAGACATATGTGTCACTGCGATGTCTGATCCAGCACTTTTACGCCCTTCCCTCTGCCCGTGCTTGTTTCTAAACAAATATGTTACAAAAAATAGAGGACAAATGGAAGCAAATACAACCATACAGGGTATATTTGTAACCTGTAACCATGGAGACCGCAGCGTTGCAGGATTATAAGACTTTAATATTATAGTATCTTTTTATAAATCAGTGTGCAGAGACACGCTGGTGTCCTATGGGTCCTATGGCACACGACTGAACCTGACTTATTTTGCACAGAATGAAAAAAACCTTAAACAGAAGGAAAAACTACAACCGAAGTGTCCATATCCTCTAACATATATTTTTGATAATAAAACGTATAATTGTGTCTGTTTGGAGATCTAAAAAAATATTTGGGGAGCCTAAAGACCTTAAGTGCCTGGTGAATGTCTTCTTGGCAACCAAACTAGGCAGATTAATGATTACTCCAACACTTGAAAGGAGCTGCAATATCAGACATCTCTCACGGACAGGAGTAGCACTATTTCTACGGAAAAAGCAGCCATGTTTTTCTAATCTCCTACACCCACTTAAAGAAGGCACTTCATTTTTAAAGGCAATGTGTAATCAAAAAATGACCTATTGTCCAAATCAATTTTTTTTGGTAAACATATATTTTAGTTTGAATTTTTTGGTGTGTTTTTTATTTTTCCATGTCACTATCTATATAAAAAATGTATATAATCCTGCAGTTTTCACACTTGCCACTTGGCCTAAAATATGTTAAGACTTCCTGTCTTTTGAGAGTAGCCACACGGGTCATAGACACAATGGACAGGAGGGGACTCCATTGACTTCTATGGGACAGTTTTCTAGGCATGCTCTGTGACCCATGCAGAGGTCAGGCGGGAGCTGATGAGCTGTGGTATCACCTATTGTGACTGGTGGATCCTTTGTTATCTGTATAGAGGTGTTACTTGTCATTGTAATTCTTTCTGCACTGATAATGTTAATAGCTACTGAAAGGTTACCTGTACTAAACCGGAAACCATGACCTGTTATTAGGCCTAGTGACCAGTGTGAACATTGCATGATTACATACATATTTAAAAAAATATATAGATAGTGACATGGGAAAAATGCAAACAAAAATCACCAAAAATTATTTAAAAAAATATGTTTAACATAAAAACGTTATTTAAACAGTAGGTTATTTTCTGATGACACATTCCCTTTAAAGACACAGACATTTTATAGATATTTTACCTTTCATAATACTGCAGATTGATCAAAGACTTTCTTCAATGGGTTTTCCATTATCAATGTTTGGTCCTCAGGATAGGACGTCTATATCAGATCAGTGGGGGAACCGACTGTCGGACCCCCTGCAGATCAGCTGTTGTAAGGGGCTGCAGCTTCTTCAGCATTTCCCTTGGTCTGATAACCTACATGCCAGCACTACTTCAGGGTATTGCAGATTTGCCATGCTCTCACTACTTTAACTTTTAACGTCACAGCGCTGTTGGCCACCAGTGGTTATTATTGGCCAAAATATGGATTGATTTATCGCCCTGCAAAATGCTAAAGGGGTTTTCTGACATTTTTTGTGTTTTTTACTTTACCCCACCACCACTCAGAGAGACCTATCAAGGGAAGCACACTTACCTGCTTCCTTTGACAGGTTCTAATGGTGTAAGTTTCTTTCATTGGTCTTCATTGGTATTATTAGTAAAAGTTCAGTTTTGTTGAGGTAGAGTACCTATAGGCACTTGTATATTCTGATTAGCATATCTAATTGAAAAACAGCCAGATAAAAAACATAACAGTTTAATGTTAACATTAAAATAAGCACAATAAAATGAAATATTAGACTGTAATGATTTTTTAGTGCCAGTTCTGTTGAGACTTTATTGTTATATTACTTTATTATTTTTATTTTTGTTTATTTTTTACTATTCTGTATTGAATAGTAACAATAATTACACCAGGCACTGTTCAGGATGTTATATTCTCATTGCTTCCTAAGGGTACTTCCACACTAGCGTTATTCTTTTCCGGTATTGAAATCCGGTAAAGGGTCTCAATACCGGAAAAATACGCTTTGTTTTGTCCTAATGCATTCTGAATGGAAATTTATTTATTATACACACTTATATAGTCCAACTGTCCCCAATGGGGCTCACAATCTAAGGTCCCTATCAGTATGTCTTTGGAGTGAAATCCATACAGTATGCATCAGGATGTCTTCCGTTCCATCCCTTGTACGGTATTTGACCAGACAAAATACCACAGCTTACTGCAGTATTTTTTCCGGACAAAATCCCAGAACAATACCACACTTGCCGGATCCGGCATTCATTTCCATAGAGATGTATTAATGCTGGATCCGGTACCAAGTGTTCCAGAAATTGCTGCATCGCCTGATCCGGTTTTCCAGTCTGCTCATGCACCAGGCTTTTGATCTTTGAAAAATTTAAATACCGGATCCATGATACCGGATGAGACGGATCTGGTATTTCAACGGATCCGTCTAACAGACGGATGCCGGAATCAAAAAACGCTAGTGTGAAAATACCCTAAGATTAATAAAGCCATGTTTGGAAATTGAGTTTTAATTTGTTTCTTTGTACGGGGTTGTTGGATGAATTGATTGGTAAGAGGGGCAGCACTTGTCAATTAGTGATATGTTACGACTGCTGTAATATGTAGTAATACAGGAACCAAGACTGTGTTCACATCTGCACTAATCATCAAAATCTTTCAATACTGAAAATGACAGAAAGCTAGATCTGTCGAATGTCAAACCCCAGCAGCGCCCGACAGACCGCGTGACTTGTAATGACTTCCGTCAAGGTGTCTGTCTTTTATTATTTATTTATTTATTTATTTTGACAGATTTTTTTTTACAGAATCTTCAACTGAAGCTTCGAACCCAACAAAGATGTCAGTGCGTATTGTATATTAGGCTAGGTTCACTTCAGCATTGGAGGTTCTGTAGCAGATTTCTTTAAATTTGCTGAAAGATTAGTACATCCTGGTGCTTTTTTCTAGTAAAATGATGGACACCATGATGAATGGATAGTGGCAGAATCCATTTTAAAGGGGTTTTCTCACTTCAGAGAGGTGGTTTATCATGTAGATAAAGTTAATACACTTTAAGTGTAATAAGGCACTTACTAATGTATTGTTATTGTCCATATTGCTTCCTTTGCTGGTTTTATTCATTTCTCCATCACATTATACACTGCTCGTTTCCATGGTTACGACCACCAGGCGAAGCTGCCGAGTTGAATTTTTCAAAACTTTGCTCATCTCTACTTAGCTTGGCTGACGCCAAGTAGGGATGTAGATATATTTAGTGATCTTCATGACAGCACTACACCTGATCATAGAACACTTTTTTATAAAAATTTCCCAGGAGTGCAGCCTCAGACTTTGAGCTGTGGTATTTGGTTTTGCAGGGGTGGTATCTTTTGCTGCACTATGTCTATGGTATTGGGTTCTGCAGGGGTAGTACCTTGTGCTGCACTATGGTATTGGGTTCTGCAGGGGTGGTATCTTTTGCTGCACTATGTCTATGGTATTGGGTTCTGCAGGGGTAGTACCTTGTGCTGCACTATGGTATTGGGTTCTGCAGGGGTGGTATCTTGTGCTGCACTATGGTATTGGGTTCTGCAGGGGTGGTATCTTGTGCTGCACTATGGTATTGTCGTCCCTCCTTCTTTTATTCCTGCCTACTTGTCTTGGCCCACCTTCAGTCAATTTGAACCCACCTACAACATGGGTCCACTTTTAGTTTTATTTCCATTGCAACTATAAGTTTCCAGTCCGCCCCTGATCTGGTTGAAATCCACTACCTTAAAAAAAACACCCAGAAGGGACTGGTTGCAGCAGATATCGCAGTGGTTCTTCTGCTGTTTTCAACTTTTTGCACTGCGAACATTAAAAGCCGCAGGTAAAACCTGCAGCATAAATTGACATGCTGTAGATTGATTGATTCCCCCCCCCACACACACACCCTACCCACAGCTTGTGAATGAGATTTCTGAAATCTCATCTTCTTTGCTTGTACTGGCAAAGCTGTGGACACAATTACTCTTCAGAGAATGCCCAGCATTTATGACTCGTGTGGCCGTCCTCTTAATGTTTTGGGGCCTTTTAACATTTTCATAGATATCACCAGTAATATAAATGAATGTTGGAACCACAATAAAGGATTCGACCTATCGCCCGTACGTTTTTAATATGTTGAAATAACCATGTGCCATTATAAGTGCATGTAGGGTACTCGCCATATCCATACTGGTGTTAGTGTGATGTTAGAACCTAGAATTAGCAGATTTAGGCTACATGCACAGGACCTTTCTGTTTTTTGCGGTCCGCAAACCGCGGATCTGCAGAAAACTGAAGCCGCCCGTGTGCCTTCTGCAATTTGCAGAACGGAATGGGCGGCCCATTGTAGAAATGCCTATTCTTGTCTGCAAAAAAGACAAGAATAGGACATGCTGTCCGCATCTTTTGCGGCCCCATTCAAGTGAGTGGGTCCACACCCGAGCTGCAAAAACTGCGGAGCGGATGCGGACCCGACCTACGATCGTGTGCATGAGGCCTTAGGATGATGGTGGTTATTGTAGGCTAATGATGATGATTATTGTGAGCAATCACTTTATTGTCCCTGTACTTTTATCTTCTGAGACGCAACATTTATTAATTTCCCGAATGTTATTTCTCTTCCCATTTGATCACTTTCCCCTGGATGGCTGTACACTGGAACATAATGATAATTCTGTTCTCCTATAAATGTCAAAATATGGTTGTCACAGCAACCACTTACTGAGTTATAAAATAAAAATTATTGTGTGCCTTCATGTTACATCTTATTAAATTATCACACGGGTTTTCAATTCATCAAAATAAAGGACAAAGAAAATCCAATATTAGCAACCCCCAGATAATAATGCCAACAAGAGTGTGGTTTTCTAAAGCAGCGGCTGATGTTAATGCTTTCCTCTGCTCTTCCAGGAGTAGCTGAAACTTATTTTCTAGAAGAGAACAAATATTATCAGCAGTCTCATACTTTTCATTCTTGCAAGCTTCTTTTGTGACCTTCTTTTATGTACATTACGTGTTGCTACTCCTAAAGGGAACCTGTCACCAGCGACCTCCCTATCACACTGTTTACATAGACACAAACCTGTGATTCACCTGATTAAAACACTCCGTTCCCCATCGTTGGTACTTATTCTCAATATGCAAATTAAGCCTTTGGTGCAATAAGGGTGTCGTCGTTGCTCTTGTTGCACCCAAGCTCTACTGCTTTCTGTGGTCAGTCCCTCCTATGCTGCTTTGATTGACAGGTTGAGGCAGTGGCAAAGCAGAGAGGGAATGATATGCTGGAAGCAAAAAGCCAAAAGTGCCATGAGTTACAAGGAAAAACATTGTGTGAATAGCATAGGACCATCTCCTCAGCCAGGGGCCCTTTCACTGTACTGCATTGGTCAGAGCTAAGGCTAATGGTCCAGCCACACATTCATGTTTTTTGCTGCAATTTTTTAAGCCAAAACCAGGAGTAAATGCAAAAAAGAGAAGCAGTATTTGACCTTATACTTTCTTTCCTTTTATGATTCACACTTGATTTTGGCTTCAAAAA
The DNA here is from genome assembly GCF_014858855.1 of Bufo gargarizans. Lineage (NCBI taxonomy): Eukaryota > Metazoa > Chordata > Amphibia > Anura > Bufonidae > Bufo > Bufo gargarizans. The sequence continues at coordinate 294,215,223 of NC_058085.1, read as the reverse complement.
CTGTATAAAAAACCTGAATGTGTGTTTACAGCCTGATAAATCCCTATAATTAGGTTAAGACACCTTTTTCTGACTAAGTCAGCAGGAGCCACACATTTTGATTTAAAAAAAACAAACAAAAAAAAACAGCAACAATGATTTTTCACATAAAATGCATGCTATTAGATAAAATAAATATATATATAAAGGTGTTCATAGCCTTTGAAGGGGTTATCCCATCACAACAACTTATCCCCTATCCACTGCGTGTAGATAAGTGCCTGATCGGCCAGGGTCTAGCTGCTGGGGCACCTGCCAATCAAGGGGCCGTGTTTCTCATGGAGTGGGTATCTGATGGGTGTTGATTTGTGACTTAAAAAAACAGTATAAAAAACCTGATGGTGTGTTCATACCTTGATAAATGGCTATAATTGGGTTAAGACACCTTTTTGTGAGCTTCGACTTAGTCATAAATCAGCTTAGAACATCATTGAGGAGCAGATAGAGGAACTGGGGACTGAGCTGATTAGTTAGTAAATGGCCTTCTGCAGCCTGCTGTGTATTGGAATACATACAGCCAGCAGGAGCTAAACATTTTGATCAAAAACTGGAACTTTTTTCCACATAACTTGCATGCTATTAGATAAAACAGAAATCTAACTATATATATATATATATATATATATATATATATATATATATATATATACAGTACAGACCAAAAGTTTGGACACACCTTCTCATTCAAAGAGTTTTCTTTATTTTCATGACTATGAAAATTGTAGATTCACACTGAAGACATCAAAACTATGAATTAACACATGTGGAATTATATACATAACAAAAAAGTGTGAAACAACTGAAAATATGTCATATTCTAGGTTCTTCAAAGTAGCCACCTTTTGCTTTGATTACTGCTTTGCACACTCTTGGCATTCTCTTCATGAGCTTCAAGAGGTAGTCAGCTGAAATGGTTTTCACTTCACAGGTGTGCCCTGTCAGGTTTAATAAGTGGGATTTCTTGCCTTATAAATGGGTTTGGGACCATCAGTTGCGTTGTGGAGAAGTCAGGTGGATACACAGCTGATAGTCCTACTGAATAGACTGTTAGAATTTGTATTATGGCAAGAAAAAAGCAGCTAAGTAAAGAAAAACGAGTGGCCATCATTACTTTAAGAAATTAAGGTCAGTCAGTCCGAAAAATTGGGAAAACTTTGAAAGTGTCCCCAAGTGTAGTCACAAAAACCATCAAGCGCTACAAAGAAACTGGCTCACATGCGGACCGCCCCAGGAAAGGAAGACCAAGAGTCACCTCTGCTGCGGAGGATAAGTTCATCCGAGTCACCAGCTTTAGAAATCGCAGGTTAACAGCAGCTCAGATTAGAGACCAGGTCAATGCCACACAGAGTTCTAGCAGCAGACACATCTCTAGAACAACTGTTAAGAGGAGACTGTGTGAATCAGGTCTTCATGGTAGAATATCTGCTAGGAAACCACTGCTAAAGACAGGCAACAAGCAGAAGAGACTTGTTTGGGCTAAAGAACACAAGGAATGGACATTAGACCAGTGAAAATCTGTGCTTTGGTCTGATAAGTCCAAATTTGAGATCTTTAGTTCCAACCACCGTGTCTTTGTGCGACTGGTTCCCACCGTGAAGCATGGAGGAGGAGGTGTGATGGTGTGGGGGTGCTTTGCTGGTGACACTGTTGAGGATTTATTCAAAATTGAAGGCATACTGAACCAGCATGGCTACCACAGCATCTTGCAGCGGCATGCTATTCCATCCGGTTTGCGTTTAGTTGGACCATCATTTATTTTTCAACAGGACAATGACCCCAAACACACCTCCAGGCTGTGTAAGGGCTATTTGACCATGAAGGAGAGTGATGGGGTGCTGCGCCAGATGACCTGGCCTCCACAGTCACCGGACCTGAACCCAATCAAGATGGTTTGGGGTGAGCTGGACCGCATAATGAAGGCAAAAGGGCCAACAAGTGCTAAGCATCTCTGGGAACTTCTTCAAGACTGTTGGAAGACCATTTCAGGTGACTACCTCTTGAAGCTCATCAAAAGAATGCCAAGAGTGTGCAAAGCAGTAATCAAAGAAAAAGGTGGCTACTTTGAAGAACCTAGAATATGACATATTTTCAGTTGTTTCACACTTTTTTGTTATGTATATAATTCCACATGTGTTAATTCATAGTTTTGATGCCTTCAGTGTGAATCTACAATTTTCATAGTCATGAAAATAAAGAAAACTCTTTGAATGAGGTGTGTCCAAACTTTTGGTCTGTACTGTGTATATATATATATATATATATATATATATATATATACACACACAGTGGATATAAAAAGTCTACACACCCCTGTTAAAAAATGAAAATAAAGAGACAAACTTTTTCCACCTTTAATGTGACCTATAAACTGTGCAACTCAATTGAAAAACAAACTGAAAGCTTTTTAGGTAGAGGGAAGAAAAAATATAAAAATAAAATAATATGGTTGCATTGGAAATCCTTTTGTACCCTTCTCCTGACTGATACCTTTTAACAATGAGATCCCTCTGATGTTTTGGAAGCTCTCTGAGGACCATGGCTTTTGCTGTGCCTAAGAAAATTTCCCGAAAGACCAACTAGAGCAGCTGAACTTTATTTGGGGTTAATCAGAGGCACTTTAAATGGTGGAAGGTGTATGCTGACTCCTATTTAACATAATTTTGAATGTTATTGCTTAATTCTGAACACAGCTACATCCCACACTTATGCAACCACAATATTTTTATTTTTTTTGTTTTCTTCCCTTCACCTAAAAGATTTCAGTTTGTTTTTCAATTGAGTGGTACAGTTTATAGGTCACATTAAAGGTGGGAAAAGTCCTGAAATGATTTATCTTTGTCTCATTTTTTACATCACAGAAACCTATATATATATATATATATATATATATATATATATATATATATATACATTTGTCCATAGTCTTTGAACGGTCCCATAGTCTCATCACAACTTATCCCCTATGCACAGCATGTGGATAAGTGTCTGATCGCCCAGGGTCCAGCCGATCATGGGGCCCATTTTTTCCCCAATTTGGACACCCTTCAGCTCGTTGGGAATGCCAGAGAGTACATTAGAGCTTGATGTATCGCCAGTGCATATGCATTCTCACTGCTCCATTCAAATGGGGGAACGCGGCCCCCCATTCTTGTGATCGACAGGGGTCGGATCAGACACATGGATACATTTTTGTAATGGGACAACCCCTTTAAAGGTTTATACTCATGTGGTTGACATCAGATGGGTTACTGGTATACCAGTTGGTTGTTATTTGTGTTGTAATAGCAGGAGATCTGTAAGAGCTAAAAAAAAAAATCTTGCTTAATTATCAAGTTGCATAAAGTATGTCTCACTGCTGGTTACCATAGTCCTTTTGAGAGTTAAACCCTGAACCTCCCACTCTCTGTGCCTCAGTATAATAGAGTGTTTTGTGGATAAAGGTTCAGCACATAGGAGTATTCTGCTGGAGAATAAATGCTGTATTTGTTCTTCTGATATCTTATAACTCTCTAGCTTTTAAGTGAATTCATATATGCATTTCGATACCATCATTTGAACAGGGCAGCGAACAATATAGCTTTATTGTTTCTTCATGTGGAAATGGGAACAGGATGCCAATAAAAATAGAGATATTATAATCCTGCCTGTAGAGTATTTCCAGCATGGGAGAAACTGAACCATTAGCTTGGTTGCCAAGTGACAAACCTTCATAAGAAACTATTCCTTTCGCTGAGCCAGCTTCTAAGCCTGCCCGTCTTCTCGTTAATGAAACATTGTAACGGCGCGGTGGCTGTACGTACGGAGAAGGGATCCCTTCCGTCACTTGCAGTATTTAAAGATACATTTGGCACAAAGATGGACTCCTCTGCAACTCTCTTTGGATATCCATATCATTTGAGACTTAGCACGATGTGATTCGTGCATCGCTAAAGGCGACTCAATTTCTGTTTAGTGCAATAAACTGTGTAACGCATAGCAAGCACCATTAATTACTTCACAGCAGAACTCGTGTCTGCCATATTTTGACTTTCTTGCGAAATATATTTCTTAATAGTGATCTATGGTGCTGGTATGACAGGCATCAGCACACATTGCATTGGTGCGAACAACATGTGTTGCTGCTCAATGTCCGTTTCAGAAGTAAATATTTGAGGACTACTAATTCTGTCTGGTATAAAGATTGAGGTATCCTTTATCATTTAAGGTTGTTTTTGTATCAGTTTTAAAGGGGTTGTCTTACTTCAGCAAGTGGCATTTATTATGGAGAGAAAGTTAATACAAGGCACTTACTAATGTATTGTTATTATCCATATTGCTTCCTTTGCTGGCTAGACTCATTTTTCCATCACTATATACTGCTGGTTTCCATGGTTACGACCACCCTTCAATCCAGCACTGGTGGCCGTGCTTGCACACTATAGAAAAAAAAAATGACCTCTCGGTTGGTCAGGACCCTAGGAGCACAAATAGGCCAGTGCTATTCCTATAGTATGCAAGCACGGCCACCAACGAGAAGTGTATAATGTGATGGAAAAATTTGTCTAGCCAGAAAAGGAAGCAATATGGATAATAACAATACGTTAGTAAGTGTCTTGTATTAACTTTCTCTACATGATAAATGTCATTTGCTGAAGTAACACAACCCTTTAAGTCTGGCATTGCTCTAAATTTATGGACTGGTGCACCTTAATAATATATATGGTGTGAGTGCAATGTGGTTTACACCAAAAGTTGCACATAGTAAATAAACCATAATCCAGGTCTAATCTCACTTTTAGCTCTTAAACGTAGACCAGTGTTCGGGGTGAGAATCACGAAATGTCATGAAAATGTCGCAGTTTCTATGAAAATGTCACAGTTGCCATGACTTGCGACTTTTTTATGCCACAAAACTGACATATCTGATTTCATAAAAGACCGACCCCCTTAGTGTTCCTGGGCCTCTTCTATTACTGGCAGGAGTTGAGAGTCAAATGCTAGGAAATGTCAAAATGAAAACTACTCATCACAATTAAGTGCCTTCTTAAGTTTCCAAGTTTTGCACCTCGTGCCAGATAATACTCGATGTTTTGTGTTGTGGTGTAGGGCAGGCTACATATTTTTTTTGTCTGTATCATTTTTTTTGTGTTTTGAATAAGTTTCCCTGGTTACTGCTCACATTACCTTTTTTATTAACGTGAAGCCACATTACTCTTTATTCAGAATTATTCAGAATATCCTATAATCCAGCACCTGTCTGGTCCATCGCTTCCGGAATAAAGTAATATTACATTTGTGATACGATAGTATATTTCCTACATTCCACTTGACCATATACTCTGTGTTTTAATGCAATCTACAGCTTATCTGATGAGACCACATAACCCAAGGAAGTAATTAAAAGGATGTATTATCCGGTTGGAGGTTACACTTCTCTTCATTCATCCCTCCTATTTGGAATTCCCAAAATAATATTTGTAAATGCCAAGGACTTTTACAAGGGACCAGGGAACTTTCATAAAATATGAAAAAAAGGCAGTTTGGACATCTCTATGAGAAAGGATTCTTTACAGATAGAGCAGTTAAGCTCCTGCATGTTGTACCCCAGGAAGTATAAATCGCTGTTTACGACATTGGCATTTTATAACAGGACTTAATGCTTATCTAATAGCAAATTGCATTGAGGGTTATAATTAAGAAATTAATGATGAATAGTTAAGCAGAAGAAGGTAGAACTTGATGGACCTGTGTTCTTTTTCCAATCTTTGTTACTTTCTAAATAAATGTGAACAAAAACTGGACACACTTTTTGTGAATAAAATATATTTCACTTAATGAAAACCATATTGGAGAACATAACTCACATGTTTGATATCCCAATACAGTAACAAACTTTTCTATAAATATACCTACTTATAACAAACTGTGCTTTAAATATACAATGTAGTCTTCATTTTGGCCAGCAGCAAGTAGGGTAACAGAAAAATTGAAAAAGGAAAACCAAATGTGTGGTTCTAATCATTAAATCATTAAAAACAAGAATTCTCACACAGAAAAAACTAGACTGTGTGTAGCTATGTAGACACAAAAATAAAAAGTTATACTTTCCACTGTGCCAATGTCCTTGAGACCACAAATGGCTGGATCATCTAGGGGCTAAATGGTATTCCTTATGCAAAATATATGCAAAATATAATCATTCATTAAGTGTTAGGTTATGTCCTATCCACTGTATAGGGGGTAACTGTTAGATCCAACAATCACAAGATTGGGCTTCTAGAGTCCCCTTACGTGAATGGAGTGGTGGTTGAGCATACACACTACTACCGCTCATTTCACTGGCTAAGGGTCTGCACTTGGTGGGGGTCCCAGCAGTCAGACCTTCACTGCGATAACAATTATCGCCTATCCAGTAGATGGGAGATTTTTTTTTTTTTTTTTACTGGAATATCCCTTTAAAGGGGAAAAGATGTTTCCTTTTTTTTTTAACAATTATAACTGTACTGAAAGGTTCCTTTTCACACCTATTTACTGGAATAAGGCCAGTGTGACTATCTTGAAAATGAGTCATTTAAAATTGGTGTTCCCATCGTGTTAAATTCTAAAGTAATTAAGTGACATCAGTGGGTGTTAAGATTATTGGTTAGTTAATCATTTTCAGAGCGCCAATTATTGTTTGTGACTCTTTTTTCTTCTAACTAATGATGTCAAGATGACATCGGTGACAAACATTTTGCTTTTCTTACACAATTTAGCTCTCCTTTAAAGAGTGACTGTTATTTCAATAAACTGCATGAATCAGTAGCACAAGTTAAAATAAGAAGCTTTTTAATGCATCTTTTGACAAAAAAAAAGTCTTGCTCTCCATTTATCAGCCACTCCCCTACCTCTACTGCACTGTTCACTCTCTCAAAATTCACTGCTAAAATAAATTTTGAGAGAAGCAGAGATTAGATGGATAATCAGCTTTAACTCAGAGATCATATCAAGTTACAGCTGCTGCTCAGAGACGTCTATGGAGAGGGGAGCAAGGGAGAGAGAGAGAGAAGCACAAGCACAGAAATGCTGCTAGTAATTTTTCTATCTCACCTCAGTGCTGGATTTATGGCAACACTGCTCAGTAATGCTCGTCTCTGCCCACTTTAAAGCTCAATTCAGGGAAACTTATAGATATTATAGATATTGAGTATGCAGATGATGGTAATCTGGTGATAAATTTAGGATGCAAGTCATATAATGGCCAGAAATAGTATATAATACCTCATGTGCATTCAGGCTGGCTTATTCTGAAATATCTCCTGCAACGTATAATGCAATGTTGATTTCACACAGCTTTACTATTCTATATTAAAGCTGTGTTAAATTTAAAATACCAATAACACTCACTAGCTGAAAATAGAATGACCAAAAGGTGTCATCTATTGCTGGAAGAGATAAATCAACTTTATCAGATGCATCACTATTTCCTTGCTGAGCATAGTTCTTAGTAGGGCTGAAACGATTACTCGATTAAATCGAGTAATTCGACACAAAAAAATCCTCAATGCAAATTTTTTGCATCGAAGATTCATTTGTGTCATGTGACCACGGAGCGGGAGTGAAGCGCTGGCTTTTACTCCTGCTGCGCTTGGAATACTCACCTTTCCAGCAGGGGGCCTCCGGACACTTCACAGCATGACAATGGTCCCGCGCTGCACTGACCTCCTGACGTATGCACGCCATGAACTGACGTGCTGTGTGAATGATGGAGTTTCGGTGGCCTCCCTGCTGGAAAGGTAAGTTGATGAAACATGAGGGGGTGGGAGCGAGACTAAGGCCGGGTGCCCGGAGTGCACAGCGTCATAGCAACCAATAACGCTGTGCAATCCGGATGTCAGGAGGAGCAGGGCAGCAAAGACTATGGCACAATGGGGGGAGAGCTGATGGCACAATGGGGGGAGAGCTGATGGCTATGGGGTGGTGTAGAGCCGATGACACTGGTTGGGGAGAGCTGATGGCACTGGGGGAGTGGAGCTGATGGCACTGGGTTGACGGAGAGCTGATGGCACTGGGGAGTGGAGCTGATGGCACTGGGGTGGGGTAGAGCTGATGGAACTTTGTGCGAGAGAACTGATGGCACTGGGGTGGGGAAGAGCTGATGGCACTGGGGGAACAGACCTGATGACACTGGGGGATAGTGGAGCTGATGGCACTGGGGAATAGTGGAGCTGATGGCACTGGGGGATAGTGGAGCTGATGGCACTGGGGGGAACGGAGCTGATGGCACTAGGGGGAACTGATGCACTTGGGCTGATCGCAAAGTTGGGACCGAAGGGTGCTTTGGACTAATGGCAGGGGGTCTTATGAGTTTTTATAAAGGAAAACAGTCTATTAATTCATTTTTTCTTATTAGATTACTCGATTAATCGTAAAAAAGAATCAATAGAATACTCGATTACTAAAATAATCATTTACTGCAGCCCTAGTTCTTAGGTATTTCTGGAGTGTTTCCGAGCTCTGAATTTTAGGTCTACCTGTGTTTTTTCTTCTTGTTTGTCTCCAAACAGATCTGCAGAGTAGACACAACTTTACAAAGCACATGACAGTCCGACAAGAGGGGAAGCACAAGATGTGAGATTTGCAAATGGTCCTGGTTATAATAGTTGTTGTCACATTTGAATTCCTATTGTTAAAACCTGGATGACAGACAGTACAGCAGCATATATGTTAAATATACATCACCACCAACCTTTCAGATAGAATTGTTTGAGAGATGGTGGGGTGATGCCATGGAGCTGACGCCCACGCTTCAAGGTTTATGTTTTGAATCACTTTAGATATATGGGCAGTATGGATTATTAGTTTTTTTCAAAGATTGCGAAAGGCACATTTTGATTGTTTTAAGCAGCAGCTGTAATAACATCGGTTTAAACAATTTTGACAAAGAAATGTAACATCATTGGGTAAGAGCTGTCGCCCTTAGGGTTTTCACAGAGTCAGTGACCTGCATCCACTGCATGTCGGCACCGAGTATCACAACCCACAGGTATTGGCTAATGGTGACATAAGCAGTGTCATGTAATGTGAACTTGATGAGAACTTGCCTGTTCTTCCTTTGACAGCAGAACTCATGGGGGAATTTATGAAGAGTTTACAACAGTTTTCTATCATAGAAAAGCCACCAATTTCGGCCCAAGTCCTGTTTTGCACCAAAATGTGCAACTTTTTTTTCCTTTACTGATACCCTTGCCACTTGCCAAAAGTGGGCTGTAAGGGTTTGGGCCATGGGTGGGACCGACATGACCCAACACATTGGCACACATTACTCCAGAAATCTATGCCAACTCCATATTGATTTCATTTTCAGACATTCCAAAGATGCGCCAAAATTATTAAAGGGGTTGTCCAGGTTCAGAGCTGAACCTGGACATACCTCCATTTTCACCCAGGCAGCCCCCCTGACATGAGCATCGGAGCGGTTCATGCTCCGATGCTCTCCTTTGCCCTGCGCTAAATTGCACAGGGCAAAGGCATTTTTCTGAGTTCCGGTGACGTACCGGGGCTCTCTATGGGGCTGACAGGAAGCCCGGTGACGTCACCGGCACTGATGGGCGGGATTTGGCTCTGCCCTAGCCAGTAAAACGGCTAGGGCAGAGCTAAAGCCCGCCCCTCAGAGCCGGTGACGTCACCGAACACACCGCTGGGCGGAAGTCACCGCCCGGCAGTGTGTTATTGAAAACACAAGAGCCTGTGCCCTGCGCGATCTAGCGCAGGGCACGGGAGCGCATCGGAGCATGAGATGCTCCGATGCTAGGCTCCGGGGGGCTGCCGGGGTGAAAATAAGGGTATGTCCGGGTTCAGCTCTGAACCCGAACAACCCCTTTAAGAGGATGATGCCTCGTAATAATTTTGATGCATCATATCTCCTTTTAAGACTGGTGTAAGAAGCCCAATATTTTTGGGTTGGAAATTTTTTTTTTTCTTAAGGAATATTGTTAGATTACAGCTCATTTCTACTAACAGCCCAATATGGCTTATAATATTTTTTTTTATGTCTTATAGTATTTTTGTATCTATCTAGTTATTTAGTTATAAGGGCAGAGGTGTAAATTGAAGCACCTGGGCCCCTTGCAAATACTGTTAGAGGGTCCAACAATTTTCACAAGTAATTGGTAGCATGGATCTCCTCCTACGGTTGCAGGAACCATTTGGACTTTCCCAAACTACAGGATAACTTTTAGATCCTGTATAGTTCGATCATTGATGTATAACAAGGCGTATTTAATTTTTTTTTAAAAAGGAAAAGAGATGATGGTTGGCACTCCAAGATGAGTATGAATATGCTGGTGCTCAGTGGTAGGGCAACAAACCCCAAAATATATCAGAAGAATACCACGGCACTCGCTGCTTTGAAATGTAATATTACCGTTAATCCATCCAATTCGTTATATTGATATGGCCAACATTTCAGTCCATCCTCACGGCTATATGTTTTGAGAGTGCAAGGATCGGGGATGGCATATTTAATAGTCAGGAGAGTGGCATTTTGGGCCATAGAGTACCCCGCAGATTGGTTGAGGTGCTAACGTAAAAATAGAGTTCTAATGATCTTATTATAAAGGAAAAGATTATTCCCACCTCACATCGCTAAAATATGCCATCTCGTCATGATTGGTGTGGGTCTGACATCTGGGACATCCACCATTCCTGATTTTGAAGGGACCACAGTGTTGATTGAGAGCAGCCCCTTCATTCTCAAACTTGGTGAGGTTCCACAGGTCACTTTATGAGCAGAGAATACGCTTTTATCCATTGGATTATATAACATTGTGTACCTCTATGGTAGCATACCCTAAGGTCGAGTCTAAAACAACATAGCTGACTGGTAAGCTAAAATGAGCAAAATATAGTTTTCTCTATCCTGCCAAATGATTACATAAAGATGTAGGAAGTTGAGCAACAATTTACTCTTGAATTGCTTACCAAGAACTTGATTTAAAAATGTGATTTAAGAACTCAGATTAAAATTTTTTATAACAAGGCTTCACACAGAGGGATCAAATACAAAGACAAACCCTTCACTCAAAGGGATCAAATACAAAGACAAACCCTTCACTGAAAGGGATCAAATACAGGCTGCCTAACAAATATTTGTTGTATGAGTTTTACTTGAGTGATATTGCATATACTTCAAGGGAGCACATTATAGAGCATTATTCACAGGAGCTAGGTGACCAACGCACCTAGATATTTTCCCAATAAGTTTTCCTTTTGTGATAAGCTTTTATTTTTTTGTTGTTGTTTTTTTTTTTGTTCAACATTTAACTATTGGTTTCTCACTGGTATAAATCACTGCATATTCCAAACCGCAAAAAGAAATTGATGATGTTGTGAAATGTGAACATGGTTTAACCTGAGCAGAGTGACCCATGAGGACAATCGTTGAGTGAAGCCTCCATAACCATCAGAAAACTACAGTTGAACTTTGTTCCTGATATGTTGATCGATCTTATGGGTTAATATTTATTTTTGGGAAAATAATGAAACATTATGTGAGTTTGCATTATGAAATCTTTCAGGTAAATTAGCTCTTTTTAAGTTAATGAGGTTTCACACAGTCCATCTATATTCAGCACCTTTAATTGCGGATAAAAGGTCAGCTGACAATTAAGTAGGTAGCGTGTGAGCAGTGCTCGAATTACAGGTGGCAGGGAATACGATTGTCCATAAAGGGTTATCCCATGAATAATGTTAAAAATGAAAATCAGACACCTTTTCTAACAAAGCTAGAACCAGCCCTGTACCTCACATGGTTCCAGATATCTCTTCATTCATTGCTCTGCTAGATTTATATCAAGCTGGCAGCTCAATGGGAGTGTCTTTTCTGCTGTAACTCAGGGGCCATGTCCATGCTCTACCTATCACAACTCTGGAGGCAGTTGAAATATGAAACTGAGCATGTGCAGCCTTCTTAATGAGCTGGTCAAAGAAAAAAGAAATTAAATGGCACTATACATTTTTACATACATTTTTAATTACATGCAATTACAGAAATATTCAGATCCAGGTGCTGATTTCAAAACTGTAGAATTTTTTTTGTGGGACAACCCCTTTAATTTCAATTTATCATTCTGTAGGACTCACAGTCAAATAATGTGAGAAAAGTTATATCAGGGGATGTAATTCGTAAAAACACGGATAACGGCCACGTGTGTTCCTCATTTTGCGGAAAGCACTGGGCCAGCCCTTTTTAAAAATGCCTATTCTTGTCCATGATTGTAGACAAGAATAGGACATGCTGTATATTTTTTGCGGTGCGGCGGAATGGAACCGCGTATCCGGACAGCACACCGTGTGCTGTCCAGATCTTTTGCGGCCCCATTGAAATGAATGGTTCCGCACCTGTTCCATAAAATTACAGAAGGGGAACCATTCATATGGTCGTCTGAATGAGCCCTGACAGGAATGGCAGGGGTAACGCATTCCAGAGAACTAGTGCAGCTCAAGAGAAGTCTTGAAGATGGGAGTGAGAGATTCCGATTATGATAAAAAGCATGCATATGTATGGAAGGAACAGAAATATAGCTGTCTACCGAACAACACCTTTAAAGGGGTTATTCTGGAAAAGATAATGCTGACTCCCTGCTGCTTTCTAAGGACAGTGCCATACATCTCATAGTGACAGTGCTTGGTATTGCAGCTCAGCCCCGTTGACTTGAATGCTAATATATAATAATTGTGTAGTTTCACCTGACAATTTATATTACTAAAATGTTGTGATTCACTGCATCATCTAAAGTAGTGTATCTCATCTTATAAAAGTATGTGAAAGACCTCAGCAATCTCTGTTACTCTTTAAGCTAAGGCTTAGATAGCTTTTTAACTAGTCTGGCCATTGTCAGATATACTTATTTATCCATTCATGACAAAGGCTATATGCACCTTTGGGGTCAATTTTAAATATTATTATTGCCTTGTACTCATTTTAAGCTAAAAATCATTGTTTCAATTGGTCTTTATAAAAAATTTGGAGCCCTTCTGTGCAAGGCTGAGATTCTCTAGTAGCAGGATCTGTATTTTCACTCTGTTCCATCAGGTGACCGCTCCTTATCTTTAATCTCTGACCTTTGAACCACTTATTATGGCTCAGTCCTTATCTTACTGTTCAGAATATGACTTAAAGGGAACCTGTCATGTGGATATTTGATTATAATCTAACTAATTATATACAATCATTAACTACTAAAAAGTGCCTTAGATGTATTCACTTACTGGTTTGACAGATGGTTACCTCATAATATACACACAAAGATGCCATATGCTAATGAGCTGATTTGAGTCCAGCGTGATGTCAGTGAGTCCAGCGTTTATTTAATTAACAGCTATAGCTACTCCCCTGCCCACCTGCTGCTGATTCATATGGAAAATAACTGTCAATCAGCAGCAGGTAGGTGGGGAGAGTCAGGAGCTCATAAATATTCATGACTCATCATTATCAGCTGGAGCTTTTCAATACAAGATGTTGGTAGATTGACTGGGTCAAGTAAAGAAAGTGACCCAGCAGAATCAGTCACTTATTTATGTTGCCCTTAGTTAGGACACCATAAAACTGGTAACAGTGTTTATGACCTCTTTGTATTTTATTACAGATAAGGTTTATAAAGTGAAAGTAAAAGTAGGATTCACATGGCTAGAAAAACTGTTAATCCTTTGTGGCTGAATATTTTTTTATGAAGACCAATTGAAAAAAAGATTTTTAGTCCAAAATGAGTAAAATGCAAAAATAAAAGGTGTACATAAAATTTAAGTCTGTGAAAGGAAGAAAGCAAAGTTGTTTTCACACAGTGACCATTTTGGCACAAGGTTTACTTTATGTAATGTACTACAGGAACATCCTGCAATTCCCAAAAATGCAACGCCACCAACAGAACTATTTTAAGACGTTATTTATTTAGCTTCTGTGAGAGCTTCCAGTTGGCGGTTCTTCTTCAGAAAAAGTGCCAGTGTCCTATATTTGGACATCTTGAATAGAAAAATAAGCTGCCTTCACTTTATATCCTCAGTGTGTGTGTGTTGTAAGACTAGAAAATGTGCATCAACCGAGCAAGATGGTTTTTGAGCAATTATTTTATGGTTTTTATTTTTATTTTTTTCTGTAGAGAGCTTAAATCAATATTTTGTGTCCAAAACCCAGCAAAACACATTCTAAACAAGAGCCGGCTCTTAAATGAGTCAGAGTTTCAAGAATTTATATTAACTTACTTCATTTCTGTAAAGATCAGCAAACCATTAGTCATCTCAGTGTGACAAGTTACATTTGCTTCTAAATGGACCTAAAAGTCGTCGTTCACTATGCAGCCCTTCTCTGCTGGTGATGTGAAATAACTGAACTGTTACTCTGCGGAATCTGTATTTTTCATGGGTGCATTTTTTTATTCGACATCATCATTTCTTCGATTCAGTCTATTTCAGTTAGCCTTTGTTGCATTTAGTTTACAGCAGATTGTAATGTTGGATAATTAATGTGACCTTAGGGAAATCTCCATTTTTTTTCTTTTTGTTGTATTGCTGAATATTATTTTTAGAATAATGGTAAGATGTGAACCAAGCAAATGAAGCTCAGTGTTTCTGTCCTGCTCTGTCCTGCTCTGTCCTGAGCTTTCATGTGCAGAAAAACTGCCATAAGATGATGGTGTAAAATTGTCAGGGTCAGGTTAGCTCTTTGTGCCCCCGGTTATGCCAGAGTAGTTCAACAATTTCTTTGGTGGAAGACAAACCAAGGATATGGTATATGACTATAGATAAAAATAGAGCTATTAGTGTAATTTGTAAAAACTAAATTCCAATTCCACCCAATTTGGATTTTTTTTTCACAGCTTCCCACTTCCTTGTATTAAATGGCCCCATTGGAAAGTACAACTTGTCCAACAAAAAACAAGCCATCATATGTCTGTGTGAATGGAAAAGTAAAAAAGTTATGGCTCTGGGAAAGCACAGTAGTCAAAAATGAAAACTGAAAAATCGCCCAGTAATCAAAGGATTAAAGGGGTTTATCCAACCCCTATAATGACCCCCCTAATGCCCTGGCACCTCTTATAGGTTATACTTATCCCACTCCCCGGCACCCGCGTCGCTCCTTATTCCCGCACGGCCGCCACTCCATCTTCCCATTGAGCGGATCAAAACATCCGTCAACGGGGCAGCCAAAAGCAGGCCACAGCGGGGACGAGCCTCCCTAGTGGGATGTTTTGATCTGTGCGACGGGGAGATGCAGCGGCGGCTGTGCGGGGATCAGGAGTTACACTGGTGTCGGGGAGTGGGGTAAATATAACCTATATGAGGCGCCAGGGCATTGGGAGTGGTCATTATAGGGGTTGGATAACCCTTTTAAGACATTTTTAGGAGCAAGCAGTGTGCCCATGGCTTGTTGCCGCAGTGTAATTTACTCATTCATGTCTACTGACATAATTTTGTCACACAAAAGTGGATTTTTGCCGGGTCAGACCCTTAGGTTCTGCTTGTTTTATAGCAGTTGTTAGTAGTACAAGAAATATTTATCATGTATGATATGAAAAAATAACCTACGTGCACATTAGTCAATTTGATGACATTTTTACAGAATGCCTAATCCTTTCACTGTGGCCATTAATTAATTTGTCACATTCGGCCTCCTTCGTTATTTTAGCTAGGCAGAAGTTGTCACCTATGTCCGAGACCGATGCACATGTCCATTCATTTGCTTATAATTTATGTAGCTTTAGGGTCTGTAAGTTTTACGGATTTATATTTTAATATGATCATTTCCCGTAGTATGTTCTGTGCGCAAGGTACATGAACGGAGCTGTCTGTGCAAATCCTTTATCATCTGGGTTTTTCTACTTTTGAATAACTCGGCGGATGGAAGATGAGTCCATTACAATAGCGTTTGTGTTCTTCCATCAAACAGAAGAGAAACTGATTTTATTTTAAAGCTCAACCTTTCAGATCAAATTAAAACAAGACATTGCACGCTTATAAGCCTTCATTCTCTACATGCAAAGAAGTCTCTTCAGATGGTCATTGTTCATTTCAGAAGGCTGTTGTGTATGGTCTGTGGATGTGATGGATAATATGTGCACAACGTCATTGTCTGTCTATGTATTTTCAGGGATTTTTTTTTCTACATTTATAATATATAAGGTTGTAAAATATAGAAAACCTGTTTTCATATATCTAGGGGATTATGTTCTGATCAGGATGCCCATCTCTAAGAAAGAGTGGAGTGCAGCTTTAAAGATCCCCTCTATCTCTGGAGGACCTGACCTGTCCTGGATTATGCAAAAAATAAATAAAAAAAACATAAGTTAAGGTGTTAACCCCTTAGGCCCCATGCACACGGCCGTTGTTCACGGCCGTGTGCGGGCCGTGGAACCGCGGCCTGGATCCCTTCCTGTGAGCTGGAGCGCACGGCGTCACTGGTTGCTATGACGCCGTGCGCTCCCTGCTGCCGCCGCAATACAGTACTACACTGGTATGATCTATACCAGTGTATTACTGTACTGTGCCGGCAGCAGGGGGCGCACGGCGTCATAGCAACCAGTGACGCCGTGCGCTCCAGCTCACAGGAAGGGATCCAGGCCGCGGTTCCACGGCCCGCACACGGCCGTGAACAACGGCCGTGTGCATGGGGCCTTAAGGACCCTGCCATTTTTCACCTTAAGGACCAGGCCATTTTTTGCCGATCTGACATGTGTTACTTTATGTGGTGATAACGTTTAAACGCCTTTACTTATCCAAGCCATTCTGAGATTGTTTTCTCATCACATATTGTACTTCATGGCAGTAGTAAATTTGAGTCAAAATATTTCATTTTTATTTATAAAAAAAATACTAAATTTAGAAAAAATCTGGAAAAATTAGCAATTTTCAAAATTTCTATTTCTCTGCTTTCAAAACAGATTGTGATACCTCCTAATAGTTATTACTTTATATTTCCCATATGTCTACTTCATGTTTGGATCATTTTGTGAATGCCATTTTATTTTTAGGGGACGTTAAAAGACTTAGAAGTTTAGAAGCAAATCTTGAAATTATTCAGTTAATTTCCAAAACCCACTTTTTAAGCACCAGTTCAGGTCTGAAGTCACTTTGTGAGGCTTACATAATAGAAACCACCAATACATGGCCCCATTTTAGAAACTACACACCTCAAGGTATTCAAAACTGATTTTACCAACTTTGCTAACCCTTTAGGTGTTCCACAAGAATTAAAGGAAAATGGAGATGAAATTTCAGAATTTCACTTTTTGGGCAGATTTTCAATTTTTATCAATTTTTTCCAGTAATCAAGCAAGGGTTAGCAGCCAAACAAAACTCTATTTATTACCCTGATTCTGTAGTTTGCAGAAACACCCCATATGTGGTCGTAAACTTCTGTATGGGCACACAGCAGGGCGCAGAAGGAAAGGAGCACCATGTTGTTTTTGAAGGGCAGATTTCACTGGGATAATTTTAAGCTGCCATGTCACAGTTGAAGACCTCCTGATGTCCCCCTAGAGTAGAAACTCCAAAAAAAGACCCCATTTTGGGAACTACTATGATTTTTTGTTGCTCTATATTACATTTTTTGCGAGGTAAGGTAACAAAAAATAGCTGTTTTGGCACCGTTTTTATTTTTTGTTATTTACAATGTTCATCTGACAGGTTAGATCATGTGGTATTTTTATAGAGCAGGTTGATACGGACGCGACAATACCAAATCTGACAACTTTTTTGGTTGTTTCAGTTTTACATTATAAAGCATTTTTGAAAAAAAAAATTTTTTTGTGTCTCCATATTCTGAAAGCCATAGTTTATTTATTATTTTTGGGCAACTGTCTTTTGTAGGGGCTCCTTTTTTTGGTATGATATGACTGTTTGATTGGTACTATTTTAGGGTACATATGACTTTTTGATCGCTTGGTATTATACTTTTTGTGATGTAAGGTGACAAAAAATTGCTTTTTTTTACACCATTTTTACTTTTAAGGTGTTCGTCTGAGGTTAGATCATGTGGTATTTTTATAGAGCAGGTTGTTACGAACACGGCGATACCTAATATGTGTACATTTTTGTTTATTTAGGTTTTACACAATAACGGCATAAAATAAAATAAAAATCATGTTTTAGTGTCTCCATATTCTGAGACCCATATTTTTTTTTATTTTTTGGGCGATTGACTTAGGGTCTCATGTTTTGCGGGATGAGATAATGGTTTGATTGGTACGATTTTGGGGTGCCTATGACTTTTTGGTTGCTTGGTATTGCACTTTTTGTGATGTAAGGTGACAAAAAATGGCTTGTTCTGCTGATGAGGTGCAAAGTACCGGCCATTTAGGCCTCTTTCACACTACCGTTTTTTTTTTCCGTTTTGCGTTCCGTATACGGAACCATTCATTTCAATGGTTCCGCAAAAAAAACGGAATGTGTTCCGTATGCATTCCGTTTCCGTATTTCCGTTTTTCCGTTCCGTTGAAAAGATAGAACATGTCCTATATTTGGCCGCAAATCACGGTCCGTGGCTCCATTCAAGTCAATGGGTCCGCAAAAAAAACTGAACACATACGGAAATGCATCCGTATGTCTTCCGTATCCGTTCCGTTTTTTGCGGAACCATCTTTTGAAAATGTTATGCCCAGCCCAATTTTTTCTATGTAATTACTGTATACTGTATATGTCATACAGAAAAACGGAACGGAACAACGGAACGTAAACGGAAGCAAAAAAACGGAACAACGGATCCGTGAAAAACGGAACGCAAAACACTGAATTCAACATACTGAAGTGTGAAAGAGGCTTAGGATGAGCATTCTTGTCCTGGGTCCTTAGGGTCCATTCACACGTCCTGTTTTTTTTCATCCTGAAAAACGGTCCGTTTTTTGCGGATCCGTTGTTCCTGAAAATGTTTCCGTATGTCATCCGTATGTCATCCGTTTTTTGCAGATCCGCAAAAAACGGAAACATGTATACATTTCAATAATCAAATAAAGTTGTTTGGATTTCTTTGAAAAAAAAATTGAAAAAAATAAATAAAAATTTGTTATGTGTTTCCAGGAACGGAATCCGCAAAAAACGGATGACATACGGAATGACATCCGAATGTCATCCGTTTTTTGCGGATCCATTGACTTTGTATTGTGCCAGGATCCGATTTTTCAGGACAAGAATAGGACATGTTTTATATTTAAACGGACATGCGGAACGGAAGAACGGAAACGGACAGCACACATTGTGCTCTCCGATTTTTTCCAGGACCCATTGAGGTGTTAAAGGTGGTCAGAATTATTTTTTATTTTTTTATCAGATCTTTTTTTTATTAATATTATATGATCAGTGCAATTACACCATATAACAAGTGAAAATGCAATATACAGTGTTACAATTGAAATAGCACACTGGGGTAAACGGAGGTACAGAGTATATGTGCATCCATACATAAATAAAGACAATGATCTGAAACCGTCCCATCTGCCAATCTGCAAAATTCCCCCCCCCCCCCTTCCGGTGTTGTTTACATCTACTCCGACTGTCTAAAACGATACTCATACGCCAGCCACGGTTCCCACAGCTTTTCATATTTAAGAGGACACCCCCTTTTCTGAAAAACAGCCTTTTTTTGTAACCAAGTAAACTTTGCGTCGAAATTCACCAAACGTAGGCGGGCTGGCCTGTACCCAATGCTGAGCAATCAGTTTCCGGGCAACATAAAGCAAGCGGCCCACAGCCACTCTAAGTGATTGATCAAGCGCAAGCTCAGAAATATACCCCAAAATGCAGACTATGGGAATACATACTGAATAGGCTGATTGAACAGCAGTAATGATCTTCCCCCAATACATACTCAATGCCGAACAGCGCCATAACATGTGGATCAGATCTGCCGAATCCTCAGCACATCTAGGACATTTAGCATCAAGTCTGACCCCGATTTTCTGTAACAAGATTGGCGTTTTGTAAACTCTGTGTATAATAAACAACTGCGAGAGCTTTCCACCCTCACTCAAGGATGATCTGGGCACTGCCTCCAATATATCCGTCCATTGTTCTGTATAGATATTACCTACATTCTGAACCCATTTCTGCATTCTAGACATTGGATGCGCCTCCAGATATTTATCCATCAACCATTTATACGTGACAGATATCACTCCTCTCCTCTCGCCTCCCTTACAACATGGTGTAAACCCAGAATTAAATTTTTAATGTTCGCCTCGTGGGTTGTTACTTACCTTTCTCAGACAAAGGATCAAATGAAATCAATCTGGTTATGCAGCATATTTCGCTGCATAACAAGGCTAATGTACCATTACTGAGTTTTAGAAAGCTGCCCGAGTGGGAGCTGTACTGGCAACCATATTGCTTTTAAAGTGGTTATGCCATGACTGATGTAAAGATATGATAGATCAGACATATAGTACATGACAATACCTTTCTAACAAAGCTAGAACCAGCCCTGTATTGCACATGGATCCAGAGATCTCCACATTCACTACTCCAGTTGCTCTGCTAGATTATCTGCACGGGGGCATGTCCTTTCTGCTGCAGCTCTCGCCTTTAAAACTGCCACAGCTTCTAACAGATCATATGGCTGGAGGTAGTTGAAGATTTAAACTGAGCGTGTTCGACCGGCTCAGTAAGGAGAACAAAAATTAAGGAAAAGAACAAACAGCAGGTGGCGCTCTACAGATACATTTTATTAAACAGCTCACTATAGTGAATTTTTATTTACATGAAATTGCTAAATTATTCAGATCCAGATGCTGGTTTGAAAAATGTAGAAAATGTTTCCTGACACAACCTTTTTAAGCCAACATTACCAGTAACCAATGCTTAACATACTGTAATAGCCATATGCTGACCTCTATAGTAATGTAACTGACAATTTCACAATTTATTTTTATCCCGTTACAGGATGAAGTTATTGCAGTTTCAGAAAAAGTCATTGTCAAACTTGAAGACTTAACAAAATGGGCGCAATCGGATTATTCAAAATGGAAGTGCGGACTCCGAGCTTTACCCTTAAAGCTGAAAGAACTGGGGAAAAATGGGCAAAAAGAATGTGTTTTGAAGAACAGACAATCCACACTAAATAGCGGTCTGAACTTCAAGGACGTCTTCAAAGAAAAGGCGGAATTGGGTAACTATTAAACTCTAAACTACTTTTGTGATCACTTCTTGTATGTTCTCAAGGTTTTACCAACATGATATGATATTTTTATTTTCTCCTTGGGTAACCATGATTTCATCTTCGGTATGTGTAATGGAGGTCATCATTTTGCTTTGTGTCATCCGAAGGTGTAGACAGTTTACAATGTAGTGGTGGATCTAATGACACATTACATGGGACAAAAACAGGCATGGTTTTCTAATCTCTTGTAGTACGGGCTGCTGCCACAATAAAGGAAATTCTAATATTTTGCGCGGCCATTGGAATAAATGACCGGCCAAATAATACATGAATGACTTGGGTCAACCAGAGGAAAGTCACTCTGTTCACTTGAATGGAGCTTAGCCCCGCCCACGCTAGTTGATACTAGTCGTGACGTCACTGGGCCAGCGGTAAACGGTGAGAAGGCCGCGGCGCTGCTGGAGCGCCGCTGCCTTCTCAAACAGCTGATCGGCGGGGGTCCTGGGTATCGGACCCCGGCCGGTCAGATGCTGATGATCTATAGATCATCAGTTAAAACTAACTGCAGAACCCCTTTAACTTTAGCTCCAGCACTTCAAGTGTGAGCGATAGTTGGATATAATTTTTTTTTTTTTTGCTAATGGTAAATCAGTTCTATCCTAAAAAATACCAGGGCTGCAAGGGTATATATAGTTTTGCTGCATGTAAAGAATCAGATATTGCAAAGCCAGAAGTGACTATTCCGCTGAATATAGCATCACCGGCTCAGAAATGATCATTCAGCTGAATAAAGCATCACTCAGCAAATCTGGAGAAGAAAAGAGATCTAGAGAAATGGATTATGCATCACCTTGAACAGTTTTGTGATTTCTACATTAATTTTTTACTGATTTATTTGTTGTGATTTTTTTAGTGAAACATTCTTTAACCCCTTCAGGAGCTTGCGATTTTCTGTTTTTGCGTTTTCATTTTTTACACTCTGCCTTCCCGGAGCAATACCTTTTTTATTTTTCCGTTAACATAGCCGTAGGATGGCTTATTTTTTGTGTGAAGGGGTTAATATAACTTTCCAATAGCACCATTTAATATTGCAACCATTTTTTTTATTGTTTGTTATTAAACAGGGGAAAGAGGGGGGATTTCAATGTTTATTATTTTTTTTTAATTAAAACATGTTTTACTTATTTAGTTATTTTTACACAATAGGGGGACTTGAACATGCAATCAGTAGATCACTTCTTCCATTGGCTGCAATGATAAACCTGGTAGCCTCTAGAGGCTACCACAGAGATTAGACAGCTCCCTCCTTCTTTGCTCACATCAGCTATTCGGCCCTTGGGAGCACAGTACTCCCTCGGGAAACAGTTTCAGATGCTGTGGTCACAATTGACCATGGCATCTGAGAGGGTAAGCGTCTCTGATCTGCGTTATGGCCGTTTGCAGACCTTAGCACCGGGTGTCTGCTGTGGCAAACAGCAGGAACCCGGTGACTACTATTGTACAGTGGAGGTCTGGAAGAGGTTATTATAAATTGGTTAACTGTGTTTATTATAAAGGCAATATAATTAATTATTATTATTATTTTGATTTTATGTTTGACCATTGTCAAGTCATTTCTGCAAAATATTATATAAGGTCTAAAGTGTAACTGTAATTTCAGTTTATTTGTAACGTAGTGTAGGGACAGGGATGTCCCTACACATTTTTGTAATATAGTTTATTAAGGAAAGATGTTTGTTTTTGTACTTGAACAGCAGAGTGTAACTGAGCATTACTAAGGAGACTCTGTCTTCAGCAGTGATGGCCAGTTCGCAGTGTTCGCCCGCGAACACATGCGATCTGCCATCTTAACTGACAGCCTCTGGGGGCTGTTCTCGGAACTTCCTGCACCCGGAGACCGCATTTCATTTCAGACCGGCTCGCGCACAGGCACTGGTAAGGACTTACCTGTGCCTCGCCGGACTTGTCAGTTAAGATGGCAGATTGCATGTGTTCGCGGGCGAACACTGTGAACTGGCCATCTCTAGTCTTCAGTTCTACTGAGCACTGAAGATATCTATATGTAACAAGTCAGATAGGCAGGGTGATGGACAGTGATAGTCAGCCGTATCTGATCGTGGGGGTGCGACACCCAGGACCCCCCTGATCAGCTTTTTGAGAAGGCAACCATGCTCGCAGTAGCGCCACGGCCCACTCTCAACTTTCCCTAGGCCAGTGATGACATGTTTATCAGTCACATGGGCTAAAGAGCAGCACAGCCTCATAGAAGTGAATGGACTGAGCGCAATACTAAGAACAGTCGCTATACAATGTACGGTGCTGTTCTTGGAGAGCATAGAGAAGGCTGCTGTGCTCACAGAAGCTCCGCTACCTTCTCAAACAGCTGGGTCCGACCCCCGCCAATCAGGTCATAAGTATTAACGTCTTGGAAAAACCCATTTAACAGTAAAAACACAGTAGATAAATGACATACACCCACACACACAAAACAAGAGGGTGCCATTGTAGGTCAGTTATAACACTGGGTCTCACTGATAAAACATAGACATACAATACATGGACCCCATATTATCCAGTAATTAATGTCCTGATGATATAACACAGCATAATGTGATACCAACCATACATGGGAAACACTTCGCCCCAACGCCGTTTTGCTAAAACTTCATACATACGGTAAGTAATGTTGCTTTGTTTTTTTTTTTTTTTTTTGTGGAAATGCATTGCTGAATGGGTAGCCCATTCTCCTCCGCAACTTCTTTCACGGTTCTTCAGAGGTTCGACCCCCCATACCCTCAGCATTTCCTAATTGTCCAGTATCTGCACAGAGCTTTGTCCTGTAACTTGCATTCTGGGAAGTGTTTTCTTTACACCAGACACTGTACAGTAATCTGATTTAGATAAAAAGGATTGTCCCAACACATTATAAGCTGCTATGGATGTGTCTGTCAGCTGGCCATGGACTGAATCCAGTAACCTCCAGCAGTAATCTGAATGAGGCTCGAGGCTGTAGTACAGGCAGTAAGTAAGGGCCAGTGCTATTGTATTGATTATTTCTATTTATGAACAATAAAATGAGGCTCAAGTGGTTTTTCATTCTTCTTCTTTTTCTATATAATTTACCACTAACAGAAAGTGTAGCATAATTTGTGTCATCCTGATTAATGCTTTTGTTTAGCAGAAACGTCTGTACGTGCATGTTTTCTGGAGAAGTAGGTAGCATCTGTGACCACATAACATGCCTAGCTGGCAAATTGTAGGTAAAAAAGGCTGAATAAATAATATTCTTTGAAGCGCTGCAGCAGCAATGTAGTGTAAACATTATTAGCTTAACATTGTGTTGTAATTCACCTGGTAATGGTTGGAAAAAAAAAATCTAATAATTTTCTCCAGCAATGCCTTTTACAATATCCCTTTAAGTGAAGCAAGAAGGAGCAGTGTAAACTTTATTGCCCTATAAATATGTCATTACAGTCGGACTACATTTATATTCTTTGTATTGTTGTTTAAGTCAAGAAAATATGCTTCTACAGGTTGACTATTTTATTGAAAGCCTTAGAGGCATCGAGCGGGATATGTTCTAGGTTGAGGTTATTAAAACAGTGCTTTCATTCTAGAATCTGATGGAGTGTCAATTATAGGTCTATAGATTGTTTGTTTTATTCAGTGCGCCTTTGTTTTTTATTTAATATAAAATATTGAAAAAAATGCATACCTTTACTTAAAATAGATGCATAACATAGCACTGCTGACTACTAAAGATGAGCGAATTTCATGTTATGAAATTCGTTCACGCTTCGTTTGGTGGTAAAAGCAGAATTGCGTTATGGATTCCGTTACCACGGACCATAACTCAATTCTATGACGGAATGCCTTTAGAGGCTTTCCGCTATTCATTCCGTCATAATAGAAGTCTGAGGGTTGCAAAACGGATCCGTCCAGTTTCCGTTATGCAGGGGAGTCCTCTCCTACATAACGGTAATGGGACGGATCTGTTATGCAGCCCATAGACTTCTATTATGACGGAATGAATAGCGGAAAGCCTCTAAAGGCATTCCGTCATAGAATTGAGTTATGGTCCGTGGTAACGGAATCCATAACGCAATTCTGCTTTCACCACCAAACGAAGAGTGAACGAATTTCATAGCCTGAAATTCGCTCATCTCTACTGACTAGTCGTGAATACAACAGCGGGTCATCCATAAAGTGTAACTAGGAAATATCTACCATAACATAACTTCCATATGTCATAGAGAAGAGTTAGGTTATTCCATAGGGGAGACCTTAACCATGTGATGGGAAACCTACTGATTCTTACATGGAATGTTTTCCATGTTTTCTAGGATTTTTTTAACTGATGACAGATCCTCCGTACCGCCGCCGATCAGCTATTTGAATATGTACCGGCACTAGCAGTAGCGCTGCAGCTTACTTGCAGATTTGCATAGGCATTGTGACATCACGTTCATGAGTCACATGCCCTAGGCGCAGCTCAATACCAAACACAGTCATTAGTATCTTATTGGTGAGGGTCTGACACCCAGGACCCCCACGGCCAGCTGTTTGAGAAGGTTCCAGCACTTGCAGTAGTGCCGCAGCCTTCTCACAGCTTTGTTGAGAACATGTGACGTCACTTTCATCAGTCACATGGTCTAGGCACAGCTCAGCCCCATAGAAGTGAATGGGGCTGAGCTGCAATGCCAAGCACAGCCGCTATCCAATGTACGGCACTGTGCTTGGTGAGCTGAGAGAAGACTGCAGCGCTACTGCCAGCGCTGATGACTTCTCAAACAGTTGATTGGCAGTCGGTCCCGGATGTCAGGAGTCTTCTCGCAGCTCACCAAGTACATCACCGTACATTGTATAGCGGCTGTGCTTGGTATCGCAGCTCAGCCCCATTTACTTCTATGGGGCTGAGCTGTGCCTAGGCCATGTGACCGATGAAAGTGACATCACATGTTCTCGACAAAGCTGTGAGAAGGCGGCGGCACTACTGCAAGTGCTGGAACCTTCTCAAACAGCTGGCCGTGGGGGTCCTGGGTGTCAGACCCTCACCAATAAGATACTAATGACTGATTTAGGTCATCAGTTAAAAAATCCCAGATAACTCTTTTAAGATGGAGAATGCCCCTCTTAGATTCTACTCTCTAGAAGACTCTAAACATATTAGAGAGGTTTCATCAAGTCACAAATTTCTGCTCAATCAGCATTTTGTACTTCTTACTAAATTTGGCCCATACTACACCAGGCCTTTTCTTATTAAGATTGATGTGTATAATGCCAGTCTTAATAAAGTCCCCCCCATAGCACTTTTTATTTTGTCAACTGTTGAAATTGGCAAATTGTGCTAATTTGTTAACGACGGCCTGTCAGCTTCTATTTCCCCATGACGTAAGGCTACTTTCACACTAGCTTTAATATTTTCCGGTATTGAGATCCGTCATAGGGTCTCAGTACCGGAAAAAAACATTTCCGTTTTGTCCCAATTCATTGTCAATGGGGACAAAACTTAACTGAACAGAACAGAACGCTCCAAAATGCATTCCGTTCCGTTCTCTGCGGTTTACTTTCCATCCTGGGATGCGGAGCAAGACAATGCAAGTCAATGGGGACGGATCCATTTTCTCTGACACAATAAAAACTGACCCGTCCCCTATTGACTTTCAATGGAGTTCATGACGGATCCATCTTGGCTATGTTAAAGATAATACAACCGGATCTGTTAATAATGGATGCAGACGGTTGTATTATAAGTAACGAAAGTGCTTTTGCTGGACCGTGCCAGATCCAGGAAAAACGCTAGTGTGAAAGTAGCCTAAGACTTCTGGCTCTCTGAGAACTTTTGTTTTTTGACATTCCTTTGCGATTCCTCCTGAAATGTTGCCAGCACTGATTGGACAATGCCTGTCTCTGTAAGAATGCATCCGTTGGACAAGTGGAATGGAAATACCCAGTGGTCAATTTATTCATGCATTTCCAAGAGGAATAACAGAAGCAACCACATATTGCAGACTTTAAAGAAAAGATGCTCCAGTCTAATTTAAATTGGGAATACAGATTTTTGTAAAAAATATAAATAAAAAAAAAACAGGCATGTCAGGAGAGCAGACTTTACCCACAACCAGAACAAAGGGGTGATTATTTTATTAGCTGGGAACCTGTCGATGTCACTGTTCCCTAGTAAAACGATGAACTGAATATTTCTGTTCCTGTGTGCAAATTAGTGTCTCATTGTTAGAAGCATAAAAACAGATTTTTAGACATGTGACCAAGCAGAGATAGCTTATTTGACTATAATAGAAGTATAAAAGGCAGTCAAAGCCTATACAAGAAAAAACAAACAAACAAGCCTCGTTATACAGAGCAGAGGTTTGCTATGTAAATGTTAATGTCAATAAGCGAGTTTTCATTTACTGCATTACGTTAACATGTCAAGAATATTTTTACAAGAAATGAACATGATGGTGAATAATTGCGTTTCTCTTAAGGCAAGGTTACCATGGAGAACGTGGGGCTGCAGCTTCTTAATTACAGGCATAATAAGAGAAAAGAAGCCATTGGAAAATATCACAATGTTATTTGGAAACATCGGCAGTGCTGAATGAGTGATATGGTGCTGGATGTATTCTCGGCGGATGCATGCACGGTGACGCTAATTTTAATGAAACACCCTACCGTTCTGCTTTTTGTCAATCCATTTGTTAGAACAAATTAGTATCAAAGCGATCACGTTCTGAAGGACAAATAACGCATGCCCAAAAGCCTGCTGCTTGACAGATGGTTTTAGTGGCAGGACGGATACTTCATTTGCAAAGGAGCACACCATAGTATCTCCTAAAATATAAAGGTGAATTAATACGTCTGCAAGGATTTGCGTAGTTGAGATATGCGCAAACTGTAGTAGAGGACGAGATTGGCTGCAGAGCGGCGACACATTTTTATTTCTTTTGTCACATTTATTTATGTGGACTTGTTTCACACTGAAATGCTTGTTAATGCCTTTATGAGAACATTGTGTTGCATATGGTTTGTGTAAATGGGTCAGGGTTTGCTTGGTAAGCAGTATAAGGCCACTTGCACACGAACGTTCTTTTTTTCCGTTCATGTTCCGTTTTTTGCGTTCCATATACGGAACCATTCATTTCAATGGGTCTGCAAAAAAAAAACGGAAGGTACTCTATGCCTTCCATTTCCGTATTTCCGTTTTTCCGTTCTGTTCAAAGATAGAACATGTCCTATTATTGTCCGCATAATGGACAAGGATAGAACTATTCTATCAGGGGCCCGCTGTTTCGTTACGCAAAAAATGGAATGCATACGGACGTCATCCATATTTTTTGCGGATCCGTTTTTTGCAGACCACAAAATACTGAAAGAGCCATACGGTTGTGTGCAATAGGCTTAACTCAGATAGTGCACCAAAGACATTTTCCTGTCAGCTGAAGAGGCAGCTCTTAGAAAAACTGATGAAGTTAAATCATTAAAAGGGCTACATTGTGAAATAACTAGCATGCTCGGTCCAAGAACTTGCTCGACTTTGTAGGCAGTGGTGAACTTGCTCATGAAGGATCCTATAGCAGCTACTGCTGCAATATTATTTCAGGGGACAGATTGCCGTTCAGAGGTTCATCAAGTTACCTGAATAGTCATATTGTCTCAGCAGACCTTAAAGGGGTTCTCAAGGAATTAAAAAAAATTAAAATACTTAAATATAATTTTATAATAAATATATTCACAAATACTTTTCATTAGTTATAATGGCTTGTTTTGTCTAGGGAGTAATAAAGTGGCCGCCGTCCTATCAGTACACACAAAACCTGTCCTAATCACACAGGAGGACAAGTTATTTTACCACAATGAGCCATAGTGCTGCCTCATCCTCCTCTCTGCTCTGCTTGTTAGGAATCATAATCCTGAATACAGGTGAATCTCCGTGGGAATGCCAGAAAAGACTTTTCTCGTGCTTTTTTCCATTGGGGGACACAGACCATGGGTATAGCTTAGAGGTATTAGTAGGAGGGACACTATGCAAATGAAAGAGCTCCTCCTCCTCGGGCTATACCCCCAGACTCCACCAGGAGGAACTCAGTCTTTGCTTAGTGTCTGGTGAAGGAGGTTGACACTCTCTGATTCTACTCCTTTTTGTTATTTTTATTCTAGATGGGGACACAGGTCGGCATGGCGCCTTCCTGGTCCCCCGTGGAGTGCCCGCCGCCGTCTTTGGGACGTTGCCTGGCTGCCTCCATTTCCCCCCAAGAAGATAAGTGGATCCGGGCTCGACCTGTTAGCTCCGGCATCCCACCAGCTGCTGGGACGCCTGCTGCCTACCCTCCTCCAGAGCACTGTTCTCCTGGATTGGAGTCAGAAGTCTGAAGAGGCGCATCCCTGCTGGTCTGGACATCGAGGGAGCATGCTGAGCAGATAAGTGTTGCACAATCCCTCCCCCTCCCTCTGTGTCTATTTGTCTGTGGCTGCCTGGGTGAGCTTGAAGAAGGATCCTGATGGGGCACTTTCTTCATTTTGGCACTGGAGTACTGGCATCTCTTCCCCTTAAACTGTGGGCTTCAGCGCTTCTCTCGTCGGGCCTTGGCTGCTGCGCTCCCTCAGCGCCCGCCGGCAGGCCGCTCCTCCACGTGGTGCGCTTATTTTCGCGCATATTTTCGCGCTCGCGCATATTTTCGCGCGCGCGCTTATTTTTCATGCGCGCGCTTATTTTCGCGCGCTTTTTTTGCGCCATAATGACGCGTTAGGGGAGGCGGAGCCTCGGCATGCCGCTCTGACTCTCCTTACACCGGAGACTCTGTTTGCTCATGGCCGTGCAGCTCCTCATCACTCTACTCCGTTTTGTGCCAGGCAAGCTGGTAGCTCAGTGGTACTGCTGCTGTTGCCCCATGTCCAGGCTTTCTGAGTTCAAAGCCCCTTTCAGCCTTCAAAAATTGTTTATATTATTCTAGATGGGGACACAGGTCGGCATGGCGCCTTCCTGGTCCCCCGTGGAATGCCCGCTGCCGTCCTTGGACGCTGCCTGGCTGCCTCCATTGCCCCCCAAAGAAGACAAGTGGATCCGGGCTCGACCTGCAGCTCCGGTATCCCACCAGCTACTGGGTCTCCTGCTGCCACCCTCCACCAGAACACTGCACTCCTGGACAAGGAGTCAGAAGCCTGATGAGGTGCATCCCTGCTGGTCCTGGAGTCGAGGGAGAAGTTCTGCAGGAGCAGATAAGTATTGCCTGCATCCCTGCCTTACCCCCCTCCTCCACCCCTCCTCCACGTCCCTGGGGGCCTGCGGTCCCCGCTTGGGCATCTGCCATGTCCAGCGCGGCCGCTAAATTGGTCTTAGTCACCAAGGCAACCATGTCCTTTAATCCTGTGGCGCTAACGACTCCATCTCTCTCAGTGGTCCCCACAGTGGGTGACTGACTACGAAGAGGCAGCGTGAGCGGCAGCATCCCACCTCGGATGTCTCTGTCTCTCCACCCCCCTCACCTCGCCGGTGGCGCTTGCGGACTGCTCTTCCCCCTCCCTAGGGAGAGTACTCCGAAGGAGAATTATCCGGCTCGGACGAGCCACGTCCTTTTTGGACTATAGGGCATTTTCAAATCCTGTGACGCCAACCACCTCTCTAAGTGGTTTTCCACAGAAGACGCCCGAATACTAACAGGGAGCGTGAGCAGCAGCATCCCTCCTCGGATGGCTCTGGCTCTCCCCCCCCCCCCCCCTCGTCTAGAGGCGCGTTCGGGCGACTCTCCCCTCCCTTAGGGAGCGCAAGTCTGAAGGAGAATTTCCGGCTCTGATTAGGTCATGGAGCGGGACCCCTCGCCTAAGCTCTCCACCAGGGTGGCTGACTTAGTGGTGACTGTCCGAGACACCTTTATTCTCCAAGGGGATTCTCCTCCTTCCACTGGTCAGGAGTTCCCCCTTTTTCCGTCCAGGCAGTCGGAGACTACCATGTTCCCGGTCCATGAGGGATTTTTCCGCGGTCATGTCCAGGGCCTGGGGTGGTCTTAATAAGGTTCTCGACCACCCAGCGCATGAATATACTTTCCTTTCCCTGCTGACGGCGAGGAGAGGTGTCTCCTCCCCCTAAGGTGGATCCTCCGGTGGCCGGATTAGCCAATTATGTGGCCCTTCCTGTCTTAGTCAGTTCCTCTTTCCAGGATGCTGTAGACAGACGCATAGACTCTCTTCCAGGTCCTTTTTTCGCTGGCAGCGCGTCCCTGTGACCTACCTTTCACTCAGCAGGGGTAGCCAGTGCTCTCTCGGTGTGGTTACAACACCACCACCAGGAACTGGCGGTACGAGATGCGGCTACTAACACACTGGAGTTGGTTCTCCAGATGTCTCAGGCTTCTAACATTCTTTGCGAAGCTTCTAGGGACATTGTTTCCCTCTTTGCCCGCAGGTTGGCCATCTCTGTCACTCAGCGCGAAGAGATCTGATTGAAGGTGTGGGACGCTGACGCCTCCACCAAGCGTTCCCTTGCTAATCTCCCCTTTGGGGTTTCCAGGCCTTGTGGGGATCAGCTGGACGAGTTCGTCTCTGCATGCCTTTTGCCGTTTCTCATCTGGTAGGCCGTCGCCTGCTTCCTCCGCCGGGGGTCTCAGGTCGCCCGCAAAGAGGCCTTCCTTTGCACCAGCCTTCCCGGCACTAGAGGGCCCAGTCAGCCCGCCCTGCTGCTCCTAGGCCTATCACATGTCCCGATTGCGGAATCCCACCATCGATTCCTGCGCTTCGCCATTATGGGTCGACACTGTCAGTTTGTCGCCCTTCCTTCGGGTTGGCGACCACCCCGCGGGTCCTTGCCACGGTCCTGGACCGCTCATGGCGCTTCTTCGTACCAGGGGCATTCCTTTGCTGCCCTGTCGGGACGATATCCGGATAGAGGCCCCCCTCTCTACCGCAGACCACGGACAGCGTCCGGATCACTGTTCAGACCCTGGAACGGTTCGGCTGCCTGGTAACTTTCCCAAACTCCTGCCTCTTCCCGTCCCAGAGGCTCTCCTTCCGGAGGGTGATTTTGGACACCTCGGCTGCCAAAGTATTCTACCAGCCTTCAAGTCCTCCCAGGTCCAGGGGGCAGTGTCGCATCTGCTGCGCTCCCCGTGCCTCTCCATTCGGGAATACTTGCAGGTCCTGGGTCTTATGGTAGCCTCTTTCGAGGCCTTTCCATATGCCCAGTTTCACACTCGCCTGGCGCAACAGGAGATCCTTTACCTTTCAGCGGGTTCGGGCAGTTCTCCCTTGGTGGCTGTTCCCAAAGAACCTGAGGTCGGGGAGT
Organism: Bufo gargarizans; assembly: GCF_014858855.1. Taxonomy (NCBI): domain Eukaryota; kingdom Metazoa; phylum Chordata; class Amphibia; order Anura; family Bufonidae; genus Bufo; species Bufo gargarizans. Next base: position 294,182,803 of record NC_058085.1, on the reverse strand, counting down.
TCCTTTCTCGCATTCTCCTGGACGATCGCCGCCACCGATGCCAGCATCCTGGGTTGGGGGGGCGTTTTCCAGTCTCGCACGGTTCAAGGAATTTGGCCGGCGGCAGAGTCTCGCCTTCCAATCAACTTTCTGGAATTGAGGGCGATTTTTTCCGCTCTCTCTCTCCTATTGGACCTCTCTCCTTGCGGGCCTCCCAGTGCGGGTTCAAACGGGCAATGCCGCGGCCGTGGCCTATATCGACCATCAGGACCGGGACCCGCAGCCGGATGGTGATGCAGGAGGTGAAGTGAATTCTGACGTGGGCGGAGACTCACGTTCCGGTGTTGTCAGCAGTTTGCATTCCAGGAATGGACAACTGGACAGCGGACTTTCTAAGCCACAACACGGTGGATCCAAGCGAGTGGTCTCTGCATCCAGAAGGGTTCGAAGAAATCTGCCACAGATGGGACCGTCCGGATGTGGACTTAATGGCGTCCGGGTTCAACAACAAGATCCCAGTGGTCCTGGCTCGCGCCCGTGATCCGGAGGCGTACGGATGGATGCGCAGGTGTCTCCGTGGCAGGACTTCAGCCTCCTCTGTTTTCCTCTCCTGCCGAAGGGTCTACGCCAGTTCGAGGCGGAAGGGACTCCGACCGTTCTCATCACCCCAGAGTGGCCTCGCCGCGCGTGGTTTTTCGGACGTGGCTCGGTTGCTGGCGGACGCCCCATGGCCTCTTCCCGACGGACAGGACTTACTGTCTCAGGGCCCGTTCTTCCGCCGGAATTTGCGGTCTCTTCGTTTACCGGCGTGACTGTTGAAACCGCCATCCTGATAAAGATGGGGTTCTCGGATTCAGTGGTTAGGACCATGATCAGTCCGGGGAAGTCTTCTTCCTCCCGGATTTACTATCGTACCTGGATGGCCTTCCTATCCTTTTTTGAGGGTTCGGGGTTCCCCCCCCTTCGGTTTTCCATCTTGATGGTACTGTCTTTTCTTCAGTCTGGGCTTGTGCAGGGACTGTCGCTTAGTTCCCTGTAAGGTCAGGTTTCGGCGCGGGCCGTCAGAGGTCCCTTGCTCTTAAGGGTCCGGTGGTGACCTTTCTTCGGGGGTGGCGCATTCGGTTCCCCGTATGTTCCCCCTTTGTCTCCTTGGGATCTCAATTTGGTTCTGCGCGCTCTGCAGTCGGCTCCCTTCGAGCCTTTGAGGAGGGTCTCTCTGACTGTTCTCATCTGGACTTCCTTGTGACCATAGCTTCTGATACAGCTACATAGCGTAGTGATTAAAGGTCTGGGCTATTATGCAGTGGCTGTGAGTTCACGTCCCATCACGAGCTTTTAGGTCAGACTGGTGTCGAAGCTGGCCGCTCTTTCCTGTCAGGAGCCTTAATGGTTTTCCTCCAGGATTAAGTTGTGCTCCGTCCAGTCCCCTTCTTTTTGCCCAGGGTGGTCTCTCCCTTCCGCCTTGATGAGGATCTTGTCCTGCCTTCCTTTTGTCCTTCTCCGGCTAACCCCAAGGAACGCACTCTGCATTCCCTGGATGTTGTACGGGTCCTGAAGGTGTGTCTCGCGGCTACTGCTTCCGTCCGCCGTTCTTGGCGCTCTGGATCTGCTTGGCTATTTCCGCGGCTTGTCACGCTTGTGGTGGAGTTCCCCCGGCTAGAATTGCCGCTCACTCCATTGGGGCGGAGGGGGCTTCCTGGGCAAGACGCAGTCGTGCCTCTGCGTCTCAGCTGTGTACGGCGGCCACCTGGTCGTCCTTGCATACCTTTGCAAATTTTTGTCAGTTGCATTCACTGGCTTCGGCTGATGCGGCTTTGGCCGCAGGGTTTTGCAGGCTGTGGTTCCTGTTTGACCGTTGGGGCGTTCCTCCTGGCGGTGCTGATATTTTTTCCCACCCCATGGACTGCTTTTGGACGTCCCATGGTCTGTGTCCCCCAATGGAAAAAAGCACGAGAAAAGGAGATTTTTGTGAAACTCACCTGTAAAATCTTTTTCTCGTCTTTTCCATTGGGGGACACAGCTCCCACCCATTATTCCTGTTGCAGGAGGGGTCTTTAGTTCAGTTTTTCTGTTTCTGGTTGGACCTTATGGCTTGGTCCGATGGTTTCCATGATTTTTTCTTGCTCCTTCTCCTACTGCTTGTGCAACGCCTGAGTTCCTCCTGGTGGAGTCTGGGGGTATAGCCCGAGGAGGAGGAGCTCTTTCATTTGCATAGTGTCCCTCCTACTAATACCTCTAAGCTATACCCATGGTCTGTGTCCCCCAATGGAAAAGACGAGAAAAAGATTTTACAGGTGAGTTTCACAAAAATCTCCTTTTTCAAGCTACAGGCCTGTAGCTTAGAAAGACGTGTTGTGTCGAAACGTTGATTTTTTTTTAGGTGCTAATAAAGAGAAGGATTTGATTCAAGATTAGAAGTGCTGCGATTTTTCTGAAGCCTTTCCTGGCATTTAAGGGGCCCTTCAGGCTGGGGCCTGACATTGCGAGCACCGCCGCTTAAATTTGGACTCACAAAGAATTTGTAGTAAGTGGTGCTGTCCTTCCTCTATTTTTGGATTATGTCTCTGTGGGAATGGAGATGATGAGGAGACATGAGAGGAGGGCCAGGTGTGGCTAATGAGCAGCAGCACTTGTATGCAGTCTCCATTACCACAGCCTGTCCTCTGTACTTCATGTCTCCTCATGAACTAAATTCCCTAGAGATTCAGCTAAAGATCTTATCATCTGTATTCAGGACCATAACCCCTGACAAGCAGAACAGAGAGGAGGATGAGGCAGCTTTTTACCTCAGTGTTGTAAAGTAACTTGTCTTCATTTGTGATCAGGACAGGTTTTGTGTGAACTAATGAGACAGTGGCCATTTTGTTTCCCTTATGATTGCTCCCCAGACAAAACGAGCCATTATAAATAATGAAAGGTATTTGGGAATATATTTATAATAAAGTAATATTTAAGTATTTTCGTTTTCATAATAACTGGAGAACCCCTTTAAGCATCTTGTTCTCATCATTGGCTAAGTTGTGGAAAGAACGCTTAACAGATCTTACAGTAAATTATCATCCATCACCAGTCAGAATGGAAAGCACATGTTAGTGGTGACTGAATTATGAGCCCCCCCAGCCGAAAAAAAAGTTTTAAAAAGCTTTTGGTGTTTGAATTGGTTGAATCTATTTGTTTTCCAGTCATAGACACAGCGTTTAATGTTATTGATTGTCATCTCTTGTCACATCAGATGTGGAGCTTTTAAGCTGGTGTAAAGAAATGTAATGATCAATAGTTGTTAAGGGAACACTAAACCGAGAAATGAAGGCTGAACGTAAGCAGAAAATATGGTCGCCCTCACTGTTTGTCATTCTGCAGCATTTTCTGCACCATCCTGACACAAGCAGTCTTATAGAAAAATCCTGCAGAGAACAGGTCTTTTGGTGCATTTTCTATGTTTAGTGTTCCCTTAAAGGCCCCATCATGCACTTTGGTAGCATATCATTAGAATATGCCACTAATGTCCGATAGGTGCAGGCCCCACCTCTTGGAACGAGGGTGCACCGTGCAAGTCTCCCATAGAGGAGAATGAAGAGTTGGCCGCGCTTCCATGGTGCGTTATTCATTCACCTCTATGGTAGTTCCGGAACTCCCATAGAAGTGTATGGAGAGCATGCGAGTTGCGCTCCTTCGCTTTAGGGGCCCCATTCTAGAGGTTGGTGTGGGTCCCAGAGATAGGACCTGCACCTGTCGGACATTGGATGCCTATTGTAGCGATATACCAGCAATGTGTAAGATGGGTCAAGTGTCACGAATACAGGGGAGGGGAGGGACACAAAACTAGGCCTCAAGGCTAGGGAGAGGGAAAAGGTCACCTCCTAGGAAGCCCCTAAACCTGGCCCTGACTTTTGTCAGTATGTATAGACCCTGAAGATGGGAAAATACATACGCTGGAGCCTAGATCCTAGGAGCCCTGAAATGCCCTAGGTAGTGCCAGGGAATGAGACTACTGGTTCCTTCCCAGGTGAATGGACCAGCGTCTCCCTGAGGCCTAGAAACAACAAGCACAGGGGAACAACCAAATTTAAAGAGCAGTACAACTTATCTTATAGAAAATGGATGAGCAGGAAAACAGGTAAGGTCCACACACCAACTGTTCCAAATCCAAGCAGAGAATATCAACCGCATGGTATGAAGTGTGAGACCAAACTAAGTAGGGAATGCAGTAATGACCACGGGCTGCACCTGACAAGAGGTGTGGTCATTACCAAACCACAACACTGAGAATCAAGAGACTGTCAGTTAACCTCACGTGCAGTCAATATCTCCGATCTTCTAACCTCTGTGACAGAAGGTACCGTGACACCAAGCCCTTTAAGTCTATGGCAGTAAAATCTGTAATATTACCTTTTATGAAGAAGGACATTTGCCAACTGGGAAAAAACACATTCATGCTAATTTAATTGACTGTTAAGTTATTGGTCATGCAGTGTTCAGAAGACAGCTATCTGTCACGACCTACCATAAACATCCATATTCAGCATGGTCACGCATGTATCTTACAGTAAAGAAGAGGCACTTTTCACATAATTTTGCAGAATAGGCTGTCATTTGTGTGCAGATTAAGTATTAATAATCTTTCAGACCGCTTTGTTTTGTATCCTGTATTTACCATCTGTTTCCCCCATGCAATTCATGTCTTTGATTGTAAGTTACTAGTGTTGAGCGAGCATGCTCGGAGTTTGGCCAAACACCACGTGTGCTCAAGCGCGATGATTCAAACTCAAAACCTTTTGCATTAGAGGCAAGGCACCTAACCACTATATTAGCTGCATAGACAGTAAAAAAAAAAAAAAAAAAAAGAAGTAGAAGTCTCATAATTTTTTTTTTAAGTGACTGGCTATGCAGCTATATAGTGTAGTAGGTAAAGTTCTGGGCAAGGATGCATAAGCTGTGAGTTCAAATCCTGTCACTAACTTTTTCAGAAATGGAGGTTAAATTAGATTTATATATTTAGTAATTTTTTTTGTCACTGTATACACTAGGAAAAAAAAGTGTGTGTGTGTGTGTATATATATATATATATATATCATACTTCTCATATATATATAAATGCATAATATGTGGGAAACTACTACGAATGTTTTAGCCATAATATATTTACATATATTATAATATATTCTAAATATATAATAATATATGTAAATATCTTATGGCTAAAAACATATATATATATATATATGTATGTGTGTGTGTGTGTGTTTAAATTAAGTTTAGCTTCTATTTCTGAAAAAGTTTGTGACAGTATTTGAACTCCCAGTCGCAGCCCAGAACTTTAACTTTCCACTACACTATATAGCTGCATAGCCAGCCACAAAAATGCAGCTATTATAGCTTAGTGCAGGGATGCTCAACCTGCGGCCCTCCAGCTGTTGTAAAACTATAACTCCCACAATGCCCTGCTGTAGGTTGATAGCTGTAGGCTGTCCGAGAATGCTGGGAGTTGTAGTTTTGCAACAGCTGGAGGGCCGCAGGTTGAGCATGCCTGGCTTAGTGGTTAAGTGCCTTGCCTCTAATACAGAAGGTTGTGAGTTCGAATCCCGGTAGAAACTTTTCTGAAATACAGGATAAATTCAATTTAAATACACTGGGTTGTTCCCAAGCACTGACTCCATATATGGACATTGCTATATATAGAGTCAGAGCAGGGACTCCTAAGCCGAACTAGCGTCCCGACACCCACCCCTCTTTGGAGCAGGGGGTGTCTGGGGTTCTCCCATTGACTTCCATTGTGCTCGGGTGCTCGGTAGAACACCTGAGCATCGCGAAGTGTTCTACTTGAGCACCCTAACACACAAGCACTTTGGTGCTCGCTCAACACTATAAGTCACCCTTGAGTTCAGCTGCATAGTGGGTAGATGGAAACTAGCTACTATGATGTCTCCCATACACAACACACATAGAGAAGAGGAAATCCTGCTCCCCTGTCTCTCCATAGTACATGTATAGAAGAAGCAGCAGCATGGAGCACATCATACAGCATTATTCAGCAGAGCAGGAGTTAGTTCAGCTCTGTGATGAGATAGAAAACTTACTAGAATCAGCAGAATCCTTATGTGTCTTTCTATGGGCAGCATGTTACCTGATCCCTCAATGAGCTGATTATCCGGCTCATCACTCAAGATGGATTTTAGCAGTGAATAAATGATCAGTGCAAGAAGTAGAGATTGGAGAAGATGTTGATAAGTGGAGAGGTTTTTCTCTAATAGGATATATTACATAGTTTCTTTTATTCGCTTGTACTATTGATATATGCAGAGTTTGTGAAATTAAAGGAAATGTACAACGTCTAAAGTTGGACAGAAATGGCACTATTGTTTTCCATGATCTGTGTTTTGTATTGCAGCTCCACCCCATTCAAGTGAAAGGGGCAGAGCTGCGGTACTAAATAGGGTTATTTCGATACCAAAATTTTGATTCGATGCCAGAAAAAAGTATTGCTATATTTGATTCCATTCTATACCACGTGAAAAAAAAAAAATAAAGCGAAAAAGCTGTGTGCATTGCGCATTTTATGGAACGTCTGGCCCATAATCGAACAGTCCTATCCTATTTTTTTGAGGGACAAGGCGATAAAAAAAAAGGCGAATCATGCAGTTTTTTTTTTTTTCCCCTCTTACGGCATTCACCGCATAGGAGATTTTTTAAATATTTTAATAGTTTCGACTTTTCGGACGTGGCAATATGTAATATGTTTATTTATTGTTTATATATTTTATATGGAAAATTGGGAAAGGGGGTGATCTATACTTAATATTTTGGTGTTTTTATTTTTTTTTATATTTTTTACTGTTTATTTCACCCCTAAGGGGCTAGTAACTAGGATCTTTTGATCCCTTGTCCTATTACCTCTAATAGAGCACTATTGGGGTGAACATGTCGCTCTGATAGCAGCGCGCTCCATGCTCTGTGATACTCGACTGTGCAGTAGCGCATCCTAGTATCGAATAATGTCAAATCCCGGTATCGAGGGCGATACCAGACAAAAGTATCGAATGGGTATCGAAAATGTGATACCCGAAAAAACCCTACTATTAAACATAGTCCATGGATGAGTGGTGCTATTTCTGGTTTAAAAAAAAAAAAAAAAAAAAAAAAAAAAAAAAAAAAAAAACAGGCAACCTCTTTAGTATGTCATATTTGTGAAAAAAAGTTACAAAAAACTAACTAGTACTGGTCTCAATATAATTTGGATTGTGGCTTTACTGTACTGTACTCAACAATAACACTGCAATGTTTTCCCTTCTCTACAAATGAACTAAACATACTGTACTTTTAATACACATCTTGGCAGGAAAACTGCATTCCTTTCTAGAAACACCTTAAAAGCTGTCTGATTTTTCCTCATTTCCTTTTCTTTTGTCAGTGATTGATCTTTTACCCTAGAATCTGTGCTGTGCCTGCAAGATTAGCATTTATTGCATCGTGACCATGCTCTGAGTGTTTAAAGGGGACAAGGTGCCCTGTGGAAACTTCATAACTCTGCAAATCCTCACAATTGTCATAGTGTTATGGCAGGAACACAAGCAATAATGAGACGTGATGCAGCATGTGTCTACAAAAATTGTGTACACATGAAGTCAAATTTCTCATCAAGAGACATCCAATAATCCAAAAAATTTAGAGAGTCTAGCGCTTGTGTTCTCGGAATAGAAGAATAGAGAGATTAACTGAAATCTAAGATTTTAAAATTTTCTGGACTAGATTTACTAATCTAATCTAAGGGCTCTTGGAGGACAGGGAGGAAAAGTGAAAATGAAAAAACTAATTATTATCTGCGCTCTAAAGGAGTATTCCTGGATTTTTATACTGATGGCCTACTCAGGATAGACCGTCACTTTCAAATCTGTGGGGGTCCGGCACCCTCGCTGATTGGCTGTTTCAGAGTAGCTCTGGTGCTGGAACCTCACAGCTCCATCCTTTGTGTAGTGGACGGAGCTGGTTACTGCAGCCCAGCTACCATTCGTTGGTTTAAATAAATATATTTGTAGGTTATAATGTATGATTATTTGTATCATTATTATAAAATTCATCCTGAGGTAATACCACCCAGCATTTGTAGTTTTATCCAATATCGGAGAAGGCATGAAATGAATGCTGCCTTAATCCCATGCCAAAATAATTCTGTTTGTTTTATTGCTTCAGCTTGTTCTGAAAGATTTCACAATTAAGAATATAGGTTTGCATACCAAAAGAATGCAGTATGTTAACACAGCAACAAAACATCTCTGCGGCTCCCAAGTGACTGTCCAGTCCACACAAGCGCTGCTTGTAATAGCTTTGCCATCGGCCTCTTCTTCCTTACAGGCAAACACTAGGTCAAGCAGAAGATAATTTAGTATTTTCTATATCTGTATTTTTATCACATTCATTGTAAAAACAGCCCAAACTTGTGTTTTCTTTTTTTCCGATGAGTGACTTGAGTTTTACATTTTTTCTTCATTTGGAATATTTCTGTAAATGGGTCATCAGAAAAAAATTATCCCTTTTTTTTTTCTCACTGTTTGTGGAAAAAGCATCAGACGCATCAATAGGATGCAGCAAGGAAAAATCTATATTTGTAGTTCAATGTTGGAGAAAAGTATAGAGATGTGAACTTAGTGATATTTGCTTTCATTTTTCTCTAGATTGGCTAGTGCCTATAGCCTGGAGACATAACGATGTCTGCTAATCACTATATACTAATAAAAGAATTAAGGCCCATTGACACGGCGATCAGCGACAAGTGGCAAAACACTAGTTTGCTGTTAGTTGCATCTTTTTTGTGGCCATAAAAACCATTGTCAGCAGCCCATCATCCCGCGTAAACAAGGCCATCCGTGTTGCATCCTTGTTCGACGGATCATTAGGAAGAGATGCTTTGAAAAAAAAATTCAGCTGTGCAGTGTTAGTGAAACACGGATGGCACACGGACAGCAAAAAAACGGACACACGGACCCAACACGGATCCTTCACAGACAGCTTCATGGATGCATCACTGACCACCTTTTCATGGATTTGAACACGGACGTGTGAAAGGGGCTCAATACAGCCCAATCAGGGTCCATTCACATGTCTGCAACTTGGGTCCGGATCCGCTCCGCAATTTTGTAGAACGGGTGCAGACCCATTCATTTTCAATGGGGCTGGAACGGATGTGGACAGCACACTATGTGCTGTCTGCATCCGCATTTCCGGATCTGCAATTCTGGATCCACAATTCCGTTCTCGAAAACAATAGAACATGTCCTATTCTTGTCCGCAACTGCGGACAAGAAAATGCATTTTCTATTATAGTGCCGGCGATGTGCGGTACGCGAAATGCTGAACGCATATTGCCAGTCTGTGTTTTGCGGATCCGCAATTTGCGGACCGCAAAACACTTACGGACGTCTGAATGGACCCTTAATAGCAGAGATGTATTACTCTAAGTTCACACTTGCGCGTTTTACAGCGCGTTCGAACGCGCTGTAAAACACATAACCGATTCAAACCAATGCTTCCCTATGGGACTGGTTCACAGTTCGAACGCGCTGAAAAACGCCCGACGCATAAACAAGTTCTTGAGCTTCATTGGGGCGTTTTGTCGCGCGTTCCCGTACATAGACTTTCGGGAACGCGTGACAATGGGCGTTCGCTTGTCTCTGCGCGATTGCAAACGCCCGTACAATCGCGCATACAGAGCGCTCCTTTCAGAACGCTCAGGTGTGAACCCAGGGTTAGAGATATCTCTATGTAAGGCTTCCTTTGCACATATGGTATGGGCAGATTTACTAATACCGTCTAATCTGTAGTAACAGTGTAAACTAGACATTGTGAAGATGTGCCAGGTTTGTCACAGTGCCTGAAGCTGGGTGATATTTTCGCTGCATCTATTCCATAGATTCATTACACACAGAGTGATCTATTTCAAGACTGAAAAGTATGTACAGTATATGTACTTAGTACTTGGGGCTCCTCAATGTGGTGGGACATGGAGGCGATCAGCCTGTGGCACTGCTGAGGTGTTACTGAAGCCCAGGTTGCTTTGATAGTGGTCTTCAGCTCGTCTGCATTGTTGAGTCTGGTGTCTCTCATCTTCCTCTTGACAATACCCCATAGATTCTCTATGGGGTTTAGGTCAGGCGAGTTTGCTGGCCAATCAAGCACAGTGATACCATGGCTATTAAACCAGGTATTGGTACTTTTGGCAGTGTGGGAAGGTGCCAAGTCCTGCTGGAAAATGAAATCAGCATCTCCATAAAGCTTGTCAGCAGAGGGAAGCATAAAGGCTCATGGGTCACGAGTGGCTTCACACAAGGAATACAACAGTTGTAGCCCATGTCCTGGATATATCTGTGTGTGGTGGCATCTGAAGCACCGACTGCAGCTGCAGGCCACTCCTCGGGAATCTCCTTCAAATTCTTGAATGGCTTTTTCCTGACAGTCCTTCCAAGGCTGTGGTTATCCCTGTTACTTGTGCACCTTCATCAGTTCTAATAGTGATTAAAAAGTGACATTAAAACCATTTATATTTCCATGCAGGCCATCTTTGTGGAGGCCGTATCACCTCAGAACTAAGTTTTATGCACTTTAGGCCTCATGCACACGGCTGTTGTGTGTTTTGCTGTACGCAAATCGCGGATCCGCAAAATACAAATGGTGTCTGTGTGCGTTCCGCGGACAAGAATAGGACAGGTTATATATTCTTTGCGGACTACGGAACGGAGCAACTGATGCGGACAGCACACGGAGTGCTGTCTGCATCTTATGCGGCCCCTTTGAAGTGAATGGGTCCGCATCCGAGCCGCCAAAACTGTGGCTCGGATGCGGACCAAAACAATGGCCGTGTGCATGAGGCCTTACAGTGGTTGTCTAGTAATGTGGAACATAAATCCAGCATCTGTTTTCTCTTTTCACTTATTACATTACTGTTGCTATTCAGATGTCTGTATCTAGCTTTTCTTCTATTAACACATTAAGCTAATGTAATATTTAGGTTCTAAGTTGCAGCATACGGAGGGAGTCCTGGCAGTCATCTTGTCACAATTGAGAATCTTTGTGTTTTTGTTAATGAAATCAAATTGCCACACCGCCACTTATTACTGGGAAGAACAAAGGGCATATTTCACATGAGAAAAGTTGTTAAAAGCAACAACTGTCTGCAGTATCAGTAGAAACAATATGGGCGCTGTTTCCAGACTTTAACAATGAGGCTACTCTGAGGCAATGTCTCCTTTAATAAGTAACCTCGCAAATAGAAATAAACGAAATATGAAGCTTAATGTTTCTAATGAGTGTGATTCTGTTGTGAATGTTTAATGCCATATTAATTATTTTCAAGTATGTGCCTGTTCATATAGGTCTTTTTTAATCTTTCGCTGCTTAATAGAGCAGGGATAAAGTCATTCTATGAACATGACTTGTTTGTGTACAGTGGGTGGAAGTGAATGCCACTGCTTAGCAGCTGCAGGTGGAGCTAATAAAGTCAAGAATTTGTGTGGCCTTGCCATACAGCCATTCCCAAAAAGTTGCTTGTGCTAATTTATATAGCTAGCAGCAAGTAATTCTGCTTTTCCTGGTACCAGGAATGCAGATGGTGGGAAGTGGGAGCCCACTTTAGTGCATAGACTGTTTCTTGACGGATTGTGTAGATCTAAAAGCCCCAGAATTACAATCGTGCAAAAGTTTTTTCTCTTGTATGCCAACATGATGTGCAGTCAGCATAAAAATTGGATTCTTTGGCTATACAGACTAATAGATTATACTGTGGGGGAATTTATAATTTCACTTGCGTCAGAAAACTCATTCTAAGCCACCGTCTTTTTATGGCTGCCTAGAAAAAGTGCTAAACAGGTCTTCTATGTAGCGTACAGCATAAGGCCTCTTTCACACTACCGTATGGCTATTTCAGTGTTTTGCAGTCCGTTTTTCACGGATCCGTTGTTCCTTTTTTTGTTTCCGTTCTGTTTCCGTTCTGTTTTTCCGTATGGCTTATACAGTATACAGTAATTACATAGAAAAAATTGGGTTGGGCATAACATTTTCAATAGATGGTTCCGCAAAAACGGAACGGATACGGAAGACATACGGATGCATTTCAGTATGTGTTCAGTTTTTTCTGCGGACCCATTGACTTGAATGGAGCCACGGAACGTGATTTGCGGGAAATAATAGGACATGTTCTATCTTTCAACGGAAAAACTGAAAAATGGAAACGGAATGCATATGGAGTACATTCCGTTTTTTTTGCGGAACCATTGAAATGAATGGTTCCGTATAAGGACCGTATACGGAACGCAAAAAACGTCCCGCAAAACGGAAAAAAAAAACTGTAGTGTGAAAGAGGCCTTACAGCCAGGCTTCTGCTCTAATGGCCCAGATCAGCAGAAGCACGGATTTCAGCCTTTTAGCCCCTTAGATGCAGCGATCAAAAGCAACTGTGGTATCTTATCCTATGTATATGCTCTATTATGCCAATAACTTGGCTGTCGGTATCCTTCTGCCAGCATAATATACTGTATAATATAAGTAGTACAGTGTATTATAAAAAGTGATTGTAGAATCACAAGTCAGAGTCCCCTTGTGGGGCAAATAAATGGTTATAGAATAATTAAAGTTTTTTTTTTTTTTTAAAGTCTCCAAATTAAAACACACCCACCTTTTTCTATAGAAAAATTACTTTTCAATGGAAAAAAAAAATCGGTTTGATTCGGCCAAATTGACTGCCCCATTCAATTCATGTCAAATGTATTCAGAAAGTACTTGGATTGCTTGGAAAAGTCTCTCTTCCTCTCTCTTAATTCTCCTTAGGCCTCATGCACACGACCGTTTTTTTTTTAAGGTCCGCAAAAACGGGGTCCGTAGATCCGTGACCGTTTTTTCGTCCGTGGGTCTTCCTTGATTTTTGGAGGATACACGGACATGAAAAATGAAAAAAAAATCTAAGTCAAGTTTGCCATTGAAATGATAGGAAAAAACTGACACGGATCACGGACACGGATCACGGACACGGATGACAATCTTGTGTGCATCCGTGTTTTTTCACGGACCCATTGACTTGAATGGGTTCGTGAACCGTTGGCCGTGAAAAAAATAGGACAGGTCATATTTTTTTCACGGCCAGGAAACACGGATCACGGATGCGGCTGCCAAACGGTGCATTTTCCGATTTTTCCACGGACCCATTGAAAGTCAATGGGTCCGCGAAAAAAACGGAAAACGGCACAACGGCCACGGATGCACACAATGGTCGTGTGCATGAGGCCTTAATTGAATGACACAAAATTCTGATTCTGTAGAATCAGAACTTTTTGAAAAATTTGGGTTCAATTTCCAATTTCGCTCGTGCAAATAGTCTCAATTATTAAGCTCAGGTAATATATCATAATATGTGCGTTAATGAACTTCTTAAACAGGATGACGTAAGCATTCCTAAGAGTCAACACCCTTCATGGTAGAAGAAAAAACAGCTTTTCACTTGATAGTCTTTTCTCAGCTGACCATGTTTGTTTACTTTGAGCAAGACATTTATTGTGAGCACAATACGATTTCACAATGTGTCCTTATAATATGAGCGGTAGCCAGTTCCGTGTTATTAAAGTCGAATGATTTTTCCCCTCTTTATACATATTTATATGAATGACATGAGCCTCAGAAGCATTGCCAAACATTGAGAAATGTGAATAGCAATTTAATTTATTAAAACATAACTTGTGTGATTTAATGGCCAGGAAAAAGCACATTTCCCCACTTAGACTGCTTTTTTTTCCTCTCCAAAAAAGGAGTTTTAAAGTGAGTTTTATCATTTGTTATGCTTCATGCTTTAACAATAATACCAGTGATGGGAAGGCTGATCATTTCCTGTCTGAGCGCAGTCTATAAATGTCTTACTAAAACGATTGCAATAATTTCACATTGAATGTACAGCTCAGACTATATTACAAAACAATGATATTTTAAATCCCCCAAGCCATGGCTTCATTTTCCCCCTTCTTTCTGGTGTCTGATCATCCCCAGAACAATCTTGTCTAGACTTAATAATGTTTAATGTGTATTATGAGGTTTAAAGTGACTCATGAATCTGGAGGCCGCCATAAAATTCTATCGGCAAGTCACTTTTTTGAAACAGTCTTTTATTTACCTGTTTAATAGTATGCTTTACCCTGGGGTGGATAGAGAGTGACAGCTTTAGTGGGATTTATATAGGAAAGGAATGCAAATGTTATTTCCATAGGCTGTCAGTGATGTGCCCAGAAACCACACTCTTCTGGCCACCATGGATAATGCTCCCAAAGAAAATGTTCATCTCGAGTTTCCGAACAGTCCTCAAATAAGTTCCCTACAGATGTACGAAGTGTTAAACTTGTGTTTCGAAATCTCCCACATCTCGGTCAGGGACTTTTATCAATGCAGAACACATGGATATATAGCTCTGTGGGCCCCAAAAAATCTGTATAAAACTAGTTTCACACTAGCCCTTTTGTATCCGGCAGGCTTTTCTGGCAGGGAATAGCACTGCCGAATTTCTCTGCATTCCAACATTGCCAGAAGCTACTGCGTTGCCCCATTAACGGGGACTGGCGGAGATTTGGCCGCACCCTGGCAAATGTGCTGAGAATCAGCCAGATAAAACTGCTGTGCGCAGTGGTTTTCGTCCGGCCAATTTTCAGATTATTTGCTGGGTTGCAACCGGATCTCCGTCTGTCCCTATTATAATTAATGAGGCTGGCGGGTATCAGGTAGATTCCAGCAATGCTGGATGCAGACATCTCTGGCATGCTGGAACATTAGTATGAAACTAGCCTAACTTGTATTTCAGTCCTTTGAATCCCTGCTCTTTTTATGATTCGGAGTCCAGTGGGTGGTCTTAATCAATGACTGACAACCTTCCCTGTATGACTGTACATACATAGCTGTCAATCACTGATTACTGCCGCCCACTGGACTCCTAATCCTAGAAAGAGCAGGGATTTAAATGAATATAATACAAGTTATGAATCTTTTCCCGCAAAATTACTTGTATACTGTATCAGTCTGCTCAGCTTCGCCTGCTCAATGCCATGCTGCTCCCAGATAGGACAGCATATTAAATATGACAAGTGCCTTTTAGTATTTTCCCTTTGCATTTTTTGAGCTTTGAAGTAAAATCATGTCCTCGGTAATAGATCTTCTAAAATGTATAAGTTCTTTATTGCAACTTCACTTTGGTCATCTCAGAAGCCCATCCTCTGGCCTTTTTAAAAGAGGTTCTCCGTTAGTTAGGTTATCAATATATCAGTGGGGGTCCAACATCCCGCACGCTGAACAATTAGCTGTTTCAGACCTCGCTGGCACCAGTAACAATACGGTAGGGGTTCCGTCCACTGTGTAGTGGTCATGCCTGAGTACTGCAGGTCATCCACCATTCAAGTGATTGGGAGCTGAGCTGCTGTATGCCGGCACATAAAACGATACAGTGGATGGAGCCTTCTGTCCACCGTATAGTTTCTGGCACTGGCGGCTGTCCAACACAGCATAAGTTTAGGGGTGCCGGCTGTCAGACCCCACCAGTCTGATACTGATGTCCTATCCTGAGGAGAGGTCATCAATATTTCAGTTGTAAAAAACAAACAAAAAACGATGACACAATATTGTCATAGACTCTCACAATTATGCCTAGCGACCCTTCTTCAACATTTATGGGATTGTTGTTAGTGACCCTAGTGACTAGTAATATGGACAGGAGTGGAGCAGTACAAAGCAGGAGCGATCCCAGCCAGAGTATACAAGTTTCCACACTTACATAGGAAATGTTTGGAATGTTGGAAATTTACAAAAACTAAAGAAAACCTGTGATTCATTCTTGTTTGCACACTCCCAGCTATCTTTCAATGACCCTAGTAACACAACAATTACAAGTGAATTATTTAGTTTCTTATAATAGCTGTGGAGTGTACTGAGCACGTCTTTGGATGGGAAGTTTAGATGGTACTAAAGTTTTAGTACAGTACATTAAGTCACTAGAGTGAGCATTTCACTGTGATATATGAATATATTGACAGCATGGCGTTGTTGCTCTTCTGTTTGTTTCTTATTAGTTTGTTGTCAGGCACAAAAATGGAGGTGATATATATGTGAACTGATTTTGGCATAACGCCTATTTGGCTTTTCTATTTTATGTGAAAGATTTTCAGTTTGCCCTTAAAGGCAAAGCTGCTGCAGTCATCATACTGTAGTTTTACAGGATCATAACCATTGGGAATCTATTCCCAGCCCGCCTCACAGAGGAATGCACACAAAAAGAAAATGACAAGGATAAAAGCTTTGTCTGAATTAGGTGAATCTAAGCTTCACCTTTGGGATCTGCCCCTATCTGTAGAACGGGCCCCCAAAGTGACAGAGAGCGCACTGCACATACGCGACGTGCTCTCCACCCCTTTCTATGGGAAACCCAAATAGAGTCAAGTGAGCTTACTCTGATATTTCTGGAACTTCTATATAAGTGAATGGAGAGCACACTGTGCAAGCGCCGCCACCTTTCCATTCCCCACTATGGGAGCTCCAGAAATAGACTATTTTCGATACTCCCATTGAAGTGAATGGAGGGTGCCTGCGCTTGCACGGTGTGTGCCCTTTTTCACTTTGAGGGCCCTGTTGTAGAGACAGGTGCAGGTCCCAGAGGTGGGACCCGCACTTATTGGACATTGGTGGCATTTCCTAACCACCAAATTACGAAATGGGCCAGCCCCTTTAAATCTAGAAAACTTTTTTTATTATAAATAATGGATATAATCCTTTTCTTGGCATCTTCTCCAGATTGTGGCTATGCCTTTTTGCTGAGTTTCCAGTTTAGCATGTGTTATTGTTTTGAGTCATATTGTATACTTCCTGCATGCTTTAATTTATTAAACAGGACATCTTCTTTGAAATGCCAGAAATGACTGATCTGCTTTATAGAAATCTCATGCGTGACAAAAGCAACAGATATAAATAGAAAAGAATTTAATGCAATTACTTACTGGGACCCTCATGGCCCATCTGAGTCATAGCATACCAGCCATATATTGGGTCTTGAACGTAAAGTCTTCCCAGGTCTATTGGCCGCAATGTCTGCTTGCAAATATGCTGTCATGTGTGGTTTGTCTGTAGAAATAAATAAAAGTCCTGTGTGGCCTTAATTCAGATTTATAGTGTAATGCAATATAGACAAAACAACAACATGCAGCTAGGATCCTACAGTGGCATTACGGCAGGCATCGCAAAGTCAAAGGTGGCATCTAGTCTAGGGTTGGAATCATAATCTGTGAGGGACTTTTTTGACATGTACATGTGCATGGGTATACTGATTTATTGGGGATAATCCTCCTATTCATCTAGGTTAACCTTTTCAGGCCCGGATGTTTTGTTTTTGTTTTTGCGTTTTCGTTTTGTACTCCCTGCCTTCCCAGAGCCATAACATGAGGGCTTGTTTTTTGCGGGACAAGTTGTACTTTTTAATGCCACCATTTAATATTGCATATGGTGTAGTGGGAGGCGGGAAAAAAATTCCAAATGGGGTAAAATTACAAAAGAAAAAAGCTATTCCATCACAGTTTTATTTTTTTGTTGCCATATTTTGACCCCTATAATTTTTTTGTAATTGTGTACGGAGTTGTGTGGGGCTCATTTTCTGCATTGCGATCTGAACTTTTCATTGATACCATTATGAGGTGTGTATGAATTTTTGACCACATATGGGGTGTTTCTGCAAACTACAGAATCAGGGCAATAAATCTTGAGTTTTGGTGGGATGTTAACCTCTGCTTTGTTACTGGAAAAAATGTAATTCTTAAATTTCATCTCCATTTGCCAATAACTCTTGTGGAACATCTAAAGAGTTAACAAAGTTAGTAAAATCAGTTTTGAATACCTTGAGGGGTGTAGTTTGTAAAATGGGGTCATTTTTGGGTGGTTTCTATTATGTAAGCCTCACAAAGTGACTTCAGACCTGAACTGGTCCTGAAAAAGTGGGTTTTAGAAATTTTCAGAAAAATTTCAAGATTTGCTTCTAATTTTCTATGCCTTGTAACGCCCCCCAAAAATAAAATGGCATTCCGAAGATGATCCAAACATGAAGTAGACATATGGGGAATGTAAAATAATAACTATTTTTGGAGTTATTACTATCTATTATAAAAGTTGAGAAATAGAAATTTGGAAATTTTCTAATTTTTCAAAAATTTTGGTAAATTGGTATTTTTTTAATAAATAAAAATGCATTTTTTTTACTCCATTTTACCAGTGTCATGAAGTACAATATGTGATGAAAAAACAATCTCAGAATGGCCTGGATAATTAAAAGTGTTTTAAATTTATTCACACATAAAGTGACACTGGTCGGATTTGCAAAAAAATGGCCTGGTCATTAAGGTGAAAATGAGCCCGCTGCCGTACATGTATGGCGCTGGGCGTGAAAGGGTAAAGGGGTTGTGCAGCCTGTTTATGTTGATGTGTGGAGGTGCAACGCCCGGCTTCATTACACTATACATCGTCTCCCCTGTAGAGTGTAGTGTAATAAAGAGGAAGCAGTGCTGCCTCCTTTTCAGACAGCTGATCGGCAGGGTGGGCCGGGTGTCGGACCCCCGCTGATCAGATATCGATGACCTATACTGACGATAGGTCATCAATATAAACAGGCTGCACAACCCCTTAAAGAATGGCTCCCAGTTGATAGGTGTGCTATAGTAATATAATCCACAGCAATTACTTTTATCATGTGTCTTTATTGTATTGTGTTTTGTTTTGGGTCTTCTGCTTTATAACGAAGAATAGAAGCATCAGTATGAACTCATTTCCTAGTCTGTTTACACTAGAGCTGAGTACACGACGGCGTTGCAGTTAATGCCAGTTGTGGTTGGTCTGAGTGCTGTAACTAGCTAATGCGTAATCTACAAAGCTCTATGTTGATAAATATCAGAGAAGTAAAATCTTATAACTAGGTCAAGCTGTTGGGTAATTACATGCTAGAAAATGATTGTTCTGATCCTTGTTATTGTTCTAGTTGTTCTGCTAAACAGCAGATACTTTCCAAAGCATATAATGTGCTTAAAACCTGCAAAACGTCATTGTTATATTTTCTACTTGACATTATATTACTTTATAAAAGATATTACACTACAATGCAATATTTAAAGGAAATTTATCACCAAAAATCATCTAGTTAAAACCAGTTAGCAACACATCAAATTTTTTTCTAATCTGGTTTGATTTTCTGATTTACACATTTTTTTTATTCTACTACCCGAACATATATAGAGGGGTGGCCATGTTGTCTGTTCTTAACAGAATTTAGAAAGTATTCAGAGAATTTCTTTGCGACAGCCCCATGGTCCATAGACACAATGGACTGACTTTTTGACTAAATTGACTTCTATGGGAGAGTTTTCTAGGCATGCTCTGTGCCCTGTGCAGAGGTCATTGTACAAGGAAAGAATAGATAAGCTTTCACAATCACCTATTGTGAATGGTGGATCCTGCCTTATCTATTCACAGAGGTGATATCATTACAGGCAGGATTGGAATGACAGATAAGAAGTAGAGCCTTTTATTAGGCTTAGTGGCCAGTGTGAAAACAGCAGGATTTTATGGTTTTTGTTTAAATATAGATATTGACATGGAAAATTAAAAAAAACATCAAAAAAATTCTTTAAAACTATGTTAAACACAAAAACGATGACACAGTCAAGTTTCATAAACCTTTGTTGTATCTTCCAAGTTAGTCTGTGTCAGTGACAAACAATTTGTCTTAACAAACAATTTGTTACCTTTCCATTTTTTATGTAGACAGAAAGATGACTTACTAGACCTGGCCTGGAGCCCATCTTCCTTTATCAACCATTCCCACAAGGCTTTTAAAAGAGATCTTACATTACATTCCCCATGTGTACTGACTGGTAGTGCACTATGCAAAACAAGTGCTGCCTCTACAGAGCCTGCCCAGTATACTGTTCCACGGCCTCCAACACCGCACCATTTCTTACTGCTCTGCCCCAGCTTGGCATTCCAGAAATGCTACCAGAGGAACACTAAGCCAATCACCTCAGCCAAGGATTCATTTTCCTAGTATTTTTAGTGTGCAAGCTAAGACAGGAAGTGCAGAGCAGCATAGTCCGGAGCAGCATCAGTTTGGCAATGGCAGAGATTGTAGAGGTAAGTAAAGCATGTCTGTTGTTTATAACTTTTTCTGTTTTTTATTTTTAATTTTTACAATAAAATCCTTTTACTATGTTAAAGGGGTTGTTCCTCAAGGAATATTTATCACCTATCCAGAAGATAGGTGATAAATATATGATCGCTGAGTATCCAACTGCTGTGACCTCATCCATCATGAGAACAGGGGTCCCCAAGTCATCTATGTGAATTGAGCAGTAGTAATCTTGTGTGATCACTGCTTTATTCAACCAGATAGCCATGCACTGTAGTTGCCAGTCCCATAGACTGACAGTGAATGCCGCAGTGCTCATGCATGGGCACTTCTTAACCTAGGGAGATCTTTGACAGCGTTGGACTACAATGAACATTGTAATGTTGCTGAAGTCACTGACCGTAGCTCTGCCTGGACCTGTCTAAGGGCTCATTCAGACAGCCGTATGTTGCTTTCTGCATGTGATCTGCAATTTTGCGGATTAGATGCGGACCCATTCGCTTCTATGGGCCCCCAAAAGATGTGGAGAGCACTCTGTGTGCAGTCTGTATCTTTTCTTCAGTTCCATGTCCTGTACTTGTCTGTGAAAATCAGGACACTGACCCATTGAAGTCTATGAGTCCGCAAAAATGCTTAATGCAATCCTCTTTTTGCTGACATGCTTAACATACAGCCATCTGAATGAGCACTAACTGTAAATAAAGTACTCATGTTTTCCCACTAGTTGTGTCCTTGTGCCTGTGAGCCATCTAAAAGTGATACGACCAACATGTGTCCATCTTCTCTTCTCCTGTTCAAGTGATATTCCCCCTGTTGGTTGGTGACCGTCATCCAGACTATTCTATCAGAGCGGCATCAGCAGCACCAACCATGCCATATTGAAGAAACAAAATTATAACCTCACTGCACCAATCACCACAGGATAGGTGAGCGCACTATATAGCCCCCCTCAGGTACTGCTTCACAGAAAAGACTACAGAAGGAAGACAGTGAGGAAGTATTATGATAATTGCTTGGACCAATCAGCTTATCAAGAAGCTATACATATACAGTACAGACCAAAGGTTTGGACACACCTTCTCATTCAAAGAGTTTTCTTTATTTTCATGACTATGAAAATTGTAGATTCACACTGAAGGCATCAAAACTATGAATTAACACATGTGGAATTATATACATAACAAAAAAGTGTGAAACAACTGAAAATATGTCATATTCTAGGTTCTTCAAAGTAGCCACCTTTTGCTTTGATTACTGCTTTGCACACTCTTGGCATTCTCTTGATGAGCTTCAAGAGGTAGTCACCTGAAATTGTCTTCCAACAGTCTTGAAGGAGTTCCCAGAGATGCTTAGCACTTGTTAGCCCTTTTGCCTTCACTCTGCGGTCCAGCTCACCCCAAACCATCTCGATTGGGTCCAGGTCCGGTGACTGTGGAGGCCAGGCCATCTGGCGCAGCACCCCATCACTCTCCTTCATGGTCAAATAGCCCTTACACAGCCTGGAGGTGTGTTTGGGGTCATTGTCCTGTTGAAAAATAAATGATGGTCCAACTAAACGCAAACCGGATGGAATAGCATGCCGCTGCAAGATGCTGTGGTAGCCATGCTGGTTCAGTATGCCTTCAATTTTGAATAACTCCCCAACAGTGTCACCAGCAAAGCACCCCCACACCATCACACCTCGGTGGGAACCAGGCATGTAGAGTCCATCCGTTCACCTTTTCTGCGTCGCACAAAGACACGGTGGTTGGAACCAAAGATCTCAAATTTGGATTCATCAGACCAAAGCACAGATTTCCACTGGTCTAATGTCCATTCTTTGTGTTCTTTAGCCCAAACAAGTCTCTTCTGCTTGTTGCCTGTCCTTAGACTGAAATATGTATAGTAAAAATTGTTATTCTTGCCTTCTTTTAAGCATGTGTGTCATAAATGCAGTTACCTGTTCTTGGTTTTTAACACTTGGACTAAAATTTCCCAGAGGTTTCAAATCTAAGCAAAGAAAAGAAGAAATTGACTTTACAGCTGAGATTTTTGTTCTTTTGGAAGCTTAGTAAATAGAAGTGACTGATTGAGATTGTGCTTTATATTAGCCCCTTATCCTATATGCAAACGGTGCAGATCTAATGCTTTATTTTCCTTCCCAGTAGTGATGGGATAAGGGCTTAGTTGGTAAGCAACAAAATATTGTGTGCTCTTCCAAGTGTGACCTTTAAGAGAAATGAATAGTTTTATTGTGTGTCTATTGCTTTGCCTGAAACAGCCTTCTGAGTTATGAATTTGACCTGCACTATAAATAAAGAATTCAAAATGCAGGGCGGCTGAAATACACACCCAATATTGTAGAAAACAAACTCTGAAAACGCAGCTTAGAGGCTGATGATTCACAGTACAAGCAGTATTTACGTTTTATACTTCAGCAGCCTTTTTATATATCCCTTGGTGCTCGGAGATTAAGCCTTGAATCTCTCTGTGCAAAATACATGATGGCTTTAACAAAAGGAACAGCGAAAACAGAAGAGAGATGATTGTGAGAAACAATGTCCTGCCTTTCTCTTACAATAATATGGAGCATTTCTCTTCTTTGTCTGTGAAATTCTCAAAATCTGAGTTCTGGTTAGTTAATTAATTAAACTCTTGATCAGACCCTGTTGATTATCAAACGACATCCATCCTATGACCGTTTCCATAAGCCCTACCTTGGAACAAGCGCACTTCCAGTTGGAAGCCTTCCAAGGAATCAAGATTTTTGTGTTCCAAGTAGCAGAAGGAAGTTGTCAGTGGTGAGGTCAGATGTCCTCATCTGGAAGCTTGAAGAATGACTTTTTCAGTTTCTACACAGAATCTCCAATGAGTTCTGACGATGGAAATCTTATCCACATACTATAGATTAATTGCATAACAAATTGGCTATTTTTGGAACTCCCATAGAATGTGAATGTAGAGCACCCAGTGCATGCATGGTGTGATCTTGTTCCCATTTCGGGGCCTTGTTCTAAAGATATTTGTGGATCCCAGAGTACCTGTCGCCTCTCCTAACATGTCTTTTTTAGGAAAAATGATATTCCTCGAACTATAATAATGCTGGATCACCTTTTCTTATAACTCTATGTTGTGTATCCCTGCAGAGTCGCACATTGTCTGTGTAGGGACATGCCCCCAACTGGGAACACCCAATTTATCTATACATTTCTATAAAGAATAACACAGAAACGATGCAACATAGAGTTCTAAGAAAATATGGAATTATATTGTGAGAAATACTTATTTACTAAAACAGATATGTTAGGAGACACAAACGAGTTTCTAGAGACTTGCTTCAAGGTCTTCACTAGGCTCGCATTTTGAGATATAAACAAATAGTGAACCCTTTCATATCAATATGAAACTAAGTCCAAGTCGTATCCTGTATATTTCATTAAAGTAGTTGGATCTAAAAAAAAATTGATCTTTATCCATCGTTTTACTTTACAAAACTATTCGTTGCTATCACATTCAAAGTCAGTAGCCTGAATCCTTAAAGGGGTCCTGTAGCTTTTTCTTTCTGGTGATCTATCCTCTGGATAGGTCATCAGTATCTGATCAGTGGGGGTCTGACACCCGGGACCCCCGCCAATCAGCTGGGACGCCTGCTGCCTTCTGAAACAGCTGATCGGCAGGGGTCCCAGATGTTGGACCCCCGCCGATCAAATGCTGATCATCTATCCTCTGGATAAAGAGCTGCAGAACCTCTTTAGGACAAGGCCACATGGGCCGTGCCACAGATTTTACCCTATGTACAGTATTACAAAGAGTGACCGCCGCGGCCTTTTCAAAGATTGATTGGCAAGGGGACACGTGTCGTTTTGCTGATGATTTGGCAGTGCTAAAGTGAGGAGTTACAAAATGCTTAATTTATCTGAGGGAATATTATAATAATAATGTTGTTCCCTGGTAGTATAGTTTATAATAAGCAAGATAAACCCCCGTAAGGTTAAGTCCCTATACACATTGCCATATTATGGATCTGTGTTGTACTACTTGCGCTGCTAAAATGTTAATACAAGGAGTGCCTACAGGTCTATAATATGGACAACTATTGAGAGAAATACAGTACGTCTATATTAGGTTAGGTGTATCTAGCCAGGTCTACAAAAGTGAGCGCCTGCTTTAGATCTAGAAAATGGACGTAGATTTAGAAGCGCCAGCAACTCTTCATAACTTCGGTGGATCCCCCACCACCTCATGGGTTATTAATTGCTCTAGCTGAATAGAGAGATCGTCTATCTCCGGGACTTCCATAGAAATGGATTGAGCGACCGCGAGCACGTGCAACCGGCAGCTTCGATCATTTTATGCGAGCAGCAAGGAACCTGCAAAGGGTATGGGACCCCCATTCTCGTGATTAGTAGGGGTCCCAGTGGTATCCACAGGATAGGGGATAACTTGTACCTACTGGAATACCCCTTTATCAAAATGTCAAGCGGCTACAAAATCACATTCCATATTTTGTTGGTCTTGCTTCATTTGTGCAATCATGGAATCTTAGTGAGGCACATGGAAGCATCATTTTATCTGTGCATGTACTACCTACAATTCACATTGTTAAGGAAAAAAAAAAAAAAAGGTTAGCAGCTGGGGATTTGACATTTTTTTTTTTAGCATCGCAATGTTAAATCAATTGCAAATGAGTTTCTTTCTGCATTGTAGCCACAGAAAAAATAGCTGCTGATCTCATGGGTTCATTTAAAATTCATGGTTACATACAAAGCCTTGGAATGTTTAAATGCCCTTTGGTTAAAATCGAAATACAAGTTACACAGTAAGTACTTTTAAATGCTATAGGTGAATCATAATTTTAAAAAAATAAAAAAATCCTAATGAAAACCGTCACATGTATAATCACGTTTTTTCTTTGTGTTTGCCAGGTTTCATTACATATTCATCAGATTAAATCTTCTGTTGTGCTATAGCTGGGGGCAGAATAATGTAATAATAGAAATGTTAGAGTATTAGAGGGATTTTGTGGAACCTTCTTGAATAGAAAGTCAAGCTCTCGGAGTATTCATTTTCAGAATAAGTACCACATTTGTTTTCAAGTGAGAGTTTTTGACTGTAAATGTATACAGTAACCATTCATTGTCCCCTTTTATTATCAGTGTCTTCCTTCCATTTATATATATCAGAAGAGCAGACCACACTCATGACCCGTTTGACAGCCCAAAACATGCCAGATCCTATTGGTCATTGGACCAATGTCCTATGCAGGTGAAAGTGATTTTTTCTGTCATAAGTAGAAGACCCTCCCAAACTAGAGAGTGTTTGAATTTAGCATATTGCCAAATTGCACCATTGTTACTGAACTGACTTATGTAAAAAAATAAAAAGTATTGTTCCTTTTGGCCAATTAAAGAGGTTTTCACATCTTAGAGATTAATGGCTTATCCACAGTATAGGCTGGGTATTTCTGATAAATACAGTTCCACTTCTGAGATCGGCACCTACCTCCACAATGGGAGTCTCTCGACCCCTGTACTGTGAAAAGATGTTTTCTGAATTTCCATAGAAGTGAATTGAGAGAGCCATGTACATGTACAGCCACCTCTCCATTCACAGTGGCTGCTGGATGGGGGGTGGAGGACCACTGTTCTGGGGATAATTGTGGGTCCAAGAAGTGAAAACTGCTTCTATCAGACTTTTATGGAATATCCTGTAGATATGCTATACATTTCTAAGATGGGAAAACTGCTTTAAAGCATATTGGTGTCATAGAGGGGGTTGCCTCCTCAACATTGAAATTGCAGTACCTAGAAGGACAAGCCATAATGTTATGCAAATTGAGGAAGTGTCATTAAGATCTGCAGATGATCAAATTTTACAGCACCTAGCTCAAATCTGTGACATGTGGGAGGGGCATAAAAGCCAGAGTGCAAGCAAAAAAAAGTTATCCACGATACCTCAAAAATCGGATCAAGATGTGTGGGATAATTGTGCGATGCCACCTGTTCCCTGTTGTGCCAGATGTTGCAAAATGAGATGGACAGATTGCCATGCACCTTGGCCGAGATGTCAGCACTCTTCAG
This sequence comes from Bufo gargarizans, assembly GCF_014858855.1. Classification (NCBI taxonomy): domain Eukaryota; kingdom Metazoa; phylum Chordata; class Amphibia; order Anura; family Bufonidae; genus Bufo; species Bufo gargarizans. The sequence continues at coordinate 294,156,601 of NC_058085.1, read as the reverse complement.
CATTGCGTGTCCCAGTGGTTAGGGGAACAAGAACGAACTGGAATGATAGCAAGAGGTGCATTAAGGAGAACCTCTGCATGGATGGATTGTCTGATAAGAAGAATGGTGCATTGTGATCCATTATGTACTGCAAGCTAAAGTGGACATCACATCCCAAGCCTTTGGTGGCAAACAGTGTCTACACAAACCATCAGAAGGCATTTGCACAACACTGGGCTATGAGCCAGATGTCCAGCTACAGGTGTTCCATTGACCTGACGCCACTGCTGTCAAGGGCTATCATGTTGCACAGTAAGATGGTAATAGAGACTGGAATGGAGTTCTGTCCTCTTCAGCGACGAGTTCTGCTTTTGTCTCAGATGCAATGATAGCTAGAGATTGGTCTCGAGACCTCATGGGCAACGCTATTAAAAGAACTTTACAGGGGAACGTCACACTACTGGGATTATGTTGTGGAATGGCATAATGTATAATAGCTGGTTACTTTTCTAGTCTTCATGTCAGGTGCACTAACACCTTGGCGTTACATTGATTTGGTTGTGGAACCAGTGGCACAGCTTTTTCTCCATAGTGTCCGAGGAGCTGTTTTTCAGTAGAATAACACCATTCCGCATGTTGCTTGTGCTACTTTAAGAAGTCTGCATGGTCTAAACATGCTTCCATGGCCTGGAGCGTGTCTAAACTTGTCCAATCCAGCACATCTGGGACGTCATTACTCAGCAGTTGCAAAGGAAGCTGCCAGCAGAGGATCTTGATTTGCATTTAGCATGGCAGCACATTCTTCAGACAATCATTAATAACCTCATTGATAGCATGTCAATGTGTGTATTTCTGCGTGGGTCGCTCATGCTCAGTGAGGTCTTCTGTATCTGATTGATGGGGGTCCAACACCCGGGATTAGGGCTGAAACGATTACTCGATTGAATCGATGTAAATTTTTTGCATTGCGGATTAGTTTGTGTCATGTGACCATGGAGCGTGAGTGAAACGCTTGCCATTACTCACTGCTCCATGGTCACCTGCCGGCCCGCTCCGCTCTGCACTTTATCCTGACACATCGTCATGTATGACATAAATGCTGTGTGACGTCAGGATGACAGTGCAGCGCATTGAGAAAACGATGAAGGAAGTGTGGAGCGGCACCCCTACAGGAGAGGTATGTATTTTATTTCACTGGCACTTGGCTAGGAGGGGGCAGCTGGTGGCACTGGGGGGGGGGGGGGGGGAGCCTGATGAGTTTTTATGAAGAAAAACGTTGTTTTAATTAGTTTTTTGTTATTAGAATACTTGATTATTCGTTGGATTAATCAGTAGAATGCTCAATTACAATAATAGTCGATAGCTGCAGCCCTACCCAGGATCTAGCTGTTTGAAAAGGCGCCGGCCTTGTCGCAGATTAGCCTAGCCCATGTGACGTCACATTCATTGGTCACGTGGCCTAGGCGCAGCTCAGTCCTATTGAAGTTAATGAGGCTGAGCTGCCATACCAAGCACAGGCACTGTGTTTGGTGAGCAGGTAGAAGGCCGTGGTGCTACTACTGCTACTACTCAATTTTGTAATTAATGTAATTTAGTTTTGCTGTGTGTGATTTGCTTTTTTACCTTTCCTGGAAGGAAATGTAGCATGAAAGCAGAAATGTTGCTTTAAAAACTGTGCACGTTTTGATGCACACCGCGGCATGCAGTAGCACCCCTAACTTTTAGCTCTAATGTCTGAAAGTAGGTTGTGCAAGTTCTCAAAGAAAAAAATAAAACATTACAAAATAAACCAGGACAAGCGTTTTTGACCTAAATCATGAGATTTTATAGTACTGCTGAGTAAAAGTTATGGCATGTTAAGTTTTCAGATTGTAAGTTACTGTGATAAATTGGAAATGTGGCACGCTGTGTGAGAACGAATACCTTCTAGAGGTATGGTAAGGTGTATTCAATTGCACTCACTTGTCCTGGAGAATATGACACGTTCTGTCATGCCTGGCGCACGTTATCTGTCTGTTTGCACCAGAAGTTTTCCTATAAGAAATAATGTGAATCATTCAGCATTATTTTTATGAACAGACTTGTTAAAGTGAGACAACTGTGTGTACGGTCTAAATATGTTATAGATTTAGTGAAGCGATCCTGCTGCTTCATGCAGCAACATGTAATAATGTACAGGGATCTTTCATATGGCTTGTCAGGCTGGGTCACTGCAGAAAAAGCCAAGAACATGGTATACAGTATTGCTCGTCTGCCCCATAGGCTGATTTTAATTAGTGTGAGTATATAGCTTGGCCTGCTCCCCCTCACTCACTGGAAGCCATTTGGCACCAGGAGAGAGATAGTTTGTGGACTCTCATTGCAGTCTTTGGTGGCCATTTGGCACCAGGAGTGATGTGGAGTGGGCCCGGCATGCATGTTGGTACCTGCATTCCTTGGATATAATGGAGGCCATTTTGGCACCAGAAATTAAAGCAGGCCCAGCATGCATGTGGAACCTACACTCGCTGAATTATATGGTAGCCGTCATGGCACATAACAGGTAGAATTTAGTGTTAGGAACCCGTCTAACAGAGCCTTGACGTGCGGCAGACGGGCTCAAATAATTTTGTACAAAATGATTTGCCAAGCATCTCTAACTTATTAGTATAGTACATGCAATTATGATGCAATTTTGTACTTTATTTGGTTTGCAGAGAGCTTTTGCATTGTATGTTTTGTTTTACATTATTGTTCTCGGCCGTAGCAACGTGCCCCTGCGCTTTGGGATGTGCTGACTGACCCCCCTTTTTTCTTTGCATATAGTGTGTATGTACGTCTGTGGAGCTGTATTCTAAATGGTTTTCTCAAATTACATTTTTTCAGCTGATGGTTCTTTCGAATATCGGTCCTTTTACATGGACCAATAATCAGGCTGATAATTGTATAAATGCTCGTTCCTGATAATTGGCCTGTATAAAAGATACTAGGGTCACTAGATGAAGGAGAAGACGGTCGTTCATCAGGTGATTGTGTCGTTCTGCCAGCACCAAAATCATTGTTTTTGTGCAATAGATCGTGCTGTGTGAACAGTGATCTGCTGCCCAGGACCAATGATTCTGGGGATAAGAGATCACTCTAGCAATCGTTTGCAGGTGATTGCTGAATTTAAATGTGCAGCCCTCATCTCTGCTTACAGTCAGGCAATTATCGGGAAAGTTTGGTTCATTCCTTTAAGGGCTCACTGCTGCACTGGCGCGCACTGCGGGCTTTTCTTCTGGGGTCATGACCGGATGTCGCCGTTTATTTTCCTGTTCAGCTGCATTATAGTCAGTGCAGGCAAATAGGAAAAGAAACAGCCACATCCATTCGGGACCCGGCCAGAAAGAGCCCACAGGGTGTGCCAGAGTAGCGGAGATGGCAGCATTAGGGGACCGAGGGAGAGTAAGTGCTATGTGTAGCGGTGAGGTAAGCTTTCTATGCTGTATTTAGTAATTTTGCGATAATATCCAGCCAGGTCTATTTTATCTTGATGATTGTTAGGGACATGGCGGGGAATCGATCATTCCCCCTATGTGTGTTTTTGGCAAAAAAAAAAAAAATGTTGCAAAACCCTGGTTTTCAGACTTTTTCAATGCCATTGCAAAATTTTTTGTCGCAATTGCCATTTTACGTCGCCCTCACCAGGTTTACGAAAAGGGTGTTGGGTGTGATCTGCTGTAGAGTTTAGTATTGCACATGCAGAGTCTGAGGACAGTGATGGCCAGTTCGCATTGTTCGCCCGCTTAACATATGAGGGCTGACATCCGGCGAGGCACAGGTAAGCCCTTACCTGTGCGCGAGCTGGTCTGAAAACAAGTGCGGTAAACGGGAGCAGGCAGTTCCGGGAACAGCCCAATGAAGGCCCCGGTGGCTGTTCTCGGAACTGGCGGCTCCCGCACTTGTTTTCAGACCGGCTTGCGCACAGGCACAGGTAAGGGCTTACCTGTGCCTCGCCAGGCTTGTGAAAAAAGATGTCAGCCCTCATATGTTAAGCGGGCAAACAATGCGAACTGGCCATCACTGTCTGAGGAGGCATGTCATTTATGACGGGACTTGCTCTTCTGGCAGCGCAGGATCTGTCAAGACCAGCGCAGCAAGCGTCAGTCTTGATAAATTAGGGGCCTTTGTACCTGGACACCTTTTTAGTCTGACTTGTAATTTGCCTAATATGTTTTTTCTTTATCTTTTATTGTTATAAATCAATACCTTGCGTAATATATTTTCTAAATAATAATATAAAAAAGTTTTTATTGTGTTTTACTGTAACATAGCATTACTTTTGAATGAGTTACGACTATAATGCATGTAGTGGTTGAGTCCGTTCTGAACACTGAACCATCTGCAATGTAACTTAACAGCAGAGACATGAAATACCTCAGATCTTAACTTGTTAATGTGTTTAAGAAATTTTCAATAGGAATGTCTGTAAAGTAAACATCTCTCCATAGCAGGACTAGTGTAACCTTCTCCACACTGGAAGGCCTGAAGGGATTATTTCATGTAATATAAAATGGTGATTGTTGTAGCACATTCATCTGGCGAGTAATAGCGCTGGAGCCAGGCCAGGAAAATATAGCTTTATTACACACACTGACATTTAGATTTATTTGTTTTTTCCTCTGTTTCGTTGATTTTGCAGTAAATTTCAGCATTTTTTTTTTTCATAAAAGAGGCTGGCGGGGAGCGGTCTGTACCAGCTGACTTACAGTACTAACCATTTCTCAAAATAACCACAGCGGCACAATGATATTGTATCATTTACGTCACTGCATGTTTTTTTATTTGATGGTTTGTAGCGCGTTCAGCTAAGATCCTTCTTAGAAGATTGTGCGCTGGGTCTTTCTCTTTCTTAGGTTTGTGGTTCCCACACCATTACCTTGTGTAAACTCAGAGTGAAACTGCTCGATCCGGAGTAGATGTATGTGCACTGCGTTACAGCTGTATTTATTCTTATCTGCATAAGTGCCAAAAAACCCTACAAGTGGGGTGTTTTTGTTTTACTAAGTAAAAACTTTTTGTTTTCCTCCTCACATCACCTAGGTGTTTTTGAATTTTCATTTTAATTTCTTTATAATTCAAACCATGTTTCGGGCTACGCAAAAGAGCAATTTCTTCACGCTTTCTATTTAAAGAGGACCTGTCATCACTCGTGGGCATGTTTTCTTTGTGCTGTCCCTTCATTATTATTCATAGAAATGTATAAATAATTTGGCAGCTGGGTGTTAATATTGGTGGTGTGCTGAATCAATGCTGACAATGCCAGGCTGATTAGGGACACACCCCGTTGACAACTGTAATGGTAAAACACAATTGTTAAAGGGATCACATTAACCTGAGAATGAACAGAACACTTACCTGGGGATATCCTTTTGATCTTTTTAGCTCATAATGTGAGATGCACACTGTACACTTGGTAGCCCAAGACACTTTTTGCTGTCTTTGGATTGGCCAGCACTACTCTTGTGAACAGTGCTGGCCAATCCAAGAGCAGGGCTGGATAGGCACACAGTGTACGTCAGATAGTCTGAGAAGAGGTGCAACCATCTTGGGTGGCAGAAGAGGAGCCTGAGAATTAGCGGGTGTGCAACAAAACAAATGAAATAGAGGACACTATGTAAGTGTTCTGTTCATTCTCCAGTTAAGCTACATGCACATGACCGTATAAGTTTTGTGGTCCGCAAATTGCAGATCCGCGAAAAAAATGGATGACGTCCGTATGGCATCCTTTTTTTTTTTGCAGATCCATTGTAACAATGCTTATCCTTGTCCGCAAAACGGACAAGAATAGGACATGTTATATTTTTTTGGCGGGGCTACGGAACTGACATACAGATGCGGATAGCACATTGAAATTAATGGGTCCACATCCTATTCACAAAAAAAAACAACTAACAGACACGGAAACAAAATATGTTCGTGTGGATGAGGCCTTAATGTGATTTTTTTCTTTTTAACTGGAGGACTCCTTTAATTTATTTATAAATATACAGGAGGTATAACAGAGTAATGATACAGCACAGTGTTCTAAGATGCTCCAGAACTGATATTCAGGATGACTAAAACAGACAACAGGAGATGCGACAAATCCTACCTAAGAAATATTACAGACGTTATTTGCAAGTTTTATTGCAAAATATTACGCCTTAACTGCATGATGGGTGCTAAAAGGGGTTTTCCGAGAATATTGATTTTTAAAGGGATTCTGTCAGATAGTTTGAGCCTATAGAGCTGCGAACATGCGCTGCTAGATCGCCACTAGCATGTCAGCAATATACATTTCACATAGCTCTGAGTGCTTTTATTCACACACTTTTCCCATCTCTTTATGCAACTGTAAACACCTCGCTTGTAGAAGTCGTCAGGTTGCACTAAAAGCCACATTGTGAAATCAGAGTTTCATCATCTGGAAAATGCTTGCTCTTTAAAAATAACTTCATTGTTGGAAAGAGGTGGAAGTCCGATGGTGCGAGGTCGGGTGAATAAGGGGGATGCGGTAGAATTTCAATGCCAAAGGAGCATGCTTCCATTTGGGCAACATGCGAGTTGTGAACTGGTGCATTGTCTTGCAGAAGGTGGACACCTTTGGTGAGCATGCCATGTCTCTTGGTTTTGATGGCATCCCGCAATTTCTGCAGCAGTGAAGCATAGTATGCCCCAGTGATCATGGTACTCTTTGCTAGGAAATCCATCAATACTACTCCGTGCTTGTCCCAAAATACTGAGAGCATGAGCTTGCCTGCCGAAGGTTGGGCAAGTGCCTTCTTTGGAGGTGGTGAGTCATGATGCTTCCATTGCATCAACTGGACTTTAGTCTCCGGATCATAGTGATGGACCCAGCTTTCATCCTGTGTGATCAGTCTGTTGAAAAAGTCCTCCTGGTTTCCATGGCACATCGTCAATAGAGCCTGAGAGCATTTGACTTGTTCCTGCTTCTGGAAAGGTGTGAACAGCCGGCGAATCCAGCGAGCGGATACCTTATGCATGTGAAGATGGTCTTGGATGATTTTTCCCACGTACCCCACACTAATCTTGACATTTTGGGCTAGGTGGCGAATGGTTACGCAGCGATTTTCCAAAATGGCAACCTTACTTGCTGGATGGTGTGTTCATCGATAGCAGAGTGGGGTCGCCCTGAAATGGGGTCGCCACCGAAGTCCGACCACATTTGAATTGACGATGCCAGTTTTTGACTACATCATATGATGGGGAATCATCACCATAAACCTCTTTCATTTAATCGAATGTCTCCTTTGGTGTGTGGCCTTTCAAGTAAAGGAACTTGATGACTGCTCTGTATTCCACTGGGTCCATTATCAAACCTCACACCGCTTCAGCACCTGTAAAATCAAGACCGTTATCAGTTCTGAGTTGCAAATTAGCATGTAACCTATAGAGACTTATATCATTACACGTGCAGTCTCAGCGTCCTGTGAGAAATGGAAGTGGGTCAGGGGAAATCTTTAATGAACGCCCCTTGTATATATATGCAAATGATGCCTGTGAGTGTTGTTATGGTATTCCTTCCCTGTGCTGGCATCAGTCTCAGGGAATGAACTGCGCATACGCTAGCTGGCAAGCGCGAGATTACAGTTCTTCAGCTATGTGACATCAGGGGAGCAAGGAGGAGATTCAGAGGATGCGGGCGGTGCTGGGCTCCTTTATAGTGGGCGTAGCTGGGCTCCTGAAACGTTGGTAACAGCCCCTTGGGCTCCTTCCTTGTCTCATTTGCATATATCTAAAATAGTTTTTTTGATTGAATAAAAGCACTCAGGGCTATGGGAAATGTATATTGCGGATGTGCTAGTGGCGATCTAGCAGCACATGTCCTCAGCTCTATAGGCTCAAACTATCTGCCAGAATCCCTTTAAGCAAGTGTCCACTGCCTGTCCTCTGATTAGAAGATTCATACTTACCTGCTCAATGCCTCCCCAGTCCTCCTTGCCTCCTCCACTTTCTCCATCTTCCATTCCTGGCACTGATTACATCCAGTAGGTCATTGATATGATCTCATGCACCACTCCAGCCAATGACTTTCTTCAGCGGTGACGTGCTGCTAGTGGCCATATCACCACTGAAGAAAGTCATTGGCTGGAGCGGTGCAAGTGACCATGTAAGATTGATTTTTGGGTGGTTGGTACCATTTGATAGAAATAACATGCTTACAACTTTGATGGTGCAAAATGTTATGACTCCAACAATAAAGACAAAAACCAGAGTACTTTAAAGGGGTTGTCCCACTTCATAAAATAGGTTTTATCTAATCTATTTACCCCCACACAACATATCTTCCTATCCATGTTATTATCCAAAAGCTACCTTTCATTCAAAAAATCATGTAAAGCGATTCCTTTGTTGTTTTCTGTATCCCATGGATACGGCCTCTTTCGTCCGGCCGCATCGCTGTGCCGCGCCTGCGCACAACAGCTGAACAAGTACTCGGGCCGCCTCTCCATTCTTACAAGTACGCGCACGCCCGCGCATGCGCAAATACAGCAGGCGGGTGCCGGAATCAAATAGCCGGCACCCGACCTCTATGACAGGGAGCGGGACCTTAGGGGTTAACTGCCGCTGATCGCAGCCCCCTATCATAGAGGTCGGGTGCCGGCTATTTCACTCCGGCACCCACCTCCTGCATTTGTATTAACATTGGTGGCGCAGTGCGCCCCCCCCCCCCAGTATAATATACATTGAGTGCGGCCACCCCCTCCAGTATAATATACATTCAGTGCGGCCCCCCCCCCCAGTATAATATACATTCAGTGCGGCCACCCCCCCCCCAGTATAATATACATTCAGTGCGGCCACCCCCCCCCCCCCAGTATAATATACATTCAGTGCAGCCCCCTCCCAGTATAATAAACATTGGTGGCGCAGTGGGAAGTGCCAATGAGGGTTAAAAAAATAAATAAAAAATTAACTCACCTCCACCAATTGATCGCACAGCTGCCGGTCTCCTGTTCTATCTTCAGGACCTGTGGTGACGTCACTGAGCTAATCACATGGTCCATTACCATGGTGATGGATCATATGATGTACCATGTGATGACCACAGTGATGTCACCAAAGGTCCTTTCACAGGTCCTAAAGAAAGAACAGGAGACCGGCAGCTGCGCAATCAATTGGAGGAGGTGAGTTAATTTTTTATTTATTTTTTTAACCCTCATTGGCACTTCCCACTGCGCCACCAATGTTTATTATACTGGGGGGGTCCGCACTCAATGTATATTATACTGGGGGGGGGGGGGGGGTGGCCGCACTGAATGTATATTATACTGGGGGGGGGGGTGGCCGCACTGAATGTATATTATACTGGGGGGAGGGAGCCGCACTCAATGTATATTATACTGGGGGGGGGGTGGCCGCACTGAATGTATATTATACTGGGGGGGGGTGGCCGCACTGAATGTATATTATACTGGGGGGGCGCACTAAATGTATATTATACTGGGGGGGGGCCGCACTCAATGTTTATTATACTGGGGGGGGGGGCGGGACCTCACATACGGCTCCATGTGGATGACTCATACACATGAACGAGCACGCAGGGTGAGTCATGAGGAGGCGTGGCCTTCACTCAACTGCCTGAGAACCAGGAAGTTATAAGGACATCTACTGCTGATAAGATTAAAAAAGCAAAGTGGGACAACCCCTTTAAAAGGGTTCTGCAGGAGTTTTATATTGTTGACTTATACTCCTTATCATCAATATCTGATCGGTGGAGGTTGGACACCCCCCTCGATCAGCTGTTTGAAGAGTAGGCAGCGGAGGCTTCCTCTTCATCTCACTGCCCGTCGTCTCGGAAGTGCAGTGTAATCACAAGTACTCGCTTCATTCATTTGAATATAGCAAGTACTTGTAATTACACTACGCTGCTGCTGCAAGGGAGACGATGCGTAGTGTAATGAAGAGGAAGCAGCGCTAGCATAGAGCACCCCCTCCTCTTCAAACAGCTGATTACCGGGGGGGGGGGGGGGAGGACAGCCTGCCGGATCATTTTAGCGAAACTAGCCTTAGTTCCTTGCTCACGATCTTTTCATATTCTCAACTATCAACTGGTTTTATACTGGAGTATCAGAAGACGAAAATTTTTTTTAGAAAACTATTGAAAAAAAACATAAGCCCATCAAGTTGAACTTAGGCTGCTTTCACACTCACGTTTGGTGTGGATCCATCTTGTATCTGCACAGACGGATCCGCACCAATAATGCAAACGCTTGTATCTGTTCATAACGGATCTGTTTGCATTATTCATAAAAAAAAAAAGTCTAAGTCAAAACAGATCCGTCTTGACTTACATTGAAAGTCAATGGGGGGACGGATTTATTTTCAATTGCACCATATTTTGTCAGTGAAAAACGGATCTGTCCCAATTGACTTACATTGTAAGTCAGGATGGATCCGTTTTGCTCCGCATAGTCAGACGGTCACCAAAATGCTGCAAGCTGCGTTTTAGTGACCGTCTAAAAAACGCAACGGAGACCAAACACAGCCAAATTGATGCATTCAGAATGCATTGGGGCTGAACTGATCCATTTTGGGCCGCTTGTGACAGCCCTGAAACGGATCTCACAAGCGGACCCAGAAACGCCAGTGTGAAAGTAGCCTAAAAGTTTTAGAGATTTTTTTTTTTTTTTTTTTTCCACTTGCCATTTACTGGTAAAACATTCTTTTCTTGTTTGGAACTACAATTGCCCTCTGAAATGGTTGCAGAATGTTTAGCTTTAGCCATTTTTAGGAAATCACCCGTCTATAAAGCTTGCTTATGCCCTTGACACACTGGGCAAGCCGGCACTCCTGGCAGAGCTGCGGTCACACTTTGAAATGTGTCCCAGACTTTTTCCTGCAGTGGCTGGAACTCTCTGGGAACAGTGCAACGCTGGATTCTGACATCATTTTGGAGGTGGGAAGAAGAAAACCAGGATGTAAAGTGAGATGCAAATAAAATAATTTCATCATCTTCATAAGTGATTAATGTTATGGCAAATATGTTCCCTGTGAAGAGCTTTGTGCTCTTTATAGAAGTCATTTCCTCCCTTTGTTATGATTAAAGTCTGTTTGCAGAAAATGTTTCTTAAGAATTACATTGGGCCAATGTTTGAATAAAAAAAAAAAATAGACTGTGAATGTGAAGAAATGCAGGGAGGGGGCTGCATAAATTTAGAGTGATCTGTATTGTGGTTGGAGCTCAGGGTGGAAAATTCAGTGACATTAACATCTCCAAGATAAGCATCGGGGAGCTAGATAAGTGAAGGTTTGTTTTCTTCTCAGTAAAAGCTCTTGCAATGAACCGTCAATTATATTTATTACGCTCCTTTTTTGTATGTAAATCAAAGTTACTATCAGATTATTTTGATAATTGGAATAGTTTTACGTTTCATGTTATATCTGCCCTGGTTTATCAAATTAAAGGGCAAATTCATGCTTGTTATATCTACTATTGCAACACTCTCTTTACTGTTGTCCATTATTTGATTTGTTTTCCATTGCTGATACAGTGCCAACACAGCGTATCTACTCACATCAGTCCCTGTCCCCAGGCAGACTCACAGTTTAATTTCACTTTTATCGTCATACTCAAGGGATATTTTTACATGAATCAGTATATATTTAGAGTGCGCCTTTGAAAATCTTTATTCTTCTTCTCTTACGAATTTATTCTTTCTTTCTCAATCGGTCACGTCAAAAACCTTTAGCAGGCACTTCCATCTCTGCCATAATACACATTGTCAGATTTCAAACCTAGCACAATATCAATGTATCTAAAGCTTGCCATAGGTATTAGATTTATCTCAGCCAAAACCTGCTAATTTCTGCAAAACCAGCAGGCCATCTAAGGTGTATATCCGGGGAGATAAGTATTGGACAGTTTCAACATGTCTGATCCATATGACCTTGAGGAGATAGGCTGCCGCCATTGGTTGCTTATCTATTCTTTCCTTGTACAATGACCTCTGCACAGGGCACGGAGCATGCCTAGAAGACTCTCCCATAGAAGTCAATGAGGTCCCCTCCTGACCATTGTGTCTATGGACCATTGGGCTGCCCCTAAGGCTTTGTAAATGCTGTTAAGAACAGCTCAGACAAGATGGCCGCCCCCATAATCTTAATGAAGTAGAATAAATCTGCAATCAGAAAATAAAAGCCTATTAGACTGGGTTCACATCACGTTTTTCCCATCAGTTTAACATATTCAAAAAACATATATGTTAAACTGATGCCTCAGAATGACGCCATACAGTGGCATCCATTCACCGTAGAATTCCATTGTAAAAAAAAAAGTATACTTTTTTTATCGGACTGTGCAGGATACAAGATTGTGGTGTGCAGCGTTTTTGTATCCTTTTTTTCTAACGTATAAATCAAAAGATAAATCATCCGAAATTGCAAAAAAAATGCTCTGAGTGCCGATACTTTATATTACTGATTACGACTGTTCGGTCCTTGCTGGCACCAGTTGCTTTAAAGTGCGGTGCTCCACTTTTTACATAATTAAAACTTGATACGAACCCACCCTTAGAAAAAAAGGAGATGTGTTATCCAGTTTTAACTGACAGAAAACATTTTTTGGTGAAACATTTCTTTTTAGGCTGGGTTCACATCAAGTTTTCTGCCTCCGGTTGACGTACATGTTAGGAAAAAAAGGATATAAAAATGCAGCAAGCAAACCACGTTCTTGTATCCTGCACAATCCAGTAAAAAAAAAAGTATACTTTTTCTTTTACACTGTAACTCTGTGGTGAACGGAGGCATTCATTTAATTGATATATTTTTTTGTATACATTAAACAGATGGGAAAAACGTGAGGTGAACCCAGCCTAAGACATACAGTACTGTTATGTACTTTGCTCTGTTTGAAGTAGAGCATAAGGGGAGCAAGAGGCACAGATAGCTGTAGTCATCAGAGCAATAAGCAGTTAAGACAGTGGACGGCAATAATTAAGTTGCATCAAAGAACAAATAGCTAAGTGTTCTTTCCAAAGGGGTTGTGCCACAAAAAATATTCTCCATTTTCCAAAGCAGCACCTGGCCCTGAATACTTTTGTAATTGCATGTAATTAAAACATTAATATTGCCACTAATATGTTCAATAAAATGTAACTGTATAGTGCCACCTGCTGTTAGATTTTTTCCTTATATTTTTGCCTGCCTTACTGAGGTGGTCGCACGCTCTCAATTTAAATCTTTAACCGTCAACAGCCATATCGTCAGTTAGAATTTGTGGCAGTTACCGGGATAGAGCTGTAGCAGAAAAGACGTGCCCCCTAAGAAAGCACATGCCACCAGAGCTACCAGCTTAAAATCAATGTAACCAAGCAATTAATGGGGAGATGTCTGGATCGATGTGAGGTACAGGGCTGGTTCTAGGTTTGTTCCATCCTTCCGCTGTTTCGCCGGACCGCCGCTCCGTCCACATTGACTATAATGGGGACGGGGGCTGAGCTCTGGCGCAGCACGGCGAAAGCCGCCGGACTAAAAAGTCGGACATGCAGGACTTTTTAGTCCGGCGGCTTTCGCCATGCTGCGCCGGAGCTCAGCACCCGTCCCTATTATAGTCAATGGGGACGGAGCGGCGGTCCGGCGAAACAGCGGAAGGACGGATCCGACAGGGAGACCAGCCTGACGGATCCGTCCTGCTGCAAGTGTGAAAGTAGCCTAATACAGGGTTTCTACCATTCAGCATCCTTATTTATTAAAGTGAGGAGCAGCTGCAATGAGCATAAGCAATCTATTGATTTGAATGGGAACTGTGTAGTGCTTTATTTCACCTGTGGTGGCACTGCAGGGGCTCATTTTTTATGGGACGATCTGTTCTTTTCAGAGATACCAATTTGAAGTGTGTGTGACTTTTTGATCACTTTTTATAAAACAATTATTGGGTAGTTTAAGTGACATATGCCATATGCCATTAATATTGTTATATTTTAATAGTATGGGCATTTTTGCATGCGGCGATGCCCATGATGTTTATTTTTTTATTGTTTAAGTATTTTTATTTGTAGGAAGAGGGGTGATTGGGCAGGCTAGATGGGCCAAATGGTTCTTATCTGCTGACACATTCTATGTGATTTGAACATTTTTTGCAAATATAAAAAAAAACACTTTCTTTTTACTTTTTTTAAATCACCTTGGGTGACAATAACTGGCAATCATAAGAGAGGAAAAATAATAAATAATTTTTATGTAGAAGTTTGAATCTAGATAAAGTAGAAGATTTTAATGGTGTCTTATGGATAGATAGTGAATAAACCAATGATGTTGATACATACGTTTTAGAGAAACAGGTGTTTGTCACGTTTTATATTTATTCATGATTTAATTATATGTGTATTTAGTTGGTATTAATGTACATAAGGTAGTTTAAAAAATGTGAATGTACAAAAGTTTTACTCCGGAGTTAGAAGGGTGTGGATAACTAAAGCGGAACATGTGTTTAGGGGTGGAGTAATAAATACCGTGACATAATAAAATCCTGACGCCCCAGACGAAGCTGGTAGCAAAGCCCTGGGTCAGGCAGAGATACTAATTGTATATGCGATGTTGCAAGTAATGATCTTGTAAGTACAATAAAATACAGAGAAGTTTTATACTTGTGGGTCTACACTATATCTGCTTCCTTTTTAAAGGGACAAAAAAAGGTTTCTGTTGCCGGTTGGTTCAGTGACTGAAGAGGTCGGAAGCCAGGGATCAAAAAGGAATGGGCTTTGGAAAAGTACCGTATTTTTCGCTTTATAAGACGCACTCACCCATTATGGAAGCGCTCACTAGTATGTATTAGGAGCGGGGAGTGAAGCGCAGATAATATTTACCCTTCCTGGTCTGCGCCACGGCTCCTCTTCAGCTGTCGCGCTCCCATCTTTCTGGCCTGCGCTGCACTGTCCTGACCCCATAAAGCGTCAGGACGTAGTGCGCGCACGCAGTCATGTGACAGTGCAGCGCAGGCCGGGAAGATGGGAGCGCGACAGCTGAAGAGGAGCCGCGGAGCAGGACAGGTAAGATGATTTTTTATTTTAGTCTGATCTGAGGTCTGATGGGCTATTCTGAGGTCTGGGGGTACTGATGGGCTATTCTGAGGTCTGGGGGTACTGATGGGCTATTCTGAGGTCTGGGGGTACTGATGGGCTATTCTGAAGTCTGGGAGTACTGATGGACTAATCTGAGGTCTGGGGGTACTGATGGGCTAATCTTAGGGTCTTATAAGGCTCTGAGTGGGCTGATATGAGGTCTTATAAGGCTCTGAGTGGGCTGATATGAGGTCTGATGAAAAATATTTTTTCTTATTTTTCTACTCTAAAATCTGGGGTGCGTATTATAAACGGTAACTGCTTGGGTAAAATCCTCTACCTAAGAGACATTTAGCATGGACCCATACTTTTTTTATGTGTACTGATTAGATTGTGTTCATTGATGTCTATATAGGCACCATTGAACACTTCATTTGCACTATACCAATACAATGCTCCCATCTAGTGGCCTGTATTAGTAGTGTCATCTAATAGGCACCGAAGTCTGCTTGAGGCTTCAGCCTATTAGATCAATGTAACAGGTTCCCCAATCTCAGCCGGGGAACGCTGTTAACAGAGCAGAAGTGTGCGACTTCCGCTTCCGGACTGCGCAGATGCCCTGGTCACATTTGACCACGGCATCTGAAAGGGAAGATTTATGCAATCTGCCTTATGGCTGATCGCATACATGTGCCGCGGGTCTCTGCTATTTAAAATAGCATAAACCTGGCGACTATGGCGCCCGCTGCACGTGCGAGCGGGCGCCATGTTTGGGGACCAGACTTCCGCCGTACATGTACAGCGGAGGTCCTTAAAGGGTTAAGTTAAACATGCAAAGCCTATTCAGTTATAATATTAATGCATTATATTGGAGATATTCAAATGGACATGTCCAGACCTGTTTGGACGCACTCAGGCTGATGTCAGCAGTAAGTATAAAAGGCAAGCTGGACAGATTTTGATAAAGTGATCTGTTATAGTGCTATCAGTTTTGAAACTTAAGATGGATGAACGCAAATGTGTTAACGATCCAGACAATTTCTGCTACATATGTGGCAAATGCACTACTTGTGATCAGCGCAAGAATCTGACAAAGCGAGTGCGTCTTGCAGCTTGGGATGCATTTGTGCTAGTAGTGCAGAGCTGCAAACTATGCTGAATTCATAGACAACCTGCTTACAGCATATGAACAACTTGGCTGCCGAATGTCATTGCAAGTGCATTTCTTACATTCCCATCTTGACTTTTTCCCACCCAATTTGGGACACTTAAGTGACGAACATGGAGAGCGGTTCCATAAAGATATTTCTACAATGGAGAACAGGTATCAAGGCCGCTGGAATCCCAATATAATGGGGGACTACTGCTGTTTTTTGCAATGGGAAAATATGACCATTCACAAACGCAAAAGCAGATGCCTGAAGCACTTGTAACAGTACTGGGCCTTGCTCAAGTAAGACTTTTAAACTGAAAAACGAGACTTTTTGAAATTTTGTTATTCCATTACATTTTCATACACTGTTTACTACACAAACTTTGCTGTAGATCAGGTAATTGCTGGAGTAAAACTCGTTCTGTTCAAAATTATTCAATGCTTTCCAAGGGCTTAATTCATTTAGGCATACTTATGCATAGCAACATTTCATGACGTGTTACAATTCTGACTTCGGATTTGTAATCCACACACTCAATTTAGTATAGGACAAATGATTTTTGCCCAGTAGCAGACGAAAAGTTTTTTTTTTGTTGTGTCGTGTTATCAGAGGACCCTTCTAACAAAGTGGTTAATCTAAAACGGAAACCTCCTTATGAAACGGATTTGACTTTATACCTTGCTATAGAACTCCCACGCTCCTCTTTATTGTATTTGTGCTTTATTTCGTCCATAGTGACTAATGAAGTACTGATACAACTGCTACAAACTCTTCTACGTGTTTAACATTGTATTTTGCTTATCTGCCTATGTTAAAACGTGATTGTCACCAGCTGTTTAAAGCCTTTTTTTCCCCTCTGGTTGCTATGATCACGCACGAAGAAAGTTAAAAGCTTAGAGAATGGAATGCCTAATGCAATAAACTAACTCAAGGCAACATAAATCACTTCAAGAGAACTTTGTATTGACACCATATTGCTTAAATACACGTTAAACAAGGTGTTTAGTTTCCTAATTCAAGCAAATTAATTCTTGTTCCTACAAATACCTGGCCGTTTCTTTTGAAAAGAATGAAGACGTATTGTTTCGTCCAGCATTTCTAATGCATCTCAAAAATCTTTAGAGCTGAAATCATTAAATGTTTGTTTCGATTGGCATCCGAATGCATTCACGCTAATACGATTAAGAGAACCAAAGGGCAAAATATTTGGCAGGTTTTGAAGTTGAGGTAATTAGGTACAGGAAGGAACATGCATAATTTTTCCATTTAGCTTCAAAGAATCTTTGTTTTTCATGAACTATGAGATTCTAACAGTGCATATGGATGAGCAAACTTTATGTGCCACTTTTCCAAAATAGCAATGTTATTATGCACATGTCAATCAATCTAAAAGACGCTGAGAGAGGGGCAAACAAAATTCTTGCATGTTATTTCTGTTTTTGATTGAATCAGGGTACAGTGACACAAGAGTAAAAGAAAAAAACAATTGCCATTAAAAATTAAAGGCCATTTTTTTCACAGATGCCTTTCTGAAAAACAGCCATTAAAAATAGCTTCTTGAATTGTACGGGTACTGTTAGTCCATGAAAGCAGCTCTTGATGGACATTATTAATGGCCTGCTAAAAAACAGACAAACAAAAATAAACAGCAGTGTGAATTAGGGTTGCACCGGGTATTCAATTATCGATAACCAATGGATACTTTTGTACCCGGATCATCTATACAATACCGGGATTTGACATTTACCGATACTAGGCTACGCTACTGCTTCATTGATGGTGCAGTGTGCCCCCCCTCCCCACCCCAGTATTATAATTTGCTCTTCTTTAATAGTGAGTTGAATTATATCTACTAAACAACACCCCAAGAAGGGTTCCTGCAGTGAAAGAACTACCCGGTTTGGTGGAGTTACATACTACATCCCAGGTATATATTTTCAGAGCAGCTGATTGGCAGAGAGAGAGAGAGATCATGTGATCTGCCATGTGACACCATTGAACCAGGAAGTGGCTTTTTTCAGCCCCTTTGTTGGTCATTTTGTAGGTGTTGCTATTTCATGCATGTTTTGTACCCACTAGTCCCCCTATATTGTAATATATACCTTTTGTCAATAGGTCTGTCATATTGAGAGATCTATCCATGACAAGAAGCCTATATGGTATGCTGAATCACTTTGGGAAAACAAACTGCTTCATCTCATGTAGGAATCAATAGATCAAGTTTAACCTTTTCTAAATTATAATTGGGTTTATCCCAGGGCTGGTTAGAATATTTTATTCTGAAAACCACAGATGTTTTTAAGACATTAAACTTTCATTTATTTTTCTGGTTACTTCTGCAAGATATTCTAAATCATTTTGGCAAGTTTTCCCTACTAATTACAACTTCAGAGTTATTTTTTTGTACATACAGTTTTAAACTGTATATAAGCTGGACACCTGTTTTTCCCTGCAGATGCAGGTTCAGGAGCCTTTAGGCAATTGTAAAAGTCTGTCTGGAAAAATAATACCATCCGTACAACACACTGGATCTGAATGTAAATGTAAATAATTCATGGTTTGTGTGCGTATGTAAACCCAGTGTGTGTGATAGATGGGCGGTGGAAGGCTCTTTAGAAAAGGTTTGTGCTTCAATATTTGCAGCAGGAAAAATGCTCTTGAAAACACTTATTTAAGGTGTACCCGTTGCTTAAATACACAATGGAGACAGTCACTTGGCTGGCTGAACTAATAACATTCATAAGAAAGCAGCCCATGATAGAAAACATATGGTTGGATTATAAGGTTACAGTGAAATATAATTATCATTGTTTTCATGACTCCAACAATTAACATGGCAGCTGAATATTTAAAGGGAAGCTGCACTGGTAGAACTACCACTTAGGGTAATTGATTTACCAGTTCAAGACCAGGCCATCTACCCCCATTCCTGACCAGGCCGCATTTCTTGTTTTTTGTAGTACATGCATCATTGAAAGCCATAACCTTTTTCCTTTTAGTTATCCAAATAATTTTTGCACCTTTCTACAGTGATACATATGGCTTTATTTTTTATGTCATTTGTATTTTTGCGTTTCATGTATGTGATTGTAAGCACAAACTGCAACTAAGATACTTTTATTTTAATTTTTAAGATAATATTTTTTAAATGTATGTATCTTTCAGTCATCTAGGGGGTTATATAGTTTATGTTTGCCTTTGGCTAGAAGCTGCAATATGGCTTATGTTTTTTTTTATTATTATTTTTATTTTTTGGCCTTTGTGTTATTTAAAATTTTCTGGCCCCCACTAGATGTTTAGTAAGGCTAAACCAATCAGGGTCTGCTAAGAAACAAGCGGCTCGTGAAGATTCCCAGCTATGGTATGATCGCTGGAGCAGGAAGCAGCATTGCCACTTCCTGATCTGTGTACACAGCGCTCATTGAGTACTGTGTATACAGCAGTAACAAAGGCAGGGATGGTAAAAAAAAAAACTGCCTCTGCCTTCTCTATGGGGAGCTTGGCTGTCACTGACAGTCGACTCCTCACTCCTGCAGCAGCATAGTTTCCATGCAGTTGCTACCTATGCACATTTAGGAATGTCCAGCAAAGACCAACCGGACGTCTATAGTCAGTTCGTAGGTGGTAAATGGAAATTATTTGATGCTATCATAAAAATATATACCTGTAGTTAAAGGGGTTGTGTCTTCTTACACTGGTGGCATATCGCTAGGATATACCACCAATGTTAGATAGGTGTGGGTCCCACCTCACCAAGCACGGCCACCCTCATTTCACTTCTATGGGAGTTTTGAAAATAGCAGTCCATAGAGGTGATTGGAGAGGTGGCCTCTCTCTACCTTGATGACCACAGTAAGGAGGAGGAGGAGGAAGGCTTGCACATGCTTGACTGCCACTCCATACACACCCAAATATAGGTGTCCCAACAGATGAATCCCTAGGATACTGATACATCTTTCTACTGTAGTGCAGTGCATTTTAAAATGTATGCATGATCCTCTGCAGAAGTGCACGTGTACCACTAATCTGTGATATTTTGGAATGTGTAACAATTTTTTTTACATTAATTAGTGAAATATGGAAGAAACCTACACGTTCACTTTGAAATTATGATAGTTATGTGAAAAATGTTTCTGTCGAAAATCACTTGTCAATTTCTATATGCTGACAGTGTTCCTGGGCCTGTGCGGGATACATGTCATTCAGGTTGAATTTGGTTCAGTTGGATTTGGTATCAGTTCTACATATTCTTAACAAAGAGCTGATGTGAGCCCCCAGGCTCTTCTCATGAAGTGTTTAAAAGCAGCGGAATTTGTTGCAGTGTTTTAGGCTACTTTCACACTAGCGTTTTTGCTGGATCCGGCAGGGTCCAGAAAAAAACGCTTCCGTTACTGATAATACAACCGTCTGCATCCGTTATGAACGGATTCGGTTGTATTATTTTTAACGTTGCCATCATGAACTCCATTGAAAGTTGGATCCGTTTTCTATTGTGTCAGAGAAAACGGATCCCTCCCCTATTGACTCGCATTGGGGGTCATGACGGATCCGTCTTGCTCTGCATCCTAGGACGGAAAGCAAACTACAACATGTTGCGGTCTGCTCTCCGGTCTGGGAACGCAACTAAACGGAACAGAATGCATTTTGGAGCTTTCCGTTGTGTTCTGTTCAGTTTTGTCCCTGCTGACAATGAATGGGGAGAAAACTGAAGTGTTTTTTTCCGGTATTGAGACCCTATGATGGAACTCAATACCGGAATACTTAAAGGGAACCTGTCACCCAAAAATCGCCTATTAAGCTGTTTACAGTACCTTATAGTGCTGTATACTCGTTTCTTGATGCACTTTTTGTTCGTTTTCCCGCATGTCTGCTCATTCAGAAATCGATGTTATATTCAGCTGCTGCCCCGTGCTTCAAGTCAGGCTTGAAGTCACGGGGGCAGCGGCCTCGGCGTCTTACATGGCCCTCTCCCCGCCCCCTGCCTCTGTTACTGACAGCCGAACTCCGAATCCGGGACCGCGCTCAACGGCCGCATGCGCAGTAAAGGGCGGCAGGAGCGCGGTCCCGGCTGCCGCGCGTACTACGCGCCGTCTTACTTTCGCCGCACTGCGCATGCGCCCGACATCCTGTATCAAACGCGCCCGCGCCCAGATGCCGGGCGCGGGCGCGTTTGATACAGGATGTCGGGCGCATGCGCAGTGCGGCGAAAGTAAGACGGCGCGTAGTACGCGCGGCAGCCGGGACCGCGCTCCTGCCGCCCTTTACTGCGCATGCGGCCGTTGAGCGCGGTCCCGGATTCGGAGTTCGGCTGTCAGTAACAGAGGCAGGGGGCGGGGAGAGGGCCATGTAAGACGCCGAGGCCGCTGCCCCCGTGACTTCAAGCCTGACTTGAAGCACGGGGCAGCAGCTGAATATAACATCGATTTCTGAATGAGCAGACATGCGGGAAAACGAACAAAAAGTGCATCAAGAAACGAGTATACAGCACTATAAGGTACTGTAAACAGCTTAATAGGCGATTTTTGGGTGACAGGTTCCCTTTAAACTCTAGTGGGAAAGTAGCTTTAGAAATAATCAGAAAGTATTCAAGTATATAGGACTAAGGCCTCCTATTGAAGGGAATGGGACGGCTTTTAATTACACATGATCACTGCTGCAATGTAGACGGCGAGCAGGTAAACATGACGCACGCCTTTTCTTTAACCAGCTGATCAGCGAGGGTGTCGGACCACCGCAGAACTGATATTGATGACCTTTCCTGAGGATACAAAACCCCTGCACAACCCCTTTAATAGCACCATAACTATTATTTTTCTATTGAAGTAGCCATATGTAGGCTTGTTTGCTAAAAGGAAGAGTCATACATGTTAATAAAACTGTTTTGATTGCATATAAATTATTGATTAACCTTTAGTTTATTGGGAAGAGGAGAAAAAAGCCATTTCACCATTGTTTGTCATTTTTATGTTAATTGCAGTACAATTTATTTATTTTTATACATTTACATTATGTACATTTGTTAAAACGGCAGTGATATAGGTGTATATGTTTTTTTTTTTACTATTTATGGAAATGCTTAATATGATTACTCTGTAGTGCCTTTAGGGGAATTTTATAATGAAATCTTATCATGGCATCTGAAAGGTTAACAGGACAGTGCTGTATTGCTGGGTCTTCACTGTTAGCTATAGTACAACAGTGTTCATAGTGCTCAGCATTGCCGCCAAGTGTCGGCAGACTGGAACTGCAGCTGCCATTTATAAACAGTGCTGAGGGGGGTGTACTGGGTCGCCCCAAAGTTTTAAAGCCGTTGAACTTTCCCCCAGTAGTTAAGTTTTATATTTATAATGTGTAGGTACATATCTTGAATACTATTTTGGAGGCTAAAATTGAATCACGTACCTAATGCTGTAGCCATTCCAGCAACCGGATTCACTATGTGCTGGTGATTGCTGGCAGGTTCAGTCCTTCCGCCATTCACATAAGTGCTACATACTGTACACCCGCTCAGTTTCGGATTGTTATTTTGCAGTTTACTTTAAAGACCAGCACATTGATGTTCATGTTGCCAGTGGCCTTTGTGTTATTTAACAAAAAAATACTATTGATAAAATGGTAGGATCTGACATCCATAAGTCCATATAATAGAACTTTTTATAAACCACTCATTAAATACGCAGAAAACCTTCTATAAGCCACCGTTTGGGAAATGAAGTGTACATCCTTGATATCAGTCAGGGCGCTCTAACTATACATCCTCTGAACACTCTACTGTTCTGTACATTTGCGTCATGTTTTAATTCATATTTTTGGGATTTAGTAAGAATTCTGGAAAGAGAACATTCTGTTTTCAAGAATGAGCAATGTTTTTCAACCTCGTCAAACAGTAAATGGCAGTGCCAAGATGCAAAGTGAAATAAAAGACATTACTTCATTTCTTTCTGTTACCAGCTTTCACGGCAAACTCCATCAGAAATCTTGACTTTGAACTGTGAAACTAAAATGATCTTTACACGTTTGCCTTTGTTTCTTTGATGGCACTGTAGATGCCTTCCCTATCTGTTCTTTATACAGTTTCCAAAGGATTTTTTAATAGACATTACAGTATATGGCAACATGGCTGATTTCCATGACAATATGGGACTCGTAATGGAGCAGAGAGAAGTCTTTCTGAATAGCGCTACATTCTCTAAAATGTCACCCGGCTTTTATGTGTTTGAGTTTGTTTTCCCAAAGTCTCCCGAGGCTGTGTGACACCATGCTATCAAAGGAGTCCTGCCTTTGTACATCCCACTGTCTCTGCTCTTCATGTGCTTTCCTTCCTTTGAACAGTACCTATCCTGTGCTCTAAGGCAGACAGTTAATATGTACGGTAATATCGGGACACCTTTCTTTTCATTCTTTCAAATTTCACATGCCTACGTTGGCGCTACATTTATGGCAGCCTGTATTCTGTGGATAGACTGCTTATAGAGCTGTTCTGCTCACTACACAAACGGTTAGATGCTTTGATATAATAATGCACAGAGCATCGCATTCAGTCATGCCCTCAGTAAATGCATTAGAAGATTAATGCACCTGTTGTGGTCCATATAAGTTTCTTAAAAAGGTGGACAAGACAAATTATTCAACCCAATTCGCTTTAACTATGTTTTGTTTTTGTTTTTTTGCTTGATATAAAAACTTGACAGCCAGTCTGAATACTTATTGGCAGTAACTGGACTTTCTCTTGTAAGCTTGGACATTTAGGCTTCAGAATTCTATTGCCTTAAGTGGGTGATTCTATTTAAACTTTCTTAAATTTAAACAAGTGCAAAAATCTGGAAAACCTCTTTAAATTTCTGAGACAGGAAGCAATGGATGGCTGCCGTATTAGCACACGTAGGACTATTTTCTTGGTCACTCGGATGGCCTTCCCGGTTCTCATCAGCGGTATATCACAGTAAGGCCAAAGGCACATGAGCAAGTTCAATGCGATAAACTCGCAGCGTGTCAGTGAGAGATGCCGTCCTGGCCTCGCTCCTCTTTACAGGATCGCACAGGAGTATACTAATGCTGTGTAACCCTGAGAGTCCTGAAATCTATTGTATTGCACCAACATAAAGCTGTCAGCGTAATACTAAAGATTCCAGAACTGTAACGATTACACAGCATTATAAATCTGTATAATGCTGTGCGATCCTGTCAAGAGAAGTCAGGACGGGAACTCACACTGACACACGCTGCGAGTTTATCACATTGAGCTCGTCGGTGTGTCTCTGGCCTTAATCTGCCAATACACGTTAGGTTAAAGAGCATCTGTCAGCAGCTTTGTACCTATGAAACTGGCTGACCTGTTGTATGTGCACTTGGCAGCTGAAGGCATCTGTGTTGGTTCCATGTTCCCATTGCTCCTAGAGGTTAATTTGCTTATATTAAAACCCACAGCCTCTTCCTAGACCAGTGACGTCACCGTACATCAGTCACATGGCCTAGTCACAGCTCAGCCACATTCAAGTCAATGTGGCTGAGCTGCAGTGCTAAGCACTGCCACTATACAATGTACGGCGTTGTGCTTGGAAAGCTGCTGGGAGACGGCTGCGCTCACCAGAGCTTCCGTGGGCACGACAGCTCCCTCAAAGAGCTGATTGGCAGGGGTGCCTATCGGAGGATAGGTCATCATTATCAATTCCTGGATAACCCCTTTAAGGTCAGATCTGAGCAATTTTGTGTATGGAGCATTGAGCGGTTAATCGGATCCTTTGATCTGCCGGGGATAAACATCAGAAGTGCTTGGCAGTGAGATTTATGTTTCTCTCTCCTCTTTTGGAGAAAGTATTAGTTGAGTGTCCATGTTTGAGAGGTCTGGGGAGAGAGAACCGTACAATCTCTCTCACTAATAGAATATTTGTCTGTTCAGAGTGAAAGATGTTTTATGATCAGAAGCTAAATGCTTATTTGTCAGTCAACTGTAGCATTCATCCTAATGTATAGATTGAAATGTTTGAAATTGAAATACTTTTTTTGTAAACCATTTAAAAATAAGAAATGCTGGGAAGTGAAGATAAATGGCGACATCCAACTTGGCTTTGAACAGAAGTCAATAAAGTTGGCCACCTGGGACATAAATGTACAGAATGGGATTTTTACCAAGAAGGTCTAGCAGTTCATCCTAAGACATGAGCAATTAGCAGTTAGGTAAATCTCTGGAAGGACACTTTATGTGTAATCTAATCTTCATGAAAGGCATCCTAACCAATAAGGAATGTCTGGTTTAACAAGCAAGACACATCATTTTACAGTGCCTTGAACAGGTGGCTTAAACAACCATGGTCATTGATGGGAATAGCATGATACTGTCATCCCAAGTATTGGAAAAATGTTGTAACCCACAAAGTACCGTCGTTAAGGATATGTATGATTCACAATAGAGTATAATAGTTGACATATGATTACTTCAGACTTTTTTTTTTCTTCTTGTGAAATGTTGCCAAAATGTCATTACCACTGTACAGGATGAGAGGTTGGACTGTTGCATGTAAGGATTACTGCTACTATGGTGCTGGCACCAAGAAGGTTTGATGATTGCAATATCTATTGTTCAGAGACTTAATCGCTAGTGGCCACACCCAGGTTGTACACTCAGTACATGTCACTTGATGATGACTGCATTATTAGTAGTGGAAGTATAATTTATGCACAATAATGCATTTCCTGACAAAGGTTCGCAGCAATATATAGAACTGAAGAACAAATTCCTTTAAAGAGGTTGTCTCACCTTAGACATTGCTAGGATGTGCCACCATCTCTGGGACCTGCTCCTATCTCCAGAACGGGCCCCTGAAAGTGAAGGAGAGCGCACTGCACATGCACTGTGTGCTCTCTATTCATTTCTATGGGTGGTCCGAAAATAGCCAAGTGAGCGGGCCACTGCTCTGTTCACCTCTATGGGACTGCTGGAATTGGTTGAGCCACCGCTAGGCTATTTTGAGAATTCCCATAGAAAGAAATGAAGGGTTCAATCAGGGGGTCCCATTCTGGAGATAGTAGCGGGTCCAAGAGGTGGGACCTTTAGTGGCACATCCTAGCAATGTCTGAGGTGAGACAACCCCTTTAAATGTAATGGTCATAACATTGTATAAATTAATTAATTTCTAAAGTCTTACCTATAGTGAGTATTCCAACAGAGTTTAATCATAAAACCTCAACAAAAACGTTCAATGCCTAAAGGTGGCCATGTTGATGTTTCCTATGTATGCTGCAATGTGGTCATTGACCAGTGTTATAGTTATATAGTAATACCTGTATCCCAATATCCATTATGTGAGTTGATTATTATTCAATCATTAAAATTATTTATGTTTTTTAATTGCAGGAGAAGATGAAAATGAGGGAAATGTGATGGTGCTGAGCTACCCCCAGTATTGCCGATATCGGTCCATTTTGAAACGTATCCAGGCCAAACCTTCCTCCGTTTTGGCTGACCAGTTTGTTCAGGCGCTAGGTGGAATTCCCATAATCAACAAGAACACAAAGATCCTTTACTGTCGGGACACTTTTGACCATCCCACCCTTATAGATAATGAAAGTGTATGTGATGAATTTGGTAAGTCATCCTGTAACAAATCACACATGGTCTACTCTACTGTATATGGAGAAGATGTTCCATACCGTGGTTTCTGTTGGTGGCAATAATAATGAAAGTGATGTAGGGGCGGTAAAAGTTAAGTACAGTTTTTCGATTGAACGGCTTTGTTCTAAGTAAATGGTTTTGCTCATCATCAGACTGTAGAAAATGTGTGAACTCTCTTCACTCTTTCTTATTAAATGCAATTATAGTCCTTAAAGGGAACGTGTCATCTCAAAAATGCATCTACACCCGCCAGCAGTACCTCGTAGTAGCCCGCAGCCTGTTAATAATCATATGTTTCATCCTGTTGTCCGATGCTGCGTAAGTTAAAAAACCGGTTAGGGGGCGTGGTTAACTTGACTTGAAGCAAGGAGGCCGCTGCCCCCTTGACTTCAAGCTGGCCGGCACTATAGTGCTGATGGAGAATAAAACTGCGTTTTTTGAACTTACGCAGCATCAGACAACAGGATGAAACATATGATTATTAACATTAACAGGCTGCGGGCTACTACGAGGTACTGCTGGCGGGTGTAGATGCATTTTTGAGGTTACAGGTTCCCTTTAAAGTAAATGCTTGTAGCTAGGCTTATTGTGTGCCATGTTTTTATGGTTGTACAACTATAGCCAAATTCTGCATAAATACATGCATATGTGTGAAGTAAAGTCTTTTCCCCTGTGAGGTGCAATTAGTGGCAACCTGGGACACCTATCTGAATTATAAGGGCATCTCTTTTTTCCCAATGGTTTAATCATTGCACAGCCGGATTATGTTTGCCCTTGGAACAAATATAATTTCTCTGTGTTAGAGGCCCCAGAAGTTGGCTACGGTTATAGGTGAAATAAATTTCATGTTTAAGGCTAGTTTCACAGTAGCGCTAAACAGTTTCGTCAGGCTGTTCCTGAGCTTTCCTTCTCTGACTGGGTCCCAGTGGTCTGATCGGAGGCCACTGCAGTCAACCCTGGAGACCTAGGAAGAACTCCAGCACTGTAAGTACAGTAATCCTGGTCTTAGGGTACAGCCTGTGCCATAGAGACACCAAACATAGGCCCTGATTTATCATACCGTCACTCCAGAATTCTGGCTTTAAAAAGTTGCATTTTTACATTTTTACACCACTCACTCCAGTTTTGTATTGTGGGTAGAATAGTGGTTGTGGTTAGCTATGTTAATGGTTTTCACTCCAGATTTATCATTGAGACTTTTTTTTTTTTTTGTAAGTCACAATCTCACTCCGGTAGGAGGGTGGAGTAGGAAAACTGGAGGAGCTTTTCTAGACAAAAGTGTTAGGTCTAAGGATAAGACAAATTTATCAAGTAACATGAGGCATTTGATTAACTCGCTTGTGCAAAAAGTTTGCCACTTTTTGCACCTTTACACCACTCACTCTAGTTTTGAAATATGGGTGGGAAAGTGGCTGTGGTTAGCTACATTAAAGGGAGTCTGTCACCACATTTTAGCATGTTAGACCGTTAAAATAGGGTTATGTGATCCAGCCAGAACATAAAAACGATACCTTTGTGGTAGAAAACTGACTTTTCTTTTTGCCGAAAATGAAGTTATAAGATTATGTTCTGAGCCCTCTCAAGTGCCCAGGGCGGTCTCTCAATCCTCGGAGCCCCAGGCAGGCACCTCCTAAACGGCTCATAACCCCGCCCTCCGTGCGCCTCTGCCCGCCCGTTTACTCCCCTCCCCCGTCCTTTTCCACTGCGGCTGTGCGGTCCAAATCGTAGCGGGCGCATGCGCAGTAGGTATTGCGATGCCCTGCCAGGAGCGGGCATCGCATTGCGCATGCGCCCGCTACGATTTGGACCGCACAGCCGCAGTGGAAAGGGACAGGGGAGGGGAGTAAACGGGCGGGCAGAGGCGCACGGAGGGCGGGGTTATGAGCCGTTTAGGAGGTGCCTGCCTGGGGCTCCGAGGATTGAGAGACCGCCCTGGGCACTTGAGAGGGCTCAGAACATAATCTTATAACTTCATTTTCGGCAAAAAGAAAACTCCGTTTTCTACCACAAAGGTATCGTTTTTATGTTCTTGCTGGATCACATAACCCTATTTTAACGGTCTAACATGCTAAAATGTGGTGACAGACTCCCTTTAATGAGTTTGACTCCAGATTTATCATTAAGACTTTTTTTTAAAGTTGCAATCTCACTCCAGTAGGGTGGGGTAGGAAAACTGGAGTAGTTCTTTTACATTAAATTGTTAAGTTTAGGGCTAAAAAACATTTTTTCCAACGACATGTGACATTTGATAAATGTAGACTGAAGCAAAACTGACTTCAAATTGTCCCCTCATGATAAATTCTCACCATAATGTACTAGCATACAAGAATATGCTAATCCGTTATAAGTTAAAAAAAAAAATACAGCAATTCCTTAATGGGATTATATATTTTTTTTAAAAAGCTTGCAAAGAATAATAAGTGATTATTTCTCATAAAATAACTTTTATTGCGCACATTTTACATAATAGCAAAAAATTCGGAACTTACTCAGTATCCACTTTACTGAAAAAACCTGAACAACTCATTTAACAGGTTATTCAGCGTGAAATAAGTACAGTATAAACAATGAAGTTAAAAAAAGCAGTGTCAAAGTTGTTTTTTCTGTATTTGTAGGAAACAAAAAAAATGTATAGCCTAGTCTGCAGTGTAATCTGAAGTCAACGTGTTATATAGCAAGAGGAGCTGAGCAGATTTATGTCTATATATATAAAGATGAAATATTATCTGTGTTTTATGTCTATATATATATATATATATATATATATTTACGGAAATTATTCGATAAAACTCATAATTTATACATTTATATCTTTTTCACACTAAAGGAAAACGTGTCGGCCTGTGTAAACTCCCGTGGTCCAGGCCACCGGAAAGCCCGGCACTTTTTCCTATAGTGTGCAGGCACGACCACTGCTGCTCAATTGCAGGCTGGTTGTAACCATGGAAACGAGAAGTGTATAATGTGATGGAAAAATTACTCAAGCCAGCAAAGGAGACAATATGGACAATCACAATACATTAGCAAGTGCCTTGTATTAACTTTCTCTACATGACAAATGCCATTTGCTGAAGTAAAACAACCCCTTTAAATGGAATCCATCACCAGTTTTATGGTGTCCTAACTAAGGGCAGCATATACCAGTGACAGATCCCCTTAGCAGAATGCTGGGTCACTTTCTTTAATTGAGCCATTTTGCTAAAATCTTGTATTGAACATCTCCAGCGCACGTCGAACAAGTCCTGATATTCATGAGCTCCTGAATCTCCCCGCCCAACTGCTGCTGATTGACAGTTTTTTCCATAAGAATCAGCAGCAGGTGGGCAGGGAGAGCCAGGAGCTCATGAATATTAGGACTTGTTTGACGTGTCCTGGAGATGTTCAATACAAGATTTTAGCAAAATGGCTCAATTAAAGAAAGTGACCCAGCATTCTGCTAAGGGGATCTGTCACTAGTATATGCTGCCCTTAGTTAGGACACCATAAAACTGGTGATGGATTCCCTTAAGTCAGAAAAAACAGAGATATAAATTTTAAAAATCGCAAATGTTACTGAATCTTTTCCCACAAAAAATATATACCAAGGGGGGCTGTGACTCTTCGAAAGTATCTAGGACTATCAAAAGAGCAACAGAGCTGTCATGCCATTATCCCAATTCTACAGCTGCTATTATAAGGATTACCTTCAGATAACATCTTCCCCTCACAGCAACAGTAAACTGAGAATGGATTACCTATCTATTTGGGAGGTCTTATCTTATTTGTGCTGACTGCTACAGAAGGACTATATTTAGTATTTCATTTTTAATGGCATAGTACTGCCAAAATGAAAAAAAATGCAGCCAAAAATTTAGTGTCCCATAAATACCTTTATCCGCAAAAACGTTATTAGCCGTGTAAACATTCCATAAAAATTACATTTTCTTTCTTGTTTTCTTGATGTCTCTACAGTAACAGCGTTACATATAATCCATCTTTTTTCTAATAAATTTGAGCACACGCTCTGTGTGGGGATCCGATCTGAACATATTGATTCCCCTGAGCACGAGCTAGCACAACATGCCCTTGCATTGCCGAAACACGATTATATCTAGCATGCTAATTCTCCAAATAATTATGGAAGGAATCATGTATGAATGCCAAATGGTATTATTAAAACTATTTATAGAAGGTGTTTTTATTTTTTTTACAGCGATATTACCTGTGATTAAAATATGATGAGGTTTTGTGTTGTATAAATCTCATAGGTCCCCTCAGATAGAATTAGAAGACTGTATTGTACAATATTACTATTTCTTTACGCAGTCTGTATGTTTTACTTTCCAATTATTATTCTCAGCTGCTTCTTTATAATGCCTGGGTAATTAGTTTAATGTGATAGATTGTTGCCTGATTCCTCAGTTTGATAAAATACTGTGTGTAAGCAAAATTATGATTAAATATTTTTGTTTGTTAGTAATAACCATCATAATTATCCAGCACTAGGCTGTAAATATCGTTAGGCTTAAGTATAAAATTGTCGTGGTGGGAAACTGCATTATTTAGTCATGTTAGATGGGGGTGTATACATGTGCTTTATTTCTCTGCTCTGATATTTAAAAGGGTTTTCTGACATTTTAAGGGCTCATGCACACAACTGTTGTTTGGGTCCGTGTCCGAGACGCAAAAAGTGCAGACACTTCAGAGGGGCCACAAAAGATGTTGATAGCACTCCGTGTGCAGACTACATCCGTTGCTCCTTTTCATGGCCCCGCAAAAAATAATAGATGTCGTATTCTTGTCTGTTGTGTGAACAACATTTCTATCATAGGCCGCCCGGTCCGTAAATTGCGGAACCCACATGGCCAACATCCGTGTTTTGCAGATCTGCAATTTGCGCACCGAAGGCAGCAGCGCTCACAGCTTACAGCTCACGAAGCACAGTGCCGTACATTATATAGTGGCTGTGCTTGGTATTGCACTCAGCCCCATTCACTTGAGTGGGGCTGAGCTTGCGCCTAGGTCACATGACCGATATTTGTGATGTCACTGGCCTAGGAAATGCAGGGAGAAGGCTGTGGTGCCCACAGGAGCGCCACCACCTTCTCAAACAGCTGATTGGTGGGGGGTCCCCGGTGTCTGCCCCCCACAGATTAGATATTGATGACCTATCCTGAGGATAGGTCATCAGTATTAAAATGTCAGAAAATCCATTTAAGACATTTTTTACAACATGATGTATTGTATATATCTATAAACATGTAGATGTTGTATGCGGCCTCTTGTAACATGTCCCCGGTAGGGGCATCTGTCACACATCAACGTATAGACACCATATACACTTTTGTTTTATGAATATTGTACGGAATAGCGTAGTCTCCTGCTGATGTGAGCTTTTATTTTAGTTTTTTTATGACGGAGAGTGGGGCGCCAAAATAAATCTCTGCACAGGTTGCCATCTAACCGTGTGGACCAGCTCAGCAGAGATATAACGTACACTATTTTAGCCTCTGGTGGGCTCATGGAGCCCCATGGATATACTTGGCGTGTACATCAGGAGCTTTTCTCTGTGTACACTCAAAGCTGTACATATCTATGTGTGACAGTGGTCCATCAGATTATAGCATTTTTCAACCTAAAATATCCTTTAGTGACCCATCCTAAACTGAAAACCACATTCAACTCCGTGGCATATGCATTTCAAAGATAAAATGCCTGTGATTGGAGTTGGACACACCAGTTAGCACATTACACTTGGATAAATGTAAGAGTACGGCTACACGGTGACACTGGTCGTAGCCAGGATTGCAGGGGCATTACAGTATAGCTGTGATCCCATATAAATTAATGGGGTCACAGCGCGAGTCGCATGTGTAGGCCTGACTGCAAACCCTGAATCTCAAAAAATCCAGCTGAGTTGGGTTTTTACAATTCAGGGGTCGCAGTTGCTGCATTTCTATGGGATCACTGCTATACTGCAGTGATCCTGCAATTCTGGCCACGACCAGTGTCACCATTTAGCCGTATCCTAAAGCCAGTCACTGGATTCTGTATTGCTGAAGTGTGTGTACCAGTACTGTACTGCTTTCTACCTATGCTTCATATACTGTACTGCTGTCCACCAGTACTATATGTACTATACTACATGCATTGTACTGCTATCTAGCTGTATATCATGTACTGTACTGCTCTCTACATGTATTACATATACTGTACTGCTCTCTACCTGTACTCTGTGTACTGTACTGCTCTCTACATGTACTATATGGACTGTACTATTCTCTAACCATGCTTCATGGACTGCACTGATATATACTTATGCTGAATGCAGTTTGCATTGTGAAGTACTTTCCCCAAAGTAAATCTGGATGTACAGTAAGTTTATATTCCTGTAAACTACTCTATAAAGATGTCAGGCTATTTGGACTAGACCAATTGTAATTTAGCAACTAATATACTTTAATTTATAGTAAAATAAAAGGTCAACTTCTCAAGTAAACTTGAGAAAATATTTTTAACATGTATTATGTAGATAAAATATAAGATAAGATAGCAGCAAACAGAATAAACACATTCTCAAATGGAAAATGATTTTGGGCCTGACTAGTAAAGGTCAGGAGGATTAGGAAAACCTATTCAATTATTATTTTAGGAATTGTTTATGTATGGTTGTTTTTTTCTGTCTGTCTCCACTTTGTAATAGATACTTTACAACAAGGACAGTGTCAGATCTCTCTCACTACTGTAGATGTCCATACTGGCTTAGTTTCAGAGCTTATATCGGGCATTAGCAATATGGCGAAATCCAAAAGTCAGATGTGGAGTTTTCACAGATTTGCCACAGATTTCACCCTATTCTTTGTAAAGGGTAAAATCTACTGCTTAAATTGAAATGCTGTGGATTTAACCTATTAGTGACTGCCAATACGTGTTTTTACGGTAGCTTTAAACCTGCACAGATGCCTTTTTACGGCCGGGCACAGGTATCTTATGCTGAGTGGAGCGGGTGTCCATCTGTCTAGTGACAGGCAGGCACCTAGGACAGATTATCTGACAGATATTCTGACTAATCATTGGTTTTATGGCCGTTTACACACACAGATCTTTTGTTATACACACCAACTATTGGTCTGAATGGACAGAAATTGATAATCTGTTGGTGTAATACAGCCAGTGTTGGAGAAACATCTGATCCTGGCTGTTTAATTCCTTAGAATCTGCAATCAATAGGAACCACAGCATTTAAGAAGGTTTCAGAGGGTATTTAGGATCCGGCTACGCAATGGCATCCCGTGAATGCATTTGTGGGCTTCCAATGCCTTTACATGACAGCTGGGAGTCTAATGAAGTTCCCCATGTCTTTTTTCTGTAAATGCCTAATAGATTGCCTTTTTTATTTTTTTACTTATAAGCCAGCCAAAAAAAAAATGGAATAAAAATGTAATCAAAATGTATCCAAAAATAGTATCAATGAAAACCACAATTTGTTCCTCAAGAAATTAAGCCCAGGCACAGATCTGTCAAAAAAAAAAAAGAAAAATGATTGATCTTGGGATGTGGTGATCCAAAAATCGTATGTTTTTTTTTTAAAAAATGGGTTTTTATTGGGCAAAAATAATAAAACATTTTTTAAATTAAACATTTGAAATTAAAAAAAATACTGACCTTGAGAATAAAGTTATTATATTATTCATGGAAAAAATGAACATCGCAAAATAAAAAAAAGTCAGTGGCAGATTTGCCGGTTTTTTTTCTGTTCACCCCCAGAAAGACTTGATAAAAGTGAGTACCCCAAAATGGCTCTATAAAAAATTACAAGTTTTCCCAGAACAAACAAGCCCTCATACGGCTAGCTCTTGAAATGGGACTTTTGGGATTTTTTTTTAAATACCATCCACTTTGCTACCTCTGTAAACACTGTGGATTTTCTACATGCAATTCCAAAGCAGAAAATGTGCAGCATATATGCCCCATATGAACACTATGCATGTATGGGTTCAAAATGATCTAGTCCAAAACTGTGCCATGAGTTATCATGGTGTTTAGCCATTCTGTATATCAGAACCTTCTACATAATACGCATTCTGACTGCAGGGGAAATATCTTGTCAGATGATGCCCTCCCTCTAGCTCAGGGGTGCACAACGTTTCCTGGTTGGGGGCCACATTGCCAGACTGAACCAATGACGAGGGCCGAAATTAAAATTTAAAGGTGTTTTAACAACTGAAATACTGTATTTATGGTATATTGAACACACATTATATAACATTAATGTCTAGTTACACTTCCAGGACTCCCATTTAATGGAAGCATACATGAAAAATACATGTGAGCAGCCACAAGACATAGGCATACATGTCTGTTACCAGATGGTTGGGGGCCGCACAGAATGGTATAAAGGGCCGCATGTGGCCCCCGGGCCGCAGGTTGTGCACCCCTGCTCTAGCTGATTGCCAGGGGTTAGAGAAGCTGGAGCAGAGATGATCTCTGTGTAGGTTTCCATTTAAATAGGTGCATGTATGAAATTAGTTGGGAAAATAGTGTGATACCTACCTCTAGACACCAAAAGGGACAACAATATAGGTACAGTGCTTTTCAGGTTTCTTTCACATTAAAGCGGTATTCCAAGTTATTTTGTTGTTCTTTGTATGTTTCTAACTAATCAAATGTAACAGCTTTACCATGCACTTACTGCATCTGTAGTTGCTCCTTTCTCATATTTCACTGAGGGTCACATGACCTGTGATGTCAGCTTTTCTCCCTGCTCTGATAATGTTTCGGTGCACAAGCCTGTAAGAGCAGATGTGTTTCTATACACAAGATGTCACTGTGGTGGCCACGCCCCCTTCACTGCCGTCTGCTGCTGTCTGCTCCCTCCCTGGAATCTTAACCCCTTTAGCTGCACAGACTCAGGGCTGAAGGCTTTACTGAGTAGCTGCAGACAGTGAGGAGACAAATGATGGGCACAGGAGCTGACAGAGGAGTTCTGCAGAGCATTGCACAACAGGTAGGGGGAAGATCCTGTGTGTATCAGCAGTGTCATTGTACAGCTGGGACTTGTAGTCCTACTCATACAACATGCTGCTGAGTCTCCCAGCAGTCAGACATGTCACTCAGGGCAGAATTATTCACTCCGTTAGCAGTGCAGGAGGAGGTGCAGAGATTGTTGGAGGTAAACAAAGAGGAGAACCAGAGAAATGAGAAAATAGAAATTTTGTTTACCTAAAACTTGCTTAGCTCAGTTATATATTGCTGCCCATCAGATTTACAGTGCTTTATATATTTTTTTTCATAATGCGGACAACCCCTTTAACGTTAGGATTGTCTGTCAGACTGTTCCCTTGCCAGATCCGTACTAACGCTAACACACGTGCTGTGGTTCTTGTCCGGCCGCCTTTTGGCATGTTTGCCGTGCTGCGGCCGCATTTCCGACCCATCCGAATTATAGTTAAAGGGGCCAAAGTGGACTTCGGCAGAACACGTGTGCTAGCATTAGTACGAATCGGGCAGGCTATTCCCAAACTTAACGCTAATGTGAAAGAAGCCACACTCTCCTTTCATAGACCCCTGAATGACATCTATTTGGATATGACATGTTTTCTTCTCTACATTGATGCATGATGATGTTTTTTACATTACTTAAATAGAACTCTGATGGCGGCCCATGTTGTCAGGGGCATAACCAGGGCTAATATAGCTAAAGATCTGCATATTAATGTCATCCGGGCTTTTGGTAGGAGCTAAGGAAGTTTAGGATATGGAGGAGGAAAGTACAACTTCAGAGGGAAACACCTTAATGTTTTTATTGTATTGTCATTTATTCCCGCCACATGTAAAATCCTGTTCTGTATCTTCAGTCGTCTATCTGAGGCAATAACATTTTCTAGCTTGGAGTAATATTACTGTACATTTCTTCACATAAGCATTTTGTTGCATGAAAAATGTGCTCCACTAATGCTGTTCATTTCCTAACCCATTTGTGTATGTTGCAACTCCAGCCCCTGACGCTTACTGGTACATTTTTATAATCGAATAGGGAACATATTTACATAGTATTTACTGGTAAGAAAACCTCATTCCACTGGCCTGTACAGCGATATTGCTGTTAATGGCAAAAATATTGTTTACGGTATTGTGCAATTTCTGTCTGAAGCTTTGAAATGCAAATATAAATGTCTTCCTTTTTATTTACTGGTACATTACTTAGAATGACTGTTTCTGCATACTTTAGGCATGAATAATTCCCTTCACAAAATGACTGTTTCAGAAACCACATTTGCTTCTCATTCTGCTTCTCAACACCCACTCACAATAATTGTCTTTTGTAGCAGTTTTTTTTGTCCTTGTGTTTAAGAATATTTCAGATTGAAAGTCTGTAGATGGGATTACACAGAAAATGAGCGCCTATTCTGAAATATTATCACTTTACAATTATATAGGCTGTAATGGATTATTTTAACAAACTGAAGAAAATGACAAATGTCAATATTATAAAAACTTTGGGGGGCATTTTTCAACACCTGTTTTTTTTTTTTTTTTTTTCCGCCGGTCTTGATTCCCACTGCGCCGCTGGAGGATGCGCCAAAGTTGTGTAGAGGAGCAGGTCTCTCATACATTTGTGATATTTTTCTACTGGCCGTGCGACGGGCTTAAATTTACAGCAGCCTCCTAGCTGCCATAGATTTCTGTCTTTTTCACTACAGAAAATTGGCATGAATAAAGATATAAATGTGGCAGGCCTGCTTCTTCGCCCTCGCCATGCCCCCTATTCTTATCACTTCAGAAAAGTGTCATGAAGGTGGAAAAGTTGCAAATTTTTCTGCAGAAATAGCGTGTTTTTAATGGCACAAAAGTAATACTTTATACAATAAAGAACATTGTATAGCGCCAACATATGCCAAAGCGCATAGGTCTTTACCAAATCTCAGGAACCTGAAGGCTCATACAGTCTGGTGTTTTAGGTTGGCCATTCACATTTACAGCCTTTACGCATTAACCTGTGTGTGCTCGGAATGGGGAGATGCTTCTGGTGGTGGCTTGTTTTCCTGAGAACTCAAGGATCAGGCATGTTAAAATCCAGCAGCCCAATCCTCATGCCTGACACCTGCCATCGGGGGAGAGTCGGGAGGCCCCCATACACATTAGATCATCAGCCAGTCCCATCAAAATTTAAGTCTGTCCAATATACACGCCTTTATTAGGCATATTTCAGACGCAGATGGCGGTGCAAATAACAGCTAACTTAGCCCCGCTCATGCCGGTTCTAAAATTGTGGGCGGGTAAGGGGTAGGCCGGCAGACCCGTCTCATTCACCGTTTTCTACGCCTGTTTTAGGTGTAGAAATTGGTCTAAATGTAAGGCAGCAAGGAAGCCGTCTTACATTTGGAACTGGCACTGGATGTGCCGAAGTTATGTAGCGCCCTGCACCGCCAGCACAGGGCCTTTATTAATAAATGTGCCCCTAAATGTGTATGACCAGCTTTACATGCACATGGCAGTGTAGTTTATGCAGATTTTCCATGTAGATTTTCACATGGATTTTGCTGCATTTCTGCACCAAATTCGCACCAAAACCTGCATGTCTCATTTGTGGATTTTTTCAGTTTTTGATGTGATTTTAATGCAAAGGGTGAGATATGGACAGAAGATCCGCACAAACAATTGACATGCTGCGGTTTTCAAAATCTGCTCCAAAGGTCAATTTTTGAACCCTGTAGATGAGATTTTAAAAATCTCACATAAACACCATGTGCATGTGACCTTACAGTACAGTAGGCCGCACTTTATGTATGGTATGTATGGTTAACCCCTCCATCAGCCTTACTCTTGTTCCTCCCTTTGTGTCCTCCCCTCCCTCTACAGCCCTTACATATGTACACATGCTGTTCACTGTATAACTATGTGAATATTCCCTTTAGAAAGCCCGCTGTGCCTACAGGTACATCTGGTCCTGTGCTGGGTGCACCTGGTTGCAGCTTGACACTCTTGAATAAAAGAGGTCTAGCATCAGCCTAGCACCTTCTTAGACGGGGCTTCTTTCTGTCTGCTGGTCAAGAATGTTATGCTGGGAGATTCACAGGCGATAATTTGATCTATATGTCTATCCGTCTGCCACTAGTGTATATACGTCATTTTCAGATGTTATGAAGACACACTGACTTCAGGCGGGATTTACACCCTCTTAGTTTCCCAATCACCCCTATAAAATATGATGTACTTTGTTTTTGTTTAGTTTTTTTTTATAAAAAGTATGGATGTAGTTACCTTTATGTGTAGTGGTGACAGATTAGCCTAAGGTGCAGCTGAATGGAACAGGCAAGGCCTGTATTAATAAAAGACTGATATTTATCCAAAGGATTTGTAAAGAGATCAGAGGAATTTAGGCATTTTGTAAATGCTTTTCGAAGAGTAAAGAAAATAATTAGGAAAACTGTTCAAATTTAACTCCACGAGGCCTTGTGACTTTGCCTACAAAGCAAAATTTATGTGAAGCATAATTTATTTTTATTAATGAAGTTGTTATACTTTTACCTACTTTTGCCTTTTCCATCCAAAACCTAAAAGATCCATACATTGATGAATGATAGGTTATAACAGCACAGTTTGGCATGATGTGTATTATGCCAAGAGGGTCTCCCAGAGATAGAGAACCATCTCGCTAGCGCCACCTTCTGGAATTGGCTTCCGACTTTGGGATAGGACCAGGGAAAATAGCCAAGCCTAATATCCATCGGTAGAGAGCTGTTTCCGGGTACTTGCCTCTCATCAATACGTATTAGGATTCTGGCTGGCTAAGTGTGATGCCATGAGTAGCTTAGGCCGGTGTGAATCTCCTTAAAGAGACCAGCTGTGTGTCAGACCCTCATACACTTTATATTGATGACCTGTCCTTAGGATAGGCTATCAACATCTTTTCCCGGAGAACTCCTTTAACAAAATTGGCTTCTTAGTATTCTGAATATTATATCTTTGCCCTGGAACAGTCACAGATTTCAGGCTTTACCCAGAACAGAAAGAGAAGAAGACGACCCCAGAAGTCCCCCAGCATATATAGCAAGGGCAGTGCCCGTATAATAAACAAATATAGGGGGACACCCGAAAGAAAATGACTCGGTACAAGCTCCGAGCATGACGGCAGAAAACAGAAGAAAAGAGCTTAGAGTACCATTAATTAGAAAAATATATACGCTTTTATTAAATTCATGATAAAAAACACACATATAGTGAATGCCAAGGACAGGGTAAGGGAGCAGGGGAAAAGAAAACGAGCGCCATCCTGGATGGACACACTGGTCACAACGTATAATGGTCTATCAATAGGGTTACTGCAGATATGGGAAAAACAACTAATAATGTATGGTACAATGACCAACCCATAGGTGCAGACCTGATGAATAATTTATTGTAGAGGGTGAGTGGAGATCAAAAAATGGTCAAACCGCCATGGCTATAGTGCATAGTATATGGTACGAAAAACATAGGTCATACAAGGTGTAGACAGTGTACCAATAGATCAACAATGATGGACCAGGCGAAAGTTTCTTGATCTATTGGTACACTGTCTACACCTTGTATGACCTATGTTTTTCGTACCATATACTATGCACTATAGCCATGGCGGTTTGACCATTTTTTGATCTCCACTCACCCTCTACAATAAATTATTCATCAGGTCTGCACCTATGGGTTGGTCATTGTACCATACATTATTAGTTGTTTTTCCCATATCTGCAGTAACCCTATTGATAGACCATTATACGTTGTGACCAGTGTGTCCATCCAGGATGGCGCTCGTTTTCTTTTCCCCTGCTCCCTTACCCTGTCCTTGGCATTCACTATATGTGTGTTTTTTATCATGAATTTAATAAAAGCGTATATATTTTTCTAATTAATGGTACTCTAAGCTCTTTTCTTCTGTTTTTTACCCAGAACAGGCAGTTTCTCCTGTGCTCATAGTCTCCCCCTACTGAACAATGCATTTTATATGGCATGCCAAGTGCAATGAGGGAAGGGATATTAAAACCTCTATCTTGATATTCTGAATCCAAAAAGTGGTTCTTAGGCTACTTTCACACTAGCGTTCGGGGTTCCGCTTGTCAGTTCCGTTTGAAGGCTCTCACAAGCGGCCCGTACGGCCCCAATACATTCTGAGTCAATGCGGATCCGCCCAGAATGCCTCAGTCTGGCACCGTTTGGCCTCCGTTCCGCTCAGCAGACGGACACCCGAACGCAACTTGCAGTGTTCGGGTGTCCGCCTGGCCGTGCGGAGCCAAACAGATCCGTCCAGACTTACAATGTAAGTCAATGGGGACGGATCCGTTTGAAGTTGACACAATATGGTGCAATTTCAAACGGATCCGTCCCCCATTGACTTTCAATGCAAAGTCTGGACGGATCCGTCTGACTAACTTTCAGACTTAGAATTTTTTATGAAATATAATGCAGACGGATCCGTTCTGAACGGATACCATCTTTTGTATTATAGGAGCGGATCCGTCTGTGCAGACACCAGACGGATCCGCTCCGAACGCAACTGTGAAAGTAGCCTTACCTGTGACACTCATTCAGCCGCTGACCTGACTTACTAGACAGAGTTTTCTTACTCTGTCAGCAATGACTACTATACTATTGCACCCTATAGAGAAGAACGTGAACCAGGGGAGCAGTGCAATATTTATATGTGACCCGAATTGCACTTCAACCATAACAAAGGTAAAGGTTCAGTTACCACGGACTCTATTTGACAGATGTGCCTATAAACCTTTGAGATTGCCCTACTTGAGTGGATATACTGCAAGATGACTCTCTTTTATGCAGACCTCGTGATTGTCCTCGCTCTCTCCTTGTGCCTCGGGCACTGCAGCTCGATGTAGTTCTCTCCAGTTCTGTGAAATGTAATATTCTATACTCCTGGCATTGGTCACTTTGTGGGAAATGATTCTTAATATAAAATTGCGAAATAATATTACACGGTGGCACAAAAGCTGGTACTTTATATTGTCTAGTCTCTTTAGTTCTGCGGTGGTTGGAGTTTTTATCGATGTGCATTTGGAAATGTTGAAAGCCCCCGTACTTGCCGTGTATAGTTGTCTCTATTAGTAATGTTGATGAAAGTAATGTAAGTTAGTCTGTCTGTTCCAGACAAATACATCACCAGCTGAGAAACAAGAGTTGATTGAAGTGCATTTACCAAGGCCCTTCATATTTTACACTGGATTTGTAGGACTAAATGTTCTTTTGCTCCTGAAAACAATTTGCTTTATATTCTGCACCATAAATGTCATTGTTTGGCAGAGGGTGTGATTGTTCATCATGGATATGGAAATTAGATGAAGTATTTAAAGTTTCTCTGAAGGTATGACCCGAGGCCTGGTGTGTATCATTGCATTTCTATGCCCTTATCTATCCGGTTGCTTTTTTTTTACCTGCTTTCAGGTGCACAAGCAGCTGTCAGTTTTTCATTGTAAAGATTTTTATGAAGGCTGACAACATATGATGAATATCTGGTGGTGGCATTCGAGACTCCTTATCATTATGTATGAAAACGGCAGAACATCAACTGCATGGAAGAGATGGTAGTTTTATGTCGAAATTGTGTCTCTTCATCAAACTCAATCATGGAAAGGAAATTTCACTTCCCTTCTGCAAAACGGTTTTCCATTTTGCTTAAAAACACTTCCTTATGCAATATTTAGTTTTTGTTGTATTTTTGATCCAGTTGTTGCCATCACGATATTATTTACCATTTGTAGCTCAAGACAGGGCCGTAACTTTATCTGTTCAGTTATTAAGATGTTTGCTTTTTTGGGGGGTGAAACGTAGTGTTTTTATAGTATGTTTTTTATACTGGGTTAAAATATAATAAAGAAAAGGGGTAAAATTGGTCTGCATGATTAGCATGCAACTGCCATC
This sequence comes from Bufo gargarizans, assembly GCF_014858855.1. Lineage (NCBI taxonomy): Eukaryota > Metazoa > Chordata > Amphibia > Anura > Bufonidae > Bufo > Bufo gargarizans. The sequence continues at coordinate 294,113,942 of NC_058085.1, read as the reverse complement.
TCTGCAAGGTTATTCAGGAATGTCCTAGCACAGATGAACGCAGACCACCCAAACGTGTATAGTTGAGTGGAAGTCAGGAACTAGTTGATGGTTATATTACAGACTCACATATTTACGTGTGTAGACCATTACAACATCTCTGTAGGCATGGTCAAAAGGGTAATAGTTCTGTTTATGGTATCCTGTTTCTTCTACATGTTGTCTGCATTCGGTGTCGCGGACCTGGAGCTTTTTCGGGAACATTGCCCCTTATAATGAGAGATTTGAGTAAGTTACTAACCGTGCAGATACATGATGTAATCTTCAATATGGCTGAAATGTATCATCAGCGGTAGACATATAAGCGAGTCAGTGTGTCTAAATGCAACATGTCAATTCACTGGGAGTCCTGTGGCTTCATTGAAGCATCAGTGATCATCCAAAAGGTTACATGATGAAAACTTTGTAATCCATCTTTCCACATCGAGTAGGTTCGGGTAAGGAGTGAGGCAGTGGTTTTCCAATGTGGCTTTACATGTCGAACATAAAATCCTTGACTGCAGCATGTGGCCTTCAGGTCCTTGCCGGTGTTTGGGGCTGCACAGTAGAATGCACATATGAGCAGTGCCGTAAGGCCAATATGTAACATGTAGGTCTAGCACTCGTTTATCAATCACTTAAAATTACTTGTGACTTGGCATTAGAGATTTAAGAATGTTATTAGAGAGTATGTTAAATAGGGGTTTCAATAGACAAGCAGCCACAGATTGTGTCTCCCTTGTTATTTTGGCAAAATATCTGCAGGCTGCGAGCTGCTAATGATATCTGTCGGTCTTTTTTTCTTTTCAACAGAAAAGACTCTCATATTTTTTTCCCTCATGAGATTTGAGGACAGTTTTCACTGGGATTTCCTGGTTTATAAAATTTTGGGCCAAGAGCAAAGAAGTTGGCAAGAATTCATATTCGGGATATACAGACGTGGACAAAATTGTTGGTACCCTTTGGTCAATGAAAGAAAAAGTCACAATGGTCACAGAAATAACTTTAATCTGACAAAAGTAATAATAAATTAAAATTCTATAAATGTTAACCAATGAAAGTCAGACATTGTTTTTCAACCATGCTTCAACAGAATTATGTAAAAAAATAAACTCATGAAACAGGCATGGACAAAAATGATGGTACCCCTAGAAAACACAGAACATAATGTGACCAAAGGGACATGTTAATTCAAGGTGTGTCCACTAATTAGCATCACAGGTGTCTACAACCTTGTAATCAGCCATTGGGCCTATATATATGGCTCCAGGTAATCACTGTGTTGTTTGGTGATATGGTGTGTACCACACTCGACATGGACCAGAGGAAGCAAAGGAAAGAGCTGTCTCAAGAGATCAGAAAGAAAATTATAGACAAGCATGTTAAAGGTAAAGGCTATAAGACCATCTCCAAGCAACTAGATGTTCCTGTGAGTACAGTTGCACATATTATTCATAAGTTTAAGATCCATGGGACTGTAGCCAACCTCCCTGGACGTGGCCGCAGGAGGAAAATTGATGACAAATCTAAGAGACGGATAATCCGAATGGTAACAAAAGAGCCTAGAAAGACTTCTAAAGAGATTCAAGGTGAACTTCATGCTCAAGGAACATCAGTGTCAGATCGCACCATCCGTCGTTGTTTGAGCCAAAGTGGACTACATGGGAGACGACCAAGGAGGACACCATTGTTGAAAACGAATCATAAAAAAGCAAGACTGGAATATGCCAAACTACATGTTGACAAGCCACAAAGCTTCTGGGAGAATGTCCTGTGGACAGATGAGACAAAAATCGAAGTTTTTGCCAAGGCACATCAGCTGTATGTTCACAGACGAAAAAATGAAGCATATCAAGAAAAGAACACTGTCCCTACTGTGAAACATGGAGGAGGCTCTGTTATGTTCTGGGGCTGCTTTGCTGCGTCTGGCACAGGGTGTCTTGAATCTGTGCAGGGTACAATGAAATCTCAAGACTATCAAGGAATTCTAGAGAGAAATGTACTAGCCAGTGTCAGAAAGCTTGGTCTCAGTCGCAGGTCATGGGTCTTGCAACAGGACAATGACCCAAAACACACCGCTAAAAACACCCAAGAATGGCTAAGAGGAAAAAATTGGACTATTCTAAAGTGGCCTTCTATGAGCCCTGACCTCAATCCTATTGAGCATCTTTGGAAGGAGCTGAAACATGCAGTCTGGAAAAGGCACCCTTCAAACCGGACACAACTGGAGCAGTTTGCTCATGAGGAGTGGGCCAAAATACCTGCTGAGAGGTGCAGATGTCTCATTGACAGTTACAGGAAGCGTTTGATTGCAGTGATTGCCTCAAAAGGTTGCGCAACAAAATATTAAGTTAGGGGTACCATCATTTTTGTCCATGCCTGTTTCATGAGTTTATTTTTTTACATAATTCTGTTGAAGCATGGTTGAAAAACAATGTCTGACTTTCATTGGTTAACATTTATAGAATTTTAATTTATTATTACTTTTGTCAGATTAAAGTTATTTCTGTGACCATTGTGACTTTTTCTTTCATTGACCAAAGGGTACCAACAATTTTGTCCACGTCTGTATATTGTATATAGGTGTTAACCTATTTTAGGCCGGTTTCACACTTGCATTTTGGTTTCCGGCTTTGAGATCTGGCAGAAGATTTCAAAACCAGACCAAAATGGTTCTGTTTGATGAGTGCACATCTTTATGTATCCATTCCATTAGGATGCGGTTGTGTTGCATCAAAACCGGATAAACTGGATTCGGCACTAAAATCATTGTAAGTCAATGGGTGACTAGATCCTCTAGCGAATTGCCCGAGATAGCAGATTGCTTGTACTCAGCTATCTCCATCAGGTCATATAGTTGAATGGAGTGGCAGCACGTATGACACCTGCTGATCAAACGGTTATTCTCTATCCTGTGTACAGAGGATAAGTTGTTGCAAGTCCAATACAAAATGTAACTACACTATTTTGTTATCTAAAATAATAGTGGTCTCAAGGCCTCATACACATGGTCATATTTGATGTTTGGTCAGCAAAACATGGATCCTTGAAAAATGGATAGCTTTCGAGTGTATTCCATTTTTTCTCTCCCCCATCAATAGAAGGAGCTAGTCTCATCTGCAAAAGTGAACAAGAATAGGACCTGGGGTGAAATACTCAGATTGGATGCGTGCGTGGCCCCATGGAAATGAATGGATCAGTGCGGTATTCGTTTCTACCCTGAAAATAAATACGGTTATGTGCCTGAGGCCTAGACTAATGCGTCACATGTATGATTCAGGCATCTTTAGTGAACTATGACACATGTTTTGGTTTTGACATGTCTTCAGGATTACATAAATTGAGCATATATGCCTGTGACACCGTGACGTGCATGCTGATGTGTTTGGATTCGGCACTTCACTGCTGCAGCCAATCTCTGTCCTCAGCTGTAGACTCCTAAGGACAGTGATTGGCAGCAGCAGTGAAGTGCCGAATCCAGACATGTCAACACTGCTGTTTGCAAGTAAGCAGCAAGTCGGAGGACCTGACTGGCGCCACAAAGAACTGCGCTGGAAAAATTGGAATTTTAAGACATTCTAGGGGTTGTCTGAGATTAATGCAATTACGTTAGCCAAATAGTGTATAATACAAGATATAATAAAGCAGGATTGATGTTCAGCACATAGACTTTATTTGATATTTTATGATTTATCTCTACATGATGTTTTCAGTATAATAACATTGACTGTGGCGCTCGGAGTCTCTTATAGTGTTAGGATTTGACATATGAGTGACATTAAAGCTTTTAGTGTAATTGGTAGTTTGAAAACAGATCATTTAGTTGACCAGGGATAAATTAAACGTCTGGCCACTGAGGGTTTTCACAAATTCTGGTGTGTCCACTTCTGGTGCTGGATTGCGTTTACTATACCATGATGTACATTGACTTATAAATGTCAACCATTTATACATTTGTAGTAAACATGCTGCACTTTTTTTCAGTTATTTACTGAAGGAACAGTAAACTAGCTAGAGTAACCAGAAAGACACCATTGACCCCCCCCCCCCCCCCCATAAAAACAACAAAAAAAAACACCTGGTTGTCCTGCATTTAATATTTCCCATAAACCTCCCTGCAACATCTAGTGCAGATGTTTTTTGCCCACCAATTTTTTTTTTAACAAAGACTGCGAAACCCCTCTAAAGCGCAAAAAAAATCTCTTTGTGACACCAGCCTGATACTGGATCCACTTAAAGAGGTTGTCCTATGAAACAGATTTTTCAAACTTGTCCCCGGACATGACTATTGCATTTGCGCCACCTGCAGTTAGTTTTTTAAACTTATTTATCAGTCCACCTTGCTGAGGTAGACACATATGCTCAGTTCTATCCTTCAACTGCCACCAGCCATATCTACTGTTAGAGGCTGTGACCGTTACAGGGAGAGAATTGCATGAGTAAGGACCTTCCCTCTGAACTGTGGTAGGTACAGAGTTGCAGCAGAAATGACATGTCTTCTGAAAAAGGACACACCTGAGCTGCTAGCCTGAAATCAATCTAGTAGAGCAATTGGAGAAATAAATGGGGAGATCTCTGGAGGTACATGGCTCTCACGGGAGGTACATGGCTGGGTATAACTTTGTTAGAATGAGATTTTCATGCGCTATATGTGTCCTGATTTTCATTTTTTTAATTAATCATGGGATAACACTTTTAAGTCAAAGTTATTACTTGGAGGTGGCAGATCACGCTTTTATTATTTTTATTGGAACTGTGAGAATGTTCTACGTGTTAAGTGGGTAAATTATGTTTTATTTTTTTTACTTAATATTAATTTTAGTGCTAGGTTGTGGACTTTTAGGCTCTATTCACATTCTATTAACATTTTTACTATTCTAGTATTTTTGACTAACGTCTACGGAGACCTGAAGGACCCCATCATAAGTTAAAGGGGTTCAGTCCGTGTTCTTTGCTATCCATTTAAAGGGTGATCCAACATAAATGATATTGCTCCATTATAAACAGAAGACATGACACTAGTGTGAACGGAGCCTTAATCATTTGTATTTGTAAACAAAAACTAAGGAGAGGCATTAGGCATCTGTACACACTATGTGAAAGTTCTCAGGACCTTTCCAATTTGCCTCACTATTGGTTGGAGTTTCAATGTCACTTTATTATTTGTTTTCTTATTGTTTTCTTACTTTTGTTCTACTGACTCAGGAGCAAAGTATCAGAAAAAGCAAACAGTTCAAGCTGAATTTTAAATATTGATGTATGTGGATGGCTCTTATAGCAGATAGAGCACAATGGTGTCCCCTGGGAACCAAAGAAAAACCTGTACTTCCTTACAGAGTAAGGCTAACACAGTGCTTTTCAGCTGATCTCTTATTCACCCCCTTCAGTTCCTGATCTTTGGATTTACACTGATTCCCTTAGTACATAATTTTGCTAACCCTTCGAGCTAAACAATAGACCAACTACATATTGAAGCAAAATACTGTTGAAGGAACAATGGATTACTTAAAAAACTGAAAATAAGAAGGGATTGTAGCTAGATGGGGTTAAAGCGGTTGTGCAGTGTCAGGATATTAGTGATCTATCCTCAGGATAGGTTATCAATACCAGATCAGTAGGGGTCAGACTCCTGCACTCCATCCAGTTCATAGGGGTAGTGCAGTGTAATTACAGCTGTTCGTCCCATTCCAGTGAACAGGAGAAGATGCTGTAGTTACCCTGCACCGCTTTAGTTACCCTGGCACTGGTGCCAAGAGCCTGATCCCCGCCAATCTGATATAGATGACCTATCTGGAGGATAGGTCATCAATATCCTGACACTGAACAACCTCTTTAACCATTTATGCAGGATTCTCAGTTCTGAAAGAATTTTATTGCACTGTATTTTTTTGTTTTATAAGACGCACTTGATGATAAGACACATCTAGGTTTTAAAGGAGGAAAGTAAGAAACACATTGTTTTTCATCAGACCTCCATGTCAGACCTCAGAACAGACCCACATATCAGACCTCAGATCAAATCTTCTTATTAAACCCCCATTTCAGATCCTCAGATTACACTCCCATCTCAGATCAGACCCCATATCAGATCCTCAGATTACACCCCCATATCAGATCCCCAGATCAGGTCCCCATATCAGATCCTCAGATCAGACCCACCATAACAGCTCCTCAAATCAGACCCCCCATATCAGATCCTCAGATCAGACCCCTGTCAGACCTTCATGTCAGACCCCCATATTAGACCTAAGATCAGACCCCCATGGCCCACCAGAGATAAAATAAATACATTAACTTAACTCTTCTGCTCTGCTGCTACTCTGCAGGTACCGCGGTCTCTCCTGCACTCACCGCTCCCTGGTCTTCTCCAGGCCCACCTGTACTGTGACCTGACTGCGTACAAAATCAGGTCATAGTGTGCGCATTGTACCCTGTCACTGTACACAATCAAGACAGTGCAGCATGGGCCCAGAGAAGACCAAGTATAGGCAGCACTAGTAGCGCTTCACTCAACGCTCCCCATGCCTCCTGCATACTAGTAAGCGTTTCCATAATGGGACGAAAAAGTGCATCTTATAAAGCAAAAAATATGGTAAATATCAGTGTCTTGCAAGTTGTGGATGATAGTTCAGTGCCAATGAGATATTCCAGGAAAGTTCTATTTTCAAGACTTTTTTTTATTATTATTATTCTATTATTTTATATTATAGTGAGGATTCCCTTCAGAGCTTAGATGTTGGATATTGTTTAGATTTAATGGACAAGAAAAAACATTTTGAGGACATATTTGGGGTCCTCTAGTATAGAGCATATTATGGTTGGCCAACTTTGTACACCCTTAGCGTATGGTCAGTTAGAATATGAAATATATACATATATAATAAGAAGCTACATAGATGTTCCAAAAGCACCTAATTTTTTGTAATACTTTGCATCATAGCAAAGACAAAGCACATTACAGGAAGTGGAAAAATTATGACAGAAAACTGCCAGTGTTACCAATATAAGTATAGCATAAAAAACCGTATGTTATTCACATTCTACTTCCAGAGTGAAATATCATAAAGTTGCTTGCATACAGTTAACAGTGTGTTTTTAATTATGGAGAAGAAAAAGCAATATTTGTAAATGGCATGTTGCCAGACCTAGCCTTGAGTGTAATGAGCTTTGTATATACTTAATAGTACTATAGATTGAGTAACAGGTTGACCTGCTATTGAAGGTCACTAAGTTGTGTTTGCACAATAGAACTTGGTAAATCTGTAAGGTAAACATATGAAGAACTGAGATACAGTTATGAAATCGTAGCATTTAATTTGAAAGGTAAACACGTGAACTCTTAAAAGCATCTTTGCTCTGGGGAGATTTCACTTGCGGGCATTTTAGTGGCCTGCAGTGATGTTGGGGAACGTTGTGAAAGGTTATATATCAGCACTTTATTTCTGTTCTGTTTTGCTGCAGAGTGTTATACAGTTCCAGGGGAATGTTTGTACGACACAGCCTGTAATAAACGCACCTTTGAATGTGCCCAGAGCTAAAGATAATGCCAGATCATTTAGGAAATATTCAGTTAAGGTTTGCACATTATGCAAAGTGACTGACAGGATGCATTTATGTTAGCATTGTAGTTTGTAGCAGATGACCCAGCTGATGAATTGCTTTGTCTGTCACAATGCTGGTTTTACATATCTGGCTTGTAGTAGTATTACTCACATTCTAGATATTACAGAAGATTTCTTCCTAAAAGTCAAATCAGAAGTTAAGAGTAGTAGCCAAAGTGATTTTATTTTATTTTTCACTTGCAAAGATATTGACTTTTTGTTTCAGTTTTGTTGCACCAGCTATGTTAGGAAAAATGCATACGGGAAGATCAGCCATATTGGTTGTTTTGAATTAACCTCATAGAATCTCATGACCCACTGTTATTCTTTCAGAATACACAAAAAACTTTGCCAGCATCTGTTTATAAAAAAAATACAATTAATAAAAATTGGCCACTGCTTTAAATTGTGATTTACTAATGTATGTCCAATTTAAAGATTTGGGGAAAACATTTTCTGTAAGGCTGCCCGTACACAATGCAGCCCCGCAGCAGGATCCACTTGCAGCTAATTGCCGGACCCATACCTGTAAGTGCCGGCCAGCAACTGTACATGCAGTTTGTTTCAAATAGCATGTATAAGCCCGTCCTAGCCAGTACAGGTGTGACCGGCCTATTAGCGGGGAGCCTTATGCGGCCCCATTGAAGTGAATGGGTCCGCATCCGAGCCGTAAAAACTGCAGCTCGGATGCGGACCTGAACAACGGTCGTGTGCATGAGGCCGTAATAGAATTTGCAGTTTCTCGTATGTTTTCATGTAATATTAATATAATATTAGTGATTAGTGTGTTTACTAGCTTGCAGTGGGGCAATAATTCACAGAAAAAGTTTCTAACTAATTGGTCTGGGTCATCTTAATGTTAATGAAAGCTGGGCCATCCATTTGTCATCTCGTTTTTGTTTTACTGTGTGTCAAGCTTTCTTAAATGATCTATAGACTCCATTTAGGACATAGAGGTATTTATGTTATGCAGTTATACACGTCACTTTGCTTTCGAGGATTTAATTGCATTGATTTGTAGAAAGTTTGAAACAAAATGTATTCAGATACTCTGTAATTTACATCTTGGTCCTACTGGGATCTTTTTCAAAATATCTGAGCAGTTTATCAGAGTATCTATGTATTTTATAATCCACTTATTCCCCCAAAGATCCACTCAGCCGGCCGGTAAGCTGTTACAAGTATATTGCGGTCCACAATACACCGTCACTGACCGCGAGCCCGCATCCGACGGTCGGTCCGCACCACAAAAAAGTAGCTCATGCAATACTTTTTTGCGGTGCAGAGACACAGACAGAAAACCCACAGAAGCACTTACGATCCATGCTTCTGTTACGCATCGCACTGTATCTTCCGGATTGCGGACCCGTTCAAGTGAATGGGTCTGCATCCGTAATAAGGTGCGCCCACGGCAGCGGGCAGCAATATGTTGACGGCCGTCTACGGTCATGTGCATGAGGCCTAACAGTGGTTGATGAAGGAAAGATGATTCTGTTTTCTCCAAGATGAGTTTCAGGAAAGAGAAGGAGAAAAGGGATGTATCTGACACTGTGGCAATCTGGATAGCAGAAAGATAAGTGGTATTTATTTCCCAAAATAAGCACAAGGTGTCAAATCGTATGACAAGTTATTAGTATGATCATTGATCTCACAAATGTACACATGTATGTAGAAATCTGATCTGTCTGATAATCTGTTAGATAAAAACTACAACTCCCACCATGCCCTGCTGTGCTGTAGGCAGTCTGGGCATGCTGGGAGTTGTAGTTTTGCAACAGCTGGAGAGCCACAGGTTGGCCATCCCTGCCATATAGGGAAGGGGATTAATTGTGGTAAACGGATGTTGTTTTGCCTCAGTTTTGTTTCACATAACATAAAAAGCATGTATGGGAGGGTCACATGTTCATAAATGGAATAGCTTATTGAAGCAAAAGCAGAGGCTAGCAGGAAATGTTTGGAATTCCTGATGGGATATTTCCATGATGTCTTCTATTCCAGTAAAAAAAAAAATAGCCAAATGTTTATGAATCCCAGGTGTCACACTTCACAATCAATTTCTCTTGCTGATAAATCAAACTTTGAGCCTTCTTTATATATGAGCAGCATGCTATACAAAGCTGGGATGGGGGTGGTTAGAAAGCAGAACTGCCTTGTTTGTATGACTAATATAATTGCTTCGGTTAAGTGTACTCTTCAGTTTTACATTTCAGCTCTTAATTGCTTCTTTTCCCATACAGCTAAAAATAAATATTTGCAAGTTTTGCATCCTGCCACTCATTGCAGTAAATGAAATATTTGTGCCCTTTGACAGTACAAGTCCCAGATAACATCAGCAATGTGTTCTACTTACTTTACTGATAGAAATGTAAGATTTCTTTTTAATATTTGCTAAAATTCCACTCTGATACTTTGGTCTTATGTTATCATAATAATATAATAATAATGATTGTATCCAGGTGTTTCATGTACACATAAGCTGTTGCCCCGCTATCAGCTGTCTCCATTTACAGCAGTTCCTATTCTCTATTCAGTAATTAACTGAAAACCTGTTTCCGGAGGGTGATTTTTGGTCCTATGTAAATGTTAGCAATCACTTGTAAGGATAATGTGCCCTTTAAGTAAGATAAAATGTAATTTATAATTTTAAACACCCATCATTCTGGTTACATCGCTATGCAGTATTGCAATACATCGAAGATTATTGCTGTTGTTGCTGCGTCTGTAAATTGATAGTGGTTATTGTTCACTGTAAATCAGGGGGCCTTTACATGTTTCAATAATGGATATGATTTGACAATTTCATGCTCAATTCCTGTCTTGAAAATTGAATGACGTACATTTGATTTCTCTATATTGTGAAGAAATTGTAACCATATTAATATGGTACAGAGATGGAGGACCAAGGTCTGGGTGGGTGGTTTAATTGCTAGATCTTACCAGAATGATTGCAGATCTGCAATTATGTGAAAAAATTATCTCATAAGATCCACAAATCCTATGTAAATTCTACTGTAAGGCTGGTTTCACACGGGCATTGCGGATTGGGGCCGGATGCGTTCAGAGTGCGTTCAGTGAAACTCGCACCATTTTGCAAGCAAGTTCAGTCAGTTTTGTCTGCGATTGCGTTTAGTTGTTCAGTTTTTTCTGCGCGGGTGCAATGCGTTTTGATGCGTTTTTCACGTGCGTGATAAAAAACTGAATGTTTACAAACAACATCTCTTAGCAACCATCAGTGAAAAACGCACCGCACCCGCGCTTGCTTGCGGATGCAATGCGTTTTTCACGCAGCCCCATTCACTTCTATGGGGCCAGGGCTGCGTGAAAAACGCAGAATATAGAACATGCTGCGATTTTCACGCAACGCAGAACTGATGCGTGAAAAACAACGCTCATGGACACAGACCCATTGAAATGAATGGGTCAGGATTCAGTGCGGGTGCAATGCGTTCACGTCACGCATTGCACCCGCGCGGAAAACTCGCTCGTGTGAAAGGGACCTAAATTTGTCAGTTTAAAGTGGAAATGTAGGAGAATGTACACTGAGGCAATCGCATGCTACTGTACATACAAAATTAGTTGAATTGTACGCATCATCAAGGCTTTCTTAACCTTAAGGAACAGATTTACTGTTTGATCATTTTTGTGATATTTCTTAAAGGGATTTGCCACGTTCTGCTTTCTGTTGATCAGTGTGTTTGTTGAATTTATGGCACTTACTAACGTAGCCCTGGTTAAAATTCTGCACCATTTTCTTTATTGTATCAGGTATACTCTCTTGTTTGCAATGTCTTTTCTGCTTTCCACACACACCCTGTCCATAAGATGACCACTGATGGAGGGTCATGTGACCAGGAAAATCACCTCCATGCATTGCCCCCTCCTTTCAAACACACTGCACCTTTACTAACCTCTAAACAGAACAAGTTCAGGTGGCAGGTGTAGTATATTGGATGAGGCATCACAAGGAGGGGATTTTCCTGGGCATAAGACCCTCCATCAGCAGCCTTTGTATGGACAGCAGCACAGAAGACATTGTAAACAAGGGAATATACCTTATAAAATACAGAACATTTCAAAAAGGTTATATTAGTAAGTAATTAGTACGTATTAGTAACTATTTGTTCCATAGAATCATCTCACAAACCCATTGTTAGCGATAATTTTCCCAATAGTTACTAAAACCTTGGAGTCTCTTTGCACTTCAGTTCATCTCGTGGTTTCCATGTCCTGATAAGTATATTAGATCACAGGTTAAATATATTATAACCTATAATTATTTTATTAATAATGGTTACAGTTTCAGATGAGGAATGGCATGACTCATGTACTGCTTTTCTAAGGCAAGTTGCCACAACCACAACCTCAGATTCGCAAAAAAATTCAACACGCTGGATGTTGTGCTATTCTGCAGTAGTGAGTTGTGCTACGACCCCATTCAGTTCAGATCACTGTGTAGCCCGAGCCTTAGATTTATCACCATGACTTATTTTTTTTTTAAAGTAGCAAAAACATTATAAACTCCAGTAGGAGGTGAAATAAGAAAACTGGAGTAGCATTCCTAGACAAACCTGTTAGATTTCAAGATGATTTATTTTACCATTTAAAAATGTAACAATCATTGTGTTGGTGCAGACTCAAGCAAAACTGATTTCAACGATTCCCCCAATGATAAATTGCCCCCCATGTGTTAAGCCAGCCTAGTGCAAGGATAATAAGACAACGATTACGTTCTTGCTGCCAAGCCAGACATTATCTTCTGTTAACTCGACAAAATTCTGTATGATGAAAAATGTAAACATAATAAAAAATTATAATTCTGTTTAAAAATGTAAAATAAAATCTGAACTGAGAGAAATTGTTTTGAAAAGGAGATGTAATCTGCACACATGTATGTAGATGGAATTGTTGCACAGTTGAAGAGGTCAGGTAAAGTAGTAAAGAAATTCTTGAGATGCCTCCAACTCTCAACATCAACAGTGCATTATTTTTTTTAGATAGAAAACAGTGAAGCATAATGCCTTGAAGAAGAAACTGCAAGTGATGTAGAACAAGTAAGATACATCATGTTAAGATTTATGACCAGTACTACCAGTACAAGTAATTATCTATAGGAGTGTTCACTCCCATATACTACTTCTAGGAATACAGGTTGCAGGTGATCTCTTTTTGCTAGTTTCACACTAGTGTTAAAGCAATCTGGCGGGCTCAGAGTTCTCCAGTTCTGGCATAGCTTGATAGTGCTGCATGCCACCACTAACTCCAGTTTAGAAAATTGGGAGTGATTAGCCCATTAAACTTATTTTAGCCAGATTTATCAAATTTGATATATTTTTTTCATGTTCAAAAATTGTTGTAATCTTGCACCAGTAGTGTTAGACTTTTTCTAACTTTGGCGCAAATTGCAGGAATAGAGACTCCTGCAAAACTGACCTCCTGCATGTCTTGGTCGAGGTCAAATAAGAGCACACTTGGGTCGTCGCCCAGCTCTGCCCGGCTCTACCCCTCTGAACAATCCCTCTCACTTGCCTCAAACTATACAAGCTGCATCTGCTAAGACCATTCTTTTTTATATGCATTGTCTCACTGTCCAGCACTTCAGTAAATTTAATCTATGTGTTTATATTTGAGCATATTTTAAACCAAACTAGTAAAAGTTAAAGCGGTTATCCCACGAAAAATATTCTACAGTTTTCAAACCAGCACCTGGATCGAAATACTATTCTAATTGCATGTAAATAATAATTTTGCAAAGCCGCTGAGTTATTCAATGAAATGTATCTGTATAGCGCCACCTGCTGTTTGTTCTTTTTTCTTATTTCTTTGACCTGGTCACTGAGATGGCCTCACATGCTCAGTTTCAGAGGTTGTCTTGTACTATATGATGTCCTATTTTCATTTTTTACATTAGTCATGGGAGAACCCCTTTAAGTATTTGGGGGTTTATTCCCTCTGCTTTGTTTCCCAGTAGCGATAACTGTATTTCTGATAGCCAACAATTACTTTGGTGGTGTGTATTACATGACTAATCTCCTCCATAGTTTTAAAATACATAACCATACATGGCTTTTGGAGCTTAAAACGTGCAAATAAATGGGCACCTTTTCAAAGCATTTAGTGTTGCATATGGTATTTAGAAATAGAGAATGATGATTAAAAAAGAATGTCGATCACTAAACTTCTCTTTTATATAGAAACATGTAAATAATCTGAGGAAGTGGAAGTTCTGCATTTAGAATGACTTAATTTGTCCATATATCGAGTGAGCTGGTTAGTATTAGCATTGCAAAGTACTGGGGATTATCCACATGTGCAAATAATTTCTTACAAGAAATACAGTTAGGCACATTCAGACGATCCCCCTTACTTCCCACCCAACTTCAAAAACACAATCACAGAAACATTCAGATAATAAATTATTACATGCAGAATATGGAGCTCTGATAGTCATGGGTTCGGATGGATCCTGTCATTTTGACCATTTTTATACAAGGCAGATATAACTGTAATCAGATACTCTTAGTAATCATTTCTTGTGAATCCAGCCTGACTTCTCTATGTGATTGTGAGCACTAAACAACCATAGCATCTACTAAACACGTAAAATGGATATGCATGTAGTTAGTGAGTATAATAACAAAGTAAACAGATAGCAGTTGTTTCCTGTACTTTAGTACTCGGATGAATCACTCTTAATTGAACGGTAGCCAGCATGTAGGGAACGATTTGGGGTGAGGTTCTTTTCAGGCCTTTTACACAAGATCATAATATTAACATGAATGATGCTACTAACAGGCGTGAAGCAATGACAACTTCTCTTTTGGGGCAATGCTTGTCAACGTGAATAATTATGATCATCATGATCAAAATTTTCTAATACAGTGGAGTTGATTTAAATGGGTTTTCCTAGATTTTCATATCGAATGCCTGTCCTCAGGATAGGTCCAACACCTGGTACCTCACTAATAAGCCGTTCAGAGACACCGCAATGCTTTGTGAGCACTTAGGCCTCTTCCTAGCCCATGTGACGTCACGTTTATCTGATGGGTAGCCTAGGCGCAGCTCAGTCCCATGTAAGTGAATGGGGCTGAGCTGCGATACCAAACACGGTGCAGCGCTGTGCTGGGGCCGTGGCGCTTATCAGAGCTCCGGTGAGTGGTGCGGTTTCCTCAGACAGCAGATTGGAGGGGCTGTCTGGAGTCGGACCCTCGCCGATTTTTATATTGATGACTTGTCCTGAGCGTAGGCCATCAATATGAAAATTCTGGCAAACCTCTTTAATCTGTGCAATATCTCTCCCATGTTGTAACCTGGACAGACATGGATCTGCAGTTTTCGTTATTAATAAAATGTTCTGAGAAATGATGCTATTGAACAGTGTTTTTCAATTCCATTTCTCAAACATTCCCATTTGGTCATGCTTTCAGGTGATAAAACTATTGTGAGAGCATCAGGCATTGCTATAAGTGCTTTTTCTACGGAACATACCTAAGGCTGGGTTTGCACATTCCGACTGTAGCCAAAACCCCACACGATTTTAAAGGTAAGACCTGCAAAATTGTGCAGCCACTGGTTGTCATTGGTGGATGGGGGTTGGGCCGCATATAGCAGCCAGAACCTCCTAAACCTTGCCTAAATCATGACCTATTGGGGTACTTGAGGAGAAGAGTTTTGAAACCCTGCTATAGTGTAGACTGCCAGGTACTGTATCTCCTACACCAGGGATGCCCAACCTGCGGCCCTCCACCTACAACTCCCAGCATGCCTGGACAGCTATTAGGGCATGCTAGGAGTTGTAGTTTTGCAACAGCTGGAGGGCCGCAAGTTGAGCATCCCTGTACTACACAGTGTAACAGGTGTAGACATGGAGAGAACGCCGACCAAAAGTTCCTTTCTGTGCTGAAAAATTAGTCATTTAGACCAATTGAAACCCATTTCATTATTATCTGTCCTTGGCTATTATTGATGTAGTTACCTAAGCAGCAAAAGAGATGATTCAATTTTGAAAATGGAATATTATTGCTAGTGTTTTGCTGAGGATAGTCGGATGTTTCTAATTATAGTGTAATGTATGTCATTATTGTACCAGCCTTGTAGTACTGCATCGTGAGTCTGATCCACAGGGAACCTTTTTGTCTATGACTACTATTGTGCCGGGCTATATTGTGTTATATAATGGGTGTAGAAGCCCGGTAGTAATTGAATGCGGACACATCAATAAGATTTTTGTCAGATTTGTGCAAAACCTCATTTTATTGCTTATATGCCCTTCCTTTGCTGCTGTGTTGACACAGGCCTTTTCTCACAAGCACTAACTGGTGGGAGATAATTCCTAATGAATAGGCCTTTTGCTGATAAAAGTAGCTCTGAGCCTTTGTTTGAGCTGACTTATCAGTAAGTCCATAGGGTATATGCTGTATTTTTTAGCTTTGTTAAAGAGGAAAGTGAATTTAGTCATTCATACTAAACAGCCTTTTATACTTTTTTTTCCTTTTTTTTTTTTTTTGTCTCTTTAAGTCCCCCATGTTATTTTTCAGACATTGCTTTCATACGGCCTTTTGAAGCCTCCCTATTAAAATGTTTCTCAAATTTCTTTAGCTTTTATAGACCACCGTGAACGTCGACCAAAAGATCTAATTTTTCCTTTTCTTGAGCGAATCATTAGGTATGTATTTCTTTAATACAATCTGGACATCCAGAGCTGATGGTTATTTCCAAAGAAATTACAGAAATTTTCATTTTTTCCTATATACACTATATGGTGGCGGATGTTTTACTATTGCCCTTTTGTTAATGCAGTTTTGATTAATTGCTTTAATTATAGTGTACACAAATACATGTCATGCTATTTATAAGCGAATGGTTTCTATATACTGTAAGAAGCTATATTGCCAAAGCCAGCAATTTAGCGATTTAGATGTGTATGACAATAGCGTTCCCTGCCGATAATAGCTGATCCCGGGTGTTAGAAATGCTGGACCCTGGCAATCAAAAAATGAGTTGTTTTGGTGAAAATTAAAAGGGATTCGTACGCATGTCTTCCAGGCTCCACACTCGGTATCTGCATTTCAGCATTGCTTACCTATTCTATAAGCAGATTTGCTTTTATTAGAACAAAGGGATTTCCTGGGCCACCACCGAAGCCAGTGATTGGTTGAACAGTCATATTTCCTGTTTTGAGAGAGACCAGAAAGTGCTGAAACGGGAGCAGTGATTGATCTATGTGATCAATTTAAAAAAAAAACTTGAATCAAGGAAGAATGAATGACTCACTAAAGCACATAACCAGCAGCCTTTTAATTGATTAATTAATTAGATATTTTTCTGATGCATTTTAAATTTATGATCAAATTGTAGCATATAAGTTTAGTAATAATTTCAATCTTTTTGATCTGCTCGAGTGCTGGTCAACCTTTCCCCTGTTCTAGCACATCTGCTAAAGCATGAGAACATGTTAATTTCTGGAGACAGGTGCATTTTAAATGCTAAGAATGATGTATTTATTCTGAAACAAAAGGTTATTCATATTTCCAGGAAGATTCCACACTCCCAGGCTTTGCATGTCATTTGTTAAAGCCTAAACCTTGTAACTCAATATCTGCCACTGCTGTATATTACTCAGCATTAAGGAGAAAAAAAAATGTAATTTAAACATACATTAGGTGGATGTAACTCGTGATAAACAGTCATAGGAAAATATTACAGTGTCTTCTCTCCCTCTGTCTTTTGAGTGGAATTAAGAATAACTATGCAGCTATACTCTAAAATAAACCACTTCTCGTTTCCATTGTACTGGCTTTAGGAATGTTGGCACTGTAAGGGATACAGTTCTAGCTCTGTTCATAAAAAAAAGTGTTTATCCATAGATTAACTCTTTCTGTGCTGAGTCCCTAAACCATTTACCATTTACTTTATATATGAGCCGGGGAACAAAGTACATCGTGCCTTAAAGCTTTATTTTTGGAGCCTATTCGACTAAAATGTTAGGGGAATTTATTGATGAGAAGTGAACTACTGTTTATCTTTTATTGTAAAGGGAACAATGTGCATAGGGTACCAGATCAGCAGCAGAAAAATCAAATTCATCTGTTATTCTCCAAGCACTGTCAGCAGAAGACAGGCGCAGATTGTAGAAGGGCCTCCTGTCATTTTCAGAATATGATAAGCCTTCAATATTAGATTGTCAGGGATTCCGTTTTCAGCTTCCTAGCCAATCAGCGGTTTGAAAGGGCTTTGGCAATCAGACGAACACTCCATTTAGTAGTGGCCGTTCTAGGTATTGCAGCTTGTCCTATCTACATTTCACAAATATTGCTACTTGTCTAGTTATACCAAGCACTGTCTTTTAAATTACAATCAAAACAGCACTATGCATTCAATTTCTATTCAATACCTCTTTATTTGATTTATAAAAAATATATTCAAGGCATAAATATTACAAACAAAGTGGAAGAAATACGCTCAATATTAGTAACGCATCAAAGGAGACAAAACAAAACCTTCCCGATAAAATAATTATTACTTATAAATTTTAATGTATCCTCTCTTTATTCATCAATCTAAAGAGACTGCTTATAATACAATATCATATATATATACATATATATATATATATATATATATATATATATATATAAAATGTGTGTAGTTTGAGCATATTTGTAGGATTGCCCTAAAAATGCCTTAAGCCTTTTAGTTGATTTTTACTTTAGGAAATTATCTAATGGGCTTCATTTCCTCCACTCCAATATTTCCATCAGATGACTGTCCCTGTTGTGGGTTAAGAGCGTTGATACGCTGAGTTATTTTTATTTTTTATTTCTTTCCTGTGTAGATTCACAGAGAGGAACACCCTTAATGTAGTCACAAGGCACTTTATGCCTTCAGGGACCTGTCAGAACTGGTTTAAAAGCATTACCATATATACCAAGTCATGCAGTTCATGTCAGCACTTGAGGATGTCTGTCAATAAAAACAAATGTAATTTTACATAATGCCATCTTGAGCACAGCACATAAGTGTAATAACGTCAACAGGTTCTGTATTGTTTTTGGTGCTTTACTGTTTTATTTTGGAATAAATTTACCAGGTGCAAACTACTGTAGGTGGAAATGTTTCATCCCTGACTTCTAGCTGTTTTGTGGCAGTTTATTCAGAAATACAAAGGGAAATATTGAACATCCAGCTGCTTTGAAATATGGAATTAGCAGCAAAACAGGAATTGGGTGTGTACATATTGCATCAGGCAAATATTTGTCTTTTACAGCCTCCTATCTATCTAAAGGGATTCATGTTTCTATTACACACATAAATGAACAATGATCATTGATATGTATGTACTTATAGGTTGTATTTCTTATAGGTCCCTTTCACATTAAGTTCAGAAGATCTGTTCGCTTGTATGTCTTGGTAGAGCAAAAGATCTTGTTCTGATCTTTCTTCTGTATAAAAATCTTCTTTGCTACCTACAAGGAGAGTGGTGCAGTAGTAGCACAAAATACTTCAATACAAGCCACAAATGACAAGATTATAAGTCACTTTAAGTCACAAGTTAAATACTGTCACCATGAACATGCAGTACAATCTGTGGGCTTCGTGTTATAGAGCAGGAGGAGCTGAGCACATTGATTGAGCTTTATAGGAAAATATTCCATAAAACTTGTATTTTGTTCCTTAAAAGCTCTGCTCTTTCTGACCTCAGTAGCCAAGTGGGCGGTCTTATCGGTGATTGAAAGCATTCCCTGTATAAAAGTGTATGCAGTTAGTGAGTAGGACCGCTCACATGGCTATTGAGCTCAGAATGGGCAGAGATCTTTTATTTTCTTTATTATAGTTATAACTTAATTTTTCTTGCAGAGCGCTCCATATCACCTGCCTAGGCTTACAAT
This sequence comes from Bufo gargarizans, assembly GCF_014858855.1. Taxonomy (NCBI): domain Eukaryota; kingdom Metazoa; phylum Chordata; class Amphibia; order Anura; family Bufonidae; genus Bufo; species Bufo gargarizans. The sequence goes on along the minus strand of NC_058085.1, from coordinate 294,094,438 downwards.
TAAAACATCATTTGCAGACTACATGTAGTCACCACTAGAGGGAGCTCACTGTATGCTGTTATACACATTGACCTTGATAATAAGACATGCTCCCTCCAATGCAGGCATCAATGAAGTCTATGTCTGTGCAGGGGATTTGTCTAAAAAACATTCCTATTATAACAGTTGGGACAAAGCAAGACATTATTTCGCACCCAGCAGTGGCATAAATTATAATAGGGTCTGGTATTTTCACCCACAGAAATATTGTATAATTTTTCCACTTTGTGGAAACCCTGACTCAAATCCTATTATGCAAGTGTGAAAAGTGCCTTAAAGTGGGAACAAATAATGTTGAAGGAAAATGTGGACTATGTATAATTAAATCAGAACAAATATCCATTTCAGATTTACAGTGCAATTTGCAATGAAATCTGGTTGTTGTGGAACTGTCATAAATAGGGTCATTAAGTTGTCATAAAACTTTTAATACGTCATAGTTTTGATCAGTGCTAAGACACCCACCAATCGTTAGAACGAGGAGAGAGAAGCGCTCGTACATTGCACTCTCTTCACTGCAGGGTACAGAAACAAGACAGTCCCATAGACTTTCACCTCCTCAGCAGTGATGGCCAGTTCGCCGTGTTCGCCCGCGAACACATGCGGGCTGCCATCTTAACTCACAAGTCCAGCGATGCTCAGGTAAGCCCTTACCTGTGCCGCAAACCGGTCAGAAACAAATTCGGACACCTGGAGCAGGCAGTTCCGAGAACAGCCGCCGGGGGCCTTCAGGCTGTTCTCGGAACTGCCTGCTCCCGGTGACCGCATTTGTTTCAGACAGGCGAACACGGCGGCGAACTGGCCATCACTGCTCCTCAGCACTCAGACGACCTCCATGTCTCTATGACTACTCTACTGAGTAACCCTTTGAATGGAAATTCTTCAATATGAGGCCTCGTGCACATGACCGTATGTATTTTGCAGTCCACAAAACACAGATCCGCAAAAAAAATGGATGACATACCTGTGACATCCATATTACATTCCTTTTTTTGCGTATCCATTGTAACAATGCCTGCCCTTGTCTGCAAAATGGACAAGAATAGGACATGTTCTATTTTTTTGCAGAATGGACTTGCGGACATACGGATACGGAATGCACACGGAGTCATTTTCGTTTTTTGCGGCCCCTTTGAAATAAATGGTTCCACATACGGGCTGCAAAAAAAATGTTATAGACACAGACAAAAAATACATTTGTGTACATGAGCTCTAAATTGCTATGCTGTGGATTTGAAATCCGCACTGCATGTCAGTTTCCATGCAGATTCCACTCAGATTTTTTCTACAAAGTGTGGATGAGATTTTATAAAATCAAATCCACTTTGCTGCAAATTTTCCTTCTGCAATTCCACACTGGAAAATCCACAGCATATCATTCCATGTGAAATACCCTAATAACGTCAACGCTAATACTGTTAATAGAAGTTATTAAAAAGAAAACATATCTGATGCAAATTAGCATAAGTCCCTTGTAGGAAATCGCCACTTGTCTGAATTATTGACTTTGGTTTGGCATTATTAAAGATCAGAAATGATGGACATTCATTTGATTCAGTTTATATTATTATTCCCATCCTCGGTTCATTTGGCCACTTCTTGCGTTGATCCCTTTGTCAAGCTCAGTAAGCAGAGGACAATGGGTAGTGAGAAGGTAAAGATGCTTGTTTGCCCAGGAACCTTTTAGGAAATCGTGTCTACTCCTTGTGAAAGAAAAACCTTGGCCTGGAAACGCAGAGTGCACATACCTAGTTGTCTTTTAAGACACAATAGTTTGTATGGTCTGTCATGGACAGCAGTAGGCCCTATGTTTTACTGGTTTAAAATATGGAATATCAATATGTAATACATTTTCTCACTCTAATATTAGGTTGGATTTGCATATTTTGTTATCTGCCATTAAAAAATGTACTTGCAAGTTGTTGATTGGCTTGTATTTTACAATAGAAGTAGATTTGAGGAACATACAAATTTGAGTATTACAGTTGTGCTAATACGTTTACATACCCTTTCAGAATGTATGATTTTTTAACCATTGTTCAGAGAATATGAATGATAACAAAAACTTTTTTTTCACTCATGGTTAGTGGTTGACAGAAGTCACTTATTGTCAAACAACTGTTTGACAATAAATGTTTACTCTTTTTAAATCATAATCACAACACAAACTACCCAAATATTGATCAAAAGTTTACATACCCTGGTTATTTGGCCTTAAAACATGCACAGAACTTGACACAAAAGGGTTACAATGGCTATTAATGGTAACCATCTTCACCTGTGATCTGTTTGCTTGTAATTAGTGGGTGTGTATAAAAGGTCAATGACTTTCTTGACCCCTGACAGACCCTTGCATCTTTCATCCAGTGTTGCACTGATGTTTGGATTCTAAGTCATGGGGAAAGCAAAATAATTGACTAAGGATCTGCGGGAAAAGGTAGTTGAACTCTATAAACAGGAAAGAGATGTTAGAAAATATCAAAGGACTTGAAAATGCAAATCAGCAGTGTTCAAACTCTTAATTAAGAAGTGGAAAAGTAGGGGTTCTGTTGAAACCAAACCACGGTCAGGTAGACCAACTAAACTTTCAGCTATAACTGCCAGAAAAATCGTTTGGGATGCAAGATAAACCCACAAATAACTTCAGGTGAAATACAGGACTCTCTGAAAGAATGTGGTGTGGCTGTTTCAAGATTCACAATAAGGAGGCACTTGAAGAAATATGGTCGAGTTGCCAGAAATAAGCCATTACTACGCAAATGCCACAAAGTATCCCGCTTACAATATGCCAAACAGCACAGAGACAGGCCTCAAACCTTCTGGCACAAAGTCATTTGGAGTGATGAGACAAATATATTACTGTTTGGACACAACCATAAACGCTACATTTGGAGAGGAGTCAACAAGGCCTATGATGAAAGGTACACCATTCCTACTGTGAAACATGGTGGTGGATCGCTGATATTTTGGGGACGTGTGAGCTACAAAGGCACAGAAAATTTGGTCAGAATTGATGGCAATATGAATGCAGTAATATATCAACAAATACTGGAGGAAAATTTGCACTCATCATCCTGTTCAGCTGCGCATGGGACGTACTTGGACATTCCAATATGACAATGATCTAAAACACAAGGCCATGCTGTAGCCATTGTTATTGCCTACAGCAAAATAAAGTGAAGGTTCTGGAGTGGCCATCTCAGTTTCCAGACCTCAATATCATTGAGCCACTCTGGGGAGACCTCAAACGTGCAGTTCATGCAAGACAGCCCAAGAATTTTGAGGAACTGGAGGCTTTTTGACCGGAAGAATGGGCAGATTTACCATTTGAGAAGATAAAGAGCCTCATCCACAACTACCACAAAAGACTTCAAGCTGTCATTGATGTTAAAGGGGGCAATACATGATATTAAGAACTGGGGTATGTAAACTTTTGATCAGGGTCATTTGGGTAGTTTGTGTTGTGATTTAAAAAGAATAAACACAGTTGTTTGACAATAAATGGCTTCAGCCAACCACTAACCGCCAGGGACAGAAAAGTTTTTGTTATCATTCATATTCTCTGAACAATGGTTAAGAAATCATAAATTCTGCAAGGGTATATGAACTTATGAGCACAACTGTATCTAAAAGAAAGGCTTCTTCATAACAGATGATTTTACTATTGACATCAGACCCCTATATAAGGAAGTTCCAGCACTGCAGAAGATCCCAGTGCAAAAAAGTGTTTTCTTCACCCATGTCACAGAAATATTTTAGCCTGTCATATGGATTTTTCAAGCAGGGCTGAAGCATATAAAACAATGAAACATTTATTTTATTATCTTCTGGAGTCCCGGGGCTGCTTCATTTGTATAATATGTACTGGGTAGTCAAGTCGTTGGCACCTAAATTCCTTTGCGTGCCATAGTGCTTCTACTTCTTGTGGGCATCCTGTAATCTGTATATACTATGAATAAACTAATACTAACTCATAAACCAATAAACATCAGTCTGGTCATGAGATGGACCTCTCCAAAAACTACCTAGATCCCCTGTTCCCTAACAATCAGATCTCAAAAACTTTTCTAATACCCATGTGCAGTAAGCATCTCCACTAGTTAACATTTGGTTTCATTATTATATAGATTTTTTAATAGTTTAGGACAACGGTTTTGTATGGTTAATTTTTATTTTTTTTTAATGAATTTCATCTATGGTTGAAATAGTGTACCCCCTATCCCACACACCCATTAGACATCTCTAGGAGTAGACCTTTGGACACACATCAGATTGCAGTTGGCCTCACTGTTGGAAGCCTCTACAGATCAGCACCTTGTGGTTTTATGATCTGTTCAAGCAATGGAAGCTACTTACTTAGTTTGAATGACAAGGTGACCATGTATTTGCGATAACTGTCAATCGATGGATGTCTCTCCGGATTCCCCCATACACATGCATGCTCAGCCAAGCATGCATGTATTGTGAATGGGAGAGGGGAAAAAGCCACACGTTAGATGTCAATTGGCAGATCCGGCCAGCATGCATCTAATATGTGCCGTCTTAGTTGCTGTAACTGAATATTTTTCATTGTCTTTCTAGTGTGTGCATATGTTTCATGGTTTCAGGAAAGCAAACATGGAGGCAGAATTACGATTCAATTTATTGGAGTAAAGAGTGTAGTGGCAATAGTCTTCGATCTTGGTTTATTTCTCGCTGATCTCTCCCCCACCCATCCCTACAGCTCTGAGAAAAATAAACATGGATGTGATTTACCATACGAGGAGGCGAGCACAAAGCATTAAACAACTGTGGATGATACAAGTGTGTGACATGAATATTTTACAGTTCGTTGGGGTGTTCATGGACCCAAAGAAGTGCCTGAAAGAGGCATTCTCAAAATGTGGAACATTTGCACAAAAAAAATGAGTCATCCCAGCAGCAGTCTATATGGTGAACATGAGTTATCCAGATGAATGTCCTCAGAGCATGAGTGGAGTAACTGTAAGGAAAATACATCAGGCAAAATGACTAGTTAAATGCATTAGTATCACCAAAGCATATTTCATTGGAGTAAATCTTACTCACCAGCAATCAGTATATTGGAGTTTCATTAGAAGTCATCATATAATGATAATACATTGCAAAAATGTGAAGCAGCTGAATGAATGTCATTTTATGTGCACCCTACAGCAGTGGTGGCGAACCTATGGCACGGGTGCCAGAGGTGGCACTCAAAGTCCTATCTGTGGGCACGCACTCCCTGGAAAAAGTCTATGATGTACCAATATGCCTTAGACTTTTCCTGCCATTCATCAGCGCAGGGCGCACTATAAACGGCACAGGCAGCGCATTGAATGCAGGCAGGCTATTATAGCTAAATGATAAAGTACATAGAAGATATACTATATTGGACTGTAGTATTTGGGTTAATTGCAGTGTTGGCACTTTGCGATAAATAAGTGGATTTTGGGTTGCACTATGGGCACTCGGTCTCTAAAAGGTTCGCCATCACTGGCCTAAAGCCACCTTAAATGGCTTTACAATCAGTGCATCTAAATTGAAAAATTAAAAGTGTTCTTTGGAAATTTGATATTGATGACCTGCCGATCAGCTGTTTGAAGAGGCCTATGTGCTTACCAGAGCTTGGGTGAGCTCTGGGGCCTTCTTACAGCATAAGCACAGCACTATATATTGTATTGTAGAGCAGCTGTGCTTGGAATCGCAGCTCGGGTAGATTCACTTGAATGGGACAGGCCATATGGCCTCTTCAAACAGCTGACCGTCAGAGGGGCCAGGAATCGTACCCCCACCGATCTGATATTGAAGATCTATCCTGAGTATAGGCAATCAATATAAAAATTCCTAGATAACCCCTTTAAGCAATTTTGTGTATATTCTTCATTGAGAAATCTTCTATTTGTGTCTTCAGCTGCTAACCAGAGCTACATGGTAACATAGTACAAGCTAATGCTGCATAGCTCCTTCAGCGTCTATGCTGTCATCAATTTTTCTATCTACTTGCTAAGGCACTGAAAATAGACACAGGACCAATATCTTTTGTCAGTATAAGTAAAGGAGATAGTTGGACTTATTTGTCCCAAATTTACTGTTATGAAATTTGCACCAAATTTTGCTCTCTTGATCTTCCAGCTTTAGCTAAAACTACGTCTGCTTGGAGACCCCATTCACATTTCTCATTGCTATTTAATTTTTGCACAAATTTGGTGCAAAAACCAGCATAAACTGCTTATTAAATGTCTTGTTTTCTGTTTCTAGATAGATATAATTGTCCACTTACCACTATTTGCACATCCAGCTTATTGTCTTGACCCCACAAATTCTTGCCTATACATGTTTTTTTTTTTTTGTTACTGACCCATGAATACTACATTTGTATAAAAATTCCCGAAGTGAGACAGATGTGTAAGTAGTAGCCTGCAGAGACCTCTGTCAGAATAATTATGAAATATTCTATTATACATTACACAGATATATTATTTTTGTAATGATTTCAAATCGTATTCAATTTTAGATAGTTTTGGGCAGCTTCGCCTTTTGAGGGTGCAGTAAATTGAAGTTGGCTCTAGTAAAATACAGAATGCATGAATGGTTTGATCATTATGTGTGTGTTTTCACCTAAATGCCAAGAACTTATTTTCAATATGTTAACAAAATTAGACCATCTCTATCCAAAGCAAAAGGGGGCCATGAGATCATCTATACTGTTACAATATACTTTAAGTTGACATACATATATTTACACAGTACATCTGTGTTTACACGCTTGGTACTTTGTACTGATCCTGAGTTACAGCCTGTAGTATAGTCCAGAGCTTCCTCACATTTGTACTGTTGGAGAGCTGCAGAAAGCGTTTCAATGGGTATATCGATAGGCTGCAGCACAAAAGACTTTGTAAACACGGGGGCATAACTTTTGAAATATATAAAGTGGCGCAGAATATTGCTAAAGTGAGTGCCATATAATCATGTCACAAAAACTTTGTCAACAGTAACCAGAAAGTGGCCAACCCCTTTAACAGCGATGGAGCTAGGACAAGTCCACTACTGCTATGTGAAGTGTGATCAAAATGTAAGTCTAGTCTTACATAAAAACTGAACTTTCCATAAAGTAATGTTTGAATGGAGGGAATTTAATAAAAACCTTGCCTATGGCTAGCAATTTGTGAAAAATCATGGGGCAGAAGTGCCCCCTTCAGTATGCCACTTGGGTTAAATTACTTGGACTTGACACCCTGACCACTTAGCTTGACCCCTTTTGAAAGGATAATTTTTTTGAGCTTACACAAGTGTGACAATCAGTATGACACAAGTTTATGAGGACGTTAACATTGTTGTCAACCCCTGAAACGTTGATTAGTGGCATTTGAGCTTTAAATCAAAGGTAAGGAAATAAAACCGTTAAATGTCAGTCGATTAACCAAGACTGGCATGAGAAGCTCCAAGGTCAGAGGGCACTGTGCTGAACCCTGCATGTTGGCAGCATTTCAATGCTTTAATGTCTAGCCGTGATGTGTGCTAATGAGCAGTGTGTGTCGCTTAAGCAATATCATGGGGTCTGTCACATGAATCTATATAAATCTGCAACAACATACATTACTGTATTGCTCTTGTATTTTGGCTACAATGTAATTACAAATCTCTTAGAAGGCCTTGTTACATTTCTCAAGCATAAAGCCATTTTAAGACAATTAAGCGTAAGCTCTTTTCCACACATAATGTGCTTAAATGCCGTTATTGAGAAAAGGAAGAAACACATTTTTTTTTATTGCCACAGATGTTATTCCATTTTGGGAAAAAAAATATCTTTGCATAGACATTGGCCCCACTTCTTTGCCTTTCTGAACATGTTATTCATTTGTTGAGACATCCAAATGTGAAACATATGGGGAAACGCTTAGTGTTCTTGAAGCAGCTCTAAGAATATGAATCTTTCAAGCATCGCACTGGGGCATCTGTTTATTTAGAAGAGATTGGGCGTACTAGTTGACAAAATTTTGTAAACACGCTCTGATGTTTATGTGGTGGAGCAGAAGACTAGAGAGAATTAGGCTTGTAATACAAGTTATGAGGGCGAGTAAAATATTATCCACACAATGACTGTAGAATTGATTTTAATCAACTTTCAGAAAAGACAAATACATTATGTTTTGACATAATCTCCCTGCTTTTCAAAATACTTTGTCCATATGACAACAAGATTTTATACTCATTTTCCATACTCATTTAAAGAATGTTTTAAGCTGAGCTGCGAGCCACGGATGCACCGCTGTCTTCACTACAGAGCCATGGCTGATTTGCAAATGATTTGCCACCGTGAATCAGATCATGTACAAGCTCAATCATGTCATCAGTCTGTCATGGGCATCCATCTGCTTCTTTATGGCTGACACTTGTTTGATCCTCCTGGAACTTCTCTATCCATTCATACACCCTTCAAGACAAAACAGTTTCTCCATACTGTGCACCAAGTCTTCGATAACTATCGGCACCAGACACACCTTCAGACCACAAAAAAAAATCTGCACGCTACTCTTCTTTTCGTGCAGATCACAAGTGGGGCAGCCATTATTTTTCCCACCACAGTCACAAATGAACTGACGTAACACATTTAAACCTGGACAGCAGTGACAAGAAAGATTGTGTTAAAAATGATGTATTTGTCTTTTTTGGAAGTTGATTCAAATAAATTCTACATCCACAGTGCGGATAATTTTTGACTCGCCCATTTAGATTGTTGCAATCGCAAGACTTGCATAAATGCGCACAGTTGCGGGAGTAATATGCAACTGTGGATTTTGCTGTCACCAAACAGCAGTACATTTTTGGATGTGGTTTGTTGCTTTGAGTTATTCTTGCTAAAGTACCAACATCACCTTGTTTCACTAGAACTACTAGATAATTTTATGAGGGGTGAGAAGAGAACACTTCACTGTGCTACCAAGTGCAGTACAAAAAAGAATTTGTTAAGCCTTAGGCTCCGTCGCAGGTTATACTCTGAGCTTCTGCCTCAGATTCCATTAAATTTGATAGGGAAAAAGCGCTGCAACGGAAAGGTTTCAGTTCTGGCACATTCAGTTTACTGGTGCAAATGAACAATTAAAATATTCTCCAAATATCAGCTAGAGTTCAGTCTTGGTGTATGAACTGCAGGAGGATACGCTCAGTTTATGATGAGGCGTGTCCGCGTGTGCGCCTCCAAATAAATTAAAAGTATCCTCCGGTTGTACAGTGGATATCAAAGACTGCCGTTGAAGCAGTAAATTCGCTTGCAACCAACATCAGTGTACTACTATACATAGGGCATCATGGTGACCACTCATGTTATCTACCAATACCCGCAGAACCAGAAATTTCTCCAGCTATCGTCAGTTCAGGCACTCCTTAACCTTTGAGAGTCTGTTCTATAAAGCCTACAAAAGTGGTAGGCAAATCAGACATCTCTTGTGTGTTTGAAACCACATAAAAGGAAGAACGCAACAGCTAAGAATATTTAGACACATATAACATAAAGCAATTCAGTAGTCACTGTATATTTAGAAATACAGTGCATCCGGAAAGTCTTCAGACCCTTTCAGTTGTTTCACATTTTGTTATGTTGCAGTCTTGCACTAAAATAAAAAAAAGTTAACATTTTTTGCCATCATTTTGCACTCAGTATCCCATGATGACAAAGTGAAAACAGAATGGGCAAAATCTTTGCTAATTAATTGAATTGGGTTTAAATCGGGGCTCTGGCTGGGCCGCTCATGGACATTTACAGAGTTGTCCCTAAGACGTTCCTCTGTTGTCTAAGCTGTGTGCTTAGGGTCATTGTCTTGCTGGAATTTTGCTCCATTTAGCCTTCTCTCAACTATGACCAGTCTCCCTGTCCCAGCCACTATAAAACACCCCCACAGCATGATACTGCCACCACCATGCTTCACTGTAGTGGTTACCTCCAAACATGATGCTTAGAATTGAGGCCAGAAAGTTCAATTATGGTTTCATCAGACCAGAGAATCTTGTTTCTCACAATCAGAGTACATTTAGGTGCTTTTTGATCTTTGGAGTTCAACCTGAGTGACCATTGGTTCTTGTTCCAAACTGCTTCCATTTAAGATTTATGGAAACCAGTGAGCTCTGGGGAAATTTCAGTGCTGCAGAAATAGTTTTCTACCCTTCTCCAGATTTGTGCCTCAACACAATCCTGTCTCTGAACTCTACAGGCAGTTATTTCTTTCTCATGGCTTGGTTTTTGCTCTGATATGCATTGTCAGCTGTAAGACATGGGTTTGTGTTTCCAAATCATGTCTAATCAACTGAATACTTATGTCCATGTGAGATTATAGTTTTACCTCTTTAATAAACCTTTCTAAAATTCAGTTTTCACTTTCTCATTAAGGAGTATTGAGTGCAAAATGTGGGAAGAACTTCATTTTTTTTTTATTTTAGTATGAGGCTGCAACATAACAAAATGTGAAAAGAGGGGTCTGAAGTAAGGATGAGCAAACTGGGTCTACTGGTTTGGCATACGGTCTGAACTTCTTAAAAAGTTCAGATTCAGTCGAACCCAAGTCGAAGATAGCTGCAATGAACAATGCATTATTTTCACACAGAAGATTGGCAGAGATGCTTTCCTGAGTTTTAAACAGTCTTATGTAGCAAAGAAAATAGCTAAGCCACCCTCACATCTGCAACTAGTAGTTCTTTCAGGACAAAACCCCTTAATCAGAGAAAAGCAGATGAGAATAACATTTCCACTTGCAAGGCCTTAGGGGGAACCTCTGGATGGGTACTATATCTATTATGGAGACCAGTTGATATACATGATGTCTATTGTAGACTAGACAACGCTCCTATGTATTTCTAGATTTTCTATCTGCATATTATTGTCTAACATCTCCCGTCATCAGGTTTAGGAAAGCAAATTTTAATATATTTCCCAGAAACCCAGAGGGACATCGCCTGGCTCACATTTACTCAGCATCCCAGGCACATTGCCTGGCCTACAATACTGTGCATGTGTACTTGGCATAGTAGGGTCATTGTCTGTCCTACAATACTGCATACATGGTGTACCATGGGCTCTCCATAATGAGAGAGTACTATGTAGGCAACGCATACATCTTGTTGAGAAAAATAAATTTGTGTGCTAGTCTCTCAGTCTCAACCAAAATTTTGTCTGGTTCACCCATCTCTAGTCTGAGGACTTTCTGCATTCACTATAAGTCACACCTGTTGCATGTATGTGCACTGCACAGAATTTGAAATTGAATTTTACATTCTTGGCATGCCAAAACCACTTGAAAAAACATTAATAGCTTTTTGCAATTTGCAAGCTCTGTTACATACACATCTTTTAATAATTTATCCTTCAGCTCTAAATTCCACTTAGGATTGCAGCGCTGTATCGATACAGCTCATCTAGGTCTATAATGCCACTTCAGCAGTATTTTCTCATTAAAGTTTGTTACAGGCAGTAGATAACTGGCAGCTTTCATAACATTTAATTGAAATCTCCATGTTTGCAACTACTCTGTGCCGATTTACATTAGCAGAAAATTCAAGTCGTCACATCATCTCCCATTCATGATTCCATATTTCGTTATTGCTGAATGTAAATGTACAAATAGCTTAAAGGAGTTCTCTGGGACTTGTATATTGATGGTCTGTCCTTGGGATAGGTCATCAATATTAGTACCTCGGAGGTACTACTCCATGCACCATCTTGGATCAGCTGCTCCCGCGCTAGTTGCCTGAGCTACTGCAAAAGAGCAGAATGGTGGTGATGCCAGAAGTCAGACTCCCGCTGATCAATGTTGATGATCTATCCTAAGGATATGCATAGGCTATCAGTATATAAGTTCTGGAGAATCCCTTTTGCTTTTTATTTTAGTATTTCTCTATTTCAAAATAATTTTTATGGAGTCTGACACATATTTGCTGCCGTGAGAAAATTAGTTTTCATGAAAATATCAGCCTCTAGTTGCTGTAATGCAGAAACCATACTGTAACAGCATTAGAACTAAGTAAAATTTACATAAACTTTCTATTGGACTTTTCCTATAATGTTTTTCCATTTTCAAGGCTAAAGAATATAGTTGGTATGGTTTTTTGACATTATTAAAACTGCGTGAAGATTAGAAAGTTGGATCAAATATAATTTCATTACCAAATAGCTGAATTTTTTCTAAATAACTTCATATAATCATAGCAGCTATTGCGGACAAGAATAGGACATGTTCTATTTTTTTCGGGAGCCGCAGACTGGAAGTACGTAGCCGCGGACCGGAAATGCGGATGCGGACAACACAATGTGTGCTGTCCGCATCCTTTTCGTCCACATTGAGAATGAATGGGTCCGCACCCTTTCCGCAGAATTGCGAAACGGATGATTCTATGGATGTGTGAATGGACCCTTAGTATGCAAGTGATTAAATTTTTTAATGAGTCTATGTATGAAATGCTACTTTACCTTTATAAGTCATATGGCTTTTTTGAGTAGCTTACCTTTTGTTTTCAGTTACGGTCCCATATACGTGTTGGGTAAGTAACCTATGCTTTGGTTGGATGTGAACGCATGACACCTATACCCAGGTTTACTAATCCTAAAGATGCCATACACTTAAGCTGTCTAAAACTGCACCAGATTTATCAAAGTGGCTCAGGCTGGATGACAAATGTGGTGCAGGGGTAGACACTTTTTTTCTGACTCCATACCAAACATTGGTTGGCCTACTTTGAGACAGATTTTTACACCAGAATTGAGGCAAAAAATTGGCGCAAAATGGTGCATCTTAGACCATACTCCCTTTCTAAAGAAGCTCTGCCCGCTTTCCACTAAATCCCACAACCTTTATGAGCATGTCAGAAAAAAAAAGTAGAAACCCTAGATGTGCCAAAATGCTCTGATTTGTGTCACTTGCAACAGATTTTTTTACATTGACACATTAATAAATCTGGACCCTAGTGCTATTCAATAGGAGCTCTGGGTTTCTGTGCATGTAATGTACAATCCAGTATTGATCCGAATATTAAGGAATTTTCACCAGCTGAACATAGGATAAGTACTCTGGTTCCATTCACTGACAGGAAGCTAATATCTTGAAAATGGTGAGAAAATGAAACACAAAGGCCCAGATTTCCTAATTGTAAAGATGGTAGATGGTATAAACATAAAGGGGTTGTGCAGGATTTTTTTTATTGATGACCTATCCTTAGTTTGAAGAGGAGGTGGCGCTCCATGTGAGTACTGCTTCATGTTCAAGTGAATGGAGCAAGTACTTGTTTACACTATACTTCCAAGGTGACAGGCAATGTAATGAACAGGAAGCAGCGCTCAAATTGAGCACTGCTTTCTCTTCTAACAGCGGATCGCCAGGGGTTTCGGATCCCCGCTGATCAGATATTGAAGACCTATCCTGAGGATAGGTCATCAATATAAGAGCCCTGCACAATCCCTTTAAATAGGCTGGCTGTCTGGTTCAGGCTGGATGGCAAATGTAGTGCAGAATTAGAAAATGTTCTCTGTCTCCTTACCAACTTTTGATTGGTTTGCATTGAGACAGATTTTTAAGCCAGAATCATTTCACAGTTTTCCTGAAAAGCTTCGCCAATTTTCACTAAGCCCCACCCATTCTCAAGCATGTCGAAAACAAGTGTAGAAATTCTAGATGCACCAATTTGTGCCATTTTCCCCCACATTTTAGACAGATTTTTGGTGCAGATACACTAGTAAATCTGGGCCGAAGTATCATAGAAGGGATTGTGTATTTCGTCATGTTTTAAGATTTAGTCACATGAAAGTTAAAAAATAATTTTTAAAGGTTTCGATGATAAATGCTGTTCTTTATTTACATGTGTTTTACTACACTTTTATATTCCCAGTCAAACTGTGTTATTCTGCGGAGAGTTAGGAAGGAAGCCGTCTTGGAGGGCCAACTGCAGTGGGCATTGACTAAATAGCTCTGCACAGTAGAGGATCCATTAAACTGCATAATTCATTAGCTGTTTGTTCTTGGTCTATATCAGCTGTTAAGCTGTACATCGCCCAACAACTGGGCAGTCTCCTGTGACTATGAGCACTGAGAGCGGAAAGTTGTTTGGCAGTACTTAGGCTGTGTCCTTCACAGGCTCAGCTGCTCCCATAATTTTTTTTTTAATTTGTGTTAATATTCTGATTATGATGTGAGCACTGAAATAACTTAATAAATAATATTAATAAAAATCTTCTTTTATTGCATTTGGAAGTACAAGAGACGTAATAAGAACACAAGCCTCAGGGAAAGATTAGCCTCTTGTGTATTATTTTGCCACAAAGCTGCATTTGTGCTCTTGCCAAAATATCCTCTTGTGGTTTTGCCAAACTGTTCTCCTGCGATTTAGTAAAATGCCATTAAAGTCAATGAAATTGCATAAAAACAAATCACATGTTAGCTGATATAGCTAATGAAATGATAATTTATATGATGAAAATCTGAATGTTAATAACCGATAGTCAGGCTCGTTTTTCATTCGCAGAAGTTGGACAACTAAAGCTCTTGCAATGCCAGACTGCTCTTGGAAAAGATCTCCGATAAATCCTCATCGTGAAATATTTACTCTTTACCACTAGAAATTAGAGAACATTTCAGTTAAAAAAAAAAAAAGTGTCAGTCGTAGCGACAGATAATGTGGACATTTACTAGAATAACACCTGTCATAATTACCTTGACAAACATCTGTAAAATACATTACAGTACTTATTTAAACAGCAAGCTAAAATGTGCAGAGCAAATTGACATGTTAGACTATCCTTGCAGTAATAGAATGGAAATGTCTACCAGTACTTACACTAATATCCTCATCTTCTTTGGTCTCATCCCATATTAGTATGCAGGTAAATATTTTTTTATTTTTTATTTTAATTTATAAAGCAGTGCTTTACAGTTCAGAAAATTAGCAAGATTGAAAATTTGGTATTAAGCAGAGCTAAAAAGTAAGATAAAACTCCACCAGAAAGTGTACAGTGCAATCGGGGACGTAGCTAAAGGCTCATGGGCCCTGGTGCAAGAGGTCAGCTTGGAACCCCTTCCCTCAGTGTTTTGTGACCAGGGGCAGGGAAGCACATAACCTTGGTGTTGCACCCCCCCCCCCCCCATCATGCCAAATTATTGACCTAACCCCTTCCCTCCAGCCAGAGGTGTAACTTGACTAGCCTGCACTTTCTATAAATACCAGTGTCTTCTTATGTGGCACAAGGGTCTTTGGGCCCCCTCAGGCTCCTGGGTTTGGTAGCGACAGCTGCCTCTGCACCCCCTATAGCTACTCCCCTGAGTGCAACAGGTAAGAATAACATTCTCTTAATTTAAAGGAGTATTCAGACTATTGCCACTTATATCTGTCGTATGTCTCATAGGTAGGGTCACGTCTCTGAAGTCCCACCCAGTAGTTGAACATTTTGGTACAAACTACGGCCAAAACTGGGAGACACCACTAATAGTGTCAGTTGTCAGAGGCATTCATTGTACAATCCCTCCTCTGTCTCGCAGTCTTCAGCACATATTCATGTCTGGTTAGGAGGCAGTCTGCAGCAATAACAATCTTCCTGGGACTGTGAAGTGACAACCATTCTTCCATACCAGAAATATTGGCCAGGGCAGTTGTCATGGCCACCTGAAAGGGTCATGCCCATTACGGGTGCAATAATACAATCAAACAGCAGCAGCAGCTGAATTGTGATACAAGAACAATTTTGGTTCGCAAAATTTAGAATTTAGTATACAATGTATCTGGAGTTGCCCTTTTAGGCACTGGTTTCAGTGTCACACTTTGGCGTTCATTTGCAGTTTTCACTTTCGTCTTTTGTGTGCAGCTTTACAAATCTACATTTTCTAAATGTGTCCCTCGGTTAATGGAAAACAGACGTGCAATGGCAGTTTTTTTTTTAACATACGTCTCTCGACCGTTTTCAGGACAATGAAAGTCTATGGTCTGTTTTATTTATTTTCTAAGGACCCTGAATACTAGCCATCAAAAAAATAGGACATGCTCTATTTCAGATATTTTTATGGCCGTTTTTCAGAAAGGCATCTGTGGAAAAACTGGCTGTGAAAAACGTAACCATTCTTAGAGGGGTTATCCCCAATGACTAATGTAAAAATTGAAAATCATATAGTGTGTGACAACCTCTTTCTCACAAAGCTAGAACCTGCCCTGTACCTCACATGGATCCAGAGATCTCCACATTCATTGCTCTGCTAGATTTCTATCAAGCTGACAGCTCAAGGTCTTTTCTGCAGCAGCTCAGGGGCCGTGTCCATACTTTCCCTATTACCGCTCAGGAGGCAGTTGAAGGATGAAACTGAGCACGTGCGGCCATCTTAGTGAGCAGGACAAAGAAATAAGAAAAAGAACAGCAGGTGGGACTATACAGATACATTTTATCGAATAACTCTTGCTGCTAACAATTGCTGGTTTGAAAACTAGAATATTTTTCTTGGTACAACCCCTTTAATGGTCGTTGTTCATCACTTTGTGTGAATGTAACTTAAGTTGTTTCATGAGTGGATCGGCTGTCGGCTAGTGATGGATTCTGGTACGCATTTGACTATATATTATGGAAAATAAATATAGTCCTTGCATCATTATTATCTGAGTTGTGTGTAGATATTAGTGTGTGACTCTAGACCAGCTTTTATGTGCATTCCTGTTTTTTTTGTTTTTTTCAATGTAAATGTTTATTGCTGCCATATGTCAACTAATTTTTAACGTCTTCTACATGCGTTGTGTCTAATAATAATGCGGTATGCTGTGGAGGCAAACATGTCTGACTTCATGGGTAAAACACATCTAGTACGTGCTGAATTGTGCTTGTTTACAGACTGGACTCCCAGAAGCAGTTCTGAAATCTGTTAGCACAACCTACAGGACATAACTAGGCGGCACAAAACAAACACTGTAGATACTCCTCCTGCATTGCTGCATTATATAAATAGTTGTACAATAAATTAGTGAACTGAGACCAAAATGAGTGAAGTTCATAAAACTGTGTAAACCTTGTACTTAACAGTATCCCTGCTCTTACTTTATAAACTCATTTCTCACAATTGGTGTATGGGTGCAAAGGTCACAATAGCCGTAAAGTAGTAACAATATAAATGTACCAAATCACTTGACTTGGGTTAAAACATGCTAGTACTACATTCTTTTCTTTCTCTGTGCAGCCAGGGTTTAGCATTAGGGAGAAGGACCTCCTACTACATAAGAGAACAGTGGTGCCATAAGTGAGTTTTTATGAGGAGCACAGTTACAGTACAGTACTGTATATGTTGCTAATTGCACACTATTGTGCAGGCCCCATAGAAGTGAATGGGGCTGCATGAAAATCGCAAGCAAGTGCGGACGCGGTGCGATTTTCATGCATGGTTGCTAGGTGACGATCGGGATGGGGACCCAATCTTTATTATTTTCCCTTATAACATGGTTATAAGGGAAAATAATAGCATTCTTAATACAGAATGCAAAGTAAATTAGGGATGGAGGGGTTAAAAAAATAAAATTAAACTTACCTCATCCACTTGTTCGCGCTGCCCGGCTCGTCTTCTTTCTTTTTCTTTGATGACCTGGGAGGAAAAGGACCTTTGGTGACGTCACCATGGACACCTAACCCAAACCTAAACTTCTGTGAGGAAGTTCGGGTACAAAACATGCCGATTTTTCTCCCGCGCGTACAAAATGCATTAAAAGGCTTTGCACTTCCTTGTGGATGCTTGCGATTTTCACACTTCCCATTCACTTCAATGGGGCCTGCGTGAAAAATGCACAAAATAGAGCTTGCTGTGATTTTCACGCAACGCACAAGTGATGCGTGAAAATCACCGCTCATGTGAACAGCCCCATAGAAATGAATAGGTCCTGATTCAGTGCGGGTGCAATGCGTTCAACTAACGCATTGCATGCGCGCAGAATACTCGCCCGTGTGAAAGGGCCTAAGAGTAGCTACTATGATATTCAGGCAAACCTCAAAAAAGCCTGTTGTTCCAAGGAGTCCCGAAGGCTTTATCTTTGGCTTATAAGCAATCTTAAAACAGGATTTCTGTATGTTGCCACAGTAAAGTGAGGAAAAAACATAGGCAGTTTTAATTACCTATTAAACGTAAGTTTTTTTGGTTTGGACACAGAAGTTAAATGAGATCACACAATCAATCATGACTGTTTAGACAGCAGGGAACACCCCTTACACTAATTTCTGTTTTGCTAGAGCGGCTTTCCTGCACAGAAAAGACCTTTTGTCCTCAGCATAATGTATTATAATGTGCTGTGCTAGCCATGCCTTATTTGTACAGTAACTTTACAACTTCCAGTCATAATTCTGAGCAAGAGAAAAAAATAATGTAGAAAACTTAAACTTAATGGACACAAAAGAGCGCAAGCCAGAAGTAACATTAGTCTGAGCCCAATAATAAATTTCCCCAAGTGGTGAACACGTTTTGGGGATGGAAATATGCGTCTACCCAGTAATGTTTAATTTTCGGAAGGTGAGTTGTCTCTAGCAGGATTATCTGATGTAATGTAATCTACAACCTCTTTTCATGCATGGCTGAACAAAGCTTGTGTAACAGTTTATTATTGTAAAAATTAGTATAGCATAGCATGGAGCACACTGGGCCGGCAGCCAGGAGGAATAGACAATGAGCAGTTATATAAGATGCTAAAGTAGAACACAAGCGCTCTGTATTTTACTCCTGGATCTTCTGCTATTTGTAATTTTTTCATTTTTCTCTATGGCTACTTCTCCCTGTATTAGTCATTCTAAGTGATATATATATATTTTTTTATAATATGCTGATTTTCTGTATTTTATTAGGCTTATTTATAGATGTGATGATAAAATGCTCTTTAGAGAGGATCTATTGTTTATCTTTGTAACTTTCAAAAGGAACAATAAACTTTAGAAATGAATAAATAAAATTGAAGAAGAAATATCGCTGCACGCCATTTCTGCATGGGAAATTCTGCCGAGAGCAAAGGGTTAAATCTCCTGCTGATGTCTTCCATCCTTAGCTGTTGGCTAGCTGAAGGTGTGGAGCTTAACCAGGGCAGGGCTTAAAGCCGCTCTGTCACCAAATCACCCCTAATAAACCAGGCACATGGACTGGTAGGGGTGATCCTGCAGTTTAAAATAATACCTTTCTCCTCACTGTCAGAGCCACGGTTGTTTATAAAATTGTAATTTTATTCCTTTGCTGGCAGGCAGTTTCGAGCACCAGGAGGTGGGCTTTTTCAGTACGAGCACCGCTATGCAACGCCCACCAACATATAAATACCCCCCTCCCCTTGATTGACAGTTCTAGACCGAGTCGAAGTCGTAGGCATCGCATAGCTGTGCTCATACTGAAATTGCCTGAACTGCAGGATCACCCCTACCAGACTATGGACCTGGTGTAATAGGGGTGATCTGGTGACAGAGCCGCTTTAATAAGCTTTCTGTCATACTGCAGAGAGGAGAGGCTGCTGCCTTGCCAGTTGTCTTCCAGGCAGACACATTTTGGTCTCTGCTTTCTCCTCCCCCAGACTCTTTGTGGTACTTCAGGTTACAGACTATGTGGTCCTTCATACCAGTTGTTTCTTCATCTCAGTGTCTCTAATGTGAATAAGTGATGCAACTTTGTAGTAAATGACAGATGGGAGTATAAAACAAATAAAACATCAGCATACCCTCAAAAGAGGTTCTTTATTCAAGCAAAAAACTTACAAAAAGCAAAATTTAAGCTTCAACTGTCTTTGACTAGTAGGTTTTTATGACTGCAGAAAGAACCCAGTTGTCAGAAATGCTGATGTCCCTTAACTTTTTTTTTTATGTCCTGAAGACAAGTTTGAACTGACCTTTATGGACTGTGGAATCCACCAGTTTTACAATTTTGTACAGACAGAAGGGAGTTGTGCCTATAGTATCAGACTGTACAGGGTTTGTTTGTTGTCTGTTACCATGAAGACACATCTATAGGAGCTGTGGAGCCAAAATGGTTGGCTTCATTTAGCATTTTAGGCTACTTTCACACTAGCGTTTTAGTTTTCTGGTATTGAGATCCGTCATAGGGGTTCAATACAGGGGAAAAATTTAGTTTTCTCCCCATTCATTGTCAGCAGGGACAAAACTGAACTGAACAGAATGGAATATTCCAAAATAGATTCTGTTCCGTTTAGTTGCGTTCCGGTACCGGAGAGCAAAACCGCAACATGTTGTAGTTTGCTTTCTGTCCTGGGATGCGGAGCAAGACGGATCCGGCATGACCCCCAATGCAACTCAATAGTGACGGATCCATTTTCTATGACACAATCTGCCACAATAGAAAACGGATCCGTCCTCCATTGACTTTCAATGGAGTTCATGACGGATCCGTCTTGGCTATGTTAAAGATAATACAACTGGATCCGTTCATAACGGATGCAGATGGTTGTAGTATCAGTAACGGAAGCGTTTTTGCTGAACCCTGCCGGATCCAGTAAAAAACGCCAGTGTGAAAGTAGCCTTAGATGCACTGACAAAAAAAAAAAAAAGGGTTGGGAAGGTAATGGGAATGACAAACTGAGTCTTTCACAACCATAGTGTTTATAGGAGTTATAGCAGTAATTGGAGATCTGCTTTAATCATTTTATGCTTTGGGCTTTGATAATTTTATATTACACAACAGAAGAAAAGACAGTTCTGTCAGAATTGATGCATTTTTCCATAATAGCTATTTAAGTGGTCTCTACAGCCAATCACTAACCTCAGCTGTCATCTGCCATTGATGTACATGTGACCGCCAATGCCAGCGAACAGTTGCAGTGGTGGTCACATGGACATGATGCCATTTCTGCAGGACCACCAGAGACCAAGGTTTCGGCGAGACATTCCAACTATGAAAAATAGATTTTTTTTTTTTTTTATTCAGGTTCCTGGTCTGTGTCCATTTTTATTTTTTTTATTTTAGAAAAAATGAGATCTTCTTGCGCGTTGATGCCTCCCGCTGTTCCTGTGCCACTACATTCCTGCCACACTGTGTATCTCTTTCTCTTCCTCTGCTCCTTCACTCTGTGTGCCCTCACTTTCTGTGGCACTCCTCACTGAAGTTCTGGTTGGCTAACATGGCATCTCTTAGACGCTGCCAAATAGTCACAGATTCTTTGATGGTTCCCACAGATTTTCAGTTACAGGCTAACATCTAAATATGAATATGCTATGTACAGTATATATGTCATGTATAATAGAACTGATACTAGACTTCAAAGCATAGGATCTTTTATTGCCAAAATGGTAGGCTTTATTTGAAGCAGGTATTTTGTTTGAGTGTTTGTTGAACCATTTCTTTTTTTTTTTCTTTCTCTATGTTTTATTCAAAGTAATTTTTTTTTCAATCAATATAAAAGCATTGCTTTAAACTTCTAGAATGTCACACTGAGGAGAATCTTTTGTAGCTACGGCTCAGTCCGGCTTTTTCTTCCAAACCTCATTTTTCATTGATCTTGTAAGAGTTATAGTCTATTCTCTCTTCTTTACTGGGCATTTTACATGTGATCTCATTAGCATTTTATTGATGTTATTTTTCCAGCCGGTAAGGTTACATAGATGTAAAATTGCTTCAGAGAAGAAAAAGTACATTTTGTGCAGTACATTCCGCTTACTCAACCATTACGTTAATTGTGTGGCATGCAGAATCTTGTCCTTTTTCTTTGGCTGAGAAAAGGGTTTTCTTCACCTAATGAAAGATTGTACAGTGATTCATTTATTCTATAGAAAACAAGTTACTGTGAAATATTATCAATATTATATAAAAACAATTGGTGTCATTGTGAATACAGAGCTTTGTTTGTAAGGTGCAAGAAAGCCGAGTTGGCTCAGTTCCATCGTAGAATCATGTGTCATCTGTGGTTTTGTATAGGAATGCAGGTAAACCTAATATATTATTTTAACTGTTATCATGTTTCCCTATGTAGACCCCAACACTTAAATGACAAAGTCTGCCTGGAACATTCTTTAGCATATCAGCGAAAAACGGTAGGCTATAACAGAAAAGTACCATGCCTGCTTACAACCATTATAGAGATGAGCAAACATTTTAAGATAAGCAAACCTTTGAACAGTTTGGTAGCCTCAAACTGTTCTTTGCTTTTTCATAAGATTTGAGTGGTAGCCTCAAACTGTTGAATTGGTCCTTTTTTATAATAAGATATTTATCTATTGCTTTGCTTCCATATCCACATAATGCTTCTCTGAAAAAAAGAAATGCAAGCTAGTCTCCTTTCCAAAAGAAAAATAAACTCATACCAGGCTCATTCTGGGTAACTACCCTTTAATAGAGCAGAGCAAAGAAACTTTGCTTGTCTGCCTAAGTAGTCTTGGTCAGGGTACTATGTCTTTTTGTGGAGGGTGCTGAGTATGCATGTATACTTTGTATACATACTACATATATTATGCGCTCTCCATAATAAGAAAGAGTACCCCCCAGGACAAACATATATGTTGCAGAGAAACATGCTAGTCTCTCTCTCTCTCTCTCTGTTTTTTAAAGGTTGAGTTGTAGATAATGGTAGAATATGACAGGTAAGATGGCTGAAAAAGACACTCTCTGATCCTGTGCAAGAGAAGGATTATACAGTTAGTTATCGAAAGCATAGAAATGGTATTGAAAACCCAAGCACAGTGGGTCAAGCACCAAGACATGAGAAACCCAACACACTGGAAGACATAGAATCTCCAGATCACACCTCTTCAATCCAAGCTAAAAAAAATAAAAAAAAATAGGTGGTGTTCTAGGTGTCCTTTACACTTCATAGTTAGGAGATTGTTAGTTTCAAAGTGAAGAAAGTTTTAGGGTGTTGCCATAGCAGAATAAAGAGATGGCTTCTCAACAGGGTCTGGAAGAATAAAAAAATGTTTCTGAATCTCCCACCTGTTTTGATGTTTACAGATCCTCACTGGTCTCTACTCCTTTTTCTTGGCTCATCAAACTTTTCTTGGTCGATCCCTGGCTGAAACAGGTCACTACTGCAGTCAGCCATTGGCGGAACAGGCATCTCTTGCCAATTTTCCCATCTCAAACCAGAACCAGAGACCAGTGGGGTAACTTATAAGCATCAGAATGGCTGATTGGTGGAAGTGACTATTGACGGGTAATCGATTATGAATCAATATGACCATATTCAAAGTAGTCACCAATACTTTTTTAAACTATCGGTTGAAGTAACTGATGAGTAATTATTTTTTCTTGTAAATTTACTACTACAGACATCACCTGAAATGGGTAATGACAAGGAACTTATACTTCTTTGTTTGGTGTCAAGTTGCAGTTAAAAGCTTGGAATTACCCTTCCTTTATCTGGTGTATGTATATAAATACAGTATGTCACAACCATCAACGAGGAAGTTGAAACAAAGACATTTTATAATCTAATAAAGTCCTGCTGTAAAACAAAATAATGAACGCTATTCTTCAGCAAGACCAGATACCTATATTCAATTGAACTGTTACGAATCTTGGCGTACATATTCACATTTTTGTTATGAGTTGCCTTAAAACATGCATAGTTATTTGTGTATAAAGTTACATAAAACCCCCCCACCAAATTTATTAAAGAGGAAACAAACCGAGAGAGAACCCTGGCAGAGCTCAGAGTCACCACCAATTAGGCTCCTTTCAGTTGTTTTACCATGATTTCTGGCATTTCCATGGGGAAAATACAAAACCCTTAAAAACTATAAACTTTATTATAATTGGTTAAAAAAACTTTACCCTATAGTGTAGATGATGATAAGTGATCATTACATCCGACAATACAAAATAATATAGCTAATACGACTGGTATCTCTTTCTTTATTGTGGGGCATATAAGAGGTAAAAGGGGACTTGTCCACTCCCAAATACAGGCAGCACACTTTATTGCTGTACTCATTAAGTAGTTTTGTTTGTGTTGATGTTTGATTATCTGTGTCCTTTTGTGATCCATGTATCTACGTATGTATTGTTATCTACGTATGTATTGTTATCTATAAGCATCTAGTTTGTTCACCCTTTACACTGACCCCCTGAGGAACCCAGTGTTTTGGGGGAAACGCGTCGGGGTGTTAGGACCCATTGAGGGCCAGTTAGGGTGTTATAGCCCAGGTACCAGGACAGAGAGTCCCCACCATTAGGGGTCATCTCTGGGCTGAGGTATGTTATAGGGTGATATTATATCTGGTTGTTTGTTAGATGTAGTCGTGCATCTTTTTGCAGGGGACTGCGTATTAGCTATATTATTTTGTATTTTCGGATGAACTGATCACTTATCATCATCTACACTATAGGGTAAAGTTTTTTTAACCAATTATAATAAAGTTTATTGTTTTTAAGGGTTTTGTATTTTGCTGGAATTGGATTTAGTTTCTAAGACTTGGCTATCATTTGATAAGATATAGACAAACGCTGGTTTTCCATTTCCATGGGGATCTGAGAGCGCAACCCCTACCAGATCCTTCTATAAGTTACTAAATACCTCTGCGTGTCTGACTATGATGGGGCTTGCTTTAGTGTACCATACAGGTCAATCCACATTGTTTAACTACCATTTGAAATTTACCAAATAAATAGACTTATATGGGTTTTTGGTGCTTTTAGATTGATGGTCTATCCTTTAGGATAGGCTATTGATGTCTGATCAGTGGAATCTGACACCCTGCACTTCCAACAATCAGCTGTTCTGCAGTAACTGCTGTAGGTCCAGTGTTGGAGCTACACAGTTCATTTCAGTGGGAGCAGTGAAGCAGTAAGCAGCTCCTTCTAGTACAGAAATTAATAGAGCTGCGTAGTTCTAGTTCCGACTCACGGCGGCAAAGTCGACCTCTGAGCACCATTTTATGTATTTAAAATTATAGAACATAGAGGTTGGCGATTTAGCCCCTTAGTGACCACCAGTAATACTCCTTAACACAGGTCATTTAGGGGCCTTAAGCCTTCAAATATGCCTTTTACTGTACTGTAGTCTCATCCTGGTATAGGTTTCCTGTGGCTTTGTAGGTGGGTACCCAACTGTCATTATACAACCGGGCTCCAGTACTAATGTCTGGAACAGAAGAAACCTCCAATTCTGGACGTTCAATTTCTCAGACGCCAAATCATTAGACTGTCTTACTTGTCAGAATCGCGCACAGGAATTTTGAAATTTCAAAGCCATGATCCTTCAATTGCTAAAGCCATTTTCCCTTACCACCCCCTTATCGGCTAAAGGAAAAAAATGTCATGTAATAGGTATCACCATAATTATACTGAATTGCTGTTTTTCCCTCCCTCCACCCAAAAATGCAATTTATGTTATATAATACATTATATTTACCCAAAAATGATGCCATCAAAAATTACAAAAAACAAAGCCCTCAATGAGCTACATTGAGTAAAAAATGTAAAAAAGTTTTGACTTATGGATTATATCAATGAAAAAAAACTGGAAAAAGAATTTGGTCATCAGGGCCCAAGATTGGCAGGTCACTAAGGGGTTGACATAGAAGCTTTCTGCATACTATTACATTGAATTCAATAATAAAACAGTATGCAGCAAGCTCCTAAGCTCCATCTAGTGGCTGCAGCAAGCAAGTCAAGGGTTACGTTTCAGATCTAAGGCTGTGCAGGAGCTGCTATAAAGATATATTATATTATTATATCATTCACTTTGAGGCATCTTGGCACATATGGGAGACATCTGTATTTACTGAAATTAGTCCTCTTCTTCGTCTTCTCATCAATTATTAAATTCATTAAAATCATGATCTATTTATTTTGTGTTCTATCCAGACCTAGTATTTGCATTGGTGTCGTGTGCAGAAATACTGAAGAATGTGTGACCAGCTTAACACTTGGATTCCCTTTTTCAAAGGCTTACACTTCATGAAGCAATAGTCTATTAATAAGCCATTGATATGAACTTTTAGAAATAAGCCAGTGTCGTGTTACCAGCAGTTGTGTGTCTGCACGTCTTTTCAAGTTAATAACCTTACTTTTAAGAAACTTGCTGCAGTAAGGCACTGTCTGCAATATTGTAATTGGTATTTTGCTGGGAATAATTGGTTGGGATATTCCCTTATGTAAAATACCTCTTGATTTTACAGCCGTGCCCCTGATGAAGGAAATAAAAAACTAAAACAAATTCCTTTTTCCAAGTGTTCTTTGTGAATACTTAGATTTAATAGCCACATATTGTCCTGGCCATTTGGGATTATTCGATAAAAGAGTAATAGGGAATCCGGCTTTCGTTCAGCCTGGTATGAAAATAAGCAGTTTTAAATGAATGATCTTCTTTAATGTGCTCAGCAAGTGTGTGTAATCAAAGCAATAAGACATTCGAGGCCTTTTTTTTTTCACATATACAGCTTGGCCAGAGAAGCAAAATGGAAAAATCCCCTGTAAAAAATAAACACTTAGAACATGAGACACTTTTCTGTTACATTTGGAGAGAATTTGCAGTTATCATTTGCTGTTATAACCGTAATGACTCATTTCAACAATCCTGGAATACAAACTTTTAAAACGCGCTTCTGTACATGTACAAAAAGTCATTCAACTGAATTGTCCGTTCTGGTAGAGAAACACTGTATTATGTCACAGGTAAACCATGTCATGTCTGCAAATGTTTAAACAGCTTTTCCAGATGGCTCCCTTATATTGCGGCAGTGTTTATTGGTGCTAATTGCATTTATTTTGTTAAAAAGAACCATCATATGATTTAGTTTTTCCTACGTTATCTGTCCACTATTTCACTAACTGCAGCAGTCCCATCTCTGGGAGGGACTGAACAACATGGTTCATGAAAATACAGAGCAGGAATTACCAAACTGATAGGACCACTGACCAAGTTGGACTTGGGGTCAATAGGCCACCAATGGAGAAGATTCAGAGGGCCCAACCTTGCCCCATATAAAACATGTACACGCTCACTCTTGTTGTTGCACACATCATAACTAGTGTATGTAATTTGCTTCAAAGTCTGCTTTAGTTGGGGTTACCTTCTTTTGATCTTATGTTAGAGCTTGTGCCCCCCCCAGGATCCTCCGATAGGACATTCTGAACCTGACCGCTGTGCTACTTACATGGTTAGAGTAGTCAGAGGAAAGAGAGAGGAATGACACTTGTGCAGTGTGGGCTGAAGGCTAAAGGACAATCCCTATAGGCCTGTAATGAATGCCAATTTTAACTTTCATCTTCGCAAATCCTGCATTTGTTAAAGGGATATTCCAATCTTAAAATGCATGGAATATCCACAGGATGTCCATAAATGGCTGATGGATGCAGGTTTCACACCTACAGTATCTAGAGAATGATGTCCTGTTTTGCAGCTGCTGTAAATGGAAGTTTATATGGGAATTTCAAAAATATTTGAGCGCACTCACTTGTTGGAAATCCCATACAGGTGAATGGAGAGAGATGCAATGTGCAGTCACCTCTCATAGCAGCCACAAGATGGGGGCCGCCGAAATGGCTCAGTGATTTGTACTGTGGGGGCAGAGACCATGTGAATGATGACATTTGTACATTGCTGAGGAATATTTAAGCACTCTATTAATGAATTAACAAACTAAATCACTGACTTTTCTGATCAAAGCTACATAACTGAAAAAAAATTGCCAACATGTCAAGTCTTAAAATTTCCGAAGTAACAGGACAAGTTACTTATCCTGGATACTCCCTGCATATCACCACTGCCGGCCAATAAGTGGCTTTAGACATGACTGTTGAGGCCATTGATTGGCTGACAGCGATGACATGCAGTTAGTCAGCACATCAGACTTCCAGCCAGGCAAGGACGGAGACCACCACAGGAATAGGGACAACCATAACAGGTCAGTGGGTTTCATTTACTCACACACCATGCCCTCTATTCCCTACTATTATTTCAGGGCCCAGAAAACCCCTTTAACTTTTTAATGCTAGTCAACTATTGTGTTATGTTGAATTATTGTGCAAAATCACAAAACAGCATATTAGACTTTTAACCCAATCTAAGTATTAGAAACGTGGAATACTTTTCAGTCCCGTCCTGTTCTCATTCTACAAAGTAATGCAATTCACCTTCTTGAATGTCACAAAGAATCCTTCTTGTTAAGTTATCCCAGTTACCATATAGATCAATCAGTGTCACTCGGATATCGATTTACTAGCCTGCAATAAATAATGTAACTGCGCTTATCTTACCTGCCTACTATGCTGCACTCCTCAACTGTTTTGAATTTTTTTGTTTTCTGTACTGATTTATAATTCATTGCAAAGACAGAAATATGATGGTTAGATCTGAGAAATCATCCACCTAAATTCATTTTTACACAAATATGGTTGATTTAGTGCCGTAGCTGTTCAAAGCTGTGAGACAACTTGTTTGACCAACAGCTGTTTTCTCCAGTTCTGCTATTAACACTATGCTATAAAAAAAATCCCCATGATTATATCACGTTTTAATGTAAAGTTAAAGTTAATTTTTAATACTAAAACTGTATATGGTCATGAAGGTCTTGTTAGAAATTTGATTTTGAGATTTTCACTTTACTACTATCAGTGTTGGCAGAAGGTTGCAACCTTTGTAGGACATTTAGGTGTTATAGAGCCAAGTTCATTAGTCACCCAGAGTGACTATGAGTACATATATGAGGCAGAAAGTCCCATCTGCAGTATATGACTTAGTAACTAGCAATGCAAATTTGATGTTTACATTTACATCAGGATAAAGTCCTGTCAGGTAACGGCCTAGGAGAAAGTATCTCCTGTACAGGGTCCCTGTTGTCAATATTTTAAGACACTATAGAAGGTACCTAGTCACCATGCTCAAAATAACTATCACGTACGGGAGGAGTGTGTGCCGCCCTGAGCTCCACCCTCACCTCTGTCCCTGCCTACTTGCACGGTCCGCCCTAGGCGATGGTGTACAACTTGAGGGCGGCCCCTAATCTGAGTACGTGCAGGGCCTTAACCCCTTAAGGACGCAGGGCGTATCGGTACGCCCTATTTCCCGAGTCCTTAAGGACTCAGGGCGTACCGGTACGTCCTAACTTTAAATCGGTATTCCGGCGCCGCGGGGGTTAATCGGAACGGGATGCCGGCTGAAATCATTCAGCCGGCATCCCGTAACAACGCAGGGGGGGGTCATTTGACCCCCCCGTATCGGCGATCGCAGAAAACCGCAGGTCAATTCAGACCTGCGGTTTTCTGCGTTTCCGGTCCATTCGGGTGTCCTGTGACCCGATGAACCGGAAAAAGACTGCGATCGGTGGCGTAATTATACACCACCAATCGCAGTCCGAGGATTTGAGGAGGCGGTGCTGGCCCTGGTGCTGAACACTGCTGTCCAGGGTGCTGATTGGTGCAGGGGAGAGAGGCGCGAGATTCAAACTTCCTGCGCTCCTCTCTCCCCTCCTCTTCCTGTTCTGCACGAGCACCCGGCAGCATCGTCCAGCACCAGCTCCTGTGTCCCCCTAATCGCCATCCATCACCCTCCTGCACCCATCGCCACCCAGGTAGGTTAGGGTCAGTGAGGGAGAGGCACCGTTAGGCAGGGAAAGAAGGGAAAAGTTAGAAAAAAAAAAAAATTTTTATTCCTAACTTTTTTGATCCATCTATCAGACCCCAGCCTCCCCCCTGCCACTTGCCCCCCCCTACCAGCCCCCCACCCCCACCAGCCCCTTCCCCCCCCCCCCCCCACTTCACCACCAGCCCCCTTTTTTTTTTTCTGCGTGCACTGACTGGTCGGCACTTTTTAGCGTCCGTCCACTGTTAGCGCCCGCCACCCCACTGTTAGCGCCCCACCACCCCACCGCTGATCAGCCTTGTACCGCTGATCAGCAAGTTTTAACTTTTTTTCCTAACACTTGCCCTTTTTTTCTTGCCTTTTTTAGTACGCGAACACCCGTTGCCCCCACACACACGCACATATAATAAAGTTTGCCACACACGCACACCTACACGCACACACACCCATGGCCCGCCGGGTGTTCTCGGCCGAGGAGGCATATGCCCAGATTGCCTCTGACTCTGAGAGCCCCAGTGAGGATGAGGATGACCCCACATTCCTTTTATCATCCGCATCCTCCTCATCATCATCAGATGACGATGAGCCACCAAGGCGGCGGAGACGCCGCCAGGCGGAGCCAGGGGCCCCACATGCTAGGGATCCTGTGGCCCACCCTAGTACGAGCCGCCCTGGGGTTCGTACTGGTTTCCCGGCCCACCAAATAAGTTCACCGGAGTCCCCTGCCGATGAACTTAGCTGGTGTCCCCCAGTGGACTTTGAGCCTGAGATTCCGGATTTTGCTGGCAATCCTGGAATCCAGATTCCCACAGTGGGGTTTACTGAAATAGACTATTTTAGTTTTTTTTTCAGTAACCCACTGGTGAATCTGATGGTGGAGCAGACGAATCTGTACGCCCAACAGTTCGTCGCTCAAAACCCAGGCTCATTTTTGTCTAGACCCGGTGGCTGGACGCCGGTCAGTGCAGCCGAAATGAGGACATTTTGGGGCCTCGTGCTGCATATGGGTCTAGTCCAAAAACCCAGTGTCAGGCAATACTGGAGTGGGGACGTCCTATACCAGACCCCACTGTACAGTATGGTCATGACACGTCCCCGGTTTGAGGCCATCCGGAAATGTCTGCATTATTCCGATAATGCAGCATGTCCACCCCGAGGTGATCCTGCCTATGACCGGCTGTATAAGATACGGCCGGTCATCGATCACTTTGGGGCCACATTTCAGCAGGCCTACGTACCTGGAAGGGAGGTCGCGGTTGATGAGTCTCTCGTTGCGTTCAAGGGGAGACTCAGTTTCCGCCAATATATTCCCACAAAGCGGGCGAGGTATGGCGTGAAGCTATACAAAATTTGTGAGAGTACCTCAGGGTACACTTACAAATTTCGTGTGTACGAGGGGCGAGATTCCCGTATTCAACCCCCAGAATGTCCCCCCACTCTGGGTGTTAGCGGGAAACTCGTGTGGGACCTTATGTACCCACTGCTGGATAAGGGTTACCACTTGTACGTGGATAACTTTTATACCAGCATTCCCTTGTTCAGGTCCCTTGCCGCCAGATCCACGTTCGCTTGTGGGACCGTGCGGAAAAATCAACGCGGCCTCCCTGCCTACCCCCTCCAGGTACCTATCCCCAGGGGTGAGACCCGTGCACTTACCAGTGGAAACCTGTTGCTGGTCAGGTATAAGGACAAGAGGGATGTCCTTATGCTGTCCACAATCCACGGTAACGGCACCACCCCAGTCTCTGTGCGAGGTACCACGGCAACGGTCCTCAAGCCCGATTGTATCGTCGACTACAATCGGTATATGGGAGGAGTTGATCTCTCTGATCAAGTCCTCACGCCATATAACGCCATGCGCAAAACCCGGGCATGGTACAAAAAAGTTGCGGTCTACTTGGTGCAGGTTGCCATGTACAACTCTTTTGTACTATCCCGAAGCGCTGGCAGCACAGGGACATTCCTCCAGTTCTATGAGGCAGTCCTCAAGGACCTGATCTTTTCGGACCGGGAAAGAGCAGGCCGGAGTACCTCGGGAACTAGAGGCGCCCGGATCGTCCCTGGCCAACACTTTCCAGGTGTGGTCCCCCATACTGGAAAGAAGGGACGAACCCAAAAAAAGTGCAGAGTGTGTCGCAGGAGGGGGATACGGAAGGACACCACCACTCAGTGCGACACGTGCCCCGATCATCCGGGCCTCTGCGTTATCGATTGCTTCAGGGAGTATCACACTTCCATGG
The DNA here is from genome assembly GCF_014858855.1 of Bufo gargarizans. NCBI lineage: Eukaryota > Metazoa > Chordata > Amphibia > Anura > Bufonidae > Bufo > Bufo gargarizans. The sequence goes on along the minus strand of NC_058085.1, from coordinate 294,062,669 downwards.
AGTACTAAATTTTTATAATCCCCAACAGTCCACTAGAGAACATAAAAAACTATGGCTCTCAGCCTTTGGAGACACGAAAACATTTTTTTTTTCCCCAAAAAATATTAGTTTTAGTGCAGGCATCCTCAAACTGCGGCCCGGCAGATGTTGTAAAACTATAACTCCCAGCATGCCCAGAAAAACCTACAGCCATCAGCAGGGCATGGTGGGAATTGCAGTTTTACAACATCTGGTGGGCCGCAGTTTTAGGATGCCTGCTTAGTGTCTCCAAAGTCTGAGAGCCATACATATTGGGCATCGTCGCGTGCGTAAAAGTCGTCGCTATAAAAATAACTTTTGACCAAACGCCTCGGATGAACGGTGTTAAAAATATAAAAAAAAACGGTGCCAAAACAACAATTTTTGGGCAAAATTTCCATTTGAATCCTTTTTGCCGGTAATAAAGCAAGGGTTAACAGCCAAACAAAACTCAATATTTATTGCCCCGATTCTGTAGTTTGCAGAAACACCCCATATGTGGTCGTAAATGGCTATATAGCCGCACGGCAGGGCATAGAACGAAGGGAACTCCATACGGTTTCTGGAAGGCAGATTTTGATGGACAGTTTTTTTTTTTGACACCATGTCCCATTAGAAGCCCCCCCTGATGTAGCCTAGACTAGAAACTCCAAAAAAGTGACCCCATCTAAGAAACTACACCCCTCAAGGTATTCAAAAGTTACTTTACAAACTATGTTAACCCTTTAGGTGTTCCACAAACTAAATAGCGAATGTAGAAACAATTTTAGAATTTTTTTGTTACATTGCCTCAAAAAAGAGTAATATAGAGCAACCAAAAATCATATTTACCCCTAAAATAGTCCCAAAACAACAACCCCCTTATCCCGTAGTTTCCTAGATGGGGTCACTTTTATGGAGTTTCTACTCTAGGGGTGCATCAGGGGGCTTGAAAGGGTACATGGTGTAAGTAAACCAGTCCAGCAAAATCTGCCTTCCAAAAACCGTTCCCCTTCTTCTATGTCCTGCCGTTCGGCCAAACCATAGTTTACGACCACATATGGGGTGTTTCTGCAAACTACAGAATCAGGGCAACTCATTTTGAGTTTTGTTTGGCTGTTAACCCATTTTTTCCAGTAATAAAGTAAGGGTTAAATTGGAAAATTTTCCAAAAAATAGAAATTTCAAAATTGTTTCTCCATCTGCCATTAACTCTTGTGGAACACCTAAAGGGTTAACAAAGTTTGTAAACCCAGTTTTGAATACCTTGAGGGGTGTACTTTCTTAGATGGAGTCACTTTTTTGAAATTTCTATTCTAGGGGTGCAACAGGGGGCTTCAAATGGGACATGGTATAAACAAAACCAGTCCTGCAAAATCTGCCTTCCAAAACCCATATGGTGTTCCCCTCCTTCTATGTGCTCCTGTTCGGCCAAACAGTAGTTTACAACCACATATGGGGTGTTTCTGCAAACTACAGAATCAGGGCAACCCATTTTGAGTTTTGTTTGGCAGTTAACCCTTGTTTTACTCCTAGAAAAAATTGATTATATTGGAAAAATTTCCCAAAAATAGACATTTCAAAATTGTTTCTCCATCTGCCATTAACTCTTGTGAAACACCTAAAGGGTTAACAAAGTTTGTAAACCCAGTTTTGAATACCTTGAGGGGTGTACTTTCTTAGATGGAGTCACTTTTTTGAAATTTCTATTCTAGGGGTGCAACAGGGGGCTTCAAATGGGACATGGTATAAACAAAACCAGTCCTGCAAAATCTGCCTTCCAAAACCCATATGGTGTTCCCCTCCTTCTATGTGCTCCTGTTCGGCCAAACAGTAGTTTACAACCACATATGGGGTGTTTCTGCAAACTACAGAATCAGGGCAACCCATTTTGAGTTTTGTTTGGCAGTTAACCCTTGTTTTACTCCTGGAAAAAATTGATTATATTGGAAAATTTTCCAAAAAATAGACATTTCAAAATTGTTTCTCCATCTGCCATTAACTCTTGTGAAACACCTAAAGGGTTAACAAAGTTTGTAAACCCAGTTTTGAATACCTTGAGGGGTGTACTTTCTTAGATGGAGTCACTTTTTTGAAATTTCTATTCTAGGGGTGCAACAGGGGGCTTGAAATGGGACATGGTATAAACAAAACCAGTCCTGCAAAATCTGCCTTCCAAAACCCATATGGTGTTCCCCTCCTTCTATGTGCTCCTGTTCGGCCAAACAGTAGTTTACAACCACATATGGGGTGTTTCTGCAAACTACAGAATCAGGGCAACCCATTTTGAGTTTTGTTTGGCAGTTAACCCTTGTTTTACTCCTGGAAAAAATTTATTATATTGGAAAATTTTCCAAAAAATAGAAATTTCGAAATTGTTTCTCCATCTGCCATTAACTCTTGTGGAACACCTAAAGGGTTAATAAAGTTTGAAAAAACAGTTTTGAATACCTTGAGGGGTGTAGTTTCTAGAATGGGGTCATTTTTGGGAGGTTGCTATTATCTAAGCCCCACAATATGACTTCAAACCTGAACTGGTCTATAAAAAGTGGGATTTTGAAGATTTCAGAAAAATTTCAAAATTTGCTTCTAAACTTCTAAGCCTTGTAACATCCCCAAAAAATAAAATATCATTCCCAAAATGCTACAAACATGAAGTAGTCATATGGGGAATGTAAAATCATCACAATTTTTGGGGGTATTACTATGTATTACAGAAGTATAGAAACTGAAACTTTGAAATTTGCTAATTTTTCGAAATTTTTGGTAAAAATTGTATTTTTTTATGCAAAAAAATTCACTTTTTTGACCCAATTTTAGCAGTGTTATGAAGTACAATATGTGACGAAAAAACAATCTCAGAACGGCCTGGGTAAGTCAAAGCGTTTTAAAGTTATGAGCACTTAAATTGACACTGGTCAGATTTGCAAAAAATGGCCAAGTCCTTAAGGTGAAATAGGGCTGAGTCCTTAAGGGGTTAAAGGGAAGAATGCAATTAAGGAGAACACAACAAATAAAGTGACAGGCAGGCACTTAGGGGTTAATCTAATATCAAAGTCAATACGAGCGTAGGTCAGGAGCCAGGAGGAACAACAATACAATAGCAAGATCAAGTCAACCTCACGCCGGGGTCAAAGCCAAGAGGTCACGTCAGAGGTCAAAATACAGAGCCGAGGTCAAAACACAACAAACACTAACAGACCATATGCTGGTGAATGAAATAAGACCAATCACAGGCGACCTGTGGCCAGCAGGCGGCCTGTTTAAATAGCCCTGGCTGGTGAGTCACATGACGTGGCCAGCGTCACATGACTCACAGTACACAGCCCAACACAGCGGAGCACCGATCATCATTGTCGGCGCTCAGCTGCTCTGCTGCCATGGAGACAAGGACGCAGGCTGCGTTCTTGAACCCTCTCCTTGCGCAGGGTGCTGGCGGCGCTGCGAAGGAAGCACACATCCCCGGCCCCTCGTTACAATAACGTTGTCATCCTGGATATGTTCTTTTTACAATGTCACAGTGCAATTTAACATTCAAGGAAATAAGAATGTTAATAGATGTTACATGCAGCGCATATATCACTGAAAAACAGCCATTTTTTCATAACGTGGTTGTAATACAGTTTTCTTTTTTTTTTCTGGAGAGGATACAGCTATATAAGTTGTAAACTAAAACGAGGTAGAAATGTAGTTTTGCCTTTAAGACGTCTCAGTCTTCCCTTCTAATTTTGTTTCTGTTGGAATTTAAAGCTATGCCCTACTCTTGGCCTCCTCTTATTCACAGTATCGGTTACACCACTTGGAATTTATGTCAATAAATCATTCTCCCAAACCGATGAACACTGTAATTGCATTGATTTCTCAAGCCCAAATGGCATTGCAGTGTGCTAAGAAGGGTAGTATTTATAATGGCTGAAAGTACTTTTTATTTTGAGGTACTGGTGAGTGAACATGATTTGCAGATGGTCCTTTAAATATTTAATTTCCCTTTTCAGCAAAGTAAAGAGTAAACAAAAGCTCACAGTTGCCAAGACTGAAATAAGAAGAAATATTCAACTTGATTAATGATAATAATAATAACAGGAACATAGGCTGCTGCCAGGGGTGAGACAGGCACCCATGGGGCCCCAATACAATACTTGGAATGGGGTTGCACTCTGCCATGACTACTTTCAGCAGCAAGTTCAGAAAAGTTTGATTGGTCTCCCTAATACAAAGGTATAATAAACGCAGCGATAACACAGTACAGGGATAATGTACACAGTGATGTCACCGTACAGGAAGAAGTCACAGAAGGATGTCACAAAACAGGGACAGTTCACACAATGATGTAATAATAGTTGGATAATGTGCACAATGATGCCACAGTAACGTGAACACTGTGATGTTTAGGATATTGGCAAAATATACTCAGTGGTATTACAGTGCAAAGATACCATGCACAGTACTTACACAGAGCAGATATAATAAACATGGATGAAGTTACAGTATGGATATAATCTACTCAGTAAAGATGCAGTACATGAATTATACGGTGATGTGACAGTTCAGGGCAGTGCACACAGTGATGTCACAGTATAGGGATGCTATCCACAATCCTCTCACAGGACAGACATAATAGGCAGGATGATGTAATATATGGAGGTAATATACTCAGTAAATATACAGTACAGGAATTGTACAATGATATCACAGGGATAGTGCACACCAGTGATACAATACTGGAAGAATGCACACAGTGGTGTTACAGTGCAGAGATACCATGCACAGTACTTTCACAGAGCAGATATAATAAACATGATGAAGTTACAGTATGGAAATAATCTACTCAGTAAAGATACAGCACAGGCATTATACAGTGATGTCACTGTTCAGGGTAGTGCACACAGTGATGTCACAGTGCAGGGTAGTGCACACAGTGATGTCACAGTGCAGGGTAGTGCACACAGTGATGTCACTGTTCAAGGTAGTGCACACAGTGATGTCACAGTGCAAGGATAATGTACGCCATGATTTTTTATAATTTAGTATGTCATATTCAAGACCTAGCCAAGTGACCCCCAGGAGCATAGTGAAGACTGGAAATACATATGTGAATGCTGTAAAGACATTGCATAGTGTTTCATGTTAGTGTAAAGAGCTCACGTCTTATGTGCTCAATATTGTGGGCCAAACCCGTTATCTAATTGTCTTACAAAATGTGTAGTTAGGATGTGTCCCTGTTCTCACTAGTGCCTGGTATATACTGGTAAATCGTATATTAGTCAAGGTTTGCTTTAAGAAAAATCAAATATTATCAGTAATGTAATAGTGGAGAATAAACAGAACAATAGACCAGATGCTCTATATAGCGCAGCCTGTGCTGCAGACACATCTGGCAGTTATGTATGCAATTCACATACTGTGGAAACTACCACTTGGTATTGAAAGGCCATTAGCTCATGTCTTTGTGGCTCCTGCAGATACAGTACAATAAACAGTAATAAGATGATGGGAAGGCAAGCACGGCCCACCGCTGAGTCAGCTTGGCTTCACAAGTACTTTAGATTGTCTAGAAATTGTTGTTGTTCTTTCATCTTCCCTAATATTTTAGTTTTGTATTGTCAAGGCATCCAGTGCAAGATTTATTGTGTTCTGGGTATGAAGCTCCATGCTAATTTTATCTGCGGCTCTAAATATTGAGCAAACATTTTGCGTACTCTGCATAATGCTGTGTGTTATAAGTTGTGCTTTTACCAGCTTGATGTATATGAATAATGTTCTGGTTTAGGTAAATAACTCCGATTTTTATCATAAACCTGTTAGCCACATAGCCTATGGTCATATATAGCATTCTCACAGGGGTGCAGAGGGTGACATAACAAGTCACCTGCCCAAGCAGTGCCCCACAGGATATCTTTCTTCAAGAACATATCCCAGAGAAGAAAAAATGAGATTAGTGTAGGAAATGCGGAAGGACTGGACAAAGCGAACACTTTAGCTCTGGGATCAGCAACCTCCGGCACTCCAGCTTCTGTGAAACTACAACTCCCAGCATGCACGTTTATTCAACTGTTCTTGTAATTCCCTTAGATGTGAAAGGAGGATTCTGGGAGCTGTAGTTTCTGAACAGCCGATGTGCCGGAGCTTGCTGCTTTAGCTTATAGCTATGGAATAATGGATGATGAATCATTATGGGATCAGTGTAAATGCTTTGCCCTGATGTGTCACACAGGGTTCGCCTAATAATATCAAATTGCGATTCTTAATCATTTATGGAATTTTCTTGATTTTTTATTTTTTTTTATAAATTTAAACAATATCCCAAATGGAGTTTATTTGTGCAAAGTATAATGTATATATTCTACTCTAGGTCACATATTGTGGCATTTCAAATATGTTAAAAGGAAAAATGTTGCGATCGGAAAGATATTTTTGGTATCTGGTATTTGGAAACTTAGCTATTTTGTTTCATGATTCAGAGTATTACGCAGCCAAGCTCCTTGAAGATTGCTGCCTCTCTGCAAACTCTGCTTTGCACTTCTTTCTGAAGAATGTGTACTGTGTACCTGAACATAAGCGGGGATTACAATAGGGAATAGAAACTTTTATTTTGTAAGCTATTTCTTGTATTAGTCATTTGTTTAGTTCATTAGTATGTGTGTGTGTGTGTGTGTGTGTATATATACTGTTTGTTCATATGTTTAGATGGTGGCAGATAGTAGATAGATAGTTACACCGACATTTCTGTGTTCGTAGCTATCCGTATAAGGGTCCATTCACACGTCCTGTTTTTTTTCATCCTGAAAAACGGTCCGTTTTTTGCGGATCCGTTGTTCCTGAAAATGTTTCCGTATGTCATCCGTTTTTTGCGGATCCGCAAAAAACGGAAACATGTATACATTTCAATAATCAAATAAAGTTGTTTGGATTTCTTTGAAAAAAAATTTTAAAAAAAAAATAAAAAAATAATTTGTTATGTGTTTCCAGGAACGGAATCCGCAAAAAACGGATAACATACGGAATGACATCCGAATGTCATCCGTTTTTTGCGGATCCATTGACTTTGTATTGTACCAGGATCCGATTTTTCAGGACAAGAATAGGACATGTTTTATATTTAAACGGACATGCGGAACGGAACAACGGAAACGGACAGCACACATTGTGCTGTCCGATTTTTTCCAGGACCCATTGAAAATGAATGGGTCCAGATCTGGTCCTGATCTGTTCCTGAAAAAACGGAACAGATCAGGAAAGAAAAAACGGACGTGTGAATGGACCCTAAGCCTCTACACTGCCACACCTACTGGGAATCTAATTTTAAAGTACACTGTGTTATTACATGAGCTTTTTTATTACACTAGTTTTTAGAAATCTCTTTCAAGTCCAGTAACTTATTTTATTACGCATTGGTCTCATTGTGACATTCATCTTTCACATGACTGGTAAAATGAAATACAAGGAATAAAATATGGCACACACTGTGTCTTTTATGTAGCTCCTCGGTACTGCGTCTGTTGCAGTTGTTTCTTCTTCCAGGGCCAGCACTTGGACACTAGAGGGCACCTGAGAGGTTTCTGCTAAACAAGCTGCAAAGGCTTTTTTAAGTCTCACAGTTTATTTTTCTCTGCTTGGTAATGGTAATACATGTAACCCCTCTGAAGCCAAACTAAATTCATCCAAAGAGGCAAATATTTTTATTTATCCAAATAAGGCTCGCTTGTTCACCCGTGTGCTTGATGATAATCAATTGCCGGCCATGAGTTAATAACGCTGCAGTATTTATGCCCTGTGCTATAAAACAAGAATACAAGTGAGAGATTAGAAACTTGGAGCCGCGCATAAAAGACTTTACCCTGTAATTACCTTTCTTCAGTCATCACGATCACTATAAAAGATTATTGTCTGAAAGGCAGAAACTGCAGGTTGATTGTTTCTAATGTACATATTGTGGAACCAGGAAAACATAGGAAAAGCACTTTGTGTTGCGACATGAAGGAAAGCGGTTGCATAACAGGATCAGATTGTTTTTCTCCTCCAGGCTGCTCGCTGTCTTTCCTGTAGTTTCATTTATAGTGTTTATTGTGATACCTGTAATCACTCGGACTCTATAAAAAGATGGATTAATCTTGTTCTGCTACTGGCTCGCACGGATCACACACTAGATTGATTTCAAAAGCAGACTGGTGCCCTCGTGAGGGTCGTCTGTCAAGTGCAGCGATGTCCCATGGGTGACACATATATGCCTGTTGCAATGCTGCCAAAAGTTTTGGAAAATATTCTACATTTTCCAAACCAGCACCTAAATCAGAATACTTTTGTAATTGCATATGATTAAAAATGTAGTGTAGACGATGAGCTAGTCAATGAAATGTATCTGTATAGCGCCACCTGTTTGTCCTTTTCCTTATTTTTTGCTGTTCGAATGCATGCAGTTTAAATCTTCCACCAGCCATATGTTCTGTTAGAAGCTGTGGCAGTTACACGGAAGGAGCAGCAGCAGAAAGGACATGTCCCCATAGGTGCCAGGCCGAATATAATCTAGCAGAGCAGTTGGAGCAGTGAATGTGGAGATCTCTGGACCAATTTGCAGCACAGCGCTGGTTCTAACTTTGTTGGAAAGGTATCGTCATGTACTTTATGATCTCAGATTTTTAGTTTTTACATCAATTGTGGCATAAAATGGAAACTCCTAGCAGAAAATACTATTTACAAAATGCACTCAACTTTACTAAATATACCCAAGTCTTTATAGGACAATTGCCCCTCCGACGTGCTCATCGTCCGGAGGTTTAGGGCAGTAGTCCTCTATGCCCTCTTCACTTGGCAGCCGCTTAGTTCTGGCTCCAGGAGTCACAAAATAAGCCAACCAATAGTTTGTATAGAGTCGAAGAGAAGTGTCCATCCCTTCACCAGATTTATCAGCCAGCCTGAGCCCCTGTGATAAATCTGGAGCAGGTCTAGACAGCCTGGCTAAAGGCCCCTTTACCCGGCTCAACTGAGCAGACGATTGTCCGGAAGAAAGCACCAGTGAAGGAGACCGCTGCAATAACATGTAGGCGGAGGAGCGATCGCTAATGCCATCTCTCGCCCGCTTACAGAATCATTGTTAGACACCTACGATCTGCTGCCAGCAAATGATGATTTGGGTAACTACACAAATGATCTTATCACTTGATGAACAAGCGTTTTACTCATTTATCGGGTAATCGGTGGCACCTTTACATCGGCTTGTTAGCCATTATGTCGGCCAGTGTAAGGGGGCCTTTGGTGTACACCATCTGTAGGATTAGTAGATCTTCCCTGAGATCCCCAAGATACCCATGCCAATACTGTCACTATCAATATGTTTTTGGTTTTTGTTTTGAGGGGGGGGGGGGGTACGAAGAACTGAACATCCAATCCAAACCCATGGCTGCATTTCTGCAAGGCAGGGCTTCCTTGTGTTAAGACATCATAACCACAGGTTGCATATGCGATTTAATCACACGTGTATTTATGGTCGTTGGAAGACTTTAACCTGCTCCTTGTGGTGCTTTATGCTACTATACCTCTGGAATTTGATGTAAAACTTTGATATGCTCTGATGAAAGACTTATTGATACACTCATTTAATCTCTGCCATATGAAGACGAATGTTAATTCTAACTTATTAATAACTGTAATAACATCTGACTAACCCATTAGCTCTCACCGCTCTTTACACTTTGATCTTGAATTGTTAAAGCTAATAGTCAATGGCTCTTGCTATTTGGCCAGCACTCAGAGACTTCCTTTCAATGTCGGCACTAAGCTCAAATACAAACCCATAAACACACAAACAGAGCAGGTGAAACAGCCTTGTGAAAGGAGAAGGGCTCAGATTTCACTGGCAGATAAATATTTCATGGCGATCGGTAAAATATCTCTTGCAAAACATGTTTCACTTAGCCTAATGTTGACGGTCTCATATTTCTGCTTCTTGTTCAGGAGGCAAATGCCATTTCCACAATTGCTGCAATACACTTGTTGGCCGTGAAATAATTTGAAATGATTAGCTAAAGCGGCATACAAATTACATTTAACCAACTAAACTCACCCATGGTACCAATATTTTTTGTTAAAGTATCTTTCTGGGGTTTGCTGCTGGTAAATACCGGTTATGCAAAGTATAAAAATCTGCACTAAATAATATACAGTTAAAGGGAACCTTTTACTGGCTCGTACTGTAGTTTTCTTTAGTTCTATAAATATGTCTTTACAAAGGTGGACAAAGTTAGCAGGTGCCCCTGCACAAGAACAGCATATGGCTCCCAAATTAGCTGATGGTAGAGCACCCACTTATGCATATCTAACAACCCTGCAGTAATTGTGAGCTATGACAGTCATTAGTTCAGCCCTTTACAGTCAGTCTAATAGACAGTAAGAAGCTGTGTTTAAGGCTACGTCATGGATGTGCAAATACGCTTCAGTTACAAAAATACAACCTCATGCATCCGTCATGCACAGATCCATTTGTATTATCTGTAACATAGCCAAGACGGATCCGTCATGAAGTCTATTGAAAGTCAATGGGGACGGATCCGTTTTCTATTGTGTCAGAGAAAACGGGTCCGTCCTGGCACACAATGTAAGTCAGTGGGGACCGATCTGTTTTCTCTGACACAATCTGGCACAATAGAAAACGGATCCGTCCCCCATTTGCCGTTTGGCTCGTCAAGCGGACAGCAAAACGCTGCAGGCAGAGTTTTGGTGTCCGCCTCCTGAGCTGAATGGAGTCTCTATCTGTATGATCAGTAACTGCATTATGTTGCATACACTGACATGACAAGGCTCCACCTAGTTATGAAGGGGTTGGAGATTGCAGGCTTTCAATAACCATAACCTACTGCTTTCCAGTAGGTTATTGTTCCAGATCAGCAGTGGTCACTGACAGACTATCATACAAGACAGCTGCAAGCTAACCTAATCTTGCCATCTACTAATTGTTTTACAATTCACGAGTTCTCCTGGAAATTACAGGATGGAAAATGCCAGTGAAAGTCTCACTTCAGCAAATATCATTTATTATGCAGAGGAAGTTAATACAAGGCACTTACTAATGTATTGTGATTGTCCATATTGCCTCCTTTGCTGGCTAGGTGCATTTTCCATCACATTATTCACTGCTTGTTTCCATGGTTACAATCACCTTGCAATCCATCAGTGGTGGTCGTGCTTGTACACTATAGAAAAACCGTAAGCCTCTCTGGTGGCCGGGGCCGTGGGGGCGCACATAGGCTAGTGCTTTTTCCTATAGTGTGCAAGCACGACCACCACTGATGGATTGCAGGGTGGGCGTAACCATGGAAACGAGGAGTGCATAATGTGATTTCAAATAATGACTCAAGCCAGCAAAGGAAGCAATATGGATAATCACAATACATTAGTAAGGGCCTTGTATTAACTTTCTCTACATGATAAATGTCACTTGCTGAAGTTAGACAACCCCTTTAAGCAGACGTAGTTATATGACACGTGTTCTGTTCAATTAATATATAAATACACTATGATCATTAGTATTATTATTATTCATAATCTGATGGATGAAAGAAAGTTGCACTAGGGAACTATAAAACCAATTGATCTTACATAATGCATCACTTTTCCATAAGTAAGATTTTCCATAAGTAAGTCATTCTAATACTCCCAATCTTCAAAGAGGAGGTCCTAATGTCATGTCTTGATCCCCCCCATCATTAACCTTTTTGACCCCCTAAGCTCTAGGGCTCAAGAGTGGTCCCCTCCTGCACCTAATGACTTTTTTACTCAAATGAATTTGGAAAAGCAATGAGACAAATGCCCAACGGGAGAACATTTGTACTGACTGTAGCAGACCAGGAGGCTCTGCCAGCTGCAACTAACCTACAACACATTAAAGCTATGGCAGACTTACTGTTGATTGTTGAATTGAGTTTGTCTAATTTGTCCATACTTATAACGCCTTGAATTCAAAAAGAAAATATGACATTGGAAGCCAGCCCAAAATAAAGAATTAAAACTGTGGGCTGAATGCTGAGCAAAATGTTATATTCACAAATAAATTGATTCCAAATTCTTTGATTACAAAAACAGAACAACATTGGCTATTAGGTATGTATAGCGTCTATCCAACTAGTAGGACATTTTTAATTCTAGGAACTTGAATAGGTCCACAAAATGGGACGTTCTATATATCCCATATGGCCGTGGTGACTGATTGCTCATACAGTATGTAATGGAGAGAAGCACAGGATAATAGAAGAGAAATGTGTATTATAGGGGAAATGTGGCTGGCATATTTGTACCGGTATTTTTTGGGCACTTTTGAAGAATTATCTACTCTGTGGGCTAAGTGATTTCAACTATGGAATGAACAGTGCTGGCTGGCACAGTAATGTGGGTATAACTGTGTGGACGCAGAATGGTTTGGGTTGTTGTGCAGGGATGTTATAACTGTGCTGGCATTGCTCTTTGGGCGATACCCTTTTATGGGCATGATAGTGGATAAAGCGGTTTTCAGAGATTTTGATACTTATGACCTATCCTCTGGATAAGGCTATCAGTAGCTGATCGTGGGGTCTGACACTCAGGATGCCCACTAATCAGCTGTTTGAGAAGGCACCGGACCTCCTGTGGGCGCCACAGCCTTCTTGCAATTTACCCACCACAGGGCCATACATTGTATAGCGGCTGTGCTTGGTATTGCACTCAACCCCATTAAAGTGAATGGCTATACAATGTATAGCGCTGTGCTTGGTAAGCTGCGAGAAGGCCGCTGAGGTCACAGGAGCGCCACTGCCTTCTCAACAGCTGATCAGCGGGGGTCCCAGGCGTCAGACCCCCACCGATCAGATACTGAGGATCTATCCAGGGGGTAGGTCATAGATATCAAAATCCCGGGAAAAAACTTTAAGTGATGCTTTTTGGCACAACTATGTAGATACTACTCTGCCCTAAGGGGGATGTTACTGCTATTTGTCCCAAGCACTGAACACTGTCATTTCATGACTGAGGCTCCTGATTGGCCACTAGACATTTTTGCGGCTTCCATACACCGTTTATACAGCCAGCTCTGGTATATTGTTTTGCCACCACTTTTTGATATTGGATTAGTGGAGCTGTTGTTATTTTTTGCCTTTAGGTTTCTAAATTATGTTATCCAGATTTAGTCTGGCAGTTTCTATGAGAAACTTTTACATACAGCAGATCTTTTGTTCACCATAAGCTACACTCATGTTTGATTTCCCATTTGAAAACAGCCTTGTAAAATCAGCTTTTCAGACTAATCAAGTGCTCTCTGCAATTATCATGCAACGATGCACCAATCGGGAGTCAGCGGAGCGCATTCCTGCTCATCCACTTGGAGTATGAAAGCCGTATTAAGCTAAGCAGTCATTGGTTTTTTCAGGTTTTCCTTTGAATTGTACTAGTTTAATTTGTGATACGAGATGTAGAGTCAGGCAGGCCATGAAGAAGTACAGGTTCTACTATACTGTATTGACTGTAAGCTAGCATTAGGTGCTGTACAGTAAGTCGTAGTTCCACAAAGGTTGCCGAAAAGGAGGCTAAAAGACCTGTGCGTTTCTCACCTTGACCACTATATTCTGATATCATCGTATCATGTGGGTACTGTATGATAGTACTATGGTGTATAATACATATCACGATGTGCCATTGTTATTAATATGTACTATATGACAACATAATTTGGGCACTGTATGGCAGTAGTATTTGGGATTTCTGTCATTAGCACTCCAAATTGATCCTTTTAACAGGGGGTTCAGACCTGAGCGTTCTGAAACGAGCGCTCTGTATGCGCGATTGTACGGGTGTTTACAATCGCGCATACAGAGACAGGGGTGCACACATTGTCGCGCGTTCCTGAATATCTATGTGCGGGAACGCGCCACAAACGCCCCAAAAAAAGCTCAAGAACTTGTTTGAGCGTCGGGCGTTTTACAGCGCGATCGTACGCGCTGTAAAACGCCCAGGTGAGAACCAGTCCCATAGGGAATCATTGGTTTCTCCGTGTTGAGCGTTTTACAGCGCGTAGGAACGCGCTGTAAAACGCTCAGGTCTGAACTTAGGGTAAGACTCTGACTGGTATGTGTTTATTAACAATTTACCGACTTCTATTGTTCGCTGTAGTTGGATGGGATCTGGTCCATAAATGACCTGGTCGTAGTTTCACGTACCATACACTGCCAAATGTATCCAACTACTACATATATCTCAGTGGGAATATTTAGTGAATATTCACCATATGTGATATTTCAGATAAAGTAAGTGAAATTGAGTTACTATATAGAAGGGAACCTCATATCTTCCTATTGATAGAAGTAAAACACTTTCCTGCTGTCATAATTTCCTACGTTGTAGATTTACAATGTGACATTTAACACTTTGTACACAGAATGCTTCTTGCTTGTGTATGCTTACATGACCTTCTGCAGACATATAGATACACATTATTATCAAAACCACAGCTAACTGAAAATACTACAAAAGCCACAAACTGCTAAACCGCACAATGTTACATCTAGCAGATACCAATAATACATTAATTTGCACAGACAGCTATTCTCAAATGACTTCATTTATACTGTTCTATAAGCTGATATATGGCATCCATTATTAGGGTTCGGCTAGGCGATGACATGTGTCACATGCAAAATGCTGAAAATTTGTGCAGCAAGAAATATATGCAACTTGCAAGTGAGCCATTAACGCCAATGAAGACAAAGTCGTGCACGACATGCGACCTGCAACACAAAGTCCATAATTTCAGTTTTTTTGTGACTATTGCGTCACAGTCGCATTGTCAAACATTACATGAAAATTCGCTTAACTTTCTTGTTGTGCAACATGTCACAGTGTAGCTGGACCCTTATTCTCACTATCTAACACATAAACTACTTCACGGAAAAGGCAGCTTGTTAAAATTTTACTTCTTTTGGTATACATTAAAGGGGTTGTCTGGGAATTTTAACTGTTGACCTATCTTCTGGACAGGTCATCAGTATCACTTGGGACCCCCTCCGATCAACTGTTTGAAAAGGCACCGGCGCCGGCACTAGCGCCACAGCCTTCTTGCAGCTTTCCCTAGGCCATGTGATGTCATATTCAACGGTCATATGGTGTAGGCGCAGCTCAGCCATATAGAAATGAATGGGACTGAGCTGTGATACCAAGCAAATCAAATGGTCGGCGCTGTGCTTGGTGAGCTGAGAGAAGGCTGTGGCACTGCCAACGTTGAAAGTAGGACGTGGTCATAATAATGTGACTCCACCATGTATTATATAACACTTTTAGTCAATACTGACAGGCCACTGCAAGGTAGCAAAACTTTAGCTGTAACTTTTTTTTGAATTCAGAATATGTGGCCATTTTTAGGTTTTTGGTGGATATACTGTGTAAGGCGGTGTCCATGTAGTGGAAAATATTTATTTATTATACTCACTTATATAGCGCTGACATATTCCGCAGTGCTTTACAGACATTAGCATCGCACCATCCCCAATGGGGCTCACAATCAAAGTAATTTGAGGTTATTTGTAACCTGCATGGCTGATATTAGGGAGCTCTGCCTTGTGGTGGGGGCTGTTCTAAATCTCTAGAGTGCGATCAGCGTCTGCAGCGCTTAAAGGGGTTGTCTCACATCAGCAAATAGCATTTATTATTTAGAGGAAGTTCATACAAGCCACTTACTAATGTATTTTTATTGTAAGTATTGCTTCCTTTGCTGGCTGGATTCATTTTTCCATCACATTATACACTGCTTGTTTCTATGGTTACAGACCACCCTGCAATCCCTCAGTGATGGTCGTGCTTGCACATTATAGGAAAAAGCGCCAGCCTATTTGGTGGCCGGGAACATGATAGTGCACATAGGCTGGCGCCTTTTCCTATAGTGTGCAAGCACGACCATCACTGATGGATTGCAGGGTGGTCTGTAACCATGGAAACGAGCAGTGTATAATCTGATGGGAAAATGAATCCAGCCAGCAAAGGAAGCAATATGGACAATCACAATACATTAGTAAGTGGCTTGTATGACCTTCCTCTAAATAATAAATGTTATTTGCTGATGTGAGACAAACCCTTTAACATAGTAGAATATTGGAGAAATACAATGATAGACTTTGAAGCAGGCAAATAAAAGCAGCGATCAGGCGATTGGATAGGTAGGCTCTGTGCGACCAATCAATTATATAGTTAGGCAGTTGCTTCCTCAAGATGTCACTTTGCGTTTTCTTGTCCTGTGAAGAAACCACCATTGCTACAGGCACATGCCGTTGTGAAACCGCCTTGCATCCTCGTGATCGAGCCTTCTTCTCGCCTTGCCTAAGTGCCCTGTTTGTGCCAAGCACAGGACCTGTACAGGAGGCAGCTTGTTGTCTCAGGCATCTCGTCTGCAAACAGTTAACTTTGGTTTTGTTCCCATCTTGGGTTTGTTTTTAGCTCTGCTTTTTTTTTTTATGTGATGTCAGCTGTGATGAAAACTATATCAAGTGCAGAGGCCGTCAAGAGGGCAAAGCCAACAGCGCTGGAGAAGAAGAAAAAAAAAAGAGCAATTAAGGCAAAATGTCATAACCTACATTGAAAAGGTGGTGTAGTGCAGCCCCAACTGGCAGCCAGCTAAAGTCATTCCACTCCTAGCCACTAATGTAATCTGTGTTTATACCAGTAATGTACTGTAGCTAAGGGGGAGGGGGAGTTGTAAGCACACAGCAGATACTCAAAGTGTTCATTTTGTGTTAAGCTCACATCCCCACCAAGTCGAGACTTCCAGGGATTTAATGGGCAGTCAGATGCAGTGTAGCATTCATGAAAACTGATTTAAGTGAGACAGATGCTAGCCGGCTGGAATGGGTAACGCCACCTTTATCTATTTTTTTTTTCTTCGTAACCTGAATTTGCATGTTTTATGTCTTGTTAGTTTCAGGGCTGCATACAGATGACAAACTTTAAGCGAGGCTGGCTGTGTTCTTGATAATGTTGCTCTGTGTTTTTAGACAAGATGCATGGACATGGCAGTCTTCTTCTTCTGAAAATCTGCTTGACGTGTTTAATTCTTACACAGGATAGGGGCGGGAAAAAAGCATCTTTGCACAGTATTTGAAGACTGATTAAAATGTAAATGTAACATGTCAAGAGCGTTGCCAGTTCTCTGTGTGACAAATTTAAAGTGAAAAACAATTAGGAAGGATGGTAGATCTGCTGTGGATTCAGTGGTGACAGCTCCTCTTTGGTTATTTAAGGAGGGGGGGGGGGGGGGGGTAGTTGAATTTTGTGTCCCAAGAGAAAAATGTGATTCTTTAAATCAGTATGTCATGCATTCATCTGCCAGTGATTGTTTTGTTGTTCAGTTTTTTTCTTTTCTTTTCTACTTGTATTAATTTATATACCATGTAATATGATTTCATAGTGTAAACCTGGATGGAGAGAAAGTGGGACATGCAGTAAGGAGGTGCACATGGTGCTGTTGTCAGTGTTCCTAAAGAACGTGATGGAATAATTGGTGATAAGTCAGCATTTGTCGGTGCTTATAAAAATGATGAATAGACTGTAGGCTGAGCGCTTTACGTAGAATGACTTGTCTCCCTCGTCAATTATTATGTCAATTATTGATGGGCATGTCGATTAGTCCAGTGCTCTGCAATATCCCCTGTGTACTCAGGCACATCTCTTCAAACAGGGCACAATGTTATCTTTCTACATTCAAGAAAAGCTACAATTAACAAAACCTAATTAATGGTGCAGAAAAGAGAAAAGTCATATTTGCTGCAAAAACTGCTGCCGGCATTTGTTAATTAATTAGTAACACAATACAATAGAAGTCAGCCTCCAATGTAAATAATTAAAGGAGGTACAGAGACAGATAGATAATAGATAGAGAGATAGATAATGGATTGATAGATACATAGATTAGATAGATAGTTAAAGGATTAATAGACAGATAGATTTCATGCTCTAATGCTATCCAGCGCAAGGGCATTTTTGTTTACAATTGCACACCTCCGTCCAGCAGTATTGACTTGTGACGTCACCGGCTTCGTTTTACAGACTAGGGAAGCACTAAAGCCTGCCCATTAGTGCCAGTGACGTCACCAGTCTCACTGCTAAGTGGAAACCTCAGCCTAGCAGACCCTGTGGAGACCCCAGTATGGGGAGAGTGTTGGAGGATGAAATATTAGGGGGTCCGGAGGGGTGAAAATGGGGATATGTCCAGGTTCAGGTCTGAACCCGGACAACTCATTTAAAGGGGATTTCCAGACTCCTGATATTGAAGACTTATCTTCAGGATAGGCCATTAATATCTGGTTGGTGGGGGTCCGACACCCCGCAGCCTCCGTCATTGGACTTGGCACTGTGAATGGAATGGGAACTACTGCTCTGTTGAAAGCGTAGTGGTTGTACTGGGTTACTGCAGCTCATCTCCCATCCACTTCAATGGTAGCCAAGCTGCAGTACCCAGCACGGCCACTACACTTTGAATGGAGCTGTGGTCCCCTCTTCCTTAACAGTGCTAGGTCATCAATATCAGGAGCCTGGAAAACCACTTTAATTGTACATGACAAGTAATGATCAGATTCTGTACTGGAAGGTGCAGTTGTATGTATGGAAACAGGTGGAAGCAAAATGATGGCCTCTTGGCTGTGATTTTACCATCAAGGATCTTGCACAAATTGTGGCTCAGCTAATTGCGGTCAAGTGCCAAACCTACTGAAGGCCTCTGATGGGTACTGTTAATGGGCACCGTTATAAACGACAGTAGACATAGTGGACCTGATAAGTTTCATATTGGATGTTTGCTATGTATATATTGGTTTTGGTTTAGTATAACTCCTATATGAAGAGATAGGATGAGGTTTTCTGTGGCATGCCATCACATTTATTGCCTAGAATGTGAATAACGACAACTCTATGGGTTAGAAATCCAGTTTTCTCAATACAAAGCTTTGACTCATGTAACAAGTACGGTGTCTTGTTTTTTGTTTGATTACTCAGTGACAGTATGTTATTAATCAACCTCTGCAAATGAGTGACCAGATTTGGTAAATCCATTAATTAGTTATTCCAGACAGCAGTTATCATAGATTATTTATTGATCACCTTTATTGTATGAGTTATTTTCATTGATATAGAATTGTAGATACTCATTTACCAGAGCTTTGATCAATAACCGTGGACATTCAGGGCCGTTGGCCATTTTTAGATATTATGTAGTCAGTTCCAATACAGTTTACTAGGAGAAAAAAAGTTGGTTACCGAAAGCAGACTTCACTAATATGCCAATAAATCAACATTGTGTAAGAGAAAGTACAGTATTTCTAGTAAGTGATTAGTCATATGTGAAAATGTCAGCGTTGAGTCAGCCTCTGTTATAAAGTCGTATTTGTAATCTTGTTTCTGATAAATTCTTCTTAGTTTGTCAGTTGTGTTAATTTGCAAAGTAGTAGAAAGAACATTACTCATAACATGTTAATAATTACCATTCAATGACACATTTTTTGCTTGGATAATTTCTACCTTTTGACATGCTTTCATGAAATAATATGTTACTTAGACATGAAACAAAGTCCTGTGGAGCGCAATTTGGTGATTCTCATCGACATCTTTCAGTTTGTTTGACTAAGAGAAAGTAGTTTTAATATATTGCACACAGGCCTTAAATGTAACTGTAGAAGAGAATATAATGGGGGAAATTTATTAAGAATGGCATTTCTGAATATTTCAAGACATGACTTACACCAAAATAAGCTGAGATGACACATCCCCTTTAAGGAATAGTCCTGCAAACCTGTGAATGCGGTAGCCATTTGAGGACAGTTCCGGTCCTTTATTCTATTAGGACCAATGTCCCAGACATTACAGATTATTGTGCCTGATAGTTCTGAGTGTTGCCACAGCTGCCAGGAGCTAGGGAGTCACATGAAGGGGGCCCAGGAGCAATTGTTATTACGAGTGTATCCAAAATAATGTTATTGAATTCAGTACGTTCAGTGAGTTATGAATGTCTGGAGACAATTGTTTCATGTGTGACATGACTAAAATTCTTCCAAGTCCTCCTTTTGATTTGGTCACTGGGAATCTGTAATGTTTTCCCAGGAATTCTTCATATGTTTCTAATTGTTTATTCTTATTTCACAATAATGGATGTGAGCTAAATGGAAACCAGTCCAAAGTAGTACAAAATGAGACAATGAAGGGGACTTACTCTGCAGATTGACAGATTTCGGGCAAAAAGTAGAAACGGTGCCGGACTGATCCTTTGTTTCCTCAAAATATTAAAGTACCTTTCATCTTTAAAGTCTTTCTTCATTTTTAAAGCTTGTTTTAAATGGGGCAGCACCTTCGCCTGACAGGTCACCTAGATACTTTTACTATGTTACCACATCAGAGGACCACATGGTAGACTTTGATGATGTCTAAATTGAGCACATATTTTATGGCTGACTGGACTGGGAAGTCTAAAACTAGAAGTAAAACAACATAAACTTTTTATAGGACTTTAGTCAAATCTAGGATTTTCAAGGTTTTATAACATTTTATTGGAGTCGTCCAGTTTTGGTTTATGGAAGCTCACAATCAAGTATTATCTTGTTTACCAAATTGTCCCGAATATGGAATGCAACAGCAGATTGTTTGAAATGTTATGTACATTTAAAACAATCTGTAAAAAAGTTTCACCAAGTTTTAGTCTGTGCTCCGAATCCCTTCATTCATTTTCAGACTCTATGATTCAGTTTGCAAGCTGCTCCTAGTTTCAGACTTTTCTTATGTGTGGGTGTCCCTCTCATTAAAGAGAACCTATCACCAGTTTTATGGTGTCCTAACTAGGGGCAACATAAATAAGTGACTGATTCTCTTAGCAAAATGCTGGGTCACTTTCTTTAATTGACCCAGTAAATCTGCCAACATCTTGTATTGAAAAGCTCCAGCTCATAATGATGTGTCCTGAATATTCATGAGCTCCTGACTCTCCCCGCCTACCTGCTGCTGATTGACAGTTATTTTCCACATGAATCAGCAGCAGGTGGGCAGGGGAGTGGCTAAAGCTCTGAATTAAAAATACGCTGGGCTCACTTACATCACGCTGGACTCAAATCAGCTCATTAGCATGCGGCATCTTTGTGTGTATATTATGAGGTAACCATCTGTCACACCAGTAAGTGAATACATCTAAGGTACTTTTTAGTAGTTAATGATTGTATATAATTAGTTAGATTATAATCAGATATCCACGACAGGTTCCCTTTAAGACATGCTGGATCTGTGTGTCCAGGATACTGCTGTTTTCCCTGTGCAGACTGCTTTGTGCATCCTTTACTCCCCATCTACAGCCTGTGTAAGCTGCCCTCCTTGGATTTGTTCGTGCCTCTCCACACTCTGATGTAATAAAACGGTATGCAAACTAGCTCTTGGCAAGCTCTGCCTCTGATGCCACTGGATGCTAGCTATCTCTCCTATAAGTCAATGTCTGACTTTTTAAATAGGCCTTTAGACATGACTTGGATAATCAATGAGCCAGTACCAAATCTGTAGATGTAGCTGTTTTCGAAAGTACCAACTGGTGACATCAGAGGCAGAGTTTTCTAAGAGCTAATTTGCATACCTACTTCCCAAAATTCCAAAGGAGAATTGTCTGGCCTATAAGACTCCTCAAACCTATTAAGGAGATATAGTACTCTCCAAATCCACACTTTAATCTGATCCCTAAGGCTACATGCATACGACCGTTGTGTGTTTTGCGGTCCGCAAAAACGCGGATCCGCAAAACACGGATGGTGTCCGTGCGCGTTCTGCAATTTACGTAGCGGCACGGACAGCCTTTAATATAACTGCCTGTTCTTGTCCGCAAAGTGCGGACAAGAATAGGACATGTTATTTTTTTTTTTGCGGGGGCACGGAATGGAGCAACGGATGCGAACAGCACACGGAGTGCTATCCGCATCTTTTGTGGCCCCATTGAAGTGAATGGGTTTGCATCCGAGCCGCCAAAACTGCGGCTCAGATGTGGACGAGAACGACGGCCGTGTGCATGAGGCCTAAGAAAGGGAGGGGAAGAGCGAAAGAGAGGCGTCAGAAACAGAAGCAGTGCTCTGATGGATTCAGATTTAGTTGCACCAGTAGATAGATGAAGGACTTAAACATACTGTATAGAAGCAAAATAATTGGAAGTTTTTAATGAAGACTACTTAGAAAGTTGCTTAATTTTGTATTTACAAAGCAAATGCACAATAATAAACCTCATTGCAGAGGTGCCTATAGCCTTTAAAAGGGTTTTACGAGATTTTTATACTGATGACCTAGCATTAGTATCTGATTGGTGGGGGTCCTACACCCGGGACCCCCGGCGATCAGCTGTTTTGAGAAGGGACTGGTGCCAGCTAGTGATGACCTTTAAGTGTTGAAAACCCCTTTAAGTAGACCTCCCTCTTTTAAACTTGGGTCTAAGCATTGTATTAAAAAATGTGTACTGTTAAAAAGGTTTTCCAGGATTACAAGAAAGCGTCTGCCTTCTCAGAATCGGCTCCACTTCTGTATATACTTTAGATTGTGTCTTATATTGTAGCTGAGCCCTATTCACTCATCAAGCCGCAGTACCAGATACAGCCCATGGACAAGAGTGGCGCTGTTTCTAAATAACAGAAATATTTACTTGGTTAAAAATGTGTTGTATTATTCTTTTTCAGTCATAAGCCTAATAAATAAACTAAACTGAGACTAAAGTAGCCATTATATTTAGTAAGGTAAACAATTATTTTTTTTAACAAGTTCTGCATTCATTGATTTACTTTCCTTTACAGCCCCAAACCTGAAAGGCCGACCACGCAAAAAGAAGCAATGCATGCAGAGGAGAGATTCAGTTAACGGAGTCAAAGATGCCGCCAATATTTGTGATGGCAAAACTGTTGCCAAGGTAATCTCTTAAAAGCTCACTTTCATCGCTGCTGCCTCTTGATTGTTTATTGTTCCAGTGTCTCCGATGGAAATGGCTATTTTTAGCACAAAGGAATTTTTTTTCTTTTCCTGTAAAAAAATGCAGCGTTAGTTTGACACTAGGCTGATTTTGTCTTAAGAGTGGAGCTGAAAGTAGGACAGCGTTCTCCCATTCATGTCATGTAGTGTTAGCTTAATCTCGGTGACATAATAACTTTCTTGAATGTTTTTGCAATAAAATAATAAACAAGACAGCCTTGTGGGTAAATGATGGATCTGTGTGGGGGGGGGGGGGGGGATGCTGGCCCCCCCCCCCCCCTTCTCCAAAGTTATTGTGCAAAATATGAAGCAAAAGCGCTCACACTTGCTTAAATTTACAGTGTTTTATCTGTTAATGAAAGCTGATCTTCCAACTGTGCTCAGAGGTAGTTACTGTTGATTTACACGCAGCTTGTTGGTATAGAACAGATGTCCCCAACCTTTTGTATGTTGTAAGCCACCTTCGACCTTCAGTGATGGCCAGGATCAACAGCCAATTGAAAAATAGTGAAGATAAATTTTGAATGTAGAGAAACAGAAAACATGAAATTGCAAACATTTGCTGATAAATATTTCAGTGTGAAATTTAAAACTAGTATTATACCATAGAAATTGGCACAGCCTGGTGGTAAATCTAGGACAGGTCTGAAATAGGACCTCTCAAGGCTCCCATGGTGAGCCACACAGCAGGGGGTCATGAGCCACATGTGGCTCCCAAGCCACTGGTTGGGGACCACTGGTATTGAGGGTCTCTTTGGTCGAGATGCATGAGGAACTTTCTGTAGTTTTTTAGATGGGATTTGCCTAAATCACTAACCCATCTAAAGAGCCATTAAAAGAGGCATGTCCATCATAACCCTCTCTATTTCAAGACCGTTGAAGTGCTCTCAGGGGCAGAGATAAGAAAAAACTTTTTTTTAGTGCCCTAAGCAAATTAGTAAAATTGTGTCCATCAAAGCCATGAAATCAATTCAGTATGATAGGTGTTTGGGTTATTGGTAGAGAGAAATACCTGGTGTTCAGTGATTTAGTCACTTCCTACGGCTCTGGTCTACAAATAGGCCAACAGGATGGCAAGTCTTGAGGGGTGACATCAAGTTGCAAAAGTCCAAGAAAAATTATAAGCATATATTGACGTCCTTTTTTATGTCCGATATCAAAATCCCATAAAGGTTTATTGATTAAGAATATAATAACTCAATTTTCTTTAAAACCATATGTCCATCATTTACATAAGTGATTCCCTCTTTTTTATTTATTTATTAATTTAGGGGTGTAATAACAGACATATGCACTTCTTGTTAATGGAACGCAGTGTGATAGCTGTTATCATACTGTGTTCCATTAACAAGAAGTGCATATGTCTGTTATTACACCCCTAAATTAAGAAAAAAAATAATGAATAAATGGACCCAAAATGAGTACAGTCCTCCAAAAATACAAAACTCAAAATAACCCAAGAAAGCACCCCAAAAATACAGAAAAGACCCAGAAAAATTATAAACTCCAAAATAAACATCCAAAATAACCAGGTTCCTTAAATAAAAACCGACACAAGACCAAACCCCCTAACTACAGACCTGAGGACCCCATAATCAAATGCAAACCTGACCAGACCTCAGATACACTCTGTGCTGCCTTGCTGATCACCTCAACAGGACCTGCACATACATGTCATGTGACCAAACCTGTGCAAGTCCTTCAACAGCAACAGGTCCTCCATACATTTCTGTAATGGGGATCACTGCACACTGCAGCTTCACCATATATTTATTTGCATTGTGCATTAAATTCCTGTACAGTTGTGCCTGTCCTTGCCTAACCTCTTTATATGCCCTGCTCAGCAGCTATCTTCTGAATTTTGAGACATAGGCCTCATGCACACAACCATATGTATTTTGCGGTCCACAAAATACGGACACCTTCTGTGTTTCATTTGCATTTTTTGGAGACCCATTGACTTGAATAGGTCCGCCAAAAAAATGCAGACAGCACACAGACTATATACATGTTTTTCAGATCCATGATTTGCATGAGGATGTGCATGGGCTCCTCATTTAAGGAATATTTGGGGCAAAATGTCCAATTAAAAGTTATAGAATATTAATAACAAGAGAGAAGGATCACCAGATTATTGTATCTGTTGCAGTGTGCCATATATATGCATCTCCTCTCCATTTTTCCTATGATGTGTATATTTCAATAAAAATTTCTACTATAGCAGTAAAGCTCATGCATTGTGCAATTCTTCTAGGTAAAGTGTGAAATTAAGGCAGTGCTGCCAAAAACCAAGACTGCCAACGGCAACTGCAAGAAGATCTCAACAGAGGAGAAACCAAATGTTGCTGCAGCAGGAGAAGGATGTAAGACTGAAGAGTGCAAAGCCGATGAGCAGGCATTTCTTGTAGAACTGTATAAATATATGAAGGAGAGGAAAACGCCTATTGAGAGGATACCATATTTGGGATTTAAGCAAAGTAAGTACAGATTTTTTATTTATTTTTACTTATAGATGTTTAAATTATTTGCTTGGAGACATCTCCTGTGTGGTATGATGAAATGTCATCAACTATCAACTTTTTGAATGACTGTATTTAAGTGTAAGCCAATAAGCCCCTAGTGCTTGCCTCTAGTAATTTAGCATAATTTAGCATTATGGCACCACGCCATACCTGTCACAACCCAGGCTTAAGCTTGACAAACGGTACCGCATTAGGACCTGAAACGTTGCATTAACCATAAATGTAATCGTGTGTACTACTGTACGAATAAAACTTCAATAGCACCTTCATTTGGTGTGCTGTCTCCGCCATCTTTTGTGGAAAATAGTAATTTAGCAATGCAATATGTGTATTTAGTCTTTTTGATGCATATAACCTGCATGGAAATTGCAATATATTTTGGGTTTTTTATGTATATAATCTGCATGCATTAGCATTTGGAAAAATGTTAGTCCAAGCGGTAAATAGTATCATTGCCCATGGCTACTGGTAAGATCTTCCGACATGTTCTCTAACCTTCCTATATATTGTTTAAGGCTTGTTTTTTGCATATATTAGTCTTTTCTTTTTTGTGAAGCTTTAAAAGCTGTTTGAGCAGCATAATTGTTGTGCATGAGACACCTTATAATATAGAAATAAAAGCCAATACAGAACATTTTAGCTAAGGGCCTATTAAGATACTGATTGTATATGATGCTTATGTATATGTTAATTGGAAGAGTATACTAACAATATTAAAGAGGTTGAACAGGTTTTTACAATTGACGACCCAGCACCACCACCGATCAGCTGTATGAGGAGCTGGCGTGTGCACGTGCCATCTCCCTTCTCTCTTCCTGTCCACTGCTGCTATCTATGGTCTTTGCCATCAGCGCTGAACAGGAAGAAAGAAAGGAGACGGCACATGCGCACTACGCGCACCGTCTCCTCATACAGCTGATCAGCAGGGAAGCCGGGTATTGGACCCCTGCTGATCTGATATTGATTACCTATCCTGAGGATAAGTCATCTATAGTAAAAGCCCGGAAAACCCCTTTAAGAGTACCAGTGGCCTTTTATGGTAATGCAAGGGCACAATGCAGTCTAAGTTTGAGCAATGTCCTTATCAATACAGTCAAATTTATTTAATGGGGTTGTCAAAGGCACAAGAGACAACCCCTTTAATCCCACATCTTATTCTGCAGAATGCCAAAACATGATTGCAAAATAATCATCAATCTCGTCACATAAAACTAAACATTGAGCAAGGTTTAAAAGTTAAAATTGAAAGCTTATAAGTGCACTTATTATATTTTATGAAAGGTGTTTGCATTCTCCTTGTGTGTAAGCATTTCAGTGCTGGTAATTCTCTTCCCACAGAGTTACAGTTTACATAATTTTTTTAACACTCTGATTGCATTCACATCACAATTTACTGCATATTTACTGCATACTTTAGAATCATAATGCTCATAAAATGTGTTGACCTATATTGGGAACAAAAAGAAAAGCGTCTCAAATCCTAGTCTATGTTAGATCTGCAGACGGCATAGCATGGGGGGGGGGGGGGAGATGCCAAGCTCGGTAACAAAGAAGGAAAGTCTTGTTCCTCTTTGCCCTGCACTAAAATGAGTGCGTCTCTGGCACTCCATGCTCTAGAAGAAAAATCTTTGCCAGCTAGTGGCTACCGTAGACTAGAGCTACAATTTACCCCAGTTTCTGGCATAAAGTATAGCAAATCCAGCGGGCTGCAGAAGGCTGCACTATCCAGCACCTTTCTGAACTCTCCTCTTTACAGCCATAGAAATCTAGCACTGAGGAAGGTCTTCAATGGACTGAAATATCCGGTTTGAGATTAGGTGGCATATTTTGCATTGACAAATACTTTTTTATACCTGGCTGGATCGTTATTTCATTATCAATAAACTATGAATTAATTGCATAAAAATTGTGGAGTGCCAGAAATTTCTATATGGTATTGACTAAAAAGTCTTTACCACAAGCACCAACGACCAAGAATTCAAACCTCACTTCCTTCCGATTCACATGGCCTATTTGCATCTCCCATTTAAGTGAATGGTCCTGGGCTGCAATACAAAACACAGCCATTATACAGTGTACGGAGTCTGCGGCACTCTATAGAGCACCACAGCCTCCTCAAACAGCTGTTTGGAGGGGGGCCAGTTGTTGGACCCCCATGAATCAGATACTGATGCTCTATCCTGAGCATAAGCCATCAATATCGAACATCCTTTAAACATCTCCTTGATTCTCATAAAAATAATTATTAACTTTTTCAGTTGCTTGCTATCCCTTTAGTGTTGTGATATCATTGTAAGACCTGATATCCAACTCAAGCGTACAACTGTTACATCTGTACATGAAAATACTGAACCAAAAAATTAAAAACCGCTATATTACCAAGGTCATCATCTTTACTCTATACTACGTGGCTCTCATTTACACTGCGTTCCAAAGTATTATGCAAATTGGATTTAAGTGTCAGAAAGATGTAATTTTTTGTTTTTCAATTAAACTCATGGATGGTATTGTGTCCCAGGGCTCTTAGGATCACTGAAATCAATCTCAAACACCTGTGGTAATTAGTTTGCCAGGTGAGCCCAATTAAAGGAAAACCACTTAAGAAGGATGTTCCACATTATTAAGTAGGCCACAGGTTTCAAGCAATGTGGGAAAGAAAAAGGATCTCTCTGCTACCGAATAGATATTTTGCGAAAAATTAAGCATGAGCATCGTACTATGAAAAGATTTGCCGTTTCAAAGCAGCAAACAGGTATTTGATGCTGCTTGTGCCTCTGGAGTCCCGCGAACCTAAAAGTGATGATCACAGTAGGCCTAGACATACATGAAGACTGATTTTCAAACAGTTTTGTTTACTGATGAGTACCGTGCAACCCTGGATGGTCCAGATGGACGGAGTAGTGAATGGTTAGTGGATGGCCACCATGTCCCACCGAGGCTGCAACATCAGCAACAAGGTCAGAATCATAGGAAGAGAGCTGGTAGGCCCCTTTAGGGTCCCTGACGTTGTGAAAATGACCTCAGCAATATATACAGTTCCTGACTAACCACTTTCTTGCATAGTATAAAAAGAAGAACCGTGGCTTCCATAGCAAATTCATCTTCATTTATGACAATTCACCATCTCTGAGTCCTTGGCTGCTATCGGCATAAAAGGGGAGAAACTCATGTTGTGGCCACCACTCTCCCCTAACCTCAACCCTATTGAGATCCTTTGGAGTATCCTAAAGCAAAAGATCTATGAGGGTGAGAGGCAATTCACATCTAAACAGCAGCTCTAGGAGGCTATTCTGACATCCTGCAAATAAATTCAAGCAGAAACTCTCCAAAAACTCACAAGTTTAATGGATACAAGCATTGTGAAGGTGATATCAAAGAAGGCATCCTATGTGAACATGTAACTTGGCTTGTTAAGATGTTTTTGATTGAAATGGCTTTTGATTTCAGTAAATGTGACCTCTGAATGCTGCAAATTCAACAAATGACCGTTTTCAATTTGGAACCGTGCATTTTGAGTTTTTGTTTTATTTGTGAGAAAAATACTGTTATCATTGGGAGGTTTGTTATTTTTTTAACGGTTGATGACTTGAAAATTGTACTTTCGCATCATCATTTGCATCGACCATTTAGGAAACTCAAAGAAAAATAACGCAGTGTAAGGTAGCATTAGTAGACCTGACAATTCTGCTTCAATTCATGTTGTACGGAAAAGTATTGTATTATGTGGATCTATGGTCATTTCGGGATTAGCAAGTGATATTAATCTGTGGTAAGTGCTAAGTGTGGTAAGGCTTGTATTAGTTTCAGGTAGTCAATGAAAAGTCAAAGAAGAGGTGCAGAGCTGTGCTAAAGAAATAATGACTGGTTCTATAGTCGCCAATATCAATGAAAGAAAATTATGTCCAATCGTAACAACACCCAAAGCAGTACTTCAGTCCTTCACTGCTAACCACTTTTGTCCTTTCTTCAAATTTTCAATATGCACTTGGAGATATTTTCCTCGATCATTGAAACCATGTGTTACTTTTATGAGGAATGTCACCCCTTGCATGTTTTACATAACAATTTACATACCTAATTGGCACTGATTGCTGCCGAGCTCTGGCAGCCATGATAAACTTGAATAACTGCAGATGATTACAATGTTTGTCTCCAAGCGGGCTGTTTGAAATAGAAGAGCAATGAATGTTCTCTGAACAGCTTTGTTACATTATGCATTGATTTAGATTAAATCAAGACCTAAGCAAATCTGTTGATGGATTTGAAAAACATTGGAAGGTTCAGCCAGGCTTTCAAAATTGTTTTGTGTTGAAGGGCACATCGTCTAATTTTCATTTTCTTGAACTTCCCACAAACAGCCGAGTATTAAACAAATAGGACTTAAGTCCCGTATTATTGAACCGCTTCTAATTTGATCGCTTTATCAAAGATAAAGAAGCAAGTCCAGCAGTATGTACTTAGGAAATGGATAAGAAACTGTAATTGTAACAGGATTGCAGTAACTGTTTTCTTCTTCTGCGGTGATGCCTCATTCAGGACTTTTCTATTAAGAACAAAGCAACATAAAAAAAAATTCTTGGAAAAATTTTAGTCTTGCGTCCATCATAGTTGAATTATTCCATGAATGACACTGGTTAATCTGTTTTTACTTATGAAAATCAGCCATTGTAAGTTTTTCGTGTGCAGTTATGTAATCCGGGGGCAAAGTGGTTTTAGACAAAGGCATCTGGGCTCGCAGTTTGGTTTAAATGGCTAGATCTATGGCCAATCGGGTAGCAGGTCAAATTTTTTTTCCAGACTTGTGGTTACAATTACCCACACAATCCAAGTGAATATGTTTATAGACATGCTTAGTGAAATCCTATAATCTTTCTGAGAGTGCTTTTTTTATATAAGGTCTCCCAATTATACTGAGGAGATGTGTATGTGAAGTCATAGGGAAGCCATGACAAAGTTGTACATCTCAGAACTAGGCTTGAATCATGGAATTTAAAGCAAACATTGTAACTACCTTCCTTTGATTCTCTTATTTTGTGGTTTAATTTATTGCATATAATTTTATTTTAATTAATTTCATAATTATGGCTTTTCTTAACATGGGGTATGTCTCCCCCACTGAACTGTATTTCAACTTATTAGCGTTTCAAGTTGTTTTTTGTGCAATTGTTTTTTGTCAAATATTACCTTGTGAGTAGTTGAGGGGTATCAACAAAGTTCAGAGGGGTTTCAAATCCTCAAAATGAATGTCAAGTCCTGTAAATAAAATAATACATTGTGATACAATCACCATACTTGTGCCACTTTTGTAGTGGTGCAGCTTTGCACACTGAATTAATTGGTAGTCGTAATTATGGAAGAGAATATTGCGGCACACAGGAATTTCTTTACAATTATATATCATTTATTGATTTAGCATCATAATTTTCGACTCCTGATCCAGATACTTCATGCATTATTGTAGCCACTTTTAGTAAACATATCGACCGGACGTTTCGATCCTAGTTGGATCTTCTTCAGAAGTCTAGTTATCTGGTATCTGTGGCTGGAGGTATGGTGCACTGGATAACACAACATCCAGATAACTAGACCGCTGAAGAAGGTCCAACTAGGATCGAAACGTTGGAAACGTGGCTATGATAATGGATGAAGTATCTGGATCATGAGTTAAAAATTATGATGCTAAATCAATCAATGATATATAATTGTAAAGAAATTCCTGTGTGACGCAATCTTCCATTCTTGTGCCACTGACCAGGGAGGTTTATGATCATGATGGCGTGTCTTTCTTCGCCACGTGACCACAGCAGCCAATTCTTGGATGCTGTTATTGTGATATCACAGGAAGTGTTAGATCAACAGGAAGTATTGAAAGACCCAGGTAACCATAAAAGCTGTGTATGTTGCAAATGATAACACTTTTAGAGGTTGGAAACCCTATCAGAATTGTCTCCCAAGCATCACAATACTTTGAAATGAACTATAGTTGCAGTCTAAAACAGTTGCAGCGAATATAGCTAAGGCTAGCTTCACATCTGAGTCAGAGCTCAGAAGTTGGATTGCTGGATTTTGGCGTCTGCCCACTGGCAGAGATCCGGATGCTACCCAGCAAATATGCCAGGAATCAGCCACACAAAAATTGCAGCGGTTTTTGTCCAGCCAATTCCTGGCATTCTATTCCACAACAGCCAGTCACATATGCCAAAGTAGCCTAAATGTGGTAGCTTCCAACTTTTTATTCAATGCAAAGATTGGCCTGGATGGGATGTTTTGGTGTATTTTCAGGAAATAATAATGTTTTTGTTTCCACTGAGACTAAAACTAAACATTTTGCTTCATTGTGAAGCCTTGTAGACTGTATAGCGCGACCTATAAACAACATTCTCTGAGCTTTTCCATGTGCTGTTTTCATTAATTTTTCATAATATTATACATCTGCTTATACCAAAAGAAATACAGTTATTTTCTCCACAATTGTGAAATCCATCTACATCTCTGGATTTGATCATTTTGGCATGAGTTTGTTGTTATCTTTTAATATGTGTTTGTTTGAAGTGCTCTGGTTAATGCAATGCTTATCTAAATACCTATTGTCCTTCTAACAGTTAACCTTTGGACTATGTTTCAAGCTGCTCAAAAACTGGGAGGATATGAAACAGTAAGTGCTCTGAATATTTTATTGTTATTCTCAAGCTATATAATAGTTTTCTAATTAGCCAAAACCAACACTGTAACCTATATGTCCATATTTTAACATTATTATTATTATTATTATGGAGCGGATGCAATGATGGGGAATGGTGATCGAGCCCCCCCACACACACACATTTAACCCCTCAGATGCTGCGTTGAATGCTGATCGCGGCATCTATGACTCACATTTATCTCCTCACGGGTTAATCCGGTGTTAAAAAAAAATTATACACACTTTATCCACTTGATCACCGAGAGGCCGTCTGCTCCCATCTTGATTGAAGAAAACCCGCCAAAGGACCTGCGATGAGCATGATGACGTCACCATGTGATCACACTGGCCACACATGGTGTCATCATCACTAATGATGTCATCACGTGGCCAGCATGATCACGTGATGACGTCTTCACACTCACCTCAGGTCCTTTGCTGGGTTTTCTTCAATGAAGATGGCCTTTCTGTGATCAAGTGGATGAGTTGGGTATAATTTTTTTTTTTTTTTCAGCCACCATTTTAGGAAATTCGGCTTTGGGACAAATTGAATATTTCCTGAAATTTGTATTACAGTCCACTTTGGATACTTTTGGATTCGCTCAACACTAATTATTGGCGTAGGAAATAAGAGGTTTAGGAGTTGGTTCCAAAATATAGAATCCACAATAGCATACTGTAAGGCTGGGTTTACAAAACCTGGATAAGGAGATATTAATGCACAGTTAAAAAAATAATAAGGAGAAAAAAGTAGACAAATGCATTTTTACCCAGGATGTGTAAGCCTGGCCTTGCATGTCATTTGCGGTTTTGTCCGTTTCTCCTTACCAGTAATAAGAATAAAGCTGTCCTAGAGGGACAGCTATAGGGCATGCAAGGCTTCACAGTAGCACGCATGTTCTCATGGTTGAGGTGGCCCACACTCATCTGCTACAGAAGTCAATGGGATTAAATAGCACATTAGGGCCCTAAAATAGATGTTGCACTAGGGCAGTGATGGTGAACCTTTTACAGACTGAGTGCCCAAGCTGCAAGCTAAAACCCATTATTTATCGCAAAGTGCCAACACCGCAATTTAACCTAAATACTACAGTCCAATATAGTATATCATCCATGTACTTTATCATTTAACTATAATAGCCTGCCTACATTCAGTGCTCTGCCTGTGCCGTTCAAGGAGCGCCCTGCGCTGATGAATGGCAGGAAAAGTCTAAGGTATATTGGTACACCATAGACTTTTTCCAGGGTGCGAGTGCCCACAGATAGGTCTCTGAGTGCCGCCTCTGGCACCCGTGCCATAGGTTCGCCACCACTGCACTAGGGCATAGGAGCTTTAAGGTATGCCTCTGCGCCCACCAAAATGTCCGTCCTAACAGTTTCTCCCACCCCTTCTAGTAGTTTAAACCAAGTCCCGATTCTCCAGCGATCATATAAGTGTCACAGTGGGCTCCCTCTCTAGTAGTTGCAACAGGGATCCCTCCCCAGTGCCCCAGTAGGTACAGCAGAGCTCACTCTCTATTTCACCAGTAGTCACATAAGATGCCCCCACTTCGTCGGTAGTAATCACAGCAGTGTGGCCTCCATTTCTTCAGCAGGCAGTCACAGTAAGACCCCATGCAGTCATCCTCCTCCTCTACTCCCAATAGTCACAGCAAGACCTTTAGTCCCTTTGTGTACTCACATTGTACATGCTCCAGTGATGTGCCTTCTGCTGTCAGGAAGCTACATCCTCTTAGCATCCTATCGCTCACTGCTGCATGTAGTTTCCGCTTACAGAGACTGATGCAAGGTGAGCACACAGCACTGTCCTCATACTGTGGCCTCAGTCTTTGCCCAGTATAAGTGGTCCACGATTGCCTTCTCCAGCATACAACTTCACTTTGGCACTGAATGGAAGCACTTGGCTAACATGGGCATAAAGGAAGTGAGCAAAACCAGAACAGAGGATAGATATTAGAACATGCACATAGAGAATTGTATATTAACTGGGGAAAAAAAATCACAGATCCACTTAAAGGAAATGTGTCACTAAAATTTTTATCTGCCAGTTAAAACCAGATTGCAACACATATCATTTTCTAATTGTTTTAAATTACTGATTTGTAGATTTTTTTTATAATTCTATTTTCTGAACATGATTATGGGGGCGGCAATTTTGCCTGAGCTGTTCTTAAAAGCATTTAGAAAGCATTAAGAAAATTGCTTCATGGCAGCCCCATTGGCTGTAGACACGATGGACAGGAGGGAACCTCATTTACTTCTATGGGAGAGTTTTCTAGGCATGCTCTGTGCCCTGTGCAGAGGTCATTGTACAAGGAAAGAATAGATAAGCTTTGAGAATCACCTATTGTGAATGGCGTATAACTGTATTATCTATACACAGTCATGATACCATTACAGGCAGGGTTAGAATAACAGATACGCAGATGACTGCAGTAAAGTGATCTGTATAGACCAAGAAGTGGTGCCTATCATTAGGCTTAGTGGCCAGTGAGAAAACTGAAGGATTGATTTGTTACCACGTAGCGCAAGGAAATTCGACTTTGTGACGAATCGTATATTATTTTTTTTAATTGTTTAATTATAGATATTGATGTGGAGAATTAAAAACAACATCAAAAATTCTTTATAAATTTGTTAGACATTTAAAATGTGATTTAAACAATATAGTTGCAAGAAAAAGTATGTGAACCCTTTGGAATGATATGGGTTTCTGCACAAATTGGTCATAAAATGTGATCTGATCTTCATCTAAGTTACAACAATAGACAATCACAGTCTGCTTAACCTAATAGCACACAAAGAATTAAATGTTACCATGTTTTTATTGAACACACCATGTAAACATTCACAGTGCAGGTGGAAAAAGTATGTGAACCCTTGGATTTAATAACTGGTTGAACCTCCTTTGGCAGCAAAAACGTCAACCAAACATTTCCTGTAGTTGCAGATCAGACGTGCACAACGGTCAGGAGTAATTCTTGACCATTACTCTTTACAGAACTGTTTCAGTTCAGCAATATTCTGGTGTCTGGTGTGAATCGCTTTCTTGAGGTCATGCCACAGCATCTCAATCGGGTTGAGGTCAGGACTCTGACTGGGCCACTCCAGAAGGCGTATTTTCTTCTGTTCGTGGAGAAATCCATATCATTCCAAAGGGTTCACATACTTTTTCTTGCAACTGTAGATCCTTTTCTGATGACACATTTCCGTTAAACATGGAAGCTATTCTCCCTTGACAGTAAGTTCTATTGCACAAATAGATTTTCCTGCTGGGGTGACTCAGGCTTTTGCCAGTGAACTCCTTTGAAAACAGAGTCTTAGCTCGTGAGATTGTGCTTGCGGAATGAATTGTGAAATTTAAACTTTTTCTCTGTTTAACAAATTTGGAGCAAACACTTAAATAAACAATATTTCAGAATAGCAATTCACATAAGGGGGTTTATTATACTAGCCTTGGAGAGACGCCTGATTAATTCCAGCTTTAGAAGTATTGTAAACTTGTCGTAAGAAAATGTAGAAGTGGAAAACACATGTAACTCTTCCCCGTCAAGGAAATTAGTTGGGTCTGTAATTTTTCCCATGTTAAGAAAGAGCTTATTATGGTATAAGCAGCCAAGATTGTATAAAAAGAAAACTTCACTTGGCAAAATACCTGACATCTGCTCATGTCTAATAATGTGGAATGTATTTAAAAGCTTTAAAACATAATCAGCAGCAGCCATTAAGAAATTGGGTTTTGCACTTATCTGCTTTAATTGTAGTGTAAAATAGCTTAATGGGTGAAATGCCACAAGCGCATAAACAGGAAGTTATCAGTTATTCCGAAAATGCTCTCCGCTCCTTTTTATTAACTAATGTTATCTGACATGAGAGCTCTATATTTAGCTCACAAATACAGTACATTTTGATGGTCACGGACTGAACATTATGTTCTTTGAACCAAGAAAACATTGGATAAGGGAGAAAAGATTAAGATCCTTTTTTTTTTTCTGTTCCCCAATGTAAACCATTCAGCTATAACACACACTCACAGATGACAACTCCGCTAGAGAAATGAAAGATGTCATCACTAATTGTTTCCAGGTTCTGCTTTGATTAAATGGAACCTATTCCTGTTTAATTTGTGAGATACCCTAATCATAGCTTAGGTTTCCCTCTTTAACGTCACATACATGTAAACATGAGATATGAAGTTCGTGAAGTGGACAGTTCTAGGACATGAGGTAATGTGTTATGCCGCAGTATGTAATATCTGCAAATAAAACCGTATAATCAGTCACGCAAAGTAGGATTCATCCATTCAAACCATTCTGGCATCTAGACAAATTGTGATGCACTAAATTATGGAGGTGGCGCCCAACGCATTGTCTTCTACAGGCCACTCTTTTACTTTGGTGATGATTGAACACAAAGAGATTACAATATCGAGATTCACCATAGTACCTTAGAACTTCTAAAATGGTCAAAGATGGAGACTTTTTATACCCCCTTGTGTTAAAAAATCCACTTTTAACTTACACATTGGCGCAAATATCATCTGAATATATGCCAGGAAAAGAAGCAGCACTTCAGATTTCTAAAGGAAAATCCAGTGATTTATTCACTCGGTGCAGAGCAACCATTTCCAAGCTTGCTGCAGACTATTTCAACAGTGTGTAGAGGAGATTTGTTGAAACCCGCACATAATAGTCTACATGTGCATGTACCCTAAAAATATCCTACCATATGTACATTTTTGCAAAAAGTATCTCTTTGCAAGTAGCCATAAAGAAGGTGCATATGAAGATGTTTATTTTTTTCAGTAGCTTGGCGAGGGATTCCGTCAACTAATTAAAGGAAATGTTTCCCCCAAAATTTTATCTGCCAGTTAAAACCAGATAGCAACAGATGTTCTTTTTTTCTTATCTGTTTTTACTTTCTGATTGCCGATTTTTTAAATTCTATTTCTTGAAGATCATTGTGGGGTGGCCATCTTTCCTAGGCTGTTCTTAACACCATTTATAAAAAGTTAAAAATGGCTTTATGGCAGCCACATGGGCCATAGACAGAATGGGACCCTATTGACTTCTATGAGAAAGTCTTCTAGGCAAGTCTATTGTGAATGGTGGATCCTGTCTTATCTATACACAGAGGTGATATCCCTATAGGCAGGATGAGAATGACAGATAAGCAGGTAACTGCAGTAAAGTGATCTGTACAGAAGTGGCGCTTATTATTAGGCTTAGTGGCCAGTGCGAAAACTGCAGGATGTTACTTTTTTTTTATACAAATATTGAAACAGAAAATTAAAAATAACATATAACAACAATAAACATTAACAATTCTTTAAAAATATGTTAAACAATAGCTAATTTTTTGATGGCACATTACCCTTAAACCTTTTAGGCAACAATTTGTATACAGTCAAATGTGTTCGGACCACAAATGTGAGCATAATAAAATTGCAATCAATAGCGCATTAAATGCACTCTTTTTATATACAAAACAAACCAAAAAACTAACATGGATATGCGTTTTGCAGGCAGGAAGAGGTTAAAGTCTGATATTTACCTTTGACATTTCACAACTGCCGCTGAATTGCTAAATTTATTTTTCCTGTTGCTGTTCTGGAATAAGTGTAAATCAGGTTCTTTGTCTTGAAAACGTATGAGAGTGAAGATGTAGTCAAGTGTAATAAACCCCCTCTGTGGCTTACCGAATCTAGGGCAGGGTAATAACTCTTCTGCCAATAATTTGTTTGAAGAGTCTTGAATCTATGGATCATACAGTGCTCTGCCATATAAAATGTTCTTGGAGATAATTTTACAATGTTGTTCTTGTCTGATGTAAAATGTGCACTCTGCAGACCGTAATATAGAAAGCATTAATATTTAATAAATACGCCTCATGCTTTTGTACAGATCACAGCTCGGAGGCAATGGAAGCATATTTATGATGAATTGGGTGGAAATCCAGGAAGTACCAGCGCAGCCACCTGTACTCGGCGACATTATGAAAGGTACGCCTTGTGTTGTTTGCCATGTGTTGCAACTTTAGGTCCTGATGTTTATCCATGATAGCTGACAGTGCTGCTATACGTACAAGTATCAAGATTCAGTCAAGAAAAAGACATGGATTTATAAATGCTAACATATGGATGTGGCCAAGGGAGCCGTAGTAGGAAGGTGTGAGAGAACAGCTGAGGTTAGTGGGACACCACTTTCAATATGGTCTACATGGGGCTGTGTTTAATTGTTTCTCTGTAATTGACTATATGGTCGATGAAATATATGTTTAGTGGATTTGAATTGAGTACATATGGGGACATTTACCCCTGCACACCAGAAAACTGGCATCAAAATTCAAAAAGTTTGGCAGATGCCACGCTTGCACGAAACTTTGCAAATTGTGGGGGTAGAGACCCCCTTGCTCGTTGGGCAGAACAGGATGTGTAGTGTCGGTGCATGAGTGGCTATGGCCCCTTTCCATTATAACATACAGACCTGCACACATACACTACAGTTCTTTAAAAGGTGTTTGCCTATTAATAATTGTGGCACTTATGGCGCCAATGGGGGATAGATTGAGACCGGCAAGTAAAACGGCAGTTTTAATAAATGTCCTCTATAGTATTTATGGCCATATTGAATCTAGATCTAAACATTTGGTCATTACTGCAGTCTATGTGTTTTGAAGCTGATTGCATGTATAAAGCTTTATGATTGTGTTTCTTTTTATCACCTTATGTACAGCTTATAATGACGTGTTGTGATTGATGAGCATTATTGAGCTAGAACGTATGTGCCAGCTCTAAGGGTCTATTCACACTCCATTGTTGGGAGGATTTCCTGACATATGCCTCCAATGTATGTCTCTGTATAGCCATACAGTGGCATATGGTCTCTGTAAGCTCCTGTATTAGGCTCATGGTATACTTTTTTTTTTGGCACAATGCCTCCACACGGAAGAGCAGCACAGACTGCACTATTCCATACAGCTGCAAAAAGGTATAGTGACATATACCAGCCCAAAAGGAGTCCACTGCTTTTTTTTTATCCAGTAATGGAGTCCTCCCTGACTGCATTGATTGACAGGGCCCGGCAATGGTAAAGCAGCAAGGGAGGGGCTGGCGGAGCTTGGGTGCAGCAAGTCCAACGGTGACACCCGCATTGCAACAAAAGCCTAATTTCCATAATAATAAATAGTATTCTAACTCAAGGACAGAGCCTCGGGTCAACAAAAGAAAAACAGCCTTTTAACCACAGCTATGCATCTATGCAACAGTGGGGTAAGGAGATAGCTGGTTACAGATTACCTTTGATCTTTTAATGCATTTTTATCCTAATATTGGGATAACCTTATAAATACCCATATAGATCAATTATGCCTTCCATGTTGTTGGGCCTGTACATTACCAACACAAGTCCTACCAATTCTCCATTATAGTCTGTGGAAGAAGAGATACTGTAGAGTAGCTTCTTCTGGAACTCCTGAAGAAGGTTGACATTGAAGTTTTGTCAGTTGTATATGTCATGCTGCTTCTTAGGCCTCATGCACATGGCCGTTGTGGGTCCATTCCGTGCACAGGCAACGTCCGTGCGGCGGCCAGAATGGATCGAGACCCATTCAACTTGAATGGGTCCGTGTCCATCTGCACAGCAAGAAAATAGAACAAGTTCTATTTTTTTGCGGTCCGGAGGCACGGCCAGAAGCACCATGGAAGCACTCCGTAGTGCTTCCGTGGGGTTCCGGTCCGTGCTTCCGCTCTGCATCTCCGTGATTGCAGACCCATTCAAGTGAATGGATCCGCATCCGTGATGCGGAGCGCACACGGGCCGGTGCCCGTGTATTGCGGACCCGCTGTATGCGGGCCGCAAAACGGCCACAGGCACACAACGGCCATGTGCATGAGGCCTTCATTTGTATCTATATCATATTTGTAAAATAAGGTGGATGGCACTTTGCTTCTGTAAGACTAGTGAATTGTGTCCACTGTGGATGATATTACGCAGTTAGGACTTCACCAGAACAGAAGCTTATCGTTGCATTTTTTTTTTAAATCAAGACAACAGGTTTTGTGTTTCTGGATTGACCTCCTCCCCCCATTATTCATGACATTTGGCAGTTGTTCTTATGGTTTCCTTTAATGTGTATTTTAATGCACAATGACCATAACATTTAATTACACACAGACCTAGAGGGTAATATTTCAGGATGTAAAAGAAAAAATATAATGTAATGCAGGTACCTCTGGTACTGAAGGGATCCAGTTTCACAGTTTGAATACAACTGGTAAAATTTATTACAAATGTCATCCCTTTGAACTCGTATCCTCTGTCTTACATGCTATGTACATAGATTTTAATTTATCCAAAAATAGTCAAGGAAAAAAGTTTGTTCTCTGTGAAAATCTCTCCGTTTTGTAAATTATTTTCTCAAATTCTCACCTCTTCTCGGAAAACTTATAGGCCAAAACTGTTTAATTTACTGGAATGGTTCTGCAGACATGAAACACAATGCCTTGGACGAGTAATGAAATAATTTCCTTAAATATGTCAGCGATTAAAGCATTCATTCGGCTTTATGTCATAAAATACCCCACTTTGTAATTAATTGTACTTAAATTTTTTTTCTTTAATTCCCTAATTCTCTCATGATCCTGTACAGTACATTACAGGACTGTAGGACAGCATTGCGGTGCCACGATGTAAACAGTCTGGTGCTGACCTTTTAATCAATCATCAATTTCTTAATGAAAATATAATTGCCCTGAACGGGTCATTAAAAGTAAATTAATGCCTGACCACATCCTCAGGAATAATAAGCATGCGACTTCTAAACCTTTAAAATTAAAACTTAAACAGATATCAATTTCTCCCTGACTGAAAACAGCTGGAACGTTCAAGAATGTAATAAAGACACAAGACACAAATTTATAGTGCGAGATGGGAGAAAATGGCAAAGGGTAAGCACGTAGGTCGCATAATGATTTGTGACCAGTGCAATGCTGACAGCATCAGAAATGAGATACTGTGTACATAGGTATGACTACCTTAATACACGAGCATAATGTGGTATTATGATCGGTACATTTTATAATATTAAATTCATGAATGTTGTTTAAAGATGAACACAAGGCACAGGAAAAGCTGCAGTGCTTAACCTGCGCAGCAGCATGCATGTTACAATCCTTATCCATTGCTGTTCGGCGCCCCCCACTGCCCAATATTTTGCTATTCAGAAACCTATGGTCATGAATTCAGAAACTAAGGTATTCTGCAGAGTTTCCCATTAAAGGGGAATTCCACCTTACTAACTTTTCTTCTGAGAAGTCATAGATCCATATCAAGATAACGCTAATTCAAGAGTTTGGATCCCCACTGATTCTCCGCTCCAGTGACGTAGCAGAAAATACAGATATGGCCTTCCTCATCTTTGCCCCGGCTTACTATACGAGATCCTTGTGAATCGCAGTCTGTCAAGGTTTTTGATAGCATGTCATGATATTGTGTCGAACCAAGTTGGAGCTTAAGTTGCTGTATCCAACTTTAACTTTAAAGGGATTGTCCTACAAAAATATTCTACAGTTTTCAAACCAGCACCTGGATCTGAATACTTGTGTAATAAAAAATTTAGTATAGCCGTTAGTATAGTTATTTAATAAAACATATCTGTATGGCGCCACCTGCTGTTTTGCTCTTTTTCTAATTTCTCTGTCCTGCTCATTGAGATAGAAGCACATGCTCAGTTCCATCTTTCAACTGCCACCAGCTGCAGCAGAAATTGCACGCCCCCTGAGAAAGTACACGCCCCCTGAGCTGCCAGCTTGAAATAAATCTACCAGAGTAGTTGGATCAATGAATGGGGAGATCTCTGGATCCATGTGAGGTAAAGGGCAGATTCTAAGTGTATTATAAAGAGACTATCGTGTACCGTATGATATTGGATCAGGTATCAGAAACCTCCGGCACTCCAGCTGTTCTAAAACTACCTTTCACAAAATGCTTTATTCACTTCTATAGGAGTTACAAGAAAAGCTGAGCAAGTTTGCATGCTGGGAGTTGTAGTTTCACAGCAGCTGGAGTGCCGGAGGTTGCTGATGGATTAAGATACAAAATGGGTTCTGTATATTATATGTATATTATTCTCTTAGGCTAGGTTCACATCTCTGTTTGGTAAATCCGGTAGACTGTTCCAGCAGAGGAGCAGATTAACGGAGTTGTATCGGCATAGTCGGACACTGATGAGCTCCACTGGATTCCCACTGGATCCAGCAGGTTTCTGACATAAATGCCATCTTTCTGCTGTAGATATACCAGTAAAAGGGAATGTGGCAGTGCCCCATTTTGGGATGCGGTAGTCCTCCTCTGCCAGAGATGTGACTGAAGCCTTACTTCTGTCTATTTTTATCAGCTGTGCTTTTTCATGAATTGCAAAACAGTTAAGGTTAGATAATGGTGTGTAATTATCTATAGTTGATAATTAAGGCTATGTTCACTGTCAGACATCATCGATTCTACATAGTGGCAGGTCTGTGCATGTATATTGTGTGACGTGTTAGTTGTAATTGCCCCTTAATTTAGGTTATACAGATACTTAAAAGTCTGTAATTATAGCATTTACTTCGGTATACATTGGTCTACAACCTAATATTTTCATTAGAGCAAGCTGCCGTGTAGCTTGTAACGCCTTTAAAAAGATATGAATTTGTGTTTCACACTGTGGCGCATGGCTTGATGCAAATGACATTTTCTATGAAGAAGTCATTTCTCCCCTGTATGAGAGTTGTGGAGGAGATGTCAATTTAGTGCTTCACTGCCATTAGGTATTGCAATTTGTATAGGCCTCTGTATCCTGCTGCTAGTCTGAACATTTCTTGTCTATGAGATATTAAATCACCAATGCAACATTGTGACTTATAGTTGCTATTACATTTTTGTTTGTTTGGTATGATTCAGAAGGTATTTTAAAGCTGTTTTAGGGTCTGCCTTTTCCACTGTATATCCGTAAGATGGCCACATTTTGCCCTCTAAGAGTGTACCTAATAAATATAGTATTTTTGAGGATGGGAAAATGTCATTGACTTGTGGGAATTAAATTTTAAAAAGTGTTTTAGAATCACAATTTGCTGCAGTAGTGTGAAATAAGGTATCTTTTGATTAAAGTTGATTTCAAACCAAAGGTACATGTACAGGTTTGCCAATTTTAGAATATACAGAATTTGACCTAAATATTGAATTTGTGTAAATTTTGAAATAGAATTCATCATTACAGTTCGATGTGAGAAGCCATTCTGGCATAATCTGGTGCTATTTTTTGACCTCGGGAAATGGAGCTTCTGTTTTAACCTGGTGGAACCTGGCATGTATATTGGTGGTGTAGGATGTGCACAATTCTACTTAAGTGATATGTGCTGGCTATTTTATGGTATTAGATATTAGTGTCAGGTTTAATCAGCAGGAGTATTTATTTGTACAATTTAAAATGAAAAGTGCAAAAAAATGGAATGGTCTTCAGTAGTTTCGGTGGAACTCTTTAGAATGGCATGCTTTCCATATTGTCCACTTTACAGCATAACTTTACTGCTCATGTATACCATGGCCACCGATCAGATTCCACCTTTCATCCTCCAAAGGTGCTGTGAAAAATTAAAGCTGGAATGTTTGCTATGGGCAGCTAAGCCAGTTCTGCTTTACACCAGTTTGTTAAATCTCCCACATAATCATTGCAA
Source organism: Bufo gargarizans (assembly GCF_014858855.1). Taxonomy (NCBI): domain Eukaryota; kingdom Metazoa; phylum Chordata; class Amphibia; order Anura; family Bufonidae; genus Bufo; species Bufo gargarizans. The sequence continues at coordinate 294,018,787 of NC_058085.1, read as the reverse complement.
CAAATAGGATAACCTTGCTGCTTTATATCAGTGCAAAGTCATGTCATTTTGAAATCTGTGTTATAGCCCAGAGCTGCATTCAAAATTCTGCTGGTTAGTATTGGAAACATTCACATTATAGTATCAAATGTTTTGCATGATAGTCCTTGTAACCCTTACGCTTATTCAAGGTTTCCAGAACAAAACTCTACTTAGTTTCTATAGTTTTTTTTTTATTTGCATAATTTGCATAAATGAATGTACCCTTTTTTAATATGTGAAAGTATGGAACACTGTATATATTGTGGTACCATGCATTCACCGGAACAATAAGTCTTCTTAAAATGTACATATGTATAAGATAAAAGTTGGCCGAACCTTCAGGATTGGCAGGCTGTCTTCTGTGTATGGTGGTCTCCCAACTTGCTTTTAATGTTCTATGTTGGAGAAAAGTGCTATTGAACATGTAGTATTTCAACATCCCCGATCCATTGTTCCCTTGGGAGATAATCAGCTACTTGAGATGTCTGGCAGTGACTTATTCCCCTCTCCTCAAAAAGACTTCCTCTTCACTGAGCCGAACATCCATGTTTTTAGCAAAGTCGAGTGAAATGGCTGTCGGCTAAATAATCATTTGGACAACAGCTATGTCATGTATATGGCCAGTTTAAAGGAGGAACACAGAGGTAGCAACACTTTAGGCAATCTATAACTTACAAGGAGCGAGATGTTTTAGTTTTACTGTATCTTGTAATTATCATGACTAACATAGTATTGGTTGAATGTGATGTATTAGTAATTCTGTACAAATTCTAAGGAAAAATATTCAAGTCTGGAATTGGTTAATGTCCAACTTGGATGTTCTCCCTTGAGCTGTTAAATGATGTCATCATTCATGTCATCAGCATAATCACTCCATTATCTAAATATGTCTTTTGTTGAGGCTTACATAATGAGATTCTTATTCCATTTAAGCAGCATGCATCAACTGAGTGTGTAAAAGAAAAAAGTGCTTTAACGTAACCCAAGTACTTAAGCATCTGACCTTTCAGCCATAAAGCAGTCACACATGCTTAACCAAACTATCTAGTTATTAGGAAATCCTTTGGAAAGGTCACTTTCAAGCATTAGTTACTATTGAAAAGAGAAGGAGGAATTGATTAGAATGGAGCTCACCGTATTTTTGGGATTCTGTTTCCATTTAATTACATTAACATTTGTAATATTTTATTTTAAACCTATGGATATGTAAAGGTTGAAACCACACATTAATTTATACTGAAAGCCATTCATAGAAAGATACTGTACAACTGTTTGGTAACATATCCTTAAAGGGGTGCCACTAGTATGGTATCTAGAAGTCACAATAAGGACCCAGTAGCCTCAGCCTTGCCATATAGTCTATGTAATACTACAATCTCTAAATAATTGAGACAACCCATGGGACGTTTGCAGGACAGGTGATAAATGCATGATTGCATGAGACCCCCCAGCAGCCACTGAAATGGGGCTCCCAAGCCACCAGTTCCTCCTCACAGCAGCACTGCAGTGAGAAGTCTGAATCGTGCAGTGGCCACGAATTTGACTGCCACTATCTGCATTTGTTCTTGTTTAGTCCAGTCTTCTTCACTAACAACAGAACATGGCTGCTGATTCAAGTGGCCTAAAACGTCCATCAGCGGCCTGCATCGACTAGCATTGTCTCCGGCAAAAGTAACTAGCACATACACAATGCCATGCGCAGTGAGATTCAATAGAGGCCACTGATGGACGTGTCAGGTCACGTGTCCATCTATGAATGGCCGTGTTCTGGATTGGAGCTCTGTATAGTCAGAGAGGAAGACTTTATTAAACAAAGGGGCTGCATTTACCAATGAAGGAAACTGTGCTTGTCTCCTGATAACATTAGTAAATGACAGAAAAAGAAAAGGATCTTAAAATTAGAATCGTAGAAAAAAGGTTAGCGTCAGTCTATGTAGATTAAAGAGGCTTGTTAAATACAGCATTAAAGCAAATCTGTTTCAAAATCTACAACAGATGTTCATTGAAATGACTTCTATGGCAGAGACGGGGAAAGAGAATAAAGTGTGTGTTATTGACATTGAACTATGTTTACTAAGTCATGCTCCATCATGTAACGCTACGCACTGTCATGATGTCAGATCGAGGTTTTACATGATTGCCACTTGCAACAGATCAGATGTACATTGTTGCATCCACTGTTTTTAAAGAAACACTAAGCCTATAATAGACCTTTTATACATTGTATGTGCTGTTGGATGCAGTCTAGATTGTTATTAGCCATTTTAGGCAAGGAACGGTGTAGGGTTCATCAGTGGAGTCACTGAAGATCTCAAGAATAATATCTGCCCTCAAAACCACTACTTTATCTTACAGATGTTCAGTTCAGATTTTGATTATACGTGTTTATTAAATGGTTATCAGTTAAAGGGACCTTATCTAGATTTAGCTCATCATTGTCTAAAGTTGGGACAGCCCCTTTACTTTGGTTGGAAGGCCTTTACAAAATATATTTGATCAATAAGTAACTACATTTCAGTCTAGTAACATAATATTGTAATGCAGACCTGTCAACATGAAATAGTTTAGGACACCACATCAAGCCCCATGTGTTCCCCATTTCAATTTATAGGAATGACTCACTTGGGATTTCAGTAGCAGTGGTATCAGATTTTATTTCTCACAAACATCTGCAGATGAAACACTTGGGCTACAGAATATTTCCGTGTCCTCCCATTATTGCTCAAGAAGTAAACTCTCAAGATTAAAAGTAACATATTATTTTATTTTTCTGGCTTCTTTTATAGCCACCCCCCCCCCCCCCATCACTGCTGCAATAAGAAAAATTACCAGCTAATCCAACATCGGATCAACTGATATCAGAAGTGCTGGTGGTGCATATTAGGCTCTATTCATACAAGAAATATACATATCAGATCCATTTTCCAAAGGACACTGACAGATCCCACTGATGGGGCCCATCAGAATAGGCCTTGACAGAAACACAGACAGAACCCTCAAACCCAACATGAACAGAGCTCATCTACTTGATACCAGGCTTTCTGCCTATTGTATTTGACAATCGTAGATCTTGACAATAGCATGGTGTAGTCCAGAGTTGGGCAAACTTTTTGACTCGTGGGCCACAATGGGTTCGTACATTGGACCCGGGGGCCGGTCCAAGAGTAGATGGATGGGGCGTTTGTGTGAATTAATATAAATGAAATTTAAATTTCGTCACATTAAAGGTTTAGTTTAATTTAAGGTAGAAAAGCATAAAAAGAGTTATTGTACAAAACTTTTATGTAATGTATTTCTTTCATAACATAGTATGTATAACTTACCTTTAATTTTATTGGGAACAGTGTTGCTGGTCTCCCTTTATTGCTAAGGCATCAAAGTCTGGAGTTACTGTAGCTTTGTTGTTGCAATTCACAGAATATATACTGTGCCAGTATACAGGGCCCCCATAGTGCTTCCCCTCTTCTCCATAGTGCCCCCCCATATTGTGCCAGTATATAGGGGCCCCCATAGTGCTTCCCCTCTTCTCCATAGTACCAATCCATATTGTGTCAATATATAGGGCCCCCACCCCCCTTCTTGCCACAGTATACTATAAATAATAAAAACAATAAACACATATACTTCTTACGGCCTGTGTCCCGCTCTGTACGGCTCAGGCGGCACAATGACTTCATCGCGCCGCCTGCACCGGCCTCTGATAGGCTACAGGCCTAGTGCCTGTAGCCTATCAGAGCAACGGGCAAGGGAGACGCCTCTCCCCTGCTCATACGCACCATTCATCTGTATCGCTGTCTTGAGGACGGCGATACATATGAATATGGAGATGAGCGCTTCCACAATGAAAGCACTCATCTCCACTCCTGCTGCCTCCGGACAGCTCTGCGGGCCATATAAAAAGGTCCGCCGGGCCATAGTTTGCCCATCACTGGTGTAGTCGCTAGTTATCAGAACTGAGTTTATTAATTAAAACTGAATGACCCCAACCTACGTTTTCATATTAGAAGTCTTTATTTAAATTCCTAAATATTACTGACGATAAAATGTGGAAAACATGAAAATCATCTGTCTCACAAGATTATATTTTTATGGCAAAAAATGCTTTGCGTTTAAAACGTCTGTTAGGATAGAGCGAGACGTAAGAGCATGTCTTTAAACAATCTTTCATTCTTGGCTTGTTTTAATACAGAAGATAGACTTTTAGGCTATCTTGACTGTTTGGAATCGTTCTATAAACAGTGACTTCATGTTTGAAGCATGTTCATCTGCTCGCTTATTAAAGCATATTAAATGTCATTCTCGCACTCATGTTAGCATAACAAACACAATGGGACATATTTATCAGTGCAATTCCAGTGTAATTGTACTGAAAGCATAATGCACAGGCTGAACACCATATTTATGAATCCACACACCTCTTTTTTATTTTATTAAGTCTTTGAAAAACGGGGGTATGGCAAGTTGTTGTGTGTCCTATTTGCAAAAGGTACAGGAAGATATCCCCAGTATAACCCAATATTCGTGCCACATTTCTCAACTGGCGTGCATTATTTTGATGAATAGGAATTCCATACTGGCACGCTATGTATGTCAATGTATGATTATCCAGAAAAATGTCCTTCAACATACATCAAATCTGTCCTGATGAAAAATATTGTTTTCAGAGGCTTATTTCAAATATCCGTTGTAGAAACTTCTAAAACCAACTTCATAACTGAAGTGATGACTGAAATATTTATTTTTCATTTAGATTTAGATTATGATGTCGCCCCTTTATAAAACCATTACCTAATATATACCATATGATAATAGTCTGTTTTTAAAGCCAGGTTCTAGAATAACTGTTCTTTATATGTTATGTAACAATTTTCTGTCTTTTAACTATTTGTAGGAATTTTATTGTTTTCCTTTCCATTTCATATGAAATATTTAAATTTAAATTAGATTTAATATTTAATTGAAAAGTTAAAATTCCGCTTTTATAAACTGTTTAAATCTACCTGACAGTTTCAGTAACTTCTTAAATGCGTTGTTTTATTGTTTCTGTACATATTTTGCCTAATGGAAGTTACTAATTCTCTTTGCAGAGACCTAGTTGGTAGGTAGTCTTTAAAGGGGTTATCTGTGAAATGATAATGACCTATTCATCATTATCTGATCGGTGTGGCACCCCCACCGTCCCTCTGTTTCAGAGAACTGGCGCACTCCCCTGAGCTATGGGGAGCGCATACGGCAGTGCTGTAAATTGTATAGCGACTTTGATTCACTTCAATGGGGCTGAGCTGCAACAATGCCATGGGACCCATGTACAGTGATGTCACATGGATAAGAAGAGGCCACCCTGACCTCTTCTAACAGCTGATCAGCGGGATTCCTGGGTGTTGGACCCCCGCCAATCAGATATTGATGACCTACCCTGAGCATAGGTCATCAATATATATTGTCAGATATTGTCATAAGTTTGTCTTCTAGCAAAACCTATGTGTGACTGCTCTATTAGTCAACAGCCAGCCTTTTAAAGGGAGTCTATTAGCAGGAAGTTCACTGTTAAACCAGGCACAAGTTTCTAACAATTTTAATTTTTTTATTATCATATCACAAAAAAATTGTGGTTTTCACTGTGGCCATTGAGCCTCATTATAGGCTGAAGCTTCCAGTTCTGTACAGATCATCATATTATCATCACAGTCAGGATTCCATTGGCAGGTAACACCTATATAGAGGTAAAACAGAATTGCATCCCTGACAATAGGTGATAGACTCAGCTCACCTCCTCCCCTTCTTTACACAATGACTTCAACACAGGTCAGATTAACATATTAGCTTCTTTCCTTTGCTTATTTTGGAGCTGGGGCATGCACAGATCTCATAGGGCCCCATAGCAAAATTTAGTATGACTCTCACCCGCCCCACCCGAAGCACTCCCAGGCAAGAAAGCAATGTGCAGTGCAACAGATTTCTGACAAATGTATGCTTTTTTTAATAATATATTTATGTGTGTATATATATATATATATTTGTAAAAAAGAAAAAGTTGCTTTCGATTTCACCCAAGGAAGGCATTCAGAGTCAGCCCCCCCCCCCCCTTACCTGAGCCCTATGGTAGTCATGGTCCACTGTGGTAGATACGCCACTGTTTTTGAGGAGAAGAACATAATTCTGTAAATTCTACTGCCAGGTCATTTACACCATTATCAGTAATTCAGAAATTTCAATATTTGGATGTGAATGGAAATTGAAGCATCATGGAACGTAACCATAAGTACAAAATTAGCAAAGTTACTCAACCTCTTTATCTGCAGAATGTTTTAGATTACTGTTCAAAAGAGTTTTTCTTTAAGTCATATTGTATTCAAATGGCCCATTGTACCAAATGTGCCACCTACACAAATATCTGATGTGTTAAAGAGGATTTTATTATGCATGCCATAGCTTCAGCCTGAAACAGGATTTGATTTCTGCGAAAAAAACGAGGTTGTACTTTGTAACTTTCAAAAAATTACCATAAAGAAGAATCAGGAAAAAAGAAACACATCACCCAGACAGAAATGTGATGCTGTAGCCTGATATATTTTCCACACATCTCGAGTAGCTTGCCTCAGCAAAACATGCCTGTATAAGCTGCTGTAAGTGCACGTCATGGAACTCTGCCGACATTCAGGTCCTGGAGGCTTTGGAAAGTTGTCGAATACAAGACTGAGAGCAAATGCAACAAATCTATCTGCTCAACTTGTTTCACTGAAACATTGAATGACTCTGCTGTCTGGCAATGTTCAGACACAGGATTCATAATATATTAGCTCAGACATAACAGGGGTATGCCATGACACAACTCCATATTAGTGTCATGTATGGAATGCTTCATCTAAATTTACTATTGCAAAGCTAAGGACTGGAAGACTGGGTTGTTACAGTATATGTCTACTTTTTTAAAGGTGCAATTTTCGACCTAATCCCTCTGCTGGGGATCTACAGTATACCAATATGTTCTTCAAAATACTTACCTTCGGCATGCAATAGTTGATCGACCCCTGACGGAGCAGCTTAGGTCTGACTGTATAAAAAAAACAACATGGTTAATGCTATTAATGTAGATTATAACTTTGAAATATTGTTTTTATAATTATTTAAAACATAAATAAATCAAATTAATTTCTAGTTGGGTCTCTCACGTTTTTGCTGAGTTGCTCTTTTTTTGTTACATAAATACTAGTGCTGCAGAATATGCCATTTTGGCCATTAAAAAGCAATCACAAGCCAAATGTAGTGGCAGTGTGACTGTATTTTGTTAGACATTCTTCACAATTTTTTTACTGCAAAAAACTGCTCTCCCTTGTTAGGTTACTTTCACATATGCGTTTTTTGCTGCCCGATTTTGAGATCCGGCATGGGACCTCAAAACCAGAGCAAAGCAGCATCCGTTTGAAGATACAACTGGCTGCATCTGTTCAGAATGGATCCAGTTGTATTATATCGAAAATGAACATGCCGGATCCGGCACTAAAACCACTGTAAGTCAGTGGGTGCTGGATCCATTTATTTTGTGTTCCGAAGAAAACGGATCCGGCATAATTAACTTACATAGTTTTTGGTGCCGGATCAGTTTCCTATGCCGCACACAAAAACACTGCTTGCAGCGGTCTTGTGTCCGGCATGGGAATGCAACAAAATGGAATGCATTCTGGTGCACTCCGTTCCGGTTTGTTCAGTTTTGTCCCCATTGTCAATGGGGACAAAACTTAAGCGTTTTCCTCTGGTTTTGAGATCCTCTGCCGGAAAACGCAGATGTGAAAGTAAAACAACGATAAATGAAGTTCCGGCACTGCAAAGAAATTGTTGTGTCGCTTGTCTCTTTATTCGTGGTAGCAAAATTGCAGCATGTGGCTCAAACTTCACACTCCAACACCAGTTTACGCGTTTCAGACTCTTAGTCCTTAGTCATTACTTACCTGTTCCGTGCACCAGGGGCCGATTAAATCTACTAAAGGTGAGCTGGAATTTTACTATAGATGTGAAAGTAGCCTTAAAGGGGTAGTCCAGCCAAATAAAAAAGGCTTACAGTGGAATGCAAATGGTGTAAAAATAATGAATGAGCTTGTACTCACCGATTCCCTGCTGCTGCCGTTCTTCAGGGCCTGGATCCCCGCTACATTCTACTTCCTGATGACATCACAACATGACAAGAAAAGGCTGGGAATGCTGTTTAGGCAATCTGACTGAGACAGGTCATCGATGAAGCCAGTGACTGGCCGAGTGGCATTTGGGCCATTCTTTGCAGTGTCAGGATAGGAAGCAGGAAGTAGAGTGCAGGAGGGGCGCAGGCACAGAAGAAATGGCAGCAGCAGGGCATCGGTGAGGTAGGTATAATCTAATCCGTTATTTGTATCCTACTGTAAGTCTTTTTTATGTGACTGGAATACCCCTTTAAGCACGGAGCATGGCTGTTTGCAGTGTGAAAACAGCAAAGAACTTCTAAAAAGGAGATATTAGTAAGTTTTCTGTGCCGATTTCCCATAGATTTGCACAAACTGTTCATAAGGCAGGGAATTAGTTTAATGTCTGGCTGCCACCAGTAGCAACTGGATTACTTTAATGCTTCTTGAAACCAGTAGGCAAAGTGTGTGCCTAAAACAGTTTACTTTTTAATTCTTTACTTTTAAGATAGAAAGTTTATTGTCCCCGGGGCTTCCCCATTAACAATGAGTAACTTTACTCTCCTGCATACCATTGCACAATCAACAATTATGGGAGTAACAGATGCTTCAACAAAGCATCTATTGAAAATAAGGAGGCTAATCAAGAAGAATCCAAAACTCAGATGAGAGGAGAATGTGATTAATACGCATAAAAAATCATGACATATGTTCGGCAGATAGGATCAGTTAGGTTTCTGGAATCTCAAGTTTCACTCTTTTCCATTTATCAGGTTGCCTGTATATAGTGTGTATGATAAATGTGGACATTTGATTCCTGGAATCTGGACGAGGTTTCTCAGAGGTCCACATGTCCCTAAATGGGTCTTCTCTGAGGTAGCAATGGGAGCAGGGGTTCCTCAAGAGTGGAATAGTTTTAGGAATCAGTGATATGCAAATTCTAAACCATTGTCCGTATTTAATTATCATAATAATTAGGAAAGCCATTTAATTTAAGGAATTATCAAGGATTAGCCAAAAGGACCTGTTGGGTATTTCAGCTCTTCCCCATTCAAGTAAATAAAAGACAGTCTGTGGACAGTGGCACTGCTTTTGGGAAGAAATGCAGATATTTTTTTTTCCAATCTTGGACAATGGCCCAGATTAGCTAAAGTGTCTGCCCCAAAAAAGGTATACACTGGGAGGATTCTCCAATATGTTCCTCCAATAAATAAGTGAAAAGACAAAACTCTTTTGGCCTATGTCGAGTGAATATGACTATGGATATGTTCAACATATGTGATGGGAGCTTTCCTGATGCATACACCAAATGTACAATGCCAACACAGTGTGAGTACATCCTAACTGCACATTACACAAATTGCCATAAGTTTACTCTTAGGCCACTTCCACATGGTGGTGCGGTATTTAGTTTGGAACAGTATATCTAATCAAATGCAGGTGTGGAGCCATGTACAGATAGAAAGGACAGTGGAAGCAAATCTTCTGTATTTTGGGTCCTCTACGGGGTGTAGCTTGCAAATATGGTAATGCGAAAATACTATTTTATAGCATAAATAAGCTTTCCTTACCGATTTAGACCTGCTGTGCTTCTGTCTTATTTATTCTTATTAATTTTTATTTTATTTGCTTGGATGGTAGTGTATAACAATGTGGCACAGTTTGCTGCAACTAAGGTTTCTGCACTTTTTTGCAACATGCTTGACAAGGGGTGGAAAAGGGGCAGAGCTTTGCAGGGAAGAGGATGTGCCATTTTGCACCCAGACCGCGCCACAATTCTGGCATAAAAATCTGTCTCAAAGTAAACCAACCAGTTAAAGTAAGACAAAAGTGTCTGTCCCTGCACCAGATTTATCATCCAGGCTAAGGCAGGTGCAGGTGTACACAGCCTGTCTAAGATTACACCATATTTACCATGAGTAAATCTGGGCCAGTGTCTTTAAAGATATATCCACATTGTGTAAAGAGCATAGAGATGTGATGTTTGCAGAGGCCAAACCATTTTTTCAATGTACCCAAAAAACCCTATTCTGTTGTAGATCCACCATTTCCAGCAGAGGGATTGTGGTATGCTAGATGTCATCTGAACCAGTTGCTTGCAATGGGATGGCATTCCACAGTGTGTTGCAAAGACAAATATAGTGACCATGTTACATCTGATATCAGGGCTTAAAGGATTGCTTGGTGAATCATTTGGTAACATTTACTACATAAAAGCAGTGTGTACAGATATGTAACCTCCAAACGACTCTTGTTTAATAAGATATTAAAGGGCTTTCTTCTTAAGAGCCCAGCCCAACTGTTTCCCAGTTGTTTTGCAAAAATAACACAAAATGTTCTAACAGAAACCAGTCCTGCAAGTTGTGTGGATATAACAAAGGTGCAAGCAGCCTGTAATTGATGTGATCAGGTCTTCCTGTTGGAATACATTACACAGTAGTATAGTCATTTATATTACTATGATGTGACTATGAAAGGAGTCATGACCCATTAACAAAAGCCAAATTGCATATTCATACAATATCCCAGAGAAAGTCGATTTATTGAATTCTATTGAAATCAGATCAGGCCGAAAAGGATTTTAGGTGGATTTTAGTCCTGCACTCCAAAATTTTGCTTTCACAAAGTCACAAAATAGAGATTTGCATCTTCTTGGGGTCACTTACCCTAACATATTGTGAAAAATCGGCATGTTCGGGTTTGGGATCGGTGTCGTGTAGATTTTATTTTCCCCTTATAACATGGTTATAAGGGAAAATAATAGCATTCTTAATACAGAATGCATAGTAAAATTTCCCTTTGAGGGGTTAAAAATAATAAACAAATTTAACTCACCCCATCCACTTGATCTTGTAGCGGATCTCCTCCTCTTTCTACTTTCTTCAGGACCTGGCTAAAGGACCTTTGATGTCACTGCACTCATCACATGGTCCATCATTCACTTCTATGGGGCCTGCGTTGCGTGAAAAAACGCACAATATAGAGCTTGCTGCGATTGATGCACAAGTGATGCGTGAAAATCACTGCTCATGTACACAGCTCCATTGAAGTGAATGGATTCACCTCGCGCATTGCACCCGCATGGAGTTCTCGCCCATGTGAAAGGGGCCAAAGGGTTAAAAAAGTTTGTAAAATCAGTTTTGAATACCTTGAGCGGTGTAGTTTCCAAAATGGGGCCATGTTTGGGTGGTTTCTATTATGTAAGCCTCACAAAGTGACTTCAGACCTGAACTGGTCCTCAAAAAGTGGGTTTTGGAAATTTTCAGAAAAATTTCAAGATTTGCTTCTAAATTTCTAAGCCTTGTAACGTCCCCAAAAAATAAAAGGGCATTCACAAATGATCCAAACATGAAGTAGGCATATGGGGAATGTAAAGTAATAACTATTTTTGGAGTTATTACTGTCTATTATAAAAGTAGAGAAATTGAAATTTGGAAATTTGCACATTTTTCCTAAGTTTTGGTAAATTAGGTATTTTTTTATAAATAAAAATGACATTTTTTTACTCCATTTTACCACTGTCATGAAGTACAATATGTGACGCGAAAACTATCTCAGAATAGCCTGGATAAGTAAAAGTGTTTTAAAGTTATTACCACATAAAGTGACACTGGTCAGATCTGCTAAAAATGGCCTGTGCAGAAAGGTGAAAAATGGCTTGGTCCTGAAAGGGTTAAAGATACTTCAAATGTAATAAACCTTGTGTACCATTTGATAAATTTGGCCCAAAGTACGCTCATGAAGACTCAAGAAAAACTGACTTCAAATACTGTATGACCCTTATGATAAATTACCCTCTTAGTGTTTCCGTAAGAACTAGGGTTGGGTGAGATTCTGGCAGTGGTAGGGGTCATAAGAAGACTCGTACAATCTCACACATTTCCTATGGCAATATTTATAACCTGTGGATGCGTAGGGAGTCCATGGACGTTCCCTATTTATTGGCACTTTCTCCTTTTTGTTTACCAGTACCTGAATACAGATATGGCAGAGTATGAGGGGCCTATAGGTCTGCGTGTGACCTCATGAAAACGTCTATGCAGTAGTTTGCTAGATTTCCATCTTATTTTTCACTGGTTCTAGCAACATGAGATGAATCTCCCAGCAGTGAAAGCTCTTAGAAACCAAATACTGTGTCGTACTAGATATAGTGGGAGTAGACAACCAAGATGAAGACTGAGATTAGGTCATTTTCTGATGTGGGATGGTACTGAAATAGTAAATAAGGCTGTTTGTACAAATGTGCTACACCTCACTTACCTGAGAATTTTCCACATGTATGTCAATATTAACTGATGCCTTTACCGGAAATAGAAAAACACTCCTTTTAAAAGCTTACAGTGTGGATTTCAAAATTATTCATATGTAAATAAGCATGTACAATATCAGTATTCTAGACCTACAGGAGTGGCACCTATTATTTGTTTTTCTACAATTGTATGTGCTAGGTGGCAGTTTTCTTTAAGAAAAAGTAGGGTGGCCCACACAGCTTAATATCTGGCTCTATATTTAATTGGTTAACGATCTTTGAAGAAAATAATAAATAGAATCTTACTATAGACTTGAGAAAGTTAAAGGGGTTGTGCAGCCTGTTTATAATGATAACCTAACCTATATCAATGATTTCTTTTTACACAACATGATCTGCTGCCGAGAAATGAATGTGCTGCATAAACGACTATTTTACATGAGGAACGAACATTTTGCTCGTTCATCAAGTGATCTACAGCACATTTACATGGGCAGATTATTGGGAATGAGCGTTCGTAGTAATGTTTGTTCCCGATAATCTGCCCGACAATTGCTGCCTCTAGACCCTTCAACAATTCAGTAAAAGATTATTTCTTCCTGTAGCCACCATTAGGGGGAGCTAACTGCATACATCAAATCACATTAAAGGGGTTGTTCCAACATGTAAACCTATCACCTTTTCAAAGGATAGGTGATAATTGTCTGATTGGCTGGGAGGTCCATCTACTGGGACCCTCACCAATGACAAGAATGTGTTCACTCTGTATGAATGACGGTTGATCATGCGTGCTGCCACTCCACTTATCTCTATGGGACTGTCAGAGATAGCTGAACTCTATACTCTGCTTCTCTTCGGCAGTCTCATAGAAATTAATAGAACGGCAATGAACATGTTCGGCCATCACTCTGTTCTAATGGGTCACACAGGAACTGTGTTTTCTTGATCAGTGGGGGTGCCGGCGATCAGACCTCCACCTATCAGGCATGGATTAAACCCATTAAAAACTCAATAAGCAGCCTTCAGCCCCCCCCCCCCTTGTGGTGGTTGCAGGTGGCCAGAATGTTATTTGCATAGGCAAGGGGTATGGCACAAATGTTTGGCCCTAAAATACATGTTAGAGTACTTTCACATTAGCGTTTTTCTTTTCCGGCATAGAGTTCTATCACGGGCTCTATACCGGAAAAGTACTGATCAGGCATATCCCCATGCATTCTGAATGGAGAGTAATCCGTTCAGTTTGCATCAGGATGTCTTCAGTTCAGTCGTTTTGACTGATCAGGCAAAAGATAAAACCGTAGCATGCTACGGTTTTATCTCCGGTGAAAAAAACTAAAGACTTGCCTGAATGCCGGCATTTTTCCCCATAGGAATGTATTAGATACCGGAAATGCCGGATCCATCATTAGAAAATACCGGAATGCCGGATCCGTCCTTCCGGCCTGCGCATGCACAGACTTGTAAAAATGGGGAAAAAAATACAAGACGGATCCGCCTGTCCGCATGACAAGCGGAGAGACGGATCCGTTCTTGCAATGCATTTGCGAGATGGATCCGCATCCGGATCCGTCTCACAAATGCTTTCAGTCACACACAAATAGGCGGATCCGGCGGGCAGTTCCGACGACAGAACTGCCCGCCGGATCACACTGCCGCAAGTGTGAAAGTAGCCTTGAAAGATATATATATATGCTTATAGTGTATATATAATGAATTGCTGGCATTTATAGTACATATTCTGCACAACCACTTTGAAGGACATATGTATGATCTTGCCATGAAATAACATTTCCTGAAAATAACCTTTTCTTAATACAGTGATTTTGATTGAGAAAAAAATGATATCCCTTGAGAGTTTTACAATTTGCAAATGTAAAATTGTCCTCCGCCGTCTTTCCTAGACCCACTGGCAGGAGTCCAGATTACTTACTGTAATAGATGTGTGACCTTTGCCGAAGCCTTGCATTGGATTTTCATAAATTCCGCTGGAAAAACTAAAAGCCTGTGTTCTCCTCGCACCTTTATTTAATTTCAGAGCAGTGTATGAAACACGTTTCTATGTAGATGAATTGCAGCAGGAGCTGCATTGACTTGAGCAGGGGAAAATACATTTCCCAAGTATTAATATGAAAGCACAACTATTGATATGTGAAATGACGAGGCGAATATTAGTTTGCTTTACTTATTGATTAAAGCATGCCTCTGCTTCAGACAGGCTCCCTATGAAAAGAAGCTGCTTTCACTTAAGTAGAAGCTTTGTCGTCGGAGATGAATGCTACGCCACCCACTGCTCCCAGTTTTTTGTTTTTTTTCTTCTCATCCCTCCACCTCGCTAATGTTAATCTTATAATATAAAGGAAAATAAAAGGAAATGACGGCTGTATCTGGATAGATTATTTTCCTTCTAATGTGTGACTGTACCGTGGTGGTATTAGTCACTTCATAGGTCAAATTTGCAATTTACGAATCTTAATGCCAGCTTTTTTGATACAAGCTTCAAAAATGACATTATCCTTTCTGCGAAAGTGATCACTTTGCAGAACTCATTAGAGCTCACAAGGAATACTTTATCAAGGCCGGCTTGTGCTATGTATTAAAGCTGACTGATAAGTATTTTTAGTGGAGGAAGTATTCATTGCTTTGTGACCACAATTGTTAAAGAAATCTTTAGAGCATTCAATATGTAACAGACACTAATCTAGAAGTTTTTCTTTTTTCTCACAAGTTACTTTTCCAGTTTTTCCAAGGCCAGTTTATCCAGCACAGATCAGATATTAGGGTCCTGCAAGTCTTTTTTTTTTCTACATGCCTGATTAGTAAGCTCAAATTGCAGATAATCTGGTAACTGTGTGGTATGGTGGATAAGGGATTAAAGAATTGTCATTGTCCTGTGAGATTGTGGGCAGTTTTGACAATTACCAGTCAGTCTGGTGACTGTTTAAAAGAGTTATACGTACGTGTAAAGTGAAGACTAAGAATAACTGGTTTCAGTCTATATTAATTGTGGTGTAGAGTAATTGACAAACATAGAAATCACCTAGCTTTGGGAAAAAATGGTTTGGTTCTTTGTCACCATCTGCTGGCCATAGGTGATACTGCAAGAGATAAATAACAGACATATAGTATGTATATGGGAAGTACAGTGCATTAGAATCCAATAGCATAGTTACAGAATTGGTTGAAAAAAGTCTATCGAGTTCCACCGTCTAAAACTTACAAACCCAAGGTTATCCAGAGAAAGGCAAAAAGCACTCTAGATGGCACAGACTTAAGTTGCCATCCAAGTGAAAAAAACAAATATAAAAATAAATACAAAAAAGTAAGACAGAAGCACAACAGGTCTCATTAATGCCACAAAGTATTCTTAAGCTTAGCATTTTCACATGACAGTATTTGCAAGCTAAACCCCGTCGAGGACCCAAAATATAGATATTTGCTTCCACTATACTTTCTATCTGTGCAAGTTTCACTCCTGAATTTAATTATGCTTATATAGACTGATCCAAACTAAATATAATGCCACCACATGGAAGTGGCCTAAGAGTAACTTGTTAATTATGGGCAATTTGTGTAATGTGCAGTTAGGATGTACTCACACTGTGTTGGCCTCGTCCATTTGGCGTATGCCCCAGGAAAGCTCCAATCACATATGTCAAACATATCCATAGTCACATTCACTTCACATAGGCCAAAATAGTTTTTTCTTTTCAGTTATGTCATTGTATACAGTGGCATTTGTTGGAAGAATACATTGGGGAATCCTCCTAATGTATACCTGCAACGTAAACTGCAAACACAGTGCGAATAGACACGTACATGGTTTGTCGGTGCAACTGATTAATAAGCCGGTCCTGATCTCTAAAGCACTTTTAACAAAGGAAGGCACAGACTAGAACCTGGGGAGCACTTGTTTTCCTGGTTTGTTGAGCAAGTGTCAGAGAGAATAAAAGTGCCTTCATGTTGGACATGCATTTGGAACAATAGTTTTTCTACATTATCCTTCAGTATTGTCATCAACTGTGTCACCTCCAAACCCTCCCCCGCCCCAGCCTAAATTATTCTGAAAACTGCTTAGATCGCTGGTTCCAAAGTTGACACTTTAAGCTCCTTTCACCCAAGCGAGTTTTCCGCTCGGCTGCAATGCGTGACATGAACGCACAGCACCCACACTGAATCCTGACCCATTTTTTTTCACGCACCAGTTCTGCGTTGCGGGAAAAACGCATCATGTTCTATATTCTGTGTTTTTCACGCATCCCTGGCCCCATAGAAGTAAATGGGGCTTCAGGGAAAAACATTTTTTTCACTGATGGTTGCTAGAAGATGTTGTTTGTAAACCTTCAGTTTTTTATCACGCGCATGAAAAACGCATTAAAACACATTGCACCGGCGCGGAAAAAACTGACTGAACTGGCTTGCAATATAGTGTGAGTTTCCACTAATCCATCACGCTCGTGTGAAAAAGGCCTTAGCTTTCTACTTACCTGCTTTCCCCTTTTCTCATGGTGCTCCTGCAAACGAGTCGTACGCCACATGCTACTAAACGAATCCTAGAAGTCCTCTCCATTATATCACACAAGCTCAGGAGTCCCTTCTTTAGCTTAGGAAAAGGTTTGAGCCAATAGTAATAATTGAGCAGAGTCTCACAGGGGACATGTGGAGTAAATTCCCTCTGTTGTCAGGGTTTAACGAGTAATCATAATATGTCATCAGTCATCACCACTGCTCATAGAGGCCATAAACCATTCTACAAGACTCTTTATTTTGACACTTCATCGGTTTCATGCTTGACATGTTGCCTGAAGTGACAGGTGTAAAGTAGGATACAGTGCCATGTAGACATAGCAAGGCAATGCGTCTCTGAACTTCCAACCAAGGACTTTGAGGGCAGGATTCCAAAATGTAACACTCTGATGTTTACGGTGCCCAGCAATGCATTTTTAGGACTGGTAGCCTATTTGGTCTTGGCCATTCCTTACCCTCTCTCCATCCTGCAGTCACATTCTTCTAGGAAAAACAGTTGTGTCTATGGATGAGGCTGCTGTAGTCCTGGATCAGGAAAGCTTAGACTTGGGTTACATGATGACGGCTGCATAGTGCATCTTGACATTTAGCTCTACCTATAAAACCATAGCAAGCAGAAGATAAGACTCTCCTTAAAGTGACTCTCTGTGATTTTAACTTTTGCTTGTATAAGGGAGTAGTGCAGCGTGAGCAGGATGCGTTTTTCCTTATGTATCTCCACCTACTGTGTATATCTCCAACTCTATGGCCCTGATTTATCATGCCTTCATACCAGAATTCTGGCTTCAAAAAGTTGCAAAATAGTCCTCTTGAGACTTTCTGCACTTGCTTGTGCAAAAAGTTTGCCACTTTTTGCAGTTTTTCACCATTTACTCCAGTTTTCAAATATGGGTGTGGAAGTGGACATGGTTAGCTACGTTAATGAGTTTTACTCCAGATTCATTATTGAGACTTTTTTAAAAAAAAGTTGCAATCTCACTCCAGTAGGGTGGAGTACGAAAACTGGAGTAGTTATTTTAGACTAAAGTGTTAGGTTAAGGATAAGAAACATTTTATCAAACAACATGTGACATTTGCTAAATGTTATTAAGTACACCAACGCAGAGTCAAGCAAAACTGACTTCAGATATTCCTCTCATGATAAATTCCCCCCTATGTATGCAGCTTAATCAGTGGCCTGATAGTGTACATAGATGTAGCTGTATGAGGGGACTGCAGCGCAAACCATACACTACATACCCAAGTGCTAATCCCCGAGATCTTCAATTAAAAGGGTTTTCCGTGAATTTCCTATTGATAACTTATCCTCCGGGAGTCGATGGTAGTCCAACTAATGGGACCCCCGCTGATCATCTGTTAGAAGAGGCCATAGCACTCTATGAGCACTTAGGCCTCTTCCTAGGTTGTGGTGTCACCATACATCGGTCAGATGGCCTAGGCACAGTTCAGTCCCATTCAAGTGAGTGAGAGACCGCAACACTCACAGGCGCTCCGGGAAGCCCAGCTGCCTCCTCAGACAGCTGATCATTGGGGTTGCCGGATGTCAGACTCCTGCGGATATGACATTGATGACCTATCCTGAGGATTGGTCATCAATATCAGATTCCTGGATAACCTCTTTAAGGATTATATACTACAGACTTAGGGGGTCATTTACAATCAGAAATATATTTCTGGCGCACATTGTGGCACAAAGGTTATTTGTGGCGCAATCTACGACTCTTACCCACTCACTAGACCTGAGCAGCATGCGCCAAAGTTACGTAGAGGCCGGCACGTCTTCAGAACTTTATAGGGGTTATTAAGACAGGCGTCTAAAACGCTGGTCTTAATAAATGACCCCCTTATTTCCCTCTTAGTATTATGTACAATAAACACATGTTAAAAGCATTGCTCCCCTGACTTCGCAGAGTTAATATGTATATAATACCATATCAGGGTTTTCTTATGTAGCAGACATCAGACTATATTTTTTCAGCCCTTTAATCCAGTGTTGATGACATTCCTTATGTAATCAGTGGACATGATGGTATCAGGGTATGTATACTGTATTCCTGACCTATTATTCTGCCTTTACAGTCACAACCTATTATTTCATGCATGGCTAGATAAATATAGCCCTCATTAGTGCGGGGATGGGGAGGGGGCACAGTTTACTTTACAATGACCTCTGCTGATTCTTTAGTGTTGCAGCTTGAAAATACGAGAAATCCATTTAGACTAGCTCTTGTGCTGTTAAGAGCAAGCAGAAAATGCAACCTCTCTCATAATCAAATGATAAGATCACATCCTGTGGGCATTTATGTTGTATTATTACCAGGATGGCTGGGGGGGGGGGGGACTTTCAGAGAAAATTGCAGAGAACTTTTTGGACAGCAATTGTTCATATGGTTTTAGAATTGCATGTAATCCCCAGAGCAGTGCAGTAAATATGTATGTGCTTTATTATTGATGGAACAACATAATGTATTAATCTGAGAACACGCCAAGCAACAAAAGTGGACAAGATTTTCAGGTGTAGAGCAACATAATTTCAAGCCGCTCTCCTAATACCCGTTTTTAGAATTTGTTATATATACTATAGCATACATTGAATTTATTATATATCTTACATGCTTCCTCCCTAGGGGCAAGTTAAAGGGACTTTCTGGCCTCCATTTTTTGTTTTTAGATATGCTCAGAATGGCTTAACCGTATGAAACAAATGGGATACTCCTCTCTCCAATTCCCTGCCAGATCGATCAGCGAGATGAGTATCTCATGTTCCCTCTTGAAACGCAGGAAATGCCCACTCAATTATTGGCCATGTCCCTGACTAGCCTTAGTCAGTGACTATCTCAGCAGATATGTCCTGCATGTCAAGAGGCACAAGGGAGCCGAGACCAGCATTGGAATAGGAGCGGTATAGGATCTGTGAGATCCTAGGAGGGGTTATCCTATCGTAGTAAGTAATAGCATCTCTGTAGTATGTACGATCAATTACTGGGACACTGACAGGCCCAATAAGCATATTTAGGTATATATATGACAGTACAGGTCTTATCAAGTGTGTTAAAATCATCTAAGTATCCCCCCTGTCCACCTTATAAATACCGAAAAAATAAAGTTTTATAACCTGCTTGTCTCGTCTCCAATCTGCCCAAGGGGCGGCGTTTCATCTCAAAATGCGCCCAGCCAGCCGCTCCCAACTGCCGTTCTGAAGCCCCGCCCAGCTCATCAATATTCACTTCGCTGGGCGGCGGCTACAAATCTCCCCGACTCAAGATCCTGCGCATGGCCAATTCAATCCTCTGGGCACGTCCTCCGTCTAATCTTCAGCGCATGCGCCCGGCCGGGGTCACATCGCGCCTGCGTACATACAGTCTGTGTCTTAGAGGCCGCTGCAGCCTCTGCTTTATGCGCATGCGCCGGGCACTTGAGTCGGGGAGAGTTGTAGCCGCCGCCCGGCGAAGTGAATATTGATGTGCTGGGCGGGGCTTCAAAACGGCAGTTGGAAGTGGCTGGCTGGGCGCATTTTGAGATGAAACGCCGCCCCTTGGGCAGATTGGTGACCGGACAAGCAGGTTATAAAACTTTAGTTTTCTGTATTTATAAGGTGGACAGGGGGGATACTTGGATGATTTTAACACACTTGATAAGACCTGTACTGTCATATATATACCTAAATATGCTTATTGGGCCTGTCAGTGTCCCTTTAAGAACAACAGTATTTCAGTCCTGTTGTTATTAAATGGATTGTCCAGGATAACAAAAACATGGCCGCTTTCTTGCAGAAACAGCACCACACCTGTCCTTGGGTCGGGTCTGGTATTGCATTTCAGATTCATTACAGTGAATGGGACTGAATTGCAATACCACACACAACCTGTAGACAGACGTGGTGCTGTTTCTGGAAGAACGCAGCCATTTAAAAAAAATCCTGTACAACATTTTTTTTGTCTGACTTTTTGTAGTCAGAATGTCACAGCAATGCCTCGGTTTTCTTCTACCTCTTTGGCAGTACCATGGGCACCAAATAAACCACTTTGTGGGGACTGTTTTCAATTAAGATGGCTAAATTAAGGGAATAAAGAAAACAAATCACCAAATATCTCAAAATGGGCTAAAATACTGTCCTGCAGCAAATACGGCTTCCTAATATGAAATATCAAAGCCAGGAGTGGATTTAAAACTGATAAACTAAATAGAGAAAAGGCCTCTATAACTACAAAAACATTGAGACTACAATATGTCAAGGCTAACTCAAGGCTAACTAGTATTACAAAAATTGCATAGAAGAAAAGGGCCATGTAGACTTGGCCCAGAAATATTTGACAAAGTAGTCTCTCCCTCACTGCTGCAGCATTTACTCCACTGAATAGGAGCTTCAGCATAGAAGGCTTGTGTTTTCATTCAGTTTTACCTTAGTCATGGCTCTCTTTAGATACAAGAAACATTTAATTCCAGATTTCCAGCTCTTGGCTCTAGGCCTATGACCAGCTGTGTGAAATGTATTTTTGCTGCTGTCTCGCTGCCAACTGCTGAGCTCAGTGGAAAAAAAAGTAACTTAACATGAAAATGTTTCTCTACTTCATAAACTCTTCCATGTTCTTCGGAAGGCGGTTGGGGGACCCCAATTAGCCGTGAACCGAAGAAGAAAGTAATGGAACAGTTATCTCAATGAGATATGACTGTATTAAGGCTTATTGTATCACAGGCACATAGAACCCAGACCAGCTTCCTCTCGGATCTGCAGTAGAATATGGTCTGGACACATTATCGCCGGGTCACTAGCTGCTGCCTTTATCTAACAGAGGAGTCTGCAGCTGCCGAATACTTTTTGATTAAATACTTGCACTTAAATACTGAAAATGAATTCCAGGAGACAAAGAAGCACATTACGTGGAGTTATCCTATTAAGTTAATAATTAGGACTGCAGAATCCACTTGCATTGCAAAGGATTTTAAATATTTAGAAAAAGATGTACAGGGTGAAGCATTTTCTTGTGTGTTGCCATCATTTAGAGCCCTAATGAGCCCTAAAATGTTCAGCGCTGCTCAGTATGCTTCACTTGTTGTGATACTGTAATTCTGTTTGATCAAAATGCACATTAGCTCTGCTAGTTTGTTACTATAACAATTATTTCTTATGCTGCTAGCAAATTGTGCTTAGTGTTTTTGGCCAACTATCCTCGAGTCACAAGATAGGAGCTCATGATTGAAAACAATACGACTCTTCAAACATTTTTGGAACCCTTGAAAGAGGGTCATCCCAGCAAAAGTTTTACTGTACTATGCAAATGAAGTATTATTGCAATATACATGAAATAAAAAATATTGTGAGGTATTTTTATGTACATTTTTCACCCTGGTCGCGCCCCTGCTGATTCTCTTGTGGCTGAAATTCTGTTCACCTTCTCCTGCATTCAGAGGTGGACTTACATGCTCAGTCAGTGCTGCTGTAGTGATCAGTCACCATTCCTCCCCACTTCTAAACTCATAGACGTGTACAGCTACATCTCTCTGTACACAGTGGAGAAGGAAATTGTGGGGGCACTGCATACCATATGCATCTCTGGGTCTATCTGTGAGGGACTATTTTCTATAAAGGATTATAAGGCAGCTCTCACCTGTAATGGTAGGATCACCTGAGGTGCACGGATGCCGCCCCTGGGTGCGGTAAAATCCAAAATGAGAAAGAGAAAAATCCGGCTCTTTAGATGAAGTATAATAACTTTTATTCCAGCGAAGTAAAATCCGTACAGGTGTACATGAAACAATCTACGCGTTTCAGACCTCTGAGGTATATGGGTCCTTCCTCATGACAAACCAGGAAGGACCCATATACCTCAGAGGTCTGAAACGCGTAGATTGTTTCATGTACACCTGTACGGATTTTACTTCGCTGGAATAAAAGTTATTATACTTCATCTGAAGAGAGCCGGATTTTTCTCTTTCTCATTTTGGATTTTCTATAAAGGGTTAACAACAGTTCATTGCAGTGCATGGCAGGGAGATGTTGTTGATTGTCTCATGTGACAAACTGGCAGAAGGCCTCCAGATAATGTCAGTAAAAATAGAAAAAAGTTGAAAATTACACTGGAAAGCATTGTCTTTTGCATCAATATAGTTAAAATAGCACGGTATATTACTCCAGATATTTAGATTTTTTTAAATTATGTTTGTACTATAATCCCTTTACATAATATCGCAGTGAATTAGAAAGGTAACTCCTTAATATAAGGGTATTGCTGGAATTGCTAGGACCGGTCACCACAAAATGCAATGCATGCAGGCAGCATGTTAGAGAGCAAGAGGAGCTCAGCAGATCACTGCTAACATCTCCCCTGTGTCCAGCTATCAGTAGCTGACAGCTATCTCTGTATACACACTTACACAGAGAATGCTATCAATCAACGATAACACCTCCCCATGTACAACTGAAGTCAGAAACAGCAGAAATTTTAAGGTAATGTACAAGTTTTACTTACCTTTTTCCCATAAGACTATATATCAATCTGCTCAGC
Source organism: Bufo gargarizans (assembly GCF_014858855.1). Taxonomy (NCBI): domain Eukaryota; kingdom Metazoa; phylum Chordata; class Amphibia; order Anura; family Bufonidae; genus Bufo; species Bufo gargarizans. Next base: position 293,995,334 of record NC_058085.1, on the reverse strand, counting down.
ATCTCCTGCGCTGTAACATGCTGCCTGCAGAATGTACTGTATTTTGTGGTGACAGGTTCTCTTTAAAGGGTACCTGTTAGTAGGTCATTGTCTACATTTATTTGCTTTGTCTATATTTCTTTGAATTATGTTTTCTTTTGGGAAGCCGGGAATAGAACTTAAAAAGGGGTATTATGACACTGTCTAACGTATAGGCAGTATTAGTAATCTATTTCTTCCGTTATGTGTCCTTCTTCAGACAAGTTGTTGCTTCTGTCATCCATATTGTTGTCAATGCCCAAAGAAGATTCATGTGGTTTACAAACCCTATTTGATGGTACTATACCCCACATGATAGTGCCATATGGTTTATACTGTGGTGAAATATTTCACTTGGTCGATGAGTTTGATGAAATTTACTCCTAATAAACACATCAGATACATTAGACACCTTTGCTGGCATGTTTAGTGTGAGCATTAGGCTCTAGGCACTTCATCATACCGTCTTCTCAGCTGTTTGCAAATTTTTTGTCAAAAATACCACCGTTTTGGACAAAATTCGGGTGCACGGACAGAACTCTGGAGCATGGACAACTTTTTGACACACAGACAACAATTCTGGCGTAAATCTCATGGGCAATTTATGATATGCCACATCCTATAAAGGTCCTTGTATCAGAATCCTAAATTTGTCTAACATTAAGACTAGAATTCGTATTCTTGGACAGTGCATAGTTTGACAGTATTAGTAAATCTGCCCCAGTGTATCACGTTTTCTTCTTGAAAAACCTTTGCTATATTCTTTACAAAGCAGCGGTTGCTAGGGGAGATTGCATTGTTTATGGTGTCCTTATTTTTATACACGACCCCCTCTGTTTTTTCCATTCTCCTCATTATGTAAATATGAGCTGTAATATTACAGCAGGAGGCCGGTATTTGGCAGCCATTTATTATTTTGGTAAGTCTTCATAGAGGGAACAGTTTACAGTTTCAGCAGCTGTAACATGTTTAAACTCAGTTTGTAATGGGATCTGAGGATGAATATTCCCCATGGGCTCTGTTTAGCCTCATTGGCAGGCTGCCAATCCCTGGGCTAGAGAACATAATTCATGTTATTTTCTTACACATACAATCAGAGCATGCGCCCTTAATGAATTATGTTCCCCAATGGTTAATTTCTGTAAAGTTTATGACAGTGAGTGTACATGAAAAATGGAGGCGCTGTTCACAGTATCCAATCAGATTCCAGCTGCCATTATTTCAGGAGCAGGTTAAAAAATTAGAGCATTCTTATGATTGGTGTCTTGTTTCTGTAAATCTGCCCCCGTTGAATAGAGCAGCAGTTTTTAACTGATATTTGGGGATAAAGCACCTCTCTTCATAAATAATACAATTTACACTGCTCGGTAATTCTTTCTCTTTAAATGCATGGTTTATCACTTGGTGTATTTTGTGCCTCAGAGATTGCTTTGCCACTATAAATGACAGCAGGAAAGAGGGCAAAATGGCCTTCATATTTGCTCTAGATGAACAACCCGCTTGGAAAATCCATACTCTCCCCTTTTTGCCTCTGCCACTTACAGCACTGCTCTCTGGCCCTCCCCACCACTGATGTCATCTTCCTGGCTGTAGCAGTGGAGTTCCATGCACACAGGTCAATCAGCAGTGTACAGGATGTCACTGCTGAGGCCAGTGATTGGCTGCAGTGGTGACCTGTTTGCACTGAACAAGTTTCTATTTAACTTAGACAAACCCTTAGAAAAATGAAAATGTCCTCAGGTGTAGTAGGACGAAAAAAAATGAAATTAAGTTTGTTACATTTAAAAAAATGTAAATAAAAATCACAGTTTATAAAAAAATAATAATAAAATCTTGAAAAAAAAATGCCATATTTTTGTACAGTGACAGCACTGTAAATTAAAAAAATGGTGGAATTGCTTTTCACCTGCCTCAAAAAATGAATGTTAAATACTCCAAAATGGTCTAGAAAGTACAACTTGTCCTGCAAAAACAAGGCCTCACAGCTGCCTCAACCTAAAATCTCTATGTAACTAAAACATACAGCACTTCCTCTAAAGTGAATATATGTACTATAAACAGAGCTTTGGCTCCACTAAATTAATTTGTCTTTAAAACAACATAATGTTCTGGATAACAGTCCTCACATTGTGAAGTCGCTGAGTTGTGCATTAATCCCACACTGAGTCATTAATCATGCCAAATGCATTTGGAAGAAGAAGAAAAAAAGTTCATCATTGAAGTTGAAACTGAGATTGTAATATAATCCATCTCTTCTAATTATAACACAGTTATGTTCTTCTTTAATTTCCAGAACTCGGCTATGGCTGAAAAAGAGATTATTAAATAGTACATTGTTTCATGCCTCTATTTTTCGATAATTGTGATTAAAATGTTAATGTCATAAATCCCCCAGCAGCATGTGTACGGCTTTTTATAACTCATGGCTATGCTTCGATGCAGGGGACCATACCTGTCAAAATGTCTTGGGTTACTTCTTTTTGGAATTTAAAAAAAAAAAATGACGCTTTGTTTGGTTGATGGGTGCAGCCAATCACATATAGAGAGATTGTCATTCATAAGGTGACTAGCTGGGTTGTACACAAACACGGATGAACTGCACTCCTTAGTAATAATGCTGCGGGTGCTCGTCTCCGGGGGGGTAAAAAGCCCCCCAAAAAACAACTGATGGATGTCAAAAAATAAAAAAAATGGAGACAGCACGTCCAAAAGGTGTGCTGTCTCCATTTTTTTATTTTTTGACATCCATTAGCTGGGTTGTACAGACAGGGAAATGGTGGAGCTTCTGTGCAAGGGTATGGGTCGATGGAGTTTTAAATAGTCAATGCTTTTTCAACAAACTTTGCATAGATCAATAGTACATGTGAATATAATAAACTTTGTGTGCCGCCGTCTCTTTAAATAAGCTCTTTTTTTTGTCTCTTCTCTCACTGCATTTCACTTTTCATCACCCCTCCCCTCTTCATAGACTTCTAAGAGCAGCATGTCTGTATGTGTCTCTCTGCACCTCCTCCCCCCCCCCCCTCTCCATAGAACCCATCAGTAAGACAGACTGAGTGACTGAGTGCAAAGATGAGTCCCATCAGGATAACCCTCTACATCCCTTAAAGTACAGGTGAAACTCGGAAAATTAGAATATTGTGCAAAGTTTATTTATTTCAGTAATGCAACGTAAAAGGTGAAACTAACATATGAGACTCATTACAGGCAAAGTGAGATATTTCTAGCCTTTATTTGTTATAATTTGGATGATTACGGTTTACAGCTTATGAAAACCCCAATCTCGGGTCCCCTTTGCTCAGGGGGTATGGACTAATTAGCTGACTAGAGTGTGACACTTTGAGCCTAGAATATTAAACCTTTTTACAATATTCAAATTTTAAGTTGCATTACTGCAATAAATGGACTTTTGCACGATATTCTACTTTTTCGAGTTTCACCTGTATTTGGGAACTGCTGCCATCATTCTATTGTGGTATCTCTATGCAATTGGCTTTTTTCTTTAGGCCTCATGCACACGACCGTTGTGTGCATCCGTGGCCGTTGTGCCGTATTCCGTTTTTTTTCGCGGACCCATTGACTTTCAATGGGTCCATGGAAAAATCGGAAAATGCACAGTTTGGCAGCCGCATCTGTGATCCGTGTTTCCTGGCCGTGAAAAAAATAGGACTTGTCCTATTTTTTTCACGGCCAACGGTTCACGGACCCATTCAAGTCAATGGGTCCGTGAAAAAACATGGATGCACACAAGATTGTCGTCCGTGATCCGTGTCCGTTTTTTCCTATCATTTCAATGGCAAACTTGACTTAGATTTTTTTTTCATTTTTCATGTCTGTGGATCCTCCAAAAATCAAGGAAGACCCACGGACGAAAAAACGGTCACGGATCACGGACCTACAGACCCCGTTTTTGCGGACCTTAAAAAAAAACGGTTGTGTGCATGAGGCCTTAATCTGTGAAGATATCTTTAGTCTAAAGGGTTTGATTTATTTTAAGTGTTTAGAATAGAAGTTATCATAGGCTTTTAGCTCTGTGATAGGCTTTATATACCCTGCGATCAGTGGCTGTCGGTATACAGTGATATTGTTGGGGTAGTATAGCTATACGGACTAGAGACAATCACTGTGTTATCATAGATGCATCCATTATCTAGATGACTGCTGGTTATCGGTTGGATCAGCTGCATTGCTTGCCAGTTTGTTGTCACTTCTTTCAGGATTGTATACAACCCATTGGTTTGAAACGATCCCTTTGCAGATTATCTGCCACAATGTGTAGACAATTTATGAGAGAAAACTTGCAGTGCTGTATCACAGCTTCAATTGTTATTCAATGTAGTTCTAAGCATACAATTAATACATTAATAAAATAGCTTTTTTTATTTACAGGAACATTAATAAAAAATAAAAAAAAACATAATCCCACAAAATGACATGTGGATATAAAAGTATTTTGAAGTGCATATTCAATAATTCTTTTACATGCATTTACAATGAGGAGCTAATGTGTTTTTCTTGACTATTTAGATTAATCCTACCCTATGAAAGGTTTATCAAAGGAGAGGAAGACAAACCGCTACCCCCTGCGAAGCCTCGGAAACCAGAATGTAATTCCCCAGAAGTGGAGCCGAAAATAAAAATGTGCAGTGCAAAGCGTATTAAACATGAAGGCCAAAAGACGAAGAAGGAGAAGGATGCAGCAGCAAAGCCAGAAGATTCAGAGGTAATTTGTGGCTCACTGTACAACACCTTCCCTTTTTTTAAGTGTTATACATGATTTTTACAAGCTATTTGGAACAAGTACGGTAATAAGTGTTTTTGTACCAGTTTTGATGAATTTTTTTATTTTACGTCTCCATTCATATTCTGATGCATTTAAATATTGCTGGTTTTGCATGAAAACAGGCATCAGTTTCTCCTCTATGCTCTGGAGTCAGAGTCAACTGGAAACCAGCACAATTCTTACACAAATACATAGTTAGTGAGGATGAAAAAAGACACAAGTTCATCAAGTCCATCAAGTCCATCCTATAATCCTACTGTATTAATCTAGAGCAAGGCAAAAAATCCCTGTGTGAGGTGGACACAAATTTCCACATATTAGGTCTCTAAATATGAGAATAAATCATTGGACCAACATCTCATCTCCAGAAATCTGGTACCTATAAGCTGATGTATTATATTTTGTAAGAAATTCATCCAGACCCTTCTTGAACTTTTTCGATGAATCAAACGTCACAACCTCTTCTGGCTTCATAGTCTCACTGCTCTTACAGTAAAGAATCCCTGTCTATTCTGATGATGAAACCTCCTTTCCTCTAAATGTGGAGGATGCCCTTTTTTCATGGTTATAGGCCTACAGTAGGTGTAAAAAAACTAAAACCATTACATTGCCCCTTTTTTCCAAAATGAATAACTGTAAATTTGATGATACCTAAAATGCTATAGTTTTATAGTTTCTAGTGATTTGTATAGTGGCAAAACTATGTTCTTGTCGTGCGCATTTTGCCTCTTTTGATGCAAGCCTTTATTTTATTTGCCTTGACGGCAGCTGCCTGGCATTGATCACGTAGTTAAGTTTACTGTCCACCAATATCCCCAAGATTGTCCTAGTGGTTTTACTATTTAATAGATAATTGCACATTTTGTTTCCTTGACCCAAGTGCATGGCCTTACATTTATTCACCTTGAACTTCACTTGCTATTTCTCTGCTCATGCTTAACTTAGCTTTATTACTAAAGGAGGGTAAAGCTCCAAGGAACTAAACATCATTGTAGGTACTGTAAAATGAAAATGGTTCTCTGAAAGTAGAAAAGAAAAGGTCAGAATATTTTGCAGCTAAAACACATGTTCAGTAATGCACAGCCTGCACATTACCTCTGAAGCCAGTCATTGGCTGCAGCGAAACATGTGACCACTGTGGGGACTGGAACATGGGCACAGCGCAGGCAGCACAGAGGACCCGAGCGGGGGAAGGCAGGTAAGTATGAATGTCCTGTTTACGGAGGCAGGCTGCAGGAATCAGAAAAAAAGCTATTATTCCCAAAGACCCTTTTAAAGTAAAAAATGTGAACACCATTTCATTGTTAGGCCCAAGATTCAGGGCTGATTTCATTCATAATATTTCTGGAGCTCAACAGTAAAATGGAGCTCTGACCTCTGTATAGTAATATTATAACAATAATCAGCCCAGAATTTAGAGCCTAAAATGAAATAATGATGTTAGACTCATCATATCAAACTTGTTTCCATGCACCAATTATCATCAGTGTGTTCCTGGAAATTATTTTTAAATGTTGGCAAGCGAGCTGTAAATACTGTGAAAATGCCGCTGAAGTGTAGAAAATCCATGGCTATGATTCTGCTCACTGACTGTTAAGAGCCAAGCAGCTGAACATTTCTTGACTCTTTATTTAAACTGAAAGGATTCTGGTGACGGTGAATTGTTACCTTGAAAGGTTCTAACAAGGCCAAGGACAAGTTCTTATTCTTCACTGGCTACATGACAGTGCCGTACATCGGGTCCTATATGTACATCAGAAGGTCCTTTCTTTCATTGGCTTCAGTACCACAATGAGCAGCATCAGGACAGAGATAAACGTTGTCCTCTTTCATACAGGACTGGCCTTTGTAATCAAGATCGGTGGGGGTTCTGTCACTGGGACCGTCACCAATCATCAGAATGGGGGCCCCCTCCCCGAAATGCCCAACTGGCCTCTCTATTCATTTTTATGGGAGTGCTCTCTCCGGAACTCCCATAGAAATGAAGGGAGTGGCAACGCGCATGCCCGATCGGCCGCTCCGTTCACTTCAGTGGGCTTTACCGGGTATGGTTCCCCCATTCTCATAATACAGTGGGGGTCCCAGCAGTAGGACCCCCACCGATCTAATAGTTATCCCCTATCCTGAGGATTGGGGATAATTTAATGTAACTGGAATAACCCTTTAAATTATGGTCCTGTAGTTTCCTCAAAGTAAAACTAATTCTGTCCATGTCCATTATGGCTCATCACTGATTTAACCCACATTAATGTGTGCTTGAACATATAAACATTTTATTTCAAAACTGGTACAAATGCTCTAAAAAAAATTGATTACTTGATTTAATTATTTTGCTAGCAAAATGATAGCAATGTGCTGTGCATACTCCTGCCTGTCCTTGCTTCGCTCCACTAAACCTGGCATAGCACATTGGTGCAGGGCCTCCTGTAGTGCTTTGCTATGCAGAGCTGTCAGTGGAGCGGGCACAGGCAGGAACAGCAATGTGTGCTTCTGCCAGGCCTGTGCTCATTGCATCACGTATTGTCAGAATCCATACACTGTGTATATGGCTGGGTGTATGGATTCTGTATGCACTGCCTATTTTGCTAGTAAAACAATAAAATCAAAAAATAATTTTAAGCCATTTGTAACAGTTTAAAAAAGCTGGTCACACATTTTCAGTAGCTGTCAGCTGAACACTCGTTTGACAGACAGGTATTCCAAATGAAATCCCCATGAACATGCACGCTCGGTTTGGCAGAGCATGCATGTGTTCTCAATGGTAGAGACGTATAAGCCGCTGTCAGACATCTCTGGCGAGAACTTATGTTACTCGAGAACAAAGGATCGAGAATGTTGAAAACCAAAATACTTGAGCTTTTTTGTTGTCAGTGAAGCAATTTATAACCATTTGATAGTCAGATGATCCCGCTGATATCGAGGGTGTCTAATGTGGATGGCCTTCTTGAGCCCTGCAGGCCAACAGGCAGGTGTAAAGATCTTTATTAATAGAAGGTCACTTGGAAAGATTAGTTTAAAAGAGTTGTCTCACATCAGTAAGTGGCATTTATCACGTAGAGAACATAAATACAAGGCACTTACTAATGTATTGTTATTATCCATATTGCTTCCTTTGCTGGCTGGATTAATTTCTCCATCACTTGCACAATATAGGAAAAAGCCCTAGCCTTTGTGCGCTCCCATGGTCACGGCCACCAGAGAGGCTGATGCTTTTTCCTTTAGGCCTATTGCACACGACCGTATGGCTTTTTCAGTGTTTTGCTGTCCGTTTTTCATGGATCCGTTGTTCCGTTTTTTGTTTCCGTTGTGTTTCCGTTTCTGTTCCGTTTTTCCGTTCCGTTTTTCCGTATGGCATATACAGTATACAGTAATTACATAGATAAAATTGGGCTGGGCATAACATTTTCAATAGATGGTTCAGGAAAAAACGGAACGGAAACGGAAGACATACGGATGCATTTCCGTATGTGTTCCGTTTTTTTTGCGGATCCATTGACTTGAATGGAGCCACGGACCGTGATTTGCGGGCAATAATAGGACATGTTCTATGTTAAAACGGAACGGAAAAACGGAAATACAGAAACGGAATGCATACGGAGTACATTCCGTTTTTTTTGCGGAACCATTGAAATGAATGGTTCAGTATATGTTCCGTATACTGAGCTCAAAAAACGTCCAGTATACTGAACGCAAAATACTGTCGTGTGCATGAGCCCTTAGGGTAATAAACGAAAAACAAGGCCTTTTCCTTACTGTTGTCATTTGCTATTTTTTACGCTCGTATTTACGTGCAGAAAAACTGCAGCGTAGTACAGTACCAGCAAAGTGTATAAAATTAGACAAATCTCCCGTACACTTTGCTTCTTTCTTCTGTGCGGAAATTGACCTGTCGTGTGGATTTCGAAATCTGGAGCATGGCACAATTTGTGGTAAATTTGTTTGTGCGATTTTTGATGCAGACTACACCCTTATCAATACAAGGGTGAGATCTGTGGCAAAATCACATCAAATCCGCACCAAAAACCGCAAGTAACACATGCAGTTTTTGGTGCAGATCTGGGGTGGAAACGCTTAAAAATCCGCACAGATTTTGCAGGTACCCTAATAGATTTCAAGGCACTGTTTCCAGTGGCAACTGCTTAGCGTGCTGATGGCTGGTGGTATTTTAAGCACTATAACACTTAAACTGTTTAACAGTAAGAGGCAACGCTGTTTTCATTATATATTATACGATTATGTTTGACAGAAAATGACATTTCATTGTGATGTTTTTGTATGGAATATAATGCACCCTTCTGAATAATAGCATTTCAGTTTAGCAGTGTTGCTAAGTAATGTTTGTGTTGTGGAGATAAAAAAGGTTAAAAAGGGAATGCAGGAATAAAAAAAATGTGTATATAGGCTGTGTTTAGTTCATATCCATCTAAAGGAATATGTGCAACTGAAACAGGACATTGCACTGGTCGCCATGAGGAACAACAGGAAGGGAGGGTGTATATATAGCAGAACTGTGTGTCATTTTTCAATTTAGATATATTTATTAGAAAATGATTACCGGTACAGACAATGGAATTAAGCTTTTCACATAATCAAAAGAAAAGGAAACAATCTGTTTTATAGAATAGTAGGAGGATAAGCTATACAAGCCTATAATGCATTCAGTCCTTCAGGAATCAATAGATATTGCTAAAATAACAGAGCGCTAGATTTATCTGGCCTACGCTGACCTCAGGAGCGTATATGTAGTCTATAGCCATAGGGATGTATGACTCTGGCCTCTCCGTATGGACAGACTGTATGAAAAACATTCTCCCTTGCACCTGCAGTCTCTGAGATCAGTGCAAGGATCACATTATATCAGACAATGTGGCTCACTGCCTGATAATAGAGCTCTCATGTAGCATGCACAGTATTCACCAACATAGCACTTGCTACTCCAGGTACTGTTGTTCACTGCCACTTTATTTTAACGAGAAACCAATACATTTTAATTTTCCAATGGAGCTAACAGGAAAAAGCAACTTTGTTATCCAATGATTAATGTAAATCGTACATAATCTATTACATGACAATCTCTGTCTAAGGCTACTTCCACACTGGCGTTTTGGCTTTCCGTTTGTGAGATCCGTTCAGGGCTCTCAGAAGCGGTCCAAAATGGATCAGTTTTTCCCTAATGCATTGTGAATGGAAAAAGGAACCGCTCAGAATGCATCAGTTTGCCTCCGATCAGTCTCCATTCCGCTTTGGAGGCTGCTTGCAGCGTTTTGGTGTCCGTCTGACGAAACTGAGCCAAACGGATCCGTTCTGACACACAATGTAAGTCAATAGGGACGGATCCGTTTTCACTGACACAATCTGGCACAATAGAAAACTGATCCGTCCTCCATTGACTTTCAATGGTGTTCAAGACGGATCCGTCTTGGCTATGTTAAAAATAATACAAACTGATCCGGGTGCAGACAGTTGTGTTATCTGAACGGATCCGTCTGTGCAGATCCATGACGGATCCACACCAAACGCAAGTGTGAAAGTAGCCTAACAAAGCTAGAACCAGCCCTGTACCTCACATGGATCCAGAGATCTCCCCATTCATTGTTCTGCTAGATTTATTTCAAGCTGCCAGCTCAGGGGGCGTGTCCTTTCTCAGAGGGCGTGTCCTGTCTTCTGCAGCTAGCAGCAGTTAAAGGATAGAGCTGACCACATGCTTCCATCTCGCTGAGCAGGACAAAGAAATTAGAAAAAAAGCAAACAGCAGGTGGCGCTATACAGATAGATTTCATTGAATAACTTAGTAGCTATAATCAATTTTAATTACATGCAATTATAAAAGTATTCAGATCCAGGTGCTGGTTTAAAAACTGTAAAATATTATTCGTGAGACAACCCATTTAAATAGACATCTATCATGTGTTTACAGCTCTTATGCAGACCTATGTGTCTCCTTGGCAACAGGCTACAAATAAACCCCGTGTGGTTTGATTTTGTAGTCACACTCCCTTCTACAGAGTTTGTTTGTAGTCTGTTGCCATAGATTTTTAATTAAGACTGAAAGTCGTATCAGTTTTGATCTTACAATGTATAAAAAATATTGTTCGTGAAGGTATACCTGCTCCTCGAGCCACATGTGACCCTCCATTCCTAATTTTTTGCAAAAAATAAATATAATCATAGGATCAGCATAAATATGATGTTTCTGCTGTTGTTTTTGATTATCCATCCACAGTTATGTGAGGAAATTAGAGTTCACCTAGTGCTTTATTATTTTATCGATATATTTTTATCTTTTTCTGTAGAACGCTAGTATTGACCTTTTGTATTATTGCACTTAAATAAAATAGTTATCCTTGTACTATGTCTGCCACTATTCATGGCTCATCAAGGGAGAGGTAAAAATAAAAAAAGGAGTAGTGTGCAGATGTCAGACTACTTCTTCATCTTTTCGCAGAGTAAAATGCGTTTAGTTACCATATAATGTTTTCTTAACATGAGAATGCTGAAGAAGATGTTTAATTTGTTTTGTAGTAAACTGAAAACAGATGTAAAGAGAAATCTATAAGTGGAGCCGTCTTGTTTCTGAAGTTTAGCCTGTTCTTAAAACTCTGCTTTAACTAGGCTGTTCTCCAACTCTGAAAAAAGCATATGAGTAAATAATAACAGCTCCGAGCAGCAGGGATACATATTCTCAGGTTAAGGCCTCATGCACATGACAGTTGTTTTTATCGGTCCGCAAAATGGGGTTCCATTGTTCCGTGATCCGTTTACGTTTTTGTTTCCGTGTGTTTTCCCTTTATTTTTGGAGGACCACCAGACATAAAGGAAAGTAAAAAAAAGTCTAAGACAGGTTTGCCATGCAAATGATAGGAGAAAAATGGATGCGGACATGCGGACGCGGATGACAATCTTGTGTGCCTTCATGTTTTTTAGCGGTCCCATTGACTTGAATGGTTCCGCAAACCATTTTCCACATAAATAATAGGACAGGTTATATTTTTTAGACGGACTGGAACCACGGATCACGGACGCGGATGGCAAACGGTGCATTAGCCGAGTTTTCAACTGACCCATTGAAAGTAAATGGGTCCGCAGAAAATCACGAAAAACAGTGCAACGGACACGGAATAAAACAAGTCGTGTGCATGAGGCCTAAGAAGCACACTTGGTCTTCAGATTATAGGATGACTATTTACCCTGGGGGGGGGGGGGGAGATATTGTGCATCATTCTAATTTGGACTATTGCCTTATTAAAATAGAAATGTGGCAATACAATGTCAATGTGTGTGGGAAAAGAGGATGAATATGGCCAACATTCAGCCGCACTTTGATATATCTATTTATACTAGTAGATATGTCAACCAGATTGATACACTTTGCGTTATGAGCACCCGTCTTTAAAAGGGTTTCCGAGATTTTTATTCTGAGGATAGGTCATCAGTATCTGATCGGTGAGAGACCGACACACAGGACCCCCAGCGATCAGCTTGGTATCGAGCTCAGTTTTATTCACTTCTATGAAGCTGAGCTGCACCTATGCCACGTGACACATGAACATGTCATCACTGGCCTAAGCAAAGCTCAGAGAAGGCGGCGGTGCTCACTGGAGCGCTGGTGCCTTCTCAAACAGCTGATCAGCATGGATCACCACCGATCAGATACTGATGACCTATCCTGAGGATAGGTCATCAGTATTTAAGTCTCACAAAACCCCTTTAAAGAAGTCAAACTAGCTGCTATGTGCCCGATATCTGCCTCAAAAAACTGTAGATTGGGGAACTTCTCTGTCAGCTGAAAGTGGCGCTGTAGTACAGAGTGGAAGAGATCATCTCGCATGCTATGGGAGGGCACAAGTGAATAAGGTAAAGAGATGCTGGTGACTGAGAGAAAGGAGATAATGTAGAACTGTATACTGCATGACCTACCTGACTGTAAGTGGAGGAGTACATGGTGAGCATTTCTGTGAATACTATTCAGTTTTAGTAGTATTGGTATAAAATATTACATTTGGCATTATATAACTTAAAGTACCGGTATATCTGACATTAGACAGGTACACATTCATAGACATATTTTAAAATTGCTATGTATTGACCTATACTATTTTTTATTTATGGCTTGTTACTTAAAGGGGTTGTCCAGGATTTTAAGAAATTTGCAAGTGAAATGGTTTAAAATAAAGGAATAACCTACACTTAACTGCTAAATTTCCTGGCACTTTGGTGAGCCACAGCGTTCCTGTAGGAATATTTTGTATGGTATTTAATTCAGATGACTGCTGCAGCCAGTCATTGGCCACAGCAGTCTCATGCAAGCATCAGCGGGGAGGCTACCAGTCTTGTGAATGGTGTACGCAGCTGGACTAGTATGGCCAACAAAGCAGCATAGGATTTAATGGGTGAATCTAGGTTACAGTATTTCATTTTTTTTTCCCATTTCTGGGGCTTCTGCAAGTTTCCTTCCACAGCCCATTTATATAGTGCTGGTGTACGGCACAAGAACACAAAGAGTCAAATTGGCCCCTATGCCAAACTCTATGTAACTCACAGTCAAATAGCCCTATCCAAGGCCTAGTTCACACGAACGTGTGTGATCCGTAGCCGTATTGCAGCCCGCAGATTGCGGGCCGCAATACACGGCCACAGTTCCGTGTGCCTTCCGCATCACGGATGCGGACCCATTCACTTTAATGGGTCCGCAAATCCGGAATTGCCGAACGGCCGCACGGAACGGGGCCCCTCGGAAGCACTACGGAGTGCTTACGTGGGGTTGCGTCCCGTACTTCCGTTCCGCAAAAAGATAGAACAGGTCCTATCCTTTTGCGGAACGGGCGTATCGCAGACCCATTAAAGTGAATGGGTCCGCGATCCGATGCGGCTGACCCGCGGCCGGCGATCGTGCATTGTGGCCCGCAATTTGCGGGCCGCAGCACGGGCACGGGTCACACACGTTCGTGTGAACTTGGCCTAAGGAACACCCAAAAATGATTTAGACAATTTTTGGGGTGTGGTAGGAATCCTGATCATGATGAATTGAGGAAAACATAGGTCCCACTGCAGGAAGGCAAAAGTGCTGATCTAATCTCTATACTCTTATCATCTGTGGCTTTATTTGTCTACTTTTTCCCCTCAAAGTTCCCTTTGACATCAAAGCCTTCACCTTGATAACAGAGCAATTTTACATTTTTCTTATTCTTCTCGCAACCTCATTCTGTCCCGCAGCCACTCTAAGGCTCCATTCACACGGATCCGCAACACACCCGCCCGGGAACCCCTATAGAAATGCCTATTCTTGTCCGCAGCTGCGGACAAGAATAGGACATGTTCTATCTTTTGCAGAGCTGCGGACCTGAAGCTAATGCGGATGCGGACAGCACACTGTGTGCTGTCTGCATCCATTCCGTCCCCATAGAGAATGACTGGGTCCGCATCCGTTCCGCAAAATTGCAGAACGGATGCGGACCCATGTGTGAATGGAGCCTATTCACACGTCCGTGTGTGTTTTGCGGATCCACGGATCCGCAAAACACGGACATCGGCGATGTGCATTCCGCATTTTGCGGACCCCACATCGCCGGCACTTAATAGAAAATGCCTAATCTTGTCCGCAATTGCGGACAAGAATAGGACATGTTCTACATTTTTCGGGATCGGAGTTGCGGACCCGGAAGTGCGGATCCGCAATTCCAGAGTCTGGCAGCACATCGTGCTGCCCCTTAGAAATGAATGGGTCCGCAATTTTGCGGAACGGAATTGCGGACGTGTGAATGGACCCTAAAGCTGAAACATTTATTTTTCTGGGATTGTGTTCTGGTGTTACAGTATAGAGGCACTGGTGGCGATCATAATCCAGTGGTGGGATTTTCTGTGTAATGATATTAATTCCCCTCCCTCTCTAAATGTTCTCATCTGTTTGGTATTTTCATGTAATTGAATAAGCTCTAGAGACCAAAGATAATGCAATACTTTTTTAAGCAGCTAATAATGGTATTTTGGCTGAATTGAGAAAATCTGAATAGGACTTAAAAGGGAAAATTCTATCTGCAGAGATAGCAGCGGTTACTGCATAGAAACGGGCAGCTGAAAAGCAGTTATGAATCATTATTCTTTTTATGTTTACCTTAAAATAATGACCAGCAGCTTGGCATTTAGATAAGGTGCTTCTTTATGTTACCTCAGTGTCTGTTATCTTAACCAGGCGGAAGAGAAAATAAGATTTCTCACGGTGGTTCAAAATGCTTTCATGCAAAGCATTGACAATAACAATTGTTCATGCCAATCAGTCTGCAGTATCCTAGATGGAACACGATGCTCACCTTAGGGTTTTGGGGAGGACTAGACAACAAAGGGGGTCATTTACAAACAAATATACTCTACTTTTGTGGCGTATATATCTGATGCAGATTCTGTTGCACGCCATGTTGCGGCAGAATCTGAGACTTCTTCCCTGCTCACTCCAGCTCTAAAAAAGTGGGCACGGCGGGGAAGGGTCGGCAGGCCCATCTCATTCATCATTTTCTTCACCTGGTTTAGGTGTAGAAAATTGTCTAAATGTAAGACAGCGAGGAAACTGCTGCCCCATGCATTCTGAATGGAGAGTAATCTGTTCAGTTTGCATCAGGATGTCTTCAGTTCAGTCGTTTTGACTGATCAGGCAAAAGAGAAAACGGCAGCATGCTACGGTTTTATCTCCGGTGAAAAAAACTGAAGACTTGCCGTTATGCGCATGCGCAGACTGAAAAAAGGGTGAAAAAAATAAATGCCGGATCCGTTTTGCCGGATGACACCGGAACGACGGATCCGGCATTTCAATGCATTTTTTCGACTGATCAGGCATTTTTAAGACTGATCAGGATCCTGATCAGTCTTACTAATGCCATCAGTTAGCATACATTTTGCCTGATCCGGCAGGCAGTTCCGGCGACGGAACTGCTTGCCGGATCTCTCTGCCGCAAGTGTGAAAGTAGCCTTACCTCTACATAACTTTGGCAATTCACTGCCAGCGCATGGGCTTATTAAGACCAGTATTTAAAACGCTGTCTTTATAAATGTATTCCAAAATGTCATCATTCCTGAACACAAATTTTATCATATACTCTATAAAAGGAAAATAAATTCTGTCTGACAGAAAAACAAGAAAAATACATAGAAGATGTATAGACAGACACTTGTTGTCCCATGCAATTAGGAGGTTGGCAAACATTTTCTGATAAGTGCCTTAAAGTGAATATCCAATTTTTAAAACAGTCATTTTTAAGGTCCAAATTTTGTGCCGATACATTTTCATACAGACGTGGACAAAATTGTTGGTACCCTTTGGTCAATGAAAGAAAAAGTCACAATGGTCACAGAAATAACTTTAATCTGACAAAAGTAATAATAAATTAAAATTCTATAAATGTTAACCAATGAAAGTCAGACATTGTTTTTCAACCATGCTTCAACAGAATTATGTAAAAAAATAAACTCATGAAACAGGCATGGACAAAAATGATGGTACCCCTAGAAAACACAGAACATAATGTGACCAAAGGGACATGTTAATTCAAGGTGTGTCCACTAATTAGCATCACAGGTGTCTACAACCTTGTAATCAGCCATTGGGCCTATATATATGGCTCCAGGTAATCACTGTGTTGTTTGGTGATATGGTGTGTACCACACTCGACATGGACCAGAGGAAGCAAAGGAAAGAGCTGTCTCAAGAGATCAGAAAGAAAATTATAGACAAGCATGTTAAAGGTAAAGGCTATAAGACCATCTCCAAGCAACTAGATGTTCCTGTGAGTACAGTTGCACATATTATTCATAAGTTTAAGATCCATGGGACTGTAGCCAACCTCCCTGGACGTGGCCGCAGGAGGAAAATTGATGACAAATCTAAGAGACGGATAATCCGAATGGTAACAAAAGAGCCTAGAAAGACTTCTAAAGAGATTCAAGGTGAACTTCATGCTCAAGGAACATCAGTGTCAGATCGCACCATCCGTCGTTGTTTGAGCCAAAGTGGACTACATGGGAGACGACCAAGGAGGACACCATTGTTGAAAACGAATCATAAAAAAGCAAGACTGGAATATGCCAAACTACATGTTGACAAGCCACAAAGCTTCTGGGAGAATGTCCTGTGGACAGATGAGACAAAAATCGAAGTTTTTGCCAAGGCACATCAGCTGTATGTTCACAGACGAAAAAATGAAGCATATCAAGAAAAGAACACTGTCCCTACTGTGAAACATGGAGGAGGCTCTGTTATGTTCTGGGGCTGCTTTGCTGCGTCTGGCACAGGGTGTCTTGAATCTGTGCAGGGTACAATGAAATCTCAAGACTATCAAGGAATTCTAGAGAGAAATGTACTAGCCAGTGTCAGAAAGCTTGGTCTCAGTCGCAGGTCATGGGTCTTGCAACAGGACAATGACCCAAAACACACCGCTAAAAACACCCAAGAATGGCTAAGAGGAAAAAATTGGACTATTCTAAAGTGGCCTTCTATGAGCCCTGACCTCAATCCTATTGAGCATCTTTGGAAGGAGCTGAAACATGCAGTCTGGAAAAGGCACCCTTCAAACCGGACACAACTGGAGCAGTTTGCTCATGAGGAGTGGGCCAAAATACCTGCTGAGAGGTGCAGATGTCTCATTGACAGTTACAGGAAGCGTTTGATTGCAGTGATTGCCTCAAAAGGTTGCGCAACAAAATATTAAGTTAGGGGTACCATCATTTTTGTCCATGCCTGTTTCATGAGTTTATTTTTTTACATAATTCTGTTGAAGCATGGTTGAAAAACAATGTCTGACTTTCATTGGTTAACATTTATAGAATTTTAATTTATTATTACTTTTGTCAGATTAAAGTTATTTCTGTGACCATTGTGACTTTTTCTTTCATTGACCAAAGGGTACCAACAATTTTGTCCACGTCTGTAATATAAGATTATAGTGGTTGGGCGCGCTTTTCTGGCCCCAGGCTCCAAATCCCCTGAATAGGCATAGACGGAAATGATAAGATTCAGTAAGTTAGCAGCCACCAGTAGATGGAACATAAGAGCGTAATCATAGTATACTAGATAAGCTCCCTCTAGTGGTGTTTGCAGGCATCTGTGATGTTATCTTTGAGATCCATGTCTGTGCATGGGGACTTGGAGTTCTCTGTCAGGCAAACAAAGCTCTGACCGCTATGGAAGATATATTTAGTTTGTATATTGATTGACAGTCCCATAGCTACTACTAATATGACTAGGACTGTCAACAAATGATGCAGAGGAAGCAACTAAACATTTTATCTGCCAAGCTTTTTGACTTGTAACTAGGTTATGTGTTGCAACAGTATACTGATAATACTGCCAGCAGTATAATGTTACTATGTACACACTCTCCAGCAAAAACATGTTTTGCCTGTATATTAGCATAAGCTATTCTTGAAAACTAAGGTAGACATTCGTGTGTATGCCTTGTGTATACCTGTTTTTGTTGATTTAAGGGTTGTCAGCCATTTTGATTCCTTCTCCTCAGATAAGGTTCCCTTATGCAGCCTATATTTCCTATTATGCCTCTGGACTTTGCAAATATAGAAGGGATGCAGTTTCATCCCACTAAGAACACTCAATAATAGATCAGTGACATAAAACTTATGTCCCCTAACGTACACTGCAGAGCTTTTATGTATTCCAATGTCATGCACCTTCAGTCTGTCTCTCCTGCTTTCTGCTTGTGATAGGTTTCTCCTTGTAAACTGTTACAAGCAAGGCGAAGCAGCATCTTATAGGAATACAGCAGAGATTCTGCACACAGAGAGTATAAATTATCAATGTGAGTCCGGAAAGATTTAGAAGTCTGCACCTGATAATTGTATGTACTTCCCTACAATATCACTGCTTTCATAGTCTCTTAGGTAAGGCAGAAATGATACCTCCAGTAGAGAAACAAGGAGTATGGAGCTAGGAGAGGAGGGCTTGAGAGCTGCCAGGAGGTATTTTAGAGTTGGTTATGTATCCTGTAGTTCACAGGAGGTCAGCCACACAGGAGAGAATGATCTCCTGCCTACACACAGGAGCAAACTCTGGACTGGTGGTCAGTCTGGGGTCACGTGAAAGGGTTCAAAATATATGGATGCAGCTGAGCTAGGATGAAACAAAGTATTGCTGGATTATTGATGGAGAGCATTAAATGTGCAAAACAGCTTTAGTAGAATATACATTTTATTCAGGTTGATTACTTTTTTTGTTTAAAAGTTGGCCCTAAAATATTTTTTTTATTTTTTTTCAGGCTTCACCACTGGAGGAGAATCAGGATGTAAATGAGAAAAACGTGTCTTTTTGTGATTCAGAAGAGATCAAGCCAAAGGTAGACCGCTCTGAACTGAAAGAAGAGAGTCAGTCCACACCTCTGGATGAAGAAGAACTTGATGAGTCCATTCCTAGTGTATGCCATGTGAAAGAAGAAGAAAACGTGCACTCAGAACCTATTCCCATTGACTCATTCCCTAATGTCACAAAAGAGAGTAATTCCAGTTTAGCAGGTGATGAAGAAAGCACACTCGTAGAAAGTGCAGCTGTTTTAAAAGCAGAACACTGCAACCAAGATCCATCAGAAATGGAAGTACGGGAAGGACATTACAATATGTTTCCCTCAATTCAGGACCAACTGCAGCATGAAATGAATGAGTCAGATGAGAAGTTGGCAGATATGCCAGATTATATTGCAAACTGTACAGTAAAGATGGACCCGCTGGTCTCTGAGGACCTTAAAAATCCTCTGGACAGCAGCATTTTACAGAATGCATTGAAGCAGAACCCCAAAGTGTACTTGGTTCAGACTCTGGACATGCTGAAAGAGAAGGATACTTCATCCTCTTCGTCAAATGAAGATTCATCATTCAGTTACACACCTCTGCTTTACTCAAGGGGAAACCCAGGAATAATGTCCCCTTTAGCAAAAAAGAAGCTGTTGTCACAGGTTAGCGGGGCTTCACAAACTGGAAGTTACCCCTATGGCTCACCGCCACCATTAATAAGCAAAAAAAAGTTAAATTCCAAAATAGAAGTATCTCAACCTTTAGTGCAAACTCATCAGGTATCGAACTCTGAAACAGTGGCTATAAACAGACCATCTGTGATACAACATGTTCAAAGTTTTAAGCAAAAAACAGCAGACGACAAAAAGAGCATAAATGACCTGTACAAAAGCAGTACTTTAAACAAAACAGACTCTTACCGTTGTGAGTATGCTAAGCAGCATCAGAGTGTGCTGGCAGAGTCCTACTCCTTGAAGTCCAGTATGCTTGAATGCAAAGAGAAAATGGCTGAGAAGAGGGCTGCACACAACTCCAATGTGCCAGCCTTTTTGGCTGAGTTCTATTCATCGCCTCATCTGCATAGGCTTTACCGACATACAGAGCATCATCTTCACAATGAACATGCATTAAAATACCACCCGAGGGAAATGTATAGAGAAAGTGAAAATGTGTCCTCTACACACAAGCATCAAGAGAAACTTCACTATCATCACTCGGTACATCAACCACAAAAACAGAATGTCTCGAATACTATGGATGACCAGCCGACTGATTTGAGCCTTCCCAAATCTATGCACAAGCACACTTCAAAAATGCAAGGCACCAACCTTTCTCATCATTTGGTACAGCAAGAAAGCAAAACCCATCAAAGTCCATTTCAAGTTCCAAACAGTAAGGCTATTGGCATAGACTGTAACCCAAAAGCCTGTAGAGTTTCACCAATGCCGATACAAGTATCGAAAAGGCACACAGAATCAATTCACAGGCCCATTAAGGCTCACAGTGTAAGACTAGATAATGTAAGGAAGATGGAAGCCACAGTCCATCCAATCACGGTTGGTAAAGCCAGTCCTCAGAACTTCGGGACCTCACGATCTTTGAAAAGAAATCTAGATGATATGGACAGCCCTGTCTGTGATAAAAAAATAAAAGCAGTGTCTCCTCTAAATATACCAAAGGAGATATCAGGTCAAGAGGGTGAAAGCAGCAAATCATTGCATGACATTCATTCTGGTAGTATGATGGAGAGTCACAAATACCCACTATCAGCGCCAATCTTTACCGGGATCTATCCCGGAGGCTTATGTAGTGGGCTGAGCACACGCATACCACCTGCCTATTCTCATCCACTGCAGTACTTGAAAAACCAGAGTGTGCTTTCACCACTAATGCAACCCTTAGCTCTCCATTCTTTGATGATGCAAAGACAATATCTAACCAACTCCACTAACTCTCAGCAGCTATATAGACATTTGGCATCAGCCACCCAAGTAGGATCTTCATACGATGACCTACTACACAACAACATTTATCCTTTAACAGCTATCAACCCGCAGTCCTCTTTTTCTTCCTCCCAGATGTCATCTGTACACCCCAGCACAAAACTTTAAGCAATTTCACTGTGGCAAAAAAAAAATAATATCTAATTGTTAATACTTTAGCTACATTCCTTGCCTAGCACAATATTCTGCATAAAAAATGCTCTCTACTGTGTGAGCCACACTATAACTGTATATGTACCATATTAGAGGTAAGAACAATGGCGTCAAGGTTATACTTTGGGTTTGTTTAGTTTTATAATGGAAAGAAAAAGAAAAAAGTATAGAACCTAGTGCGCTCCACACATTTGTAACAGAAGGTAAAAAGCAGAAAAAAAAAGCTGGAATATCGTAGGTTCACATGTCACGGCTTACGCTAGAGGCAACGCTTTTGCTTTTTATTTGTCTTTTTGTTTTGACTGTTAAAGGTTAAATCAATGCAATGTATAGTTACAAGTAAATTTACAAGTAAATTTTAACACTATAATGGCAGAAGAAAGTTAAACACTGTTTATTTGACTGTACATGTCTGCCGGTGTCACTGTCTGTTTTATTAATTTATATGGAATAAGCCCTCGGTTGATTACTTTGCTTTTTTTTATCTTTTTGTTTTTTATTAAACAGTTATGTGTTAACGGCAAGGTTTTTACGAGAGGTTGATTTTGTGTGCATGTTGTCAGGATTCTAACGTAGGAAGCCGCTTTTACAATCTATGCATGTTGTTTACATATACAAGGAAACAAATCGCCCATCATCTGAACGCCAGAGGCAACCGTTTTCTTTTGCTGATCTAATACTATTGTATAGTATGTATATCATTTGTATACTTAAATAATTTTTCAGAATAAGGGCTGTTTTTACCTAGCCCCTGGAACAGGTGTTACCTAGTATACTGACCTGCTCTGGTCTGGCACCCCAGCTCTATTCAGTGATCATATGGACAGGGTCAAGTGCGCTGCTGCAGCCAGTGACTGCCCTCAGTGCTGATGTGTCCGCATGTGGCTTAGCAGTCACATGACTGTCCGTACTCTAGCCAAAAGCAAACAGTCTGAAGCCCAGAAAAATCACTGAACAGAGCCAGGGTATTAGGCCTGAGCAGCGGAAAGGCAGATGAGCATGACTGTTTCATTAGGTACAACACTTTCTGGGGGCTAGAAAAAAAATTGCCCTTGATATCGGAAAAACCCCCTTTAAGTGAAAACACCAGTCAAAAATGAAACCTTAGCTATGACATGGTGTTTGTGTTCTTTTTCTGCTTTGTGTTCTCTACTGTTAAAGCATAGAACTACGTTGGACCCCATCCCTATTTTATTTTTAAGAGCATTATTTGGCGCAGGCATATACCGTACTTACCAACATTTGAATCCCAAATGGCAGGACAGTCCAGCCACATTTTTCTTGTGAACTCCCCCTGTACAGGCAAATTACCATGAACCTTTTGCTCCTTGTGGTCCAGCTGGAAGGAAAAATGAGGCGTCTATGGACCTCAATTTTGCCATTTTCACTCCCCATCATTACGGGTGTTATATAGGAATGTCATCAATGTATCATGATGTGAAGACTGGGGTTTTTCTTTCAAATATCAGATATTTCTCGTGTGTACAGTATGTGGCTCCACGGCCAACAATGATATGACAACCTGCTCAAGGATTCCAGTGATTAAGGGTTGTATAATCACAGTGATATACAAATGCCCTCCTTTCTGCTCAGTACAAAAGCTTTTCTCATTGAAGAACATTATAAAAAATATTAATATTATTTCTAAGATCTTAGCATGTGCACTCAATTTCTTACTGCTTTGGAAAGTTTGACCTCTTTATAGTAAAGAAAAAAAATCAGTCAGCAAGAATTCAATTGTTCTAAATTCCTGCTCTTCACCCCAAGTATAATAAAGAAAAATAATCTACAAGGATTTTAAAGGATAGCGTACACGTGTCGTGTCCTTACAATGTAATTACCTGCACTTTCTGGTATTACGGTATAAGATCTCATCAGTGATGATGCAGGTATTGGTTTAGTCAATGAAGGTTATAGTTTGTTAAATGTACAATATACTTCTCAATTTCTCACAGTTTTCATGATCTCTACTTGCTGTCATGCAGTGAGAATCTTTATGGTTTGCTTTCAATGGATAAAAGTCCATCCTAAATGGAGGCACAGGTCATTACAGTAGAGTTATCAAAGCTCTGCTGTACAGTGAGCCGTGAACCTGTGTCATCGTCACATCACCAGGATAGATTATCTTTGCTGGACTTAATGAATGAATGACAGCAAGCAGAGATCTTGAGAACTCACAGAAATTGAAAGGAATAAAAAGTATGTTCGGTCATTGTATAACTTTACGATATACAACTACTCAGCTGTCGCCAGCAGTCCGTCAGATATTAAATGAGGTGCATGATTGAGTGCGACTCCATTCAAAAGTCTGTGTGTGTGGGGGGGAATAGGTCTCCCGTTCTCTTGATTAGTGGGACTCCCAGCGGTCAGGCCCCCCACCTATCCTGTGGATGGATTATAAATGATCATTCTGGAACCCTGTTAACGCTACTAACTTCCCAACATTCCCCCATACAACTAATAGACCAGTTTCACACAAGAACATGTGATTGCAGAAATGCTGCCCATGTGATGCTGCATTACTCAGGCCAACCATGATTCTGCTTGCCTGAATTCACAGTGATTTATGATGCTGTAAGTTGGAGCTTAACTGTGGGTCTGCTGTTCCACACTGAAACAATGAGGGCAGGACAGTAGACCTGCCATCAGGCCGGTACTTACAGCATCATAAATCGCTATGATACTCTAAATTTGAGTCTAGGAAATGCGGCTGTCACATTGACAGTATTTCCTAGACTGCAAATTCTCGTTTAAACTGTCCATAGAGGAACTGCTGTAATCAAATCACATTGTAATGAGTACATACAAATACACAACAGGGTCAGTGATCAACTCAAAGTACTAGAAAGGAAAGAAAAAGAAAACATTATTTTTTTTTTTACTATAGCCATATGTAAGGTCAAGCCTGCTGGCCGATCTGAGCTACTCTCACTCAGATAATGTACTTGCTTACTAGTGCAACTTTATTATTATGACCTATCTTCTACCGTGGCCAATAATTGTATTGCTCCGTCTATCTGCTCTGTTGTAATGGGTTGTTTTGCAGTTTACACTAGCTTTTTTTCATTGTGAGGAGCAAACCCTTTTAAAATTACGAAGTGTGAAACTTTCCATTATTCTTTTCCGCTCTTGGAATATTATGTTTTCCTTAAAAAAATATAAAAAAATGAAGAACATCTTACAGTGGGGAAGATTTATTCAGCTAAATCTGCCGAAATTCTGGTTCAAATTCTGGTGTACAAGCCTTGCATCACATCTACTGTATTACGCGTTTTAGAAATTTTTGCATGCAACAAAAGGTGGGACTTAGCGGAAAGTGGTGTGGCTTAAATTGCAACATTGCACGTCCACAATGCAAACCAGAGATTAGGAGGCCCCTGCTGGCTGAAAAAAACTAAAAAAAGGGGTGTATATATAACGCCTGTACAGCCAGCTTAGCTGCACAGGGGCTCAGTGAGAAGGGAGCCCCTACCTAGGTATAGAGCAGTAGCAGAAGTGCCATGGTTGCACTACTAAGCTCAGACAGGTCATAGCTTAGTGGGCTGATTGTGCAGAACCTATTGCTGTGACAGGGGACAAGGCTTAGTGTTGCATTGGGGCATGGACATAACAAAGGTCCCTAGACATAACTTTGCTTAGAACACTAGAAATGTCAGATCGGCCCCTGTGTTTGTCAACATTTTGGTGCTAAATTCTGTCTCAAAGGAAGCCAAACAATAAGGGGTGTAAAGTTCTACAAAAGTGTCTTAACTTTTGTGTAATAAATGACATCCTTAGATCGCAATAGTTTACACTGGCTAAATATTAGACAGAATTAGCAAATCTGCTCCAGTGTTTAGATCAGGTTTTTGTACACTTTTTTATCATGTTATTGTTTGTTTTGGCCTTTTGTGCTGGCACTGAAGAGGAGAATATGGAGTTCTCTACACACATTGAAGCATATTTCATAATCATGTCTAAAACTGAGACAGCATAAACTTAGATGAGACAGTCAAAAGGTGCACCAAATGTATCTATGCCCTGAGTAGACTTGGCAGAGTGTCTAAGACAATTAATAAATATGGCCCGTCACACGTGCATCAGAATACTGGCTCAGTTTGATTAGTAGTAAGCATTTTTTAGGGCTTTTTCCACTCACTGGCCTCAATTTTAACAAAAGCCACCCAAAAGACGACTGCTTGTGTGACCTGTGGTGCATTTTGGCATGGTAAAGGAGGTGTCGCACACAACTTTTTGTCACAGTTTTTGGAGCCAAAATAAGAAAGTAAAGACATATAATGGAAGAACTTATACTTCTTGCAGCTGGATCTGCTCCTGACTTTGGCTCAAAAAATTGCATCTCAAACTGCCACACATAGTTGTATGTGACACCACCCTAAAGGAGTAGCTTGCCACCTTTCTTATATATAAATATACTGACAGTAATAACCTATCTATGTAGTGTCAATGTATCTCGCAGGGCTTTACAATCACATCCTTCTAGTGTGTGCACAAATAACATTTTACATATCGGAAACATTATCAAGGAGTAACTATATGAAAAGCTCAAAAAAGGGAACATCATAAATCAGAGTCAACAATCTATGAAGCCTTTGTGTTTGCCTAGGAATGTACGCCTGTCAATGTTAATCAGCCTCCTGTGCTGCCCCACAGTCATACAGTTTTCTGCTGTCCTAAGCAACTTCAGTGTTTAATTAACAGGTTTTTTTATGTATTTTTTCCAGCAGTGGATGGTTCTTATCCATTCAGTAATGTGTAAATATATTCAGATGCCACTTATGAACATGGATGGTATATCTTTTATATATTTCACATACCAGTTTTTAATCATATAAATTAACTTGTAATTTTAATCTGTTTCTTCTTAAATTAAACCCTGTGGTGCTGGCGGTATTACATATGGCACTTATTTGACCATAGATGTACCAGGCAGCACATTCGTCCTCAGAGTGTGGTCAGAGCAAGGGGCAACAGAATTTTTAATACTTTGTGCACCAATTTTGGATTACTGGAGAGGGTTACTGCCATGATTAAAAGTTACAACTAATATCGGTAGGTGTCCAGCCAGTGGAACCCCCACTGATCCAAAGAATGGGGGTCCCCCATTTATTCTCTATGGGACTATAATAGGTTGTAGAGTACAGCACTTGGCTATCTTGGCAGTCTGATAGAGAATGAATGAAGAAGCAGGGTGCATACTCAACTTGCCTGTCCATCAGAATGGGGGAATGGGACCCCCATTTTCTGTATCGCTGGGGGTCCCAGCGGTCAGTCATCCACCAGTCAGTTAGTTATCCTTTATCCTGTAGATAGGGGATAACGTTTAGTCATGGCACAACCCCCTTAAGGCTGGAATCACACAGACAGTTTTTGTGGCAGTTTTGTAGGTGGTGGTAACATCTATTAGAGAATTTAAAGAGGGAGTGGGCAGCGACGCTACCCAATTATTAAACATTGCTTCCTCTAACCGAGCCTGAAAAAAAAAATAGAATACAAAAAGAAAGGATTTATAGGAGATAGAGGAAATATTGAGGCACTTTTGATTCTCTAATAGTTTTGTATTAAGGAGGCAGCTGAGGTGCTAGACAGTCAGTCCTGTCTGATGTCACTTAGGGCTCTGTTCATATGAGCATCATGGTAACCATGACTGCTCTTACAGATCTTGTTGACTTTTAATTGGATCCCATTAGGTTTCCAGCATTTTTGACTGCAGGACTAGCGCTGCAGACTGGGCTATTTTTTGCAATCAAAAATACTGTACCAGACAATGGAAATATAAAATTACAAATGTTGACCCTTAACCTGGGGCAATGACTGGTTATGAAAGTCAACCAATGGCCTGTATAATCACCCCTAGACATCATGTCTGTAAACCAACCAAAATATTGGACCCTGATGGAAATATATCTAACAGCGATCAGTAATCAAATGCATGTGAATGTAGGGAGGTTCAGCTAGTAATGACTAATCTGACTAGAACAAGGACTATGAATTTATATTCAGATATATACATTTAGATATCCTCCCTATACATACTGTATGCTTACTACTTATCCTATATCTGGGAAAAAATATTCTGATATCTAAACGCAGCTCCTGTTTTCTTCAGAAAGCAATGTTCACAGCTAAGAGCTCAGTCCAATTTAATCCTCTTGTACAAATATAACTGCTGACACATTAGTTAGTATTTCCAAGGATAAAGCTATTGAAACAATGCAGATACTGTGTTACTTTCTGAGCTATTCATGAGGCCCGTACCTCTATAACATAATCTATGAATTTCTATATTAATCCACAAACCTAATTACCATCTGATAAGGTGGCAGGTAACAATGACCGAGCCTCTATGGGTTTCACTAGAGGATCCAGATCCTGTTATGCCCTACGACAGGGTTGCTCAACCTGCGGCTCTCCAGCTGTTGTAAAACTAGAACTCCCACCATGCTCTTCTGTAGGCTGATAGCTGCAGGCTGTTCAGGAATGATGGGAGTTGTAGTTTGGCAACAGCTGGAGGGCCGCAGGTTGAGCATGCCTGCCCTATGACATTCAGCTCTATTCAGTAATTTGTGGAAATTGTCTTCATGCTAAAACTTAGTAATATTAACATACACCTGTTACTTTCATGCAGTCAAGGAGCCCATATTCATGAGATTGGAGCTGCTACCTGGCATCTCATGAATGAATATTCATCGGTTCCTGTGAATATTAATTGTAAAAAGCCTTAATGATGTCACTGCACCTATTGAATTGATAAGCGGCGGTCTCATGAATATTGGCAGCATTCTGGGCAGATGACAGGTGCTCTTTCCAACACTAAAGATATACAGATCTGACTTATTTTTAGTCTGAATTCATCCAAAGATTTGAATTGCACGGAGTATTTCTCTTCGATAGCTTGGTTAAACATAATAATTGTTCAAAACATACAGAGCTATACTCAAGCTTTACTAAGCCATAAAGCTGTTCACAGAAGACATAATCTATAAAACCGCTTGATTATCTTTCACAGTGGGCAAGCAAATTTAGCTGTGCACATAACGTAAACTGCCATGAATTATTCTGTATTCAAATGAAAACAAATGTAAGTAAATGTAAGTGCTTCCAGATCTCTGACAAGAATTACATTAATAAAATGCTTCCTTTGTTCTCTAATCATTTTGGTGTAAACATTAGAGAAATGAAAGCATTTAACATTCCACATGCGAGGCAGACACCGGTCTAAGGAAATGTTCAGGCAAAAAGGGGAATTGATATTTTAGAAAATTACATAGAGAACAGTGGTAATTAAAGGCAGATTTAACATTATGTATTGGCCTCTCTTGAGTGCCGTAAAATCAGCGTGTAGGTACGTTACTGTGTTACCGGCTTTTCTACGTTTTATGATGGTACATTATTACTGTGCCTAAAAGAACATTAATGAACACAGTGGTAAATGTCAAATATTAGCAAGGCTATTTACCGGGCACTTTTCATAAACAGATGTCTTGGGGTCCTTTTGCATATGAAGATAAATTCGCAAAATTGAGTGCTGATTGATGACATAGTGATTTTTAACACGCAAAAGACACACGTTCATATGTAACACAACATGTTTTTTTTTATTTTTATCTCTGTTGAAATCGTTTTGTCTTTCCTTCGCTCCGTCTGCCGTTGACTAGCAAATGCCCGTTTACATGAGGAGATATAATGCTGAAAAATGATTTTTAGGTCATCATAAAAGATTTGATCAACGACAAACAAGCACATTCTCGCTGATCGTGCAAAAAGCTGCACATGATTGGCCAGTGATTGGAAATATTTGCTCATTATAATTATTTTTCTGCATGATAATCACCCCATATAAAATGCCCCGGAGAGCTGGGACTGTCGGATGTACCAGAACTGGCTAGGACTACAGGCAGGGTAACTCTAGAGGATAAGCTTGTAGTCACTATCAGGTACAACAGGCTCTTTGCCACACAAGAGGACACTAGTATTATACTGTACATGGCACAGGATAGTTGGTGGCCCTGTTATCCAGTTCACATGTCAACCCAGGAACTTCAACAACTGCAAGCAAATCTACTAGTAACTCTATCACGATACACAAGCTGTGGAGAATCAGAGTTAAATGTCCATGGCAAGTTCTGCTACATCTGCATGGCTTTATAAGTGTTTATTTTTGTAAACTGTAATAAGTTTAAGTCAAATGAAAGTGGCACTTTAAATATAGGCACGTGCAAGATGCTAATGAAAAGTTGGGACAGTGGTGACAGAACTCTGGTTGAGGCCTCCTGCACACGACTGTATCTGTTTTGTGGTCCACATATCATGGATCCGCAAAATATGGATGTGGCCTGTGTGCACGCATAGATGCGGACAGCACAAGGATGACATCCGAGTGTCGTCCATAATTTTGCAGCCCCATAGAAAAGAATGGGTTCATTTTGAGTCCACAACAAATGTGGATCAGATATGAACCGAAAATACGGTTATGTGCATGAGGTCTTAGGGTAACGTTTTCCACTTTGGTCCCTACGTGGGTGCTGCTGGAAGTGGTGCTCCCCATTCCAGGTAGCATCAGGGCTGTACGGTGGGTGCTCTGCCCTTCCAGATGCCTGTATCATCAACCATCTCAGGTAATGCAGTACGTTAGAGTCCTAAAGAAATTACGCACAAGACTAATTATGTATTATAATGTGTAAACATGAATTGTGAGGAGTAAAGAGAAAGATATGCAGGTATACTACGTTTGTCATTTCTGATGCCCAAGCTTTCGATTTCATCTAAATCACATATTTTTGCTACACGTGGACTTGAATGTAAATAAAATAGTTGAATTTTTAATATTCCTAGGAAATGTACAGTAAATGATTACTATAGTACGGTGGGAGTAAGACGTGACAATTATGTATAAAGTAAGCACCTGACAGTTTTCTATTTCCCCAGGTCCAGTTTCTGTTGGTATTAATCAGTCGATACGTACACTTTAAAAGGATTTTGTGATTTAAGTATTTACATACCAGAATTAGCACAGTAATACGTGTTAGTTACAAAATGAATTCTTGAACCATTATCTGGATGAAGTAGGCAGCTTCCCCATAGAGTTAGCTTGTCCATGTATCAGCATCACCAGTTAAATGAACACTCTGGGTAGGTACACATGACAAATATACTCTAAATTGATCACATGGCAGTAACTGACTGGGCATGTCCAATTATGTATGGCCAACTGAATAATAAGTGAGTGATGTACAGACTACTAAAATGTGCTTCAATCCTTAGCAGGCAATTAGGTATCGGCCACATGAGGGTCCCTAACTAGTGGCCTCAGAGCTGCTGGCAGTGGGACCATGGACAGATTCAAGACGTTACAGAGTCCTTAGTGCTAGGGCAATTTCTATCCACCTCTTCAATAGCATATTTTTCCTTTGTTTTCTAGCTGCAACACTGCTAATATTATTTCCTTCTCATGATCTGTAACTGTTGATGTCGCAGTTTGTGTTTCCGCTCCATTTACCGTAGTCTTATTTGTCTTTTATGTCTTTAATACATTAACTGTCAGTTGGAAGGTAATGACGCTTGAGAAAATGGGTGACAGAAATGGTTGAATTTTAACTTATAAGGAAAAGGAAAACTAATGCAGTTAATGTGGTTACACAGCATGTAAACAGTGTCAGGGTTCACAGCTCCCTAGTGATGATAGGTAAGTGTCAATGATGGGATCATAGCACATCTATATAATGTGGCTTGTAGATGGTGGACAGCTGTATGGCTCAATTGGGGCCGATCATCACAGTAAAAACATTTGGGGACGTTTATCAATTCGAGTTGTTTTTGTGTCTGTTTTGAGTATGTCTTTACTTTGTGTGTCTGCGCCAAATTTATGAAATGGCGCAGCTTAATAATATATTTGGCATGATTGCAATGTGGTTTACACCTAAATGTGTTAAAATACACCAGGGGGTTGCCTGGCGAGCAGTTTTGACAAAGTCAGACATAGTAAATGTTCCATAATCCAGGTCTGTTTTCACTATTATCCCTCAAACATAGACCACTTTGAAAATGGGATAGTCTCACAAAATTTGGCAAAATTTGACCAAATATCTCAGAAAACGCTGCAATCATAATGACTTGCGACATTTTTTAGCCACTAAAGACGTATCTGATTTGATAAATGTCCCCTATTGAATTTATCGACAGACTACAGACTGCTGTAAATGCATCTCAAGTGTGGGGGATCCAAAAGTGACTGTAGACTATGGTCAGATTTGCCCCTTGAGTATTTGTCATTCCTTAATTTATTCTCAAAAGTTGCCCCTTAAGAAGGAACCTCACTTTAAAGAAAAAACAAATCATTACAAGAGATAATTTTGTCCACACTTTAAGAACCACATTGCATTAGGCTGGAGGTCCCAAAACTTCTTCTATGTTGCTTGAGGCACATTTAACTTTCAGTGATGGTCGGGAGCAACAGCCAATTCAAAAATACAGGGGGGGGGGGGATTTTGAATGTAGAGAAACAAAAGACATGGAATTGCAAACGTTTGCTGATAAATATTTCAGTGTGAAATGTAACACTAGTGTTATACTATCCAAATTGGCACTGTTTAATGGTAAATCTAGGCTAGATCCTTAACAATGTCAAGTACATATGGGCATAACTCAGGGCTGCCATGGCAAGCTATAAATTGCAGGAGGTCGCGAGCTACATAAGGTTCCTGAGCCACTGGTTGGGGACCATTGCTTCAGGCTAGGGTGATCTTAATTTACCTGCATTTTAAAAGTTTACTTCATGGCCATATCATTTCACCACTGGTTCAACACACCGTGAAATGAGTCCATTTGCATTAGTCCATCCACTTTAGAACATCAGTATAGTCTTTGGTGAATGTAACATGACAGCTGCCTAACTAGTCATACAATACCAATACCTTCTGCATACATGGAAGGTGGTTTCAACTGGAAGCTGCAGATTGATTCCTGTAATAAGGGACATACAATTAGGAACCATGGAACCTACGTTCATTCTCATCAGATGAGCAGACAGCACTGTAGATGATAACATATTACATTAATCCCCATGGTGTGGTTATGGACACCGAAGCACCTGGGCTTTAGCCAACACTTGGGGTGTCCACAACATGGAATCATTCATCCCATTGTTGAGCCGCTGTTCCATGTAGAACCTTATATGAGCAAATATAACCTGAAAGCAAATAGTACCCATAAGACACTATGGCGGCAGTCATTCTGTGTTGGGTGGAAATAGTACATTTGCTCAGTGCCATCCAATCTGTTGCAGAGTGATGTGATTATGAATGGGGTACAGCTATGTGGAATATATGGACACTATATAGCAAGATGAGACCTAACACTTTCAGCCTCATCAATACTACTTTAATTATGAATCTCACATTAAAAGCAAGCCTCTCCATTCCCGCCAGTATTCGTTAGTGTCATACAGAATCTTCCATTCACTTTGACATCATTATGATTTATTTGCTGTATGTTACTTTGTAAATTATTGATTTTACCTGAAAGTGTTTTCAAAGCATGCAGCAGATCGGCTTCTAACTGAAGACCACTGGCAGAAACCCCCCGCTGGATTATTTGTTTAAAAACTGCTTACAGGAATCTTGGATACAGTTCAAAAAGAGGGTTGAATTCTCTCTCAGCTAAGAGCAGATTAGAAAAAAAAAATGTTTTAGAAAGGGGCTTTGTTTGCATTGTGCGAGTTCAAGAGGATTTAATACAAGTCTATTTTGTGCAATTAAACCATTGTTGTTTGAAGTCTGGTAGAAAAAAAAAAAAACTCACAGCAAATTCTAATTGGCAATACTCATAAATCTATGAAGTGCGTTCCATTCCAAGAAATGTTGTAACACACGATTCTGCCGCGTTACTCATTCATTACCAGTTCTCAAGGTTGTGAGATAAAACCGTTCTCTAACCTCTGGCAAGATTGGGAACAGTTTGTGTTCCATGAGCTTAAATCACAACCGGGAGAGGGCAGCTGATGTCCTCAGAAATCTCCTCGCCCTGCCAAGTGGTCACACAACCCGCTGAAAATATAGTTTGCTAAAACAAACATATTATCATCACTAGAAAATATCAGGTTTCGTTCTAAAGTAAACCAGTTTCAATGTACTCTTATTAAAATGTGATGCATGACCTCTGAGAAGTGCTGTGACTAGTCTGAGCCGTAGCCACGCGCTCATTCTCGGGTACTGTATTGTTGTGCCTTGCTTAGAGAATGAAATATATCTTGAGCACATTAACAAAAAACCCATACCCTCCATGCATATTTTATTTTCCATGTAAACGTGTTATAAAACGCCTATGATTGAAGAGATACAATATTTTGGCTTTTGCTATAAACCACGCCTTTATTTTTTGTAAAAGATTCTGTTTGCTTTGGTATGCTGTATGGTATGCGCGTGGTATATTGTATATGTACGGATGTGTGTGTGCAAGCACCCCGTGGTCGGCATTAGTGTCAGTATGTATGCAGGGCAATGTTAGCGGCTTGCGTGTCATGTGACCACTGTGGAGCCATTCATTTACTAAACAATTCAGTCTACCTATTGGCTAGTAACCTGTGACAACCAGATGGATGATACATTGCATAGGGCATTTCAGTAAACCATGACAGCCTTTCTATGTATTGAACCTTTTCAGGCATCTCAAACTCGCGGCCCTCCAGCTGTTGTAAAACTGCATCTCCCACAATGCCCTGCTGTAGGCTGATACCTGTAGGCTGTCCAGGCATGCTGGGAGTTGTAGTTTTGCAACAGCTGGAGGGCCGCGTGTTTGAGATGCCTGCTTTACATAGTCAGGTGAACGGTGCACTTTAAACGAAATGTCCCAGATAAAATAAGTTGGCTCTATGGGGGTTGATAAACCATGGTCCAGTAAAATGAATAGGATGGGTGAAACAGCAAGTGTGGCCTTTTCTGTAACTCCTAATCACTTCATTGAAAAGGTACCACTCCTGCTGGGCACCTAATCAAATAAAAGTTGGTATGGGACTGACTCATACTTCTATCAGGCTTTTTTCAGGCATGTCAGACTTGTAATAAGTGTTTTATTGGAAAATGTATTTAAAGGGGCTGTCCAGAATTAGAAAATAAGGATCAGTGTGTGTGTTTTTTCGTTTCTCCAGAAACAGTGCCACTCTTATCCAGAAGCCAACAAGTAAATGGAGCAAAGCTCTGATACCAGGCATTTTCCATGGGCAGTAGTGGCACCATTTCTGAATGAAAAGTAGACCCTTTCTTCCAATTCTTGACCAACTCTTGAAATAGCTATTAACCCAAAGCTAGGGTGCATATGATTATTATAGTAATGTATAGTAATTTTTAGTCTCCAACTTTCTATGCTCTCCAGTTTTTAAAAGCCCTGCCGCTGGAATTCTTGATATTGCATAAATATATATTGTTCCGTTACTTATTGTCAGCAACACTCATTACCCAGATTTAAGGTCAATATGCTGTATATTACAAGCTGGGGAATATTGGTAATATCATACATGATGGGCACAGATACACCACCCCATTGTGTCGCTTGAAATTATTGTAAGATGTTGGGGACTAAAACATAAGTGGCTGGGAATGGGCCACCCTTTTTGTGTCTTTCATGTGCACCTTGAATCGTAGTCTCGCGTGGATATTACCAGTTTTATTAGCCACAAGCACTTACAAAGGAAACTTTGCTGTAAATGTATGACATATTTTACTTGGAGCTGGAAACATTTGTTCATATATTGCTGGCTGTGTATATTTTTTTAAAGGAAATCCAAGAATCTGCTGTAAATATTGTACACTTTTTGTGATTTAAGTAATGTAGCTTAAAAGCTGTGTAAGTGAATATTTGTATATAGTCTAAAGGCCCAGTAATGTTCTAGCTCGGATATCAATTGAAAATAAAAGGTTATTGAGTAACCTTGTGTGAGTCTAAACACTACCGCGAGAAAATGCTGAGCCAAACACTGACACTCAATTTTTGTATGTTTTCCAAATTGTACCTATCCAATTGCTTTTGATACTGTATGATGTGCTAATACAATTTCCCAATCACATAGCAGACAAAATGATATTTTGTACTTTTTGATCCACTGTAATATTTAATAAAACATTACTATGAATTTGTCGTGACTGTAATTTGTTTCTCTTTAGCAAGCTTGAGTGTCAAATGAAATGTATGTTGTAGGAAGGCGCAAGGGGCCGTCATTGACGGAAGGTATGTGTCACCGAGGTTCCTGGCCTTGGTGAGGTAGGAGCCGGTAATTACAAGGGTCAGCTACTACTGATTGACACTGTTTGCTGTTAGTATGGCTGTAAAGCCGATCCGGGCCGGCTCTTACTGGAAGTAGCCAAAGTGCTGGGTGGGTGGCTTCTCCCCACGTTCCAGGCCGGGTCTTTACTGGCCTATATCAAACCCGGCTAGCAGTCTCAGCTGGGTGTGGATTACTCTTCTCTGACAGTGAAATGCTGTCAGTCTCTGTGTGTTTGGGAACTGAGAACTTGTGCCGTGCTAAAGGGCTGAGAGACGCCTGCTGGGAAACAGGCCCTGAAGCCTGCTGTGGACTGCGGGTGGAGAAACTGCTGACCAGGTGAAGGCTTTTGTTCTGTGGACTTTTTATGGTGTAAACAAACACCAAGACTTCAAACAGTTACTATTTGTTTTTCCTTATGTGTGAATAAAAACACTGAACTGTTTA
Source organism: Bufo gargarizans (assembly GCF_014858855.1). Classification (NCBI taxonomy): domain Eukaryota; kingdom Metazoa; phylum Chordata; class Amphibia; order Anura; family Bufonidae; genus Bufo; species Bufo gargarizans. The sequence continues at coordinate 293,959,393 of NC_058085.1, read as the reverse complement.
AATTAAAGACTTTGTGGTTGCCTCTGTACTGCGTCCGCTAGCCTGTCTACCAGAGCAAATACCCACAATATATGTTTTATAACTAAACTAATTGTAATTAGTGGGAATACTAGGAACCCGTCAGTTCAAAAACTGTTAAAGACCATCTTTATGTTCATATTGATAGGTCTAGTGGACTGCAGGAAACTATGTAATTATCTACTCTGTATGTGGCAGTTAATTTTTTTTTCCCCAGAAGTGCTTTGGGTGGTGAGTTCCTTTCAGGTTTGGGCACTTGATCAAGTTTCTTCCAGAAATAATGAGACATAGTTCTTGCTCAGAGGCAGCCATATCACATTCATTGTTATATAAGTAAGCATAGTAAACTACTTGTATTCAGTGAGGTGCGTAATTTCCCACTTATTTCAATAAATTAGTTTGAATCTATAGGAAAGAATAAGGTTACTTTTACATTATTGTTTTTTTGCTGATGTGGTGTCCATCAGGCTCTTTTTCACATTTAAAAAGAATATTGTATTTTGAGTAATAAAACAAATTTTAAAAAAAATATGAGCAAACTTATTTGGAACCTTAACCTGGCGTTTCACAGCCTATCATGTACTTTCTACACATTTCCTGTTCAGTAGTTTGGTTCTTTTTTCTTGAGCAGTTTCTTCTGATCTAGCTCTCTCAAACTTGGTGACTACTTTCTTCCAACAGTTGTATTAATGTCCAAGGAGATTGGTAGGCCATTTAAGTGGATCCCAATATTTTCTTCTTATATTTTATTTTAAATGCTTTGAGGTAAGGCATGTGCCAATCATTGGTGGATCTGGGGGAAGGGCAACAGGGGAATTCCCCCCCCCCCCTCCCCCTAGAATATAGTTTCCCGCTGGCTGATTCCCCTTTAGCTGGCCGCTGCCGCAGCCGTACGTACAATACCTGCGGGGCGGCCGCCGACGGCTAAGTTCACATAGGGGGGCGGACTCGGAGGCAGAGCCGTGTGCAGCCAGGAGAGGGAGTAGTCCCCGTATCGTCTGGGCAGCAGAGATGGGAGGAAGAAGAGCCCGCGCGCCTGCTAGTGAGGTGAGGGCTGCCTGCTGCGGCGTGATAGTGTTTGTTCGTGCCCAGCTGCTCCCTTAACTACAAGAACTGTCTCTGCTCTGCCCTGGCTGAGACCCTCTGTATAAGTTATATATAACAGTAAACGCATATAAAGTATGTACCCTGTTAGGCTGCTACACCTTCTCGGTTATATTACCCACTGTATAATGTACCCTGATACCCCTATAATATAACTGAGGGGTATCAGGGTATATTATACAGGGGGTAATATAACTAAGGGGTATCGGGTACATTATACAGTGGTAATATAACTGAGGATGGCTATCAGGGGACATTATGCAGGGGTAATATAAGTTATATTACCCCTGTATAATGAATCGCCCCTTTTACTCATAAAAGCAAGAAGGAATATGCGTGCAGACAGCCTATCGCAAACCTTATATACCATCCAAGCCAGCTCAAGACATGTGACTTTCTTCATTAGGTACGCACTGCCAATGTCTAAAGTAAGTGGTCATAATAATGTGAATTGACTGTGTACACTACTCAACATTGAAACTGCAACATCAAGTAGGACAAGCCATAAGGTTAGGCAAATTGTAGAAGTAGCAGGTGTTGCTAAGATCTGCAGTTGATGAAATTGTCAAGGACCTAGCTCCAATCTGTGGCATTTAGGAGGGGCAAAAAAACTGCAAAATTGAAAGCAACATTTTTTTGCCACATTAAACCTGACAAATGAGATCAAGTAATGTGGGATGATTGTGCAATGCCTCCGGTTTGTCAACCTGCTAGGTATTGCCACTTGTTAAAAACTGAGAGGGACAGAATCCATTAACTGAAAGATCTTGGTTTTTGTCTCGAATGCAGTGATACCTGGAGACTGGTCTAGAGGCCACGTGGGCAATGCCATGAAGAGGCCTTCACAAGGGAACAGTACACCAGTCCTGCCCCCTGGATTATGGTGTGAGGTGGCATATTGTATAGTAACCAAACCACTCTAGTTTTCATTTCAGGTATACTAAAAGCTTGGCGTTACATTGATTTGGTCATGGAACCAGTGATACAGCCATTTCTCCAAAGTGTCCCAGGAGTCATTTTTCAACAGGATGATGCCAGGCCACATATTGCTTGTGCTACTGTGAGCAGCCTGTGCGGCCTAAATGTGCTTCCGTGGCCTGCAGCATCTATAGACTTGTCTCCCCATTGAGCACATCTGGGACGTCATTGGTCAGCAATTGCAAATGGAGCTGCCAGCAGCGGATCATAAGGTTTCCATGCCCAAGTGCATTCAGCGTGGCAAAACATTCCTCAGACAACCATTAATAACCTCATTGATAGCACGCCAAGGTGTGTGAATTTCTATGAATGGTGCTCCTACTTGATACTGAATAAATGGAGATGTCTTGAAAATTTTGTTTCCATTTTTATCATTAGCAAATCATTAACATGTCCATCGATCCTGTGATTTCCATAATTCTATGAATTCTCGGTGCCGCAATTTCAATGTTGAAGAGTATGCTATATAATCTATACAGCATTCTGCTACCCCTAGATGGAGCTAACTGCATATGGATACATACAACTAGTACTAAACTCTAAATTGGTGTGCAGTATGCTCACCCTAGTGTCCTAGTGTGTGATTTGTTTCAAATCATTGCCCAATCATTCAGCTGTAGTAGAGCAGCATTCATCTCTCACTATTTTAGGTACAGCATTCAACTCTCACTATTTTAGGTACCGCATGAAAGATGCGACCACCCAACAAACAGACAGCAGCACCATTACATAGAGCAATTATTGGGAATAAGCATTCAGGTTCGTTTCTGATAATTGTTCTGATCATTGGCTTGTGTAAAAGGGCCCTAAGATGGATAGATTGTAGGGTGTTGCTCTTGCAATGCACTTTGTTTTTAACATAAAAACAATGAGAACAGCACTACAGACCTGCAAAGCATATTTGACATAAAATAAAACCACAAATTACCATCCTAACTATAAAACCTGTGAACAGTTTGCAATGCCTTCAGTAGTAGACAGATACTACTTCTCAGCTTTTATTTTAAAATTTTAGTCCTAAACTGTCAGAGTCTTCATTTGGGGAGGTTAGACTTCCTGTGGTTTTCACATGCCGCTTAAAAAGAAGAAAAACAGACACTATGGTAAATATAGCACTGTGTATATATAAGTCAGCAAAAAGTCATTTTAAAATATGTACAAGAAAAGCAACTTTTCCACATTTAACAAGAAACAATGTAAATAGACTGAAATTAAATGCCAATGTCATCCCAATGCAATCTAAAAAAAAGTGTAAAGGATCCATATCAATAAAAATAGACTTTTGCTAAAGAGAAACTACCTTTTATAACCAAAAAATAAAAAAACTTTGTACATACAGTAGATAAAAGTGAACTCTCACGGTATAGACACAGTGGCCCACATTTACTAACATCAGAGCACCTAGACAGTTCCAGAAACTGCAGCAAAACTTGGCGAATCTAATTCTGGAAAAATCATCTGCACCTAGCGTGACAAGTGGGAAACGGTGTGGCCTATTTAGCGCCATTTATCTCCAAAATTGTCTCATAATTCAAGCATAAAGTAACCAATAGTTAGTATAGTTAAAAAAAAAAAATTCTATCCCACACTAAATATATCATTCAGCCTGAGCCACTGTCTAAAGGCCCCTTTACATGGGCCAATGATGGGACAATTATCAGAAGGGAGTGTTCCTTGGAATGTTCGTTCCCGATCGCTGCCTTGTCGATAAGTGCTGCCAATCTCCAGATAAACAAATGTTCGTTCATCAGGTTAAAGCATTGTTACTGCTTTTCAACAGAGGAGATTATTGCTGTATGTCAATGTAGCTCTCGCCTCTTCTGACAAGCAGTTATTGTAATTACTAAAAATAAATGGTTCTTTCCTGATAATTGCCTGCAAATTTGGCCAGTGTAAAGGTGCCTTAAAGGGGTATTCTGGTTGTTTCAAGTTATTCCCTATTCACAAGATAGGGGATAACTATTTAGATCTGTGCGGGTCCTACTGCTGCGACCTCTACCGATCACGAGAACGGAGGCCCCGTACCCCCTGCAGCCCCCTGAAATGAATGGAACGGCCGGTTATACAAGCAGTTGGTCTGAAAGGGGTAGGGGGCCCCCATTCTTATAATCGGTAGGGGTCCCAGCGGTAGGTCCCCCACCAATCTATTAGATGGGATAATTACACATAGTAATCTCAAAGAGCAGTAGGAATAAACAGGGTGATGTCACAGTTCAGGCATATGGCTGAGGACAGTGATTGGTGGCAGCAGTCCCATGCCCTCTCCAAGCACCTCACCGCTGCTGTTTGTCAGCAAACAGCATGAGGGGGACTGGACCAACACTGCTGAGAACAGTACTGGAGAAAGTATCACTTTTTTTTTTAAGCTATTCTAGGGGTTGCACATTCCCTTCAATGTCTGAAAAGCTATGGAGCCTTGCAGCTGATTGGAAATGCTGGACAGTTGTATTTTCCTAAAGGATCTGGTGATGCCGCCTCATGTACTGCAATACCTATAATTGTGTTTGAATGGCCACGGCTTATTTTATTGCTGCAGATCTTGCACACCACTGTGGTTTGGTGTGACCGCCTTGTGGAGAAAAAGTGCCATACGGGAGTTGCACGCACAGAGGTACAGGGCTTAGTTCTGGCACTTTTTGGACCTAACCCACCCACAGTGTCAGCGGCATCACCAGGGCCCGAAGCAGACGTGGCCCTGGCTGTGCTTGGGGAAGTACATGGCCTCTGCTCTTTATTGCTGCCGCCACCGCCCTTCTCCACTGATGTTGCCGCCTCCTCCACAGCACCAGTGATGAGCGGCAGGGGCAATATTCGAATAAGAAATATTTCGCGAATATTCGTCATATATTTACAAATTCGATAATTCGTAATCTCCAGTCATTATTTTCTTGATTGTGAAAATCGGCAATTGGAAAATTTGCAATTAAAATTTGCGATCAATACTACTGTCAAAGAGATTGAAGCCTTCTCATTGGCCCACAAGCAAGAAGCAGGGAGGGATAATGGGTACTGATTGAAAATCTAGAATATTCGCGATTACGAAGATATAGCACTATATTCTAAATATTTGTGAATTCTCGAAGTTCCAATAGTCACGATAAAAATTAGTGATTAGAATTTTCGCGATCAACACTACTCAGCACCCCAATCCGGCTCCCAGGTCCTGTACAGCACATAATCGTCATCGGAGTCCTTACCCTCCTGCTGCTTCCTGCTTCAACTGAGAGTAGTGTGCCATCCAATCCACAATCTCATCCTCTTTCTTCTCAACTATAATGTTGCGCCTTTCTGAAGCCATCAGGGACAACTGCGGCCTATTAATACTACTTCTGGCCAGATAGTTGGTGCTGCTACTACCCACATTGTGACTCAGGGTTTCTTTGGCACTCTACCATAGCCCAGACATTTTTGGGCCTCTCAGATAACGTTGTGCACTACCCTGTGTATTGGTGTAGTAATCACATACAGTGGATATAAAAATGTCTACACACCCCTGTTAAAATGTCAGGTTTCTGTGATGTAAAAAAATGAGACAAAGATAAATCATTACAGAACTTTTTCCACCTTTAATGTGACCTATAAACTGTACAACTCAATTGAAAAACAAACTGAAATCTTTTACCTAGAGGGAAGAAAAAATATAAAAATAAAATAATATGGTTGCATAAGTGTGTACAACCTTAATTAAATACTTTGTTGAAGCGCCTTTTGATTTTATTACAGCACTCAGTCTTTTTGGGTATGAGTCTATCAGCATGGCACATTTTGACTTGGCAAGATTTGCCCACTCTCCTTTGCAAAACACTCAAAATCTGTCAGATTGCGAGGGCATCTCCTGTGCACAGCCCTCAGATCACCCCACAGATTTTCAATTGGATTCAGGTCTGGGCTCTGGATGGGCCATTCCAAAACTTTAATCTTCTACTGGTGAAGCCATTCCTTTGTTGATTTGGATGTATGCTTTGGGTCGTTGTCATGCTGAAAGATGAAGTTACTCTTCATGTTCAGCTTTCTAGCAGAGGCCTGAAGGTTTTGTGCCAATATTGACTGGTATTTGGAACTGTTCAAAATTCCCTCAGCTGAAGAAAAACAGCCCCAAAGCATGATGCTACCACCACCATGCTTCACTGTGGGTATGGTGTTCTTTGGATGTTTTTCTTCGTAAGAAAAGGCTTTCGTCTTGCCACCCCATAGCCCAGATATATGAAGAATACGGGAGATTGTTGTCACATGTACCACACAGCCAGTACTTGCCAGATATTCCTGCAGCTCTTTTAATGTTGCTGTAAGCCTCTTGGTAGCCTCCCAGACCAGTTTTCTTCTCGTCTTTTCATCAATTTTGGAGGGACGTCCAGTTCTTGGTAATGTCACTGTTGTGCAATATTTTCTCCACTTGATGATGACTTCACTGTGTTCCATGTTATATCTAATGCCTTGGAAATTCTTTTGTACCCTTCTCCTGACTGATACCTTTTAACAATGAGATCCCTCTGATGTTTTGGAAGCTCTCTGTGGACCATGGCTATTGCTGTGGGATGCGACTAAGAAAATTTCAGGAAAGATCAACTAGAGCAGCTAAACTTTATTTGGGGTTAATCAGAGGCACTTTAAATGATGGCAGGTGTATGCTGACTTCTATTTAACATGATTTTGAATGTGATTGCTTAATTCTCAACACAGCTACATCCCCCAGTGTGCAGACTTATGCAACCACATTATTTTAGTTTTTTTAGTTTTCTTCCCTCCACCTAAAAGATTTCAGTTTGTTTTTCAATTGAATGGTACAGTTTATAGGTCACATTAAAGGTGGAAAAAGTTCTAAAATGATTTATCTTTGTCTCATTTTTTTACATCACAGAAACCTGACATTTTAACAGGGGTGTGTAGAGTTTTTATATCCACTTTATATATGCTACTAGTTTGAATATAATCAACAACCCCTCCCGCCCCCCCAAAAAAAATTTATTGAAAAATTTATTGAAAATGTGTGAAGACTGCAATAAAGGGGAAAGTATTTAGGCCTAAATGTATCACTACCAGACTCTCTGTCTATTGGTGTAGTAATATATATGCTGCTAGTTTGAATATAATAAACACCAATAATTTTTTTTATTGGAAACGTGTTTGTGATTAACACAGAAATAAAGGGAAATAGATTTCGGCAGAAATTTGTTATGCCTCACAGATACTTTTGTGTGCTGGCCTTTGTATTGGTTTTGATCACCTATATGGTTTAATTAAATTGAACATGTCCCAAAAAATATATATTTCTTCCAACAACATGGAAACTGACGATTAAGGCCTGACCCTTAATATCTCATTAACACTCACAGGTAAATTAGCCTGTGTACTGGACTGATGTACACCCATATGTTGGTATAATAAATTGAAACTGAACCTCCCTACAAAAACAAAATTAAATTCCAACCATTTGGAAATGGATTTCATGGAAACAGACGATTGAGGCCTGATGCTCAATTTGTCGTTATTACTCACAGGAAAGTAGTTTGATGTACTGGTGCTTATTACCTATATGCTCGTTTAATTGAATTGAACAAGTCCCAAAAAACATAAAATTTCAACCATGTGGAGAAATACTGTATTTTTTGCTCTAAAAGACACGCTTGCCCATAAGACGCACCCATAAGAAAAAAAAAGATATTTCAGCAGACGTCAGCTGAGAGCCCCAATAAGATCCAAAGTGTTAGTCAAACCTCAGCTTAGAGCCTCGATCAGACCCCCAATGTTAATCAGACCTAATCTCAGACCCCAATGTTCATAAGGCCCCCAATCAGACCTCAGATCACAGCTCCAATGTGAGTAAGAACCCCCCATTCAGATCCCCAATGTAAATGATGCCCAAGCAGACCTCAGATCAGGCCCCCAATGTGAATATGACCCCCAAGCAGACCTCAGTTCAGAGCCCCAATGTAAATGAACCCCCTCCCAAGCAGACCTTAAATCAGAGCTCCAATGTGAATGACCCACACAAGCAGACCTCAGATCAGAGCCCGATGTGAATGACCTCCAAGCAGACCTTAGATAAGACCCCCAGGCTCAGAGCAAACATTAAAAAACAATTAACAATTAACTTTCCTCTCCTGCTCTGGACACCGCCGCTCCTCACATCCATATTCTTCTAGTTCGGCCTGCTGTACTGTGACCTGATGCACACAGCGTGAGTTCACATAGCACGAGGATGTCGGTGCAGTCACAGCACAGAGAGGGGCTGAGGAAGAGGTGAGTACAGAGCCAGGGGAGGGCTACATTCATCGCTTCCTGGTCCTCCTGTACTAACGAGCACTTCCATAATGGAAGTGCTCGTTAGTATTCACCCCATAAGATGCAAAAAAAGTTATAGGGTGAAAAAATAAGATTATTAGGAGCCAAGCCTCATGCTCAATTTCTTATTATAACTTACAGGTAGATTGCTGCCCTACCCTGTGTTTTGCTGCAGTAATCATTTATATATGCTGGTTAAATAAATTGAACAATCCCCCCAAAAATAAATTACAACTGTATAGAGATGGAACTCACGGCTTGATGCTCAATTTCATGTAACACTCATAGGTAAATTGCTGCTCTACTCTGTGTATTGCTGCAGTAATCATGTATATATGCTGGTTTAATTAAATGTAAGAATCACAAATAAAAATAAATTCAAACCTTATGGAAATGGAATTCACGGAAACGGACGATTGAGGCTTGACACCTAATTTCACGTTAACACTAACAGGTAGATTGGTACCCTATCCTGTGTATTGTTGCTGTAATCATGTATATATGCTGGTTAAATTGAACAAGTCCCCAAAAAATAATTAAATTGCAACCGTATGGAAGTGGAATTCATGGAAACGGATGGACTGACACTCAATTTGTTGCTATCACCAATAGGAAAGTAGTTTGGTATATTACTGATCACCTATATGCTGATTTAATTAAATTGAACAAATCCCAAAAATAAAATTTCAACTGTGTAGATTAAATAAATGAACGTTAACAAATGATTAAGAGCCAAGCCTCATGCTGAACCTCACGTTAAGACTCACAGGTAGATTTCTGCCCTACCCTGTGTATTGCTGTGGTAATCACGTATATATATATATATATATATATATATATATAGATATAGATATACATATACACATTCACACACATACTGGTTTCATTAAATTGAACAAATCCCCCAAAAATATATAATTTCAACCGTGTGGAATATGATTGAATATAGTGTTAACACTCACAGGTAAATTGTTACCCTAGTGTGTATTGGTGTACTGGCCACCTATATGCTAGTTTCATTAAATTCAATAACACCCCTCCCCCCCCCCCCCCCCAAAAAAAATTGTAACTGAACAGTGTGTGGAGGTAATAAACAGATTTAATATTTTGTTCTCAATCACTGATAAATACGATTTTTCAAGTGAAAAGCCAAAAAAAGTAAATTAAATTAAATATGTGTGATGACCTACACAGAGTTCTCCCTAGTATTCTATATGCTATGCAAGATTGATGGAAGAACACAAGTTGGTAGAGTTTTTGTTTATTACAACCCCCACGCCCCCCAAAAAAGGATTTCTGTGAAAATGGGGGAAAAAAGTACTTCCTTGCTGCTGCTTTTGAGGGTTGCAGCAGCTGCAGTTCGGCTAGGAGGCACAGCAGCCACAGCTCTTCACTCCCTCCTCCCAGGCTGTCCACTTCCCTGCCTGTCCCTATTCTACACACACACACACACACACACAATTAATTTTTTTCTGTAATCCTAGCATTTTCTTTCACTATCCCTGGCAATAGAATACTAGAGTAATTGATTTCTGACTGTCCCTGACTGTTTTTTTTTTTTTTTTACTCTCCCTAACTTCCTAAGATCATTTTCTTGGCAGACACTGTAAGACCCACTCTCACAGCCCAGCACAGAATGACGTTTTGTTATGACACCTCCCTGCTGCAGCATTGATTGGCTCATCCAAGTTGTCTGCCAGCCTGGGAACCAGTCAGAGCAAGCCCTCCACCCCACTCCCTCGCACGGTCATGTGAGACCCCTTCTTCCTCCCTAGTGATTTTTTTCTTGCCAACTTAAACGGTGCTATGCGACGTTTTAGTGGATTCATCCGAGATGAATCTGAAAATATTCGGGTTCGTCTGTCGTCCAAAAAATAGCAACGTTTAGACCAAACCTGGTTCATTCCCATAGCAACCAATTAGATTCCACCTTTCATTTTGCAGAGCTCCTTTGAAAATGAAAGGATCAATCTGATTGGTTGCTATGGGCAAGTTAGTGTCACGACCATGTTTATGGCCATGACTCCTTGGGAGCCGCATACAGTTGCCCGCGGTTTGGGTTGTTGTGTCAACCGCAGCTGGAGGCATAATGTTGCTTGCCTCAAGTGCGGTTGCCGCGGACAACAGGAGTGTGTGCGGTTGCTTTGGAGTTGTGTGCGTGTATGTATGCACTTTTGTATGTCTGTATGCACTGTTTTATGTGTGGTGTGCACTGACATCTTCCCTTCACTGTGGTTGCCCGTGGCAACGTTTGGTTGTATTGTGTACATGTGGTGGCAGTGTTCCGGCCTTCGGGCTGACTCCCAGGACATGGTTGCCACCCATGTCGTTGCCTGCGGCAACAGCCACAGTGTGTTCTTGAGTTGGACACTTTCCCTTTTAGTTTGTGTTTCCCTTCCCTGGTGCTGGAAGGGTTAACTCCCTTCCCAGTGTGTGTGTGAGTCACTGGGTGTGTCTGACTGTTGGGTGTGGCTTCTTGGCCTATAAAGCCTCTGTGTTTAGCACATGTCTGAGGGTTGCTTCAGCCATGCTTAGCTGGAGCAGCCTCCTGTGTTTTCCACCTGCTAATGGGGGCCATCCTTGTGGTCATAAAGATTATGTCACAATAAGATTTATGTCACATTAAGTTATGTCATGTTTATGTGTGATGTCCATTTGATGTTTTATGTGAGATTTTACTTTTGTTGTTTGGTGCAGCTTATGGATCTGGATTTCTGTGTGCTCAGGGATCCAGTCAGCAAGGCTGTGGCAGGTAGGTGGAACTAGTCGGTTCACCTGCCATATCCGTAAGACTGTTTGTGTTCCCCTTTTCCCTGCAGCTTGGCCAGTGAGACCCCTGTTCCTCGTGTCCAGTAGGAACAGGCCGTCTTACCCTGACTCCTAGTCCAGGGACCGGTCGGAGGGTGAGTTAGGGATCTGAGGTTCCTGAGCATGGGTCCTCCTACCTTAAAGGTCGGCCCATGCAGCTAGGAGTTAGGGTCAGGTTAGGGACGCTTTAGGAGGTGACCTGCTCCCTAATCCTGTCGTCCTGGCCGAGCAGCCTAACATCATCTGGCATCGCACGGCTGAGGGTTTTCCCCATCCTCAGCAGTGACAGTTAGTTTCCCTTTGCACCAGTTTTGATAAATCTCTCCCAGTATGTATTACTGTAGTGTTTTTCTAATGGCATTCACTTATAGAGAAGGCAATTTGGAAACAAAGAAACACCAAAAGCTAAAACATGCAGTTTTTTTTAAAAGAAGAAAGAAAGGCAACAAATGCCACCTAATGAACAAAAACTATAGTAGTAAAAAATAAAGCTTGTGTGGACTGCATTTAATTTTTCCCATAGACCTTCAGCTAACACCTGGAGCTGTTTTTTTTCCCCCTTAATAGGGTTGTCCCATGAAAAATATTTGCAAACCAGCACCTGGATCTGAATACTTTTATAACTGCATGCAATTAAAAATGTAATTCAATTGAGTTATTCAATAAAATGCATCTGTATAGCACCGCTAGCTGTTTTTCATTTTCTTATTTCTTCATCAGACTCACTGAGAAGGCTGCACATGCTCAGTTTCAACTGCCTCCTGAACTGTGATAGGGAGAGCTGAGACACGCCCCCTGAGCTGCAGCAGAGAAGACACTCCCCCTGAGCTGTCAGCTTGATATAAATCTAGCAGATAAATAAATGGGGAGATCTTTGGCTCCATGTGAGGTACAGGGCTGGTTCTAGCTTTGTTAGAAAGAGTATATCATGTACTATATGAGGTCTGATTTTCATTTTTTATATTACTAATAGGATAACCCTTTAAAAAAAAAGCAAAACCCTGCAAAAGTGCAGAGAAACGCCACTAAATGTATGTGGGAAAGCTCACTAGTACACGTTTTTTTCAGTCAGTATATATATTCTTAAAGGGGTTATCCTGTAAACAATGAAAAATACAAAATCATATCAGGCATCATATAGTACACGACAATAACTTTCTAACAAAGCTAGAACCAGCCCTGTACCTCACATGGTTCCAGAGATCTCCCCATTCATTGCTTTGCTAGATTTATATCAAGCTGACAGCTCAGGGGGAGGGTCTTCTCTGCTGCAGCTAAGGGGGGCGTGTCCATGCTCTACCTATCACAGCTCAGGGGGAGTGTCTTCTCTGCTGCAGCTCAGGGGGCGTGTCCATGCTCTACCTATCACAGCTCAGGAGGCAGTTGAAGGATGGATCTGAGCATGTGTGGGCCAATACAGATACATTTTATTGAATAACTCAGTATCTGTACTAAATTTTTAATTACATACAAATTGCAAAAATATTCGAATCCAGATGACACAGAAAGTTGCAACAACACCGAGGAACGTTCCCTGTGATTCATAGCTATTTGACATGTTAAATGTGTTTTCCCTGGTGATAAAACACAGGACTTTGAAGTTTTGAACTTTCTGTGTTGATAACTTTTGAACCACAAGAGATATCACAAATCTGATAAAGCAATCAATTCTGAGAAAATTCTGGTCCTTGACATGACCCCCATCCCATTGGTTAAATTTGCCCTTGATCGAATATGGCAGCTTTCAAGATTGCAGCCATGTTCCGGACATAGCCTAAAAGATAGGCCCCCTCACCCATTCCTTGCTGGGTTATTCAGATAATTCATTTTCCCTTTAGTTTCTGAAATAAAAGGGTGTCCTGTGACTTTTTACTCACCCTGTACAAGGCAGGTACATATTATTCCCTTTAACACACTGCATGTAATTACTTCAATATAAATAATCACAGAAATATAATTGCTCAGATAAAAATCAGCTTAACCAGAAAAAATAATTATTATTTTGACATCTGCTTCCCAGAGGTCTGTGTTTTATCTGTGTAAGCAAAAAGATCAGTGTGTGGGCAATATCAATGTTGTAAGCTGACATTAAACAAATCTGACTACAATGAAAGGCCAAGGCTCCCAAACAATTGTATCCAGTGTGATTTCTCTAATAAAACAAATGAAAGTTTGACTTTCTAATAGATTTCGAGGGCTGTGTTGTAACCCAAATGGAGTTCTCTGAGTAAACAGCTCTACACAGCATGGAGCTTCTCGAAGTTCTAATTTACATTCTAATAAAATTAGGCCCAAAGTGTTGGCCGGGGAACTGCAGCCATGGTGGAGAGTGAGGGCAATGTTTGCTTACTCATCTAGACATCTTTGGCTCTGGTTTTACTTAGCTTTCAAACCAAAAAGTTCCAGTGAACATTACCATAAAGCTCCATGCAGCGGGCATGTGCTCTATGGAATAGCATAGCAGACTTCCTAATTCCATGCACAGGCAAACTGAAAATGAATAAAAATAACGTCAAGCTCAAGTCAACTCCGTCTTTGTTTTTATTTAAAGGGATTGTCCAAGTTAATTTAAAACTTGAGTAGCTCCTGTAAATGTGGTAAAATAACAAAATAGTCGATACTAACCCCATGTCTCTTCTGCTTCTTCCTGCGCTGCGCTCCAGTCCTCCCCGCTGTTGTTTGTTTTCCTGGCTGCAGCAATGTTCCCTGCACACAGGTCAGCCCTGCAGCCAATCACTGGATTTCATCAGCACACGGATCAAAACAGCTGGTAATGTTGGGGGGGAAAGCACCCAATAGCAGGCCGTGACAGGGAAGAGCCTTACTAGCATCGCAGGTGACCGTCGCAGCGGGTGCCGAGGGATGGAGTAAGTATAATCTATATGAGGGGCACAGGCATTGGTGGGAGGTCATTATATGGGTTGGATAACCCCTTTAAGGACATAGTTGGAAAACATTGCAAACAGAGCTACAGAACATACAGGGTAATACAGCCCCACATAGCTCTAACATCCAGTGACGTGTCCTCTGATGTTGATGTTCTCTTTCCTCATCTTCTCCCTTCAGACCAGACCGCCATGATGATTTCTTTCAGCTGCGTCATCTCTCTGCAGAGTTTGACAAACAGACATCTTAGTTTCCTACTTTTCTATCATCTCCTCACATCTTCTCAACACCTCATCCTGTCACCCCCAATACTGTGCCCACTTTGCTCCCCAATACTATAGTGCTGAAACAGACCCCCTGAAAATACTAGTACCACACAGACAGTGCCCCCTTCAATAATTATTGGCACAGAGTGCCCAAAAAAATAACTGCACTCATCAAATAGTGTCCCTGATACTAGTAGTGTAAACATAATGTCCCCCAAAAATAATTGTGCTAAGCTGATACTTTGCCAGGGTGCCCACCACAGTAATAGTGCTCCCCAAAGTCCCAATGGAAACAATTATCTCCCAGAGTGCATAGTGTTAACAGTGCCTCCAATTACGAATAATTCCCACATTGTGCCCATACTAGTAATCATGTTCCCCATAGTCCCCATTGCAAATACTTCTACTTATGTAGAGAACACCCTATACACACACCCCACACTTTATAGATGACACCCTATATACACACTGCACTAATCAGAGCACACCCTATACACACACACTGCACTATACAGAGGACACCCTATACACACACCGCACTATACAGAGGAAACCCTATACACACTCCACTATACAGAGGACACCCTATACACACACACACATCACTATACAGAGGACACCCTAAACACACACACATCACTATACAGAGGACACCCTAAACACACACCGCACTATAGAGGACACCCTATACATGTACACTCCACTATATAGAGGATACTCTATACACACTCCACTATACAGAGGACACCCTATACACAAACATTCCACTATACAGAGGACACTATATAGATGACACCCTATACACACACACACCACTATACCGAGGACACCCTAAACACACACACACATCACTATACAGAGGACACCCTAAACACACACACATCACTATACAGAGGACACCCTAAACACACACACCGCACTATAGAGGACACCCTATACATGTACACTCCACTATATAGAGGATACCCTATACACACTCCACTATACAGAGGACACCCTATACAAACATATTCCACTATACAGAGGACACTATATAGATGACATCATATACACACACACACACCGCACTATATAGAGGACACCCTAAACACACACATCACTATATAGAGGAGACCCTAAACGCACACACCACACTATAGAGGACACCCTATACATGTACACTCCACTATATAGAGGATACCCTATACACACTCCACTATATAGAGGATACCCTATACACACTCCACTATACAGAGGACACCCTATACACACACATTACACTATACAGAGGACACTATATGGATGACATCCTATACACAGACACACACACACACCGCACTATATGGAGGACACATTATACACACACTCCACTATAAAGAGGACACCCTATACACACACACCACTATACAGAGGACACCCATAGCCCCCAGTACTAATACTTTTACTTATATAGAGAACACCCTATACACACATACGCCACTATACAGAGGACATCCTATACACACACACACACTCCACTATACAGAGGACAACCTATACATACACACACACACTCGACTATACAGAGTACACCCTATACACACACACCACACTGTACAGAGGACACCCTATACACACACACACACACACACACTCCACTATACAGAGGACACCATATACACACACACCACTATACAGAGGACAGCCTATACACACACACCACTATACAGAGGACAGCCTATACACACACACCACTATACAGAGGACACCCTATACACACACACCACACTGTACAGAGGACACCCTGTACACACACTCTACTATATAGAGGACACCCAATACATTCATCAAACACTGTGTAGATTACACTTATACACACCACACACTATAGAGATGGCCCCTATACACACATCACACAGTATATAGATGACACTTATACACACATCACACACTGTATAGATGACCCGTATACACACACATAACACACTGTATAGATGACCCCTATACACACATCACATACTGTATATATGACCCCTTATACACACATCACACACATAGAGATGACCCCTATACACACATCACACACTGTATAGATGACCCTTAGACACACACATCACACACTGTATAGATGACCCCTATACACACACATCACACACATAGAGATGACCCCTATATACACACCACATAGATGACACTTACCCTCGCCACACCCAGTTCAGTCCTCCTCCTGTGCCCTGCTTGGCTGCAGGACCTTGATCAGGAGACTATGACATCATCAAAGGTCTTGCAGGTTTTTGTTGTGTACAGTTTGTAGCCCCACCCACTCTCCAGTCCTATTCTGACTGCTGGAATGCTTGGGGGGAGGGTCATGCTGCTGGCTCTGGAGGAGAGGCATCCCCTGCAGGAGACAGAACTGCACACATGCGGTCTGGAGGAGACAAAAGAAGAGGGGTGAGTACAGTGCTTCTCTCCTCCTCTTCCTGCAGGCTAGTGAGCGCTTCCAATATGGAAGCGCTCACTAGTGTTCGCTTTATAAAATGAAAAATAGGTAATTAGCAGAGCACTTCTGGCTTAGGGGCCCAGTCGCAACTACGACCCCTATAGCTATGCCAGTGGCTGCCGCCAAGAAGATCATGTCAGAGTCGAGGAGGACCAGAGCACAGTGCTGGAAGTAGCAGGGGTGACTATTGATTCTTTTAGCTCATTTACATGGGCTGGTTGGGTTTTAGTGAATTCGGACAACGCCTTTAAGCTGGCAGTGGCACCCATGTAATTTCTCCTGCCCCGCGTGTAGATAAGAGAAATGTTAAGATGCTATTTGGCCACTATAGTATTAAAGTTATTGACCACTTTCTGGGTACTGTTGACCAATGTGTATGTAAGATGATTTTATGCCACTTACTGATATAGCTTTTGTTGAAATTTTACGCCATTCTCTATATTTTATGAGGTATGTCACCTTGTTGTTCACACAGAGGTCTTGTTCATAAAATGGCCGCTGATGGAGTCATGTAACCAGGCAAATCACCTTCATGTGATGTCTCCTCCATACCAATACACAACACTTGCCATCTGCACCTGCACTGTTGGGAGATTAGTGCAGGTGCAGTGTGTTTGAATGGAGGAGGCTGAGTGATATTTTTTTGTCACATGACCCTCTATCATCGGTCATCTTCTGGACAGGACCTCTGTGTGGACAGTACAGAAGATATGCCTAAGAAATATACTAAGTGGCACAGAATATCAACAAAGGCCATGTAGTCATCTTACATACACATTGGTCACAAGTGGCCGGTGGAGCCTGAAATTTATGTATGATCAGGATGAGAAGACCCACCAGGGGGATACTCTAACTGCCAAGTGGGCCAGTCTAAGCCTTCCACCATAGCACCGAAAATTATAGCATAGTGGTAAGAAAAAAATCATATGTATGGAATACTATATTAAACAATTTGAAGCAGTATGGGCACATGCAATGCTGTGGCTTAGTACAGATTCCTAAAATAGCCATGTGATTGAAGTCTTAAAGAATGCCTTCCTCTGGGGGATGGATAAGCGTTTAATAGAACAGGTTCTGTAGACATTTATATGAAATCAGCTGACGACGGTGTAAAAGGAGTGCACTTCTGACACTAACATCGACCTGTAAGGCTAGTTCACACTTGAGTGTTTTGGTCAGTTTTGGCCCCGTGACTGCCCAAATAAGTGAAGTGTGCAGTGATTCTAAGAGCGACGCCTTTCATCTGCATGTCATACTGACTCACAGTATTATTTCACTACCACAGCCACTATGCGTGTTACTGCAAGGCACAGTGTTCTACTCCACTATAAAGGCTCTCTGCAGGCATGAAATAGCCGTTTTTAACGCGATTCGCCGCGAATAAATTCTGATCGAAGCACATTAAAAATAAAAATTCACCGAACCTGCCAAATCGAATTTTTAAAAAATTAGCTCATCCATAATTATAACCTAAAACCAGCCACAATGAGAAGATTCAGGCAATTAGTAGATACTGCTCAGTACCCAGGATCCTACCCTTGCACCAGCCTTATGTCCAAGCATCAAATAGAGACATTTACACCTAATATAAACCACAACTGTGATTTCATAGAAAAGCATGGAGATATCTGAAGGTAAAATGTGAAGACAGCAGTTTCCTTCACAACACAGGAGGTCACGTTCAAGGTGTGAAAAATGAAAGGTTGTAGATAAGATCAGAACAGAAGAAGACAACATCCCTGAAGTCAGCGCTCGCATTTCACAGCTGTAAGATGCTAATCTAGAATCAGACATACAGCATACAAGTCTAGGTATTACCATTTATCATATTTCATGTCACTCCTGCAGACCCAACATGATGCTTATCACTGCTGACCAAATGGAACACCTCGCTAACAGTTTTCTGACGCATTTCAATTTACCACAACTCTTGAGTCCAAAAAAAGATTTTGCAACTAAAAGGTATGGGAACCATAATATAGGGAGATCCACTCGGTCTGTTGGATGATAAAGTCAATTCTACTGCAGCTTAAAAGGGTTTGCCAATCTCAGACATCGATGGCATATCTCCAGAAACGGGGCTCCCGAACGTGAAGGAGAGCACACCGCAAATGCGCAACGTGTTATTCATTCACTGCTATGTGTGTTTTAAAAGTAGCTGAGCAAGTGTTCTCGGCTATTTTCGGAAGTCCCATGGCAGTGAATGGAGAGCACACTGTACATGCACAGCCTCCTTTCCATTAACCACAATGGAATGGTCAGAAATGGCCGAGTCATCGCTTGGAAACTATTTTTGGAACTCCGATAGCGGCGAATGAAAAGTGCACTTGCACAGTGTGCTCTCCTTCACTTTAGGAATGGTCAGAAATGGCCGAGTCATCGCTTGGAAACTATTTTTGGAACTCTGATAGCGGCGAATGAAAAGTCATCGCTTGGAAACTATTTTTGGAACTCCGATAGCGGCGAATGAAAAGTGCACTTGCACAGTGTGCTCTCCTTCACTTTAGGAATGGTCAGAAATGGCCGAGTCATCGCTTGGAAACTATTTTTGGAACTCCGATAGCGGCGAATGAAAAGTGCACTTGCACAGTGTGCTCTCCTTCACTTTAGGGGCCCATTCTGGAGATAAGGGCCTGCACCTATCTGAAACTGATGGCATATTCTAGTGATATGCCATTAATGCCTGAGGTGCGAATATTCCTGTAGCATAATTTATTTACAAGTAGAATTGAATCTGACAATTTAACCCAAAACACATTTTGGGAAATTTCCACATCTCTGCTTATAATGTACTCTTACATATATAGCTGGTCTGTGCAGAATCACTGGACAATAACTCTAAATAGCTATGCTTAAAGGGATAGCACCTTGTGACAAATCTAGTCTCGGTTCACACTGCATTTGGGAACTACCTTCAGCTAAATTGTAGGAAAAATTGCCAGCCATAAAGGTTCAATGGGGGTCAGTTACCATTCTGAAATACGACTAAATTAGGTGTATTTCAGGTGCAGATGGCGGCGCAATGGTTAGTTGCACCGCTACCTGCGACTTCACCCCACTCACGCCAGGTCTAAAATTGTGGACGTGGTGTGGGCAGGGAGGGGGACGGGCCAGCAGGCCGATTCATTCATCATTTTCTATGCATGTTTTAGACATAGAAAATGGTCTAAATGTAAGAAAGCTCAGAAGCCGCCTTACATTTAGAAGCGATGACAGATGTGCTTTAGTTATGGAGAGGCCTGAGCCTCTTCATAACTTCGGCGGATCCACCGCCAGCTTAATGCTTTATTAAGACCGGTGTCTTAATGCCAGTCTTAATAAATGTGCCCCAATGTGTCTGTAGACCGTAACTGACCAAATGTACGCAATCAGTGAGTCCTTTTGCTACTGACTATAGTTTTAAATACAAATGTATCCAACAGAAATGACATAATGCCACCTCATATATATCTGTCTAATCACCATATCAACAAATAGACATGTATCTGTGTAATAAGTATCTCTATGCCAATGTCATGCTATCATTATAGATTTCAGTTATGAGACATCTAGAAGGATAAAATGAAATGAGTCAATTTTTTTAAATACTTTTCCAGAACAAGCACCTCACTCTTGTCCATTGGTTATATTTGGTAATGTGACAGCCCCTTTTAACCCTTTCTACCAGGGGCCAGTTTTCACCTTCCTGCCCAGGCCAGTTTTTTGCAAATCCGACATGTGTCACTTTATGTGGTAATAACTTTGGAACACTTTTATTTATCCAAGCCATTCTGAGAATATTTTCTCATGACACATTGTACTTCATGATCGTCATAAATTTGAGTCAATATATTTCACCTTTATTTCTGAAAAAAATGCAAAATTTACCATACATTTTGAAAAATGTCTATTTCTCTGCTTTTAACCACCTCAGCTCCCCTAGCTTAAACCCCCTTAATGACCAGACCACTTTTTACAATTCTGCACTACACTACTTTCACAGTTTATTGCTCGGTCATACAACTTACCACCCAAATGAATTTTACCTCTTTTTCTTCTCACTAATAGAGCTTTCATTTGGTGGTATTTCATTGCTGCTGACATTTTAACTTTTTTTGTTATTAATCAAAATTGATCGAAATTTTTGCAAAAAAATTAAATTTTTCACTTTCAGTTGTAAATTTTTTCAAATAAAACGACATTTCTATATAAATTTTCTCTAAATTTATTGTTCTACATGTCTTTGATTTTAAAAAAAAATGCAATAAGTGTATATTTATTGGTTTGGGTAAAAGTTATAGCGTTTACAAACTATGATACAAAAATTTGAATTTCCGCATTTTGAAGCAGCTCTGACTTTCTGAGCACCTGTCATGTTTCCTGAGGTTCTACAATGCCCAGACAGTAGAAACACCCCACAAATGACCCCATTTTGAAAAGTAGACACCCTAAGGTATTCGCTGATGGGCATAGTGAGTTCATGGAAGTTTTTATTTTTTGTCACACGTTAGCGGAAAATGATTATTATTATTATTATTTTTCTTACAAAGTCTCATATTCCACTAACTTGTGACACATCATGGAATACCCTGGGGTGTTTTCTTTCCAAAATGGGGTCACATGTGGGGTATTTATACTGCCCTGGCATTTTAGGGGCTCTAAAGCGGAAGAAAAAGTCTGGAATCCAAATGTCTAAAAATGCCCTCCTAAAAGGTACTCATTGGAATTTGGGCCCCTTTCTGCACCTAGGCTGTAAAAAAGTGTCACACATGTGGTATCGCCGTACTCAGGAGAAGTAGGGCAATGCGTTTTGGGGTGTATTTTTACATATACCCATGCTGGGTGAGAGAAATATCTCTGTCAAATGACAACTGTATAAAAAAAATGGGAAAAGTTGGCTTTTAGAGAGATATTTCTTCATTTGCATCGATCAATGTGGATTAAAAAATCTCTGCCCAAAAATGTGCAAAAAATAAAAAATAAACGAGGGGAAAGGCGTCTGCCAGGACATAGGAGCTCCGCCCAACATCCAAACTCACTCAGTCAGTATGCCCTGGCAAACCCGATTTCTCCATTCACATTAATCGATGTGGATGCATAAATCATTGTCGGAATTTTTTATTTTTTTATATACAAAGTGTTTGCCAAAGCATATGAACACCGCCCCTCAGCTCATAAGCCTTGGCAAACGTATCTTTTTTACTGCAGAGGAGAAATCTCGTCTTGCAGCGCCGCATACACCGACTTTTGTGTAATCTGACAGCAGCACAATGCTGCACCAAGGCGCCCGGTAAAATGTATTAGGGACTCGTCTACGCAGCTGTTTTGCTCAGGGGTATACAAATCTGCAAATTTGGTGTTAAAGTGGTCTATGAGGGGCTGAATTTTGTGGAGCCGATCAAAAGCTGGGTGGCCTCTGGGACGAGAAGTGCTGTTGTCATGGCAGCAGAGAACATGGGCATGTGATGAATTGGGTTCGTGGACCAATATGACCGCAATTCATGCTTTTTTGTCAGGCCCATGTTGAGGAGGAGGCCCAGAAAAGTTTTAAATTCGTAAACTTGGACTGGTTTCCACCGGAAAGACTGGGCATAAAATCTTCCCGGGTTGGCGGCTATAAATTGAGTGGCATACCGGTTTGTTTCTGCCACGACTAAGTCCAAGAGCTCCACAGTCAAGAACAGCTCAAAAAACCCGAGTGCCGATCCGATCTGAGCTGTCTCAACCCGAACTCCAAACTGGGCGGTGAAAGGGGGAACTACTGGTGCAGCTGAAGTTGGGGGCTGCCAATCAGGGTTTGCCAGCACCTCAGAGACTTTAGGGACTCTACGGGCCCGTCTGTGCGGTGGCTGCGACGTGGGAACTAATGCACGTGCCACCGTACCAGCTTCAACTGCCCTTCTGGTGCTCGCCACTTCACCATGTTCTACGGCAGTGCTGGTACTAGGTCCAGGATGGGCTGCGCTGCTGGTGTATGCCTCACCACGTAATCCGACAGCGCCAGTCCCGCTATGCTGCCCTTGAAGCGGATCCTGCGCAACATGTAGTCTAGCAACATGGGCCAGGGTACGCCTCATCGTCCGAACTTTGGGTCAGACTGCCACTGCTTTCTACAGGTTCGTATTCTGACCTGCTGGAACGTCAGATGAGGGTTCCCATCCTCATCCGACTGGGTCAGAAGCCTGTAGGCCTCTTCAGAAGAATACCCCTTACTTGCCATCCCTGAGACTACCCAAGAAAAAAAGCAAGCCTGTCTTACATATGGGAGGCTAGCGAAGTACAGGTGTAGTGATTGCGCAGTGATAAAAAAAAAAAATTGTCACTGCGGCGGGGAGGGCGTGGGTAAACGCACGTGCGGGCGACCGATCAGGCCTGATCGGGCAAACACAGCATTTTGGGTGGAGGGCGAACTAAGTTGACACTAATGCTATTTATAGATCTGACTGTGATCAGTTCTGATCACTTACAGATACTATAAAAGTGCCAATGCTGATTAGCGATACGCTAATCAGCGAATCAGTGACTGCGGTGCAGGGGCTCGTTTTTTGCAGGAAGAGTTGATGTTTTTATTGGTACCATTTTTGGGTACATATGATTTTTTGATCATTCATTATTACACTTTATGGCTTTTTTGGCACAGTTTTTGTATTATTTATTTTTTATGGTGTTTATTGGACGGGGTGGATCATGTGATATATTTATAGACGGTCGTTATGGACGCACTGATACCTAATATGTGTGTTTTTAAAAAAAAAAAATTATTATAAAATCTGTTTTTTCTTTTTTTACTTGAAACTTATTTTTTCAAATTAAAAACACTTTTTAATTTATTTATTTACTTACTTTATTTCTGACAAACTTTTGGGGTCTGATCCCCTCTGCAATGCATTACAATACATCTGTATTGTAATCCATTGCCTGTTAGTGTATTATACAGAGTTATACACTAACAGGTTGCCTAGGAGACCCAGCCTGAGGATCTCCTGGGCACCCGTAGAAGGCAGATCCCAATGCTGTGCAAGGCATTGGGTAGCCTCTGCACCGCATCAGGCTGCCTTCTCACCCATCAGGTCCCCGCTACACCAGATGGGCTCCCTCACCACAGCAAACCCCTTCTATATGGCGGTCAGCGCTGACTGCGGCATAGAAGGGGTTAATGCGCCGGCATCAGTGTTTTCACCTATGCCGGCGCATACAACAGGGGTCCAGCTAAGGGGAACAGCCGGTCCCCTGCAGCTGATTGGGCGGGCGCAGCTCCTGCACCCACCCAATCAGCGGGCCGTAATTGTACGACGCCGGACGGAAAGTCACGTCCCACTGCGGCGTACTATTACGGCGCTGGCCGGGAAGGGGTTATCCAAGAGTCCGACCTCCCAGAGAGGAGATCTGGTCCCTGCCTCTAGGTTTGGTGTCTAATGTTACTGGACCTGCTCTTCTTCTCCCTGCTGTGCTGAGATCAACACCTGTTGACCAGGGGACATGTGACTGGCTGCAGCGGTGATCTGCTCCCCTTGCATCACGTGACCAGTTGTTGCAAAGGATGTTGATCTCAAAACGCCGGGTAAAGGAAGAGCTTGCCGGAGAGTGACAGAGACAGAGCCCAGTGGCAGGGACCAGGTAAGTATGAACTCCACTGCGGGTCGGCCACTCTGGGAGGTCTGTCTGCCTCTTGGCTAACCCCTTTAAGTAAACGGGGATGGGTTGCAATATCAATCACAACCTACGGACAAGAGTACTGCCATTTGAGATAAAAAAAAGCAAAAAAAAACACAACCTTTTTTCTAAGGACTAGAAAAGACATCCAGGTCATCCAGGAACTGGCCGAGGTACTCACTGTTTCACACATAGGGTATGTCCTATTGTGTCTGTAATTAGGAACTGTATAGATAGAAAATATACCAGTCATGAGAAGCTGGAGAGGAGCAGACCACAGCCTTGCTCCTGAAGTAAAGACATCTCCTACACGTTACTTGGCTATGAAGAAATGGTTTTATTCATGACACATATTAAGACTGCTCTTTATCAGATTATGGTGGATGGTAATAAAAGTTAACACAAACACAAGAGTGGAGCAACAGCTGGGAGGCATACGAAATATCTCCCAACTTACATCACTCTCATTATTACCAGCACAGATTTCCAGCAAAGGAATGTGACTTATCCAACTTAACAGAAGAAAGAATTAACTAGAGTCCTTTCAAGCCTGGAATCTGGGCTGTTTTGCCACAAGGAAGACATTATAAAAGCCAGCATTTATCTCATTTATAATTCTAAGTACTATAACTCCAGCTCTGACCACATTACATATTGAATATTGTGCAAAACCGACGGACTAAGCCATAAACAACTAGACAGAAATTATACATGTGAGATAAAATGTAATAAACTTTCCAGGAAACGGGGCACAGTCTATATGGTCCGATAAGATTGTAGTGTTCATTTAAAAAAAATAAAAAATTATACTGGAGGGAAAATAAAAGCAGTATCGCCTTATGTTAAATGTTGTCCCATTACAAACCTGTGGACAGGGCATAAGTGTCTGTTCAGCGTGGGACCCAACCGCTGGAGCCCCTGCTGATCATGAGAACAGGTGTCCTGTTTTTCCTCATTTGAATGGAGTGCCAGTCATTCATTTGCACTGCCGCTCTGTTCAACACTATGGGACTGCTGGAAATAGGCAAGCACTTTTGTACTTTGCAATCTCTAGTAGTCCCCCTAGAGTTGAATGTGCAGTGACCGGGCTACAGGGGCAATATGTGAATGTTGGTGGGCCGATGGGGGTAGTAGTTGTTTACTCGCTGTTCTGTAGAGCTCCCTGGGCCAGTGTGCAGTGAATGGAAGGATAACACCAGTTCCTTCGGGGCACACACTGTTGTCCAGGGAGTCCCGCCAGATGGTGGTTGAGGTGCCCTTGGTGGAATGGTTTAAGGTGCCGTGGAGGCAGGGTCCCTGGTGTTCGTGATGCCAGTACCGTTAGGTGCAAAGGAAGGTGGTAGAAAGGACGAGGAGTCAATGGTTGTAAACAAAGGAAATTTTTACTTAAAGGGTTTCTATTATCAGAAATTCCATTATGTAGCTGACTGACATTAGCGATGTGCTAATGTCAGCAGTACATAACAGTGTTCTTTACACTTTTGTCGCTGCCACCGTTCTCCTAAAAAACACACTTTTAAAATATGCTAATGAGCCTCTAGGTTCTATGAGGGCATTGATTCAGCACCTAGAGGCTCGGTCTAGGACCTGGGCGGGATAAATGGTTAGTAGACGGAGCCTCTAGGTGCTGAATCAACGCCCTTATAGCACCTAGAGGCGGCAGGGACAAAAGAATAAAGAACACTGCTAATGTTAGTCAGCTACATAACAGAATTTCTGATGATAGAAACCCTTTAATCAATTGCCTTGAGGTAGTTAGTGCAGTACATTTACATGGCAAGGGTGACAACCCATATGATGCATATACGATTGGCTTAGCTGGTATGTGGTAATGGACAACCTTGCGCCTAGTTGTCTGGCTGTGTCCAGGTGCTTTTAGGCTTCTCCCGATCACTGGTGCTGTGAAGTCCATAAGCTAATGCTGCTTCTATCTCCACTAGACTTTCTCTATATCCACAGTTTACTCTGGTCTGTGCTAGGTAGCTGTAAGGATGATCTCCCTACTCCCTCAGCTTGGCCAGGGCAAGGGGCGAAGATAGCAGCTACATATTGGACTTTGCTTCTCCTGCTCCTCAAACATCACTACCTTCCTCCTCAGCTAACTTCCTTCTACACAGAACTGACACACCCTAAGATATATATATGTGGTGCCAGCACCACCTAGGGGTGAATGGATGTAATTCAACTACCAGCCTGTTGTAGGGAATTTGCATCTTAATACATAGAAAATACAATAGCATACATGAGATTTAAGGGGCCCCCCAACACGGAATGCTGCATGTGTGACCACCACTCCATTTAAATGAGAGCACACAGGGTCTCTCGTTTTCGTGTTTGGTGTTGGCCCTAGTGGTCAGACCATCCCACCCCCCATCACCACTTATGGTCTATCCTGTAATGCTATGTAATAGGAAAATGGTTTTATTTTCCTTTGTAGTGGCACATCAGGAAAATGATGACAGGTTGACTCAGGGGATTATATTTGCTGGAGATGTTTTGCTTCTGGGTGGAAATGCTGGTAGATGATACTGAAGATTAGACCCTCAAGTTGAAGTCAGTTTTCATTAATACCTCATAATAAATTATTTCGGTTTGCTGGCAAATAAACCGCCTGCAGCCAGAGTCTCAATTAGTTCTGGAGTTCTATAAAGACGAAAAGACATCTAAGAAGAAAAAGTGAAGCATTAGGCCTAAAGGAGAAGGCTCAATCCCCAAGTGAACCCACAATGATTCTCATTACAAAACAATCTTTGGGTATAGACAGGAGTATAGTATAGCTATATAGGGTGCGGGGACAGCATTCACAACCAGATCCTGGTGCCTGAAGGCCTCGTAAAACACAAAAATCTCATAAGATGACACCAATTGTAGGCAGTAGGGTAGGCATGGGTCCTGCTACAAAGTTTGTATAGAGATCCAGGAGCTTCAAGTTTTGTCTCTGGATATCTGTACCTATGACACTGGCTGACCTGTTACATGTGCGCTTGGCAGCTGAAGACATCTGTGTTGGTCCCATGTTCATATGTTCCCGCACTGCTGAGAAAAATGATGTCTTAAATATATATAGTTATATATGCAAATGAGCCTCGGTGGCGTTGCTGTTACACCTAGAGGCTCAGCTCTCTCTGCACCCTCTCCACTTTGATTGACAGGGCCAGGCAGTGTAAACGTGATCACACCTGCCTGGCCCTGGCAATCAAAGTGCAGCGGCTGCAGCATTTGCTTCTAAAGGTTCATTTTCATAAATTACAATTTCATTTTTCTCAGCAATGTGGGCACATATGAACATGGGACCAACACATGCCTTCAGCTGCCAGGTAAAAGGTCAGCCAGTGTCATAGGTACAAATCAGCTGACAAATAACCTTGAAGGCTATCCTTACAGTGTGGAGGGTGTGTAGAGTAAGTCCTGCCAAGTCCTAGAGACGTGACCATCTCTATCTGAGAGTGGTAACATAGGGCCAGATTTATCATTACACTTACATCTTACTCCACTTTTACACAGTCAGATTTATTAATGGTCCTTTAATACTGTGATAAATGTGGTTTGACGGTAGCAGTTTATCCTTCAGTAAGCGGCCTTACAAAAGTTGAACGTCTTTATGAAAAAGTTGCATGTTCTATTAAAAAGTCACATAAGATAAG
The DNA here is from genome assembly GCF_014858855.1 of Bufo gargarizans. NCBI lineage: Eukaryota > Metazoa > Chordata > Amphibia > Anura > Bufonidae > Bufo > Bufo gargarizans. Next base: position 293,931,317 of record NC_058085.1, on the reverse strand, counting down.
CATGGTCCTCACTGGAGTGAAATTGTGCAATTTTTTGCAACTTTTTAAATTGACGCAATAGTAAATCTGTCTAGAGATTCATTTACATAAGAAAACACGCCCACTTTCAGAAAACCGGCGAGCATAGCGCAGAGCCAATAAAAGTCACAAATTTTTGCTCCATTATTTTTACTTGAGCTAATGATAAATCTGGCCCACAATAGTGTTCTCCCTTGTCACATCCGTGTGTGTTTGAGGCATGATTTTTCTCTAATCTCATCATTAAAGCAGTTTCATTAGAGCATTAAAATGTATTGCAAACAACAGATGTGATCATATATTTTATTCTGTAGATTTGATTCTGCTAATACCATTTCTATATTATTCTGTTTATTTCTCCTCAGGGATTCTATTAGACGCACTGAATCGCTTGGCAGCCAAACTCCTTTTCATAATGGAAGGAACAGCAGTAGTTTATTTATTATTCACAAAACACAACCTGATACCAGTGCCATAGAGGACGAGAAGGGAGAGGGACGCGGCCCCGCCATTAACCCCCACGCCCTTGCCGCGACATGTGCATTACACTGTATGTAGTGCGGTATAATACAGATAGTAATTACAGGACCACGTAATGAACACCGCATTAGACTAAGGATAGAAAATTGCACTGGTTTATTGGAAAGCTGGGTTACCAAAATGGCTTCCATTATAGACATACAGAGGTTCCCATCCTGCTTACAAAAAGCTCTCACCCGCCTAGTTACATAAGGGTCCATATGCTGCTCGTGTAGGTCATTGTAGGGGTGCTGGAAAAGGTTTGGATGGGAGGTCAGCGCTTGTTCAAAAAGTGTAAGCTGTCTGAAGCCATTAACTTTTTAACATGTGTCTAAGACAATTCTGGTAGATTTCAGGTGGTAAAAAGGCGCACATATTGCCTTTGGACATATACCATTTTTTTGCAACTTTTTGCCATTTTACACATGAAACTGAGGAAACCTCTCTAGAAAAAAGTATTAGGGTTGAAGATGAGTCAAATTTAACAAAGAACCAGCACCGTTTGATAAATTTGGTGCAAAGTATGCCAATGCAGGCTCCGAGCAAAACTGATTTTAAAAAGTCCCCCATGATAAATTCCACTCCCCCTGAAGTGAAACTTATTCACATGGATAACCACACCCACTTTAAATAAAAAGCTGGTAATTTTCCACAGCTGCCATAGAGTTTAAAAAAATGCATGTTTTGGAGGGGAAAAAGCCAGACTTGTTTACCAGACCTACTGACCTTTTGAATGTCTGGTTTAGCCATGTTATGTCTGAAAACCTGTCTGGAAAAACTGCTGTGTCATTGAGTATCATTGAAGGTCTAATGTAAGTCTTTGACAGATGGGAGTTGTAACAATGTATCGGTTTGTGCTGAGTTTTTCTACTCCACCCCTCTACTAGAAGGTTCTAGATCAGCTAGAAACTGTATATAAGGAGAGCAGTTAGAGCCTCTAGTGTTCTGCAGTTAGGGATCACTGATTGGCGGTAGAGACTCATGCCAGTGTGCAGGAGTGTCCAGAAGAAGATGCTGAGATGCGGGCACTGAGCCAAAGACCATGGGTCACCAGCCCTGTGATCAAGATGCCACCCGGACTACTGAGCTACAGACGGTAGGCTTCAAGCCTTTGGCCAGTGTACCAGTCTTCTGAGTGAGAGAGAGAGAGAGAGAGGCGGAGGGACAGCTAGCTTGGGCTTTTCTTCAGCATCAAACCCTTCTTCTGCACGGAGGAGACTGGAGAAGCCAGCTCTATGCCTTGCCTGTATTCTTTTTTGTCTGAATTCCTCCAGTAAAGAAGTACACTGGTTTACTGCATACCCCGACTCTCTGGACTTTTTTCCCATTGGGATGCACCACGTGATGACACCTCAACAGTGTCCGGGGGACTCAGCGTAGCATTGGGGCCAACCCAAAAATGGCCACTAAACAGTATGTTGTGTTGTTCCTCTATTATTCATATTAGAAATTTATGGATAAATTGCCAACTAGATGTTACCATTCCCACTTGTCAAAGAGTTGTGGCCACTGACAGCAGGGACACCCAGCAAAAAATTTACTCCTAAACTTCCAGAATAAATAACAGAGGAAGGGTACAATAGTTATAGAGATGTTCCATAATTATCATTTGATGTGTAATACAATTTTCTATTTATTTTTTGCTAAAACAGACATTTAAGTGGTGATGGGTCCTCTTTAAGGACCTGTTCAAGATTATGTTATCAATAGATCACTTAAAAGACATTGGGGAATACACCTTGCGATAAATGAAAGAACCAACTGGTCCTGCCGCATCCAGGGTTTTGCGTGTTTGATGTCCGCTGGATCTGGAACAAGGTCTCTGTGCTGATTAGTGTTGATCACAAATATTCAAATTTAGAATTTTTATCGCGAATATAGGTACTTCGAAAATTCACGAATATTTAGAATACAGTGATATATATTCGCAATTTCGAATATTCCTTTTTTTTTTTTTTATCAGTGCACATGATCCCTCCCTGCTTCTAGCTTGTGGGCCAATGAGAAGGCTGCAGTATATTTGACTTTAGTAGTGTTGTTTGCGAATTTTCGTAATTCAAATTTTTTATTGCGAATTTTTCAACGTACAACTATTAGACAAAGAAGATTATAGCACTTTATTACCTGAATTGATCTATATTCGATGTTTTTTCGAATATTCGCTATAACTTCGTTTTTTCGAATATTCCTAATATTCTAAAACAAGAATATATAGCAATATAGCGAATATTCGAAAAAAATGAATATAGAGCAATTTAGCTAATACTGTATAGTGCTATAATCTTCTTTGTCTAATAGTTGTAATTTTTTTCTCATCTGAAGTTCAGATTAGAAAAAAATTACAACTATAAAAAAAAAGATTATAGCACTATATTAGCTAAATTGCGCTTTATTCGTTTTTTCGAATATTCACTATATTGCTATGTATTCTAGTTTTAGAATATTACGAATATTCAAAACAACTAAGTTATAGCAATATAGCGAATATTCGAAAAAAACGAATATAGACAAATTTAGCTAATATAGTGCTATAATCTTTTTTTCTATAGTATCTTTTTTTTATAGTTGCAATTTTTTTCAATCTGAACTTCAGATGAGAAAAAAATTACAACTATTAGACAAAGAAGATTATAGCACTATATTAGCAAAATTGCTCTATATTAGTTTTTTTTGAATATTCGCTATATTGCTGTATATTCTTGTTTTAGAATATTACGAATATTCGAAAAAACTAAGTTATAGCAATATGGCGAATATTCGGAAAAAAAAAACGAATATAGAGCAATTTAGCTAATATAGTGCTATAATCTTATTTGTCTAATAGTTGCAAGTTGAAAAATTCGCAATGAAAAATTCGAATTACGAAAATTCGCATATTACACAATCATTACCTTGCTGATTTTTCTAGTAAAAAAAATCGTAGAATATAACGAATATTCGAATTTGTGAATATTCGAAGAATATTCTACAAAATATTTGCGAAATATCGCAAATTCGAAAATATGACCACTGCCGCTCATCACTAGTGATGATATAGACAAAAGAATAATCACATAAGGAAGGGATGGTAACTGCCCCTGTGAAATCCCTAGCATGGGGCGCTGTGCTGGCCCTGTAAGACCGAGCTATCCCAATGTATAACAGGGTTATCTAGGGCATTGCTTTCTCCTTAGTGCTACCTCACAGTACTAATGTCCACATTGTGCCGCCCACAGGCCTAATTCCCACTTCACAGTAGTTATGTCCTGCTTGTACCTCCCTCACTGTAGCTATGTCAGTCTTGTGGCCCCTTCACTGTAGTTATGTCCTCCTTGTATCTCCGCATTGTTATGTCCATCTTGTGGGGCCCTTCACAGTAGTTATGTCCTCCTTGTGGCCCCTTCACAGTAGTTATGTCCTAATTATGGCACATCCACACACACATTACGCAGCTGGCTATGAAAAAGGCTGATTCCTGGGCTTCCACCACTACCCTCACACAGCCAACATTGTGATGTGCAGCTTGCTGGGGAGCGCCGCAGTTCAGCTGAACATTCAAGCAGGGAGTGGAGGGCTCCCTCCTTCACCATGTCAATCATTGAACTGTGTCCCCAAGACTCTGTGTCCTGGGCACGTGCCCCTAATGTACCCAACCTCACTATGCCCCTGCCTCATTAAGTACACAGTTGTATTATGTTTGCTTTTTATAGAGTCATAATAGAGTTTCCATTGAGGTGCATAGGACATACAATACTTTTGTATTCCTCTGTACCTCTTTTTGCTGACTCAGCAGAATGGTACAGAGTTGTGTACTATGTTTTTGAATACTTCTAACATATACGTGTATGTTAAATAGTGTTGAGCGAAGCTGTGAGGAATATGGGGGAATATAATTTGACGCCTGTCAATTTTCTGTCAGGAGTGATGGGCATCTTTCATAGGAAATAGGCTCCACAGGTGGCCCAGCCTCCAAGTGATAACATTTCACACCTCCAGCAGCCGGATTGGAAACCAGCTTCTCTGACAGAACGACCCACTGCTGGGGGGCACCCCGAGCAAGTTAACTGCATCAAATAAAGCCCCCAGTCTGGAACCGCAAATTCATAAAGATTTATGAAATTACCGTACATCTTAGCCATACATCGATTATATATCCGAGATCCGGGAACGAGCCAAACGTTCCCCTGGGCCTCCCTTGCTTTTATAGGACCCAGGGAAGGGGAGATATGGAGAACTCATAAAAGAAGCCAAGTAGCAACATTGTTTTTAGTCTACAAATGTACCAGGGACCCGGCCAGATCCACTGGCACCAGAACAGTCTCCCTATGACCTTCCGGTGAGTTATGATCCATATTGGGTTTTTGTAGTTTTAGCTACCATACCCAAAGGGAGGGAAAGTTGGACCCTCCCGGGGGTGAGACTAACCAAGGGTTTAATTGCCCATCAGAGTCAGTAGCCATAGTATTTTTCTGAAGGGAGGTTCTGACGTGTATCGTGTTAGAAGAGCCCAGGAACCCCCGCTAGCATCACTGCCTCCTATATGACTGCAGCACCAAGACCTACACATCCATCCGGTAACTGACTTTTGCGTTATCCGCTAACCTGTATTTGAATCTCTGACCATTGTATATACTCTTTGTGCAAATCGTGTTTTTGCCTAGTGTGCCCTTAAGGCGATTAAATATACAATTTAATCTTGGGTTGTTCTTTTATCTCAATCCACATGTCCATGTCTCAGTTTAACATTACATGCAACCTGGGTTGGTTTCTGGGCCGATATAAACCCGTTAATGGACCTGTGGAAAGTCCTGATGCATTGACACTAACTATATTACCTGCTAAATACTAAAGACATCTTGAAAACATGACGTGCTGGGGGTTCGTGAGGACTGGAGTTGAGAAATACTGCTTTAGACCATATCATAAAGATTTATCAAAACTGGTGCAAAGGTAAGGCAATAGGGTAGATGGACCTGCTCTGAGCTTCTCGGCACGGGCCCTTGGTTCATGCCAAAAAAAACTGTGGTGTGAATAGCACTATTTACTTCTATGTATTGTTGTGCTGTTAGGTACTGTTTGTTGCACACAGACAAAACATGTTACAGTATGATATATAAAGTATAGTTATATATTTTTTTGTTTATTCAGGCGGGTATAGAATATTTGAACTTCCTGCACATAATATGCTAAAGTCATCAGAGCATTGTTCATGTAGTTAATTGTATGCCAAGAAAGTAACAGGAAAACGAATGATCTCAGAATTTCATACTTTCCATATAGTAACAGAATAAAAGGCCAGACTTTTAATAAAAAAAATGCATGTTCTCAGAATTTAAAAATAACACCAAAGCAATATTCCTGTCACTGAAAAAGTTAAACCATTTGTTTTACATCAAATTTTGCATAGAGGACTTTTTTTTTTTTTTTTTTTTTTTTTTTTTTTTTTTAAGGGGAAATGTGTAATTCCTGCCTTTCTGCTTTTATAAGAACACCCAGATGTTGGCTGCTGTTTGGCCACAAGATGGCACTGTACACACTGTACTTACTGAGCTTCTCACTAAACAAGTAAAACAATGAGTGCATCCGATTATTTCAAGAAAATAATACATATGTTTGAACCCCATCCTAAATAAAAACTGCGATATATAGTTTATACAAGCTGGTTTATAAATTAAGCATCAGCTGGTTGCAAGAATGCAAACAAAAGTAATGCACATCACTTTAAATTCCAGTGTTTGTGATACCATAATGATCTGCCCTGCATGGACATTTGACCATGCTGCCAATTGCTGGCTATAGAGGTGAAGCGAGTTTGGATTATAGGGTTATTATAGGTGACCTGGGGTCTGCTTTTAGATTGCTTTACACCAGACAATATTCAGACTTCTCTCTATATTTATCATGTAACTTTTTTCATAGAACTTCCAATCTGTCTTAAAGGGAGTTTCCAAGATTATTATAGTTTTTAGCAGTTAGGCTCCATTCCCACGTCCGCAAGTGTTGTTCATTCTCTATAGGGACTGAATGGATGCGGAAAGCACACTATGTGTGCAGCTCCTGAAAAAAATAGAACATGTCCTATTCTTGTCCGCAATTGACAATCGGACAAGAATAGGCAGTTCTATGGGGTTGCCGGCTGGGTATATTGCGGATCCGCAATACCCTACGGATGTGTGAATGGACCCCCATGCTCATGTACTTGCTTACATTTTCACCATGTAAACAAATCACTTTGGTTTGTTTCCATCCTGTATGTAGCACTTCCTGTTGCTGTAGCCAACCAAACCCATAATGCACCTCTCCTTTCACAGCTCTAGCACTGCCCCTAACCGCCCAGCCGGTTTATAGCTCCTTCTACCAGCTATTTACATGGACACTCCCCTATCACTGCCCCTGTTGCTGTTTTGACATGTCCTTGGACATAATATCACAGGAAATAGGACAGTTATGCATGGACATGTGACCACAGCCCAGAATGGAAGATAGGAACAATAAGGCTGGGTTCAGACCTGAGCTTTTTACAGCGCTCAACAAGGAGAAACAAGTAAAATGCTCAACAAGGAGAAACCAATGCTTCCCTATCGGCATGGTTCTCACCTGGGCGTTTTACAGCACGTACGATCGCGCTGTAAAACGCCCGACGCCCCAAGAACTACAGGAGCTTCTTTGGGGCGTCTTGTCGCGCGTTCCCGTACATAGACTTCTGCGGGAAGGCGCGACAATGGGCGTTCGCTTGTCTCTGTATGCGCGATTGCAAACGCCCGTACAATCGCGCATACAGAGCGTACGTTCAGTACGCTCAGGTCTGAATCCAGCCTAAAAGGAAAATAAATAAAAAATACATTACAAAATTACAGCTACCATCATAAATGATTATAATTAAAGGATGATGATACAAACCAGAAAACCCCTTTCAAAACAAAGATAACTTTACCAGTTTAATGTACTGTTACTCCCTGTTATCTAGAAACTCCTAGCAACAATAAAAAAAAAAAATGTTGACAATAAAAAAAGTGTTTGAGGCAAAAAGGGGTTCATTTACTAACCATAAATACGCCTATATATTTCTGGCTCGGATTGTGGTGCAAAGCACCTTTGCGCTGCAATCTGCAACATTTCCCGACTCACGCCAGGTCTCAAAAAGTTGGTGTGGAGTGGGCGGGGAAGGGGAGGGGCCAAATAATCCATCTGCTGTGATATCAAAGGCACATTTACACTGCACTTACGAGCAGACAATTATCGGGAAGGAATCGTTCCTTCCCAACAATTGCCTGCTTCAGTGGAGGTGAAGAGCTGCATTTACATGCACAGATCGCCTCCACTGTAAGGGGATGAGAGATGGCTACTGACACCACTCATCCCCATACAGAATCATTTTTCCTGGGCCGCAGATCGCTGTTTACACAGAACCCTCTGATGCCTAGAAACGATAACTGAGGTGTCCACATGAAAGATGAATTCCCCCAATGAATCAGTGTTTTGCTTGTTTACTGGGTGATCTATGGCACCTTTACACAGGCTGGTGATCTGAAACGTGCATTCATATGAATGTTTGTTCCAGATAATTGGCTGAACCTAATTGATTGCAGGTACTGTATATTTATATAAGAGAGCACTCACAGTTCACTCATGTACATCGTATAAAATGGTCAAGGGCACAATACAGATGATACAGTGATATAAGTAGCAAACACAAAAGGTTAGGCTCCAGACACAGAAACACATTTGTAGATATAGGTAGATAGGGGGAATTTATCACATCCTGCACTCCAAAATTCTGACTTCAAAAGTCACAAAATAGGACTCAGACTTTTTGGGGTTACTTGCACAAAAATTCATTTTACACCGCTCCCTCCAGTTTTGATAAATGGGTGGGAAAATGAGCATGGTTAGCTATATTAGTGAGTTACACTTCAGATATTTCACAAACAAAAAAAAAGTCACAAACTAACTTTAATAGGGGGTGGGGCAGAAAAGTAAAGTAGTAATTCCAGACAAAGGTGTTATATTGTAATATGCATTTTATTATTTTTGCCATGCATTTCAGACAGCGAAAGGTATGATTGGCAAAGGTTGGCAGGAACAGGGCTAACCAGCCTGTTCCTCCCCTCTTGGCAGAAGTGGGCTGGTCCTGCTACCTTTTAGAAGGGGAAGTTTTGGTTGAGAAAAAAAGGGAGAGGAAGCACATGTCAGAGCTCCTACTCCTGGGAACAGAGATTCTTCTCCTGTGGGACCAGCACTTCCAGAAAGCATCACTGAGCGTCCTGCTTCCAGAAAGCATCACTGAGACAAGCCAGCAGAGTGATCAGCAAATTACAGCTTTATGGACACTGCTGCAGGGTGAGGGACTAGGGCTCAGACACCCATCACCCAGACTATTAGGCCAGACAAGGCTCAAGACTAAATCCTACAGTGGAAACCTATATCCACAAGTACCTGCTAATGCCAACCTACAGTCATCCAACCTGCCACCATACCTATCAAAGCAGCGGTCCGGCTGGCAGCGTAACGTAACTCAGTCAGTCCTACCAGCTTCATTAATGAAGCTGGAGGAGCATGACTGAGTGAGTGACATCACACGCTGGCCAGACCGCTGCTTTGATAGTGATTACTGTTACCGGAGAAAGCAGAGCTATTGCTGGAGCATTACATAAAAAGATTCTACATATAAAGACTGCTGTGAGCGGGGCCCGGTGTAATGGAGTACAGGGACTGCACCAGGCCCCGCCGCGAGTTAAACAGCAGTTGCCGGCCTCCAGCCTCTCCTCCCTCCCCGCTGATACATCACAGGCCGCGCTGTGCAGCATAGCGGCCGGCAATGCATCAGTGTCAGACATTTAAAAAGCGTACCATTTGTTTTATAAGACGCACTGCCATTTCCCCCCACTTTTGGCTTGATTCTTCAAACTACATTTCCACTGCACCGATCCCCAGGGAGCAACGGCCTCAGGGAGTACACTGTACTTCTCTACTTGAACTGGCTATTCTTGTTTGTAAAACAGACAACATATAATTTGTGCAACAGCCACAAAGATGTGGACAGCACACTGATGTGAATGGGTTCATGGACCAAAACTATGATCGTTTGCATGAGGCCTTAGTCCACTATAATTGTTGATCATCATATAATCCTTGAATGATAGAACACATAATATTGCCATAAGGTGCACAATTTTGCTCTTGCCATGTGTTTTCAGAGTTATTGCCTGTGTGGTAGAAGAACTACTGTACTAAGGAACAGTTAAGGGCAGGACAGAAGGTCCCAGCTGATGTTTTGTGACATTGCTGAGTGAGGTATCAGAAGGTTGGGCATGGTAAGGCACAGAAGCTTAGTATAGTAGTGCTCTGACTCATTATCACTACTGTATAATACAACTTTATGATCATTGTAGCAATACTATTAAATAACTGCATTATGTATTATTATTATTATTATTACTACTATAATAGGCTAAACCAGGCTGGGAAGGTTTCACCAACAGCAATGATAAGAGCTAAATGAGATTAACAGGAGCAGAGGGATGGTGCCCTCTTTGCCCTCTTTGCCCAATGTGTGTTTCTCAATAAATGTATCCATTGTTCCTATAAAATATTTTTTGGGACTCAGCACCCGTGATATCAATGCATATATGAAAAGAGAACCGAGGGTCCTATAAAATATGTTATAATGTCCCTTTAAAAGTCTCTTTGCGCTATTTTACAGTATAAATCTTGGAGTTTCTTTAGAAACTGTTTAGCAATGTGCGATAGATCCCATTCCAGATAGGTAGAGGACTAGTGCTAACATAAAACACCTGCTCACTGTCTTAAGTTTATCCCCAGGACATTCAGTAATAAGATGAATATTTATGTTTTTTTTCCAAAGAGGTAATGTAGCTGATGAGGATTGTTGACAAAGTCATTTTAAAATTCTCCAGTCAGAAAGATATGGCATCATGTCAATGACGAAGGCCAAGAATAACCATGTAGAATAGAAGAACAACCATGTAGAATAGGACATGCCAACAATAATGTACCCTGTGAATATCAAAGCTGGTTTATTATTAGAGTTAGGTTTGTAGTTCATTTTTATGAGATGCGATATTGGCTGCATTGACTTAACTGGTTTTCTTTGTAACTCAAGTGCCCAGTTGGATACTGGATTGGGTAATTTATCATTCAGCATATCACTGTCATTCTCAAACCTCACTCAAACTATTTTATGTAACTATTGGGAGCCAGGGTGATTTTATGGAAATATGCACTCATTTATTTATATGATATGCTGAATTATTACCACAAAGGTCTCATTTACACAGATTTATTCACATGAAATGCCCATACAGTCCTAATGTAACCCCTTAAAGGAAAGAGACAGGTTTTGACTTAAAGGGGTTGTCCCATCTCCGTCCACAGGTCGCTGGGCTTACAGAAACTGCCAATCAGCCGATGCTCCGCTGTTTACAAAGCTCACATTGCAGTGAGCGTACATTACGTACACACCATAGCAGAAGAACTTACACTGCTTCTGTCATTCCCAAAGTTACGGAGACAGCCTAGCTTGTTGTGCTATACTATCTGCATTGCTCCCATTTACTGCAATGGGAACTACGTAAACAATGAAGCGCCGGCCTGCTAGGCAGTTTCCATAAGCCCAGCCACCTGGGGTCATCTCATTGTATGGAAAAATGGGACAAACCCTTTAAAAGGATTGTATTCTCAGAAAATGATCTATTGTTTAAAATGTTTAGCATAACTTTATTTAAAGGAAACCTGTCACCAGTTTTATGGTGTCCTAACTAAGGGCAACATAAATAAGTGACTGATTCTCTTAGCAAAATGCTGGGTCACTTTCTTTAATTGACCCAGTCAATCTGCCAACATCTTGTATTGAAAAGCTCCAGCTGATAATGATGAGTCCTGAATATTCATGAGCTCATGACTCTCCCCGCCTACCTGCTGCTGAATGACAGTTTTTTTTCCATATGAATCAGCAGCAGGTGGGCAGGGGAGTGGCTATAGCTCTGAATTAAATATACGCTGGACTCAATGACATCACGCTGGACTCAAATCAGCTCATTAGCATGTGGCATGCGGCATCTTTGTGTGTATATTATGAGGTAACCATCGGTCACACCAGTAAGTGAATACATCTAAGGTACTTTTTAGAAGTTAATGATTGTATATAATTAGTTAGATTATAAACAAATATCCACATGACAGGTTCCCTTTAATTACTTTTTTGTGTTTTTTGTTACTATTCTATGTCACTATTTATATTTTAAACAATCCTGAAATACTTCAGTTTTCTCACTGGTCACGGAGCTTCACAATAGGCTGACATTTCCTATGTCGTAGTCTACATATCATATCACAGGCAAGATTACAATGAAGGTAATTTCTCTATTATACAGCTGGAGTCAGATAATATAGGATCACACAATTACAAGAGGTGATGGTTGCAGCTCACCTTCTCCCCCTCCCTGCAAAGTTATCTCAGCAAAGGTCACAAAGCATGCACACAATACTTTTCCATAGAAGCCAACCTCGAGAAGACACATCAGAGTAGAAGCTCAGACAAGATGGCACAAATATGTACAGAAAATATAATAAAACATAAAATATAAAAACAGTCCAAAAATTTTATGGTTCTAATGAGGTAAAAAACAAAAATAAAAAAACAAGCCTTTAAAGTGGTCGGCAACTTTTTGGCTACTGTTGACCAATGTGATTCTGAGATGATTAAATAGCACTTACTCATATAGTCTATTGAAACTGTATAATTTTGTATAATTCATAACGTATGTTCCCTGGTTTGTTATGTCTTTTGTGCTGTCCACATAGAGGTCTTGTCCATAAAATGGCTCCTGATGGAGGGTCATGTGACAGATCACCTCCATGTGATGTCTTCTCCATTCAGATACTGTGCACCTGCCATCTGCACTTGCACTGTTGGGAGGTTAGCGCAGACGCAGTGTGTTTGAACAGAGGGGGTGATTTGCCTGGTCACATGACCCTCCATCAGCAGCCTTTTTAAGGACAGGACCTCTGTGTGGAGAGTATAGATTTATCCAACAATGGGGCATGGCTTCTGAAATATAGCAAATGGCACAGAATAACAACAAAGGTTATATTAGTAAGTGCCATATAGTCTTCTTACCTACACATTGGTTACAAGTAGCCAGAGAGTAAGCAACCCTTTTAAGGATTGCAGGAGTGTTTTTATTTTTGCCTCCATCAGTAATAACTTTTATTTATATGTCTATGTAGCTTTGTGGGCCCTTGTCTTTTGTAGGATGAGTTTTAGACATCTGTATGCAGTACATATAAGTTGATGTTAAACCCCTTCCCACTGTCCACTGTGTATATACATCCTATCTGCACATAACCCGTGCAGATAGCACGTATATACACATACAGGCAGCACTTTAATCTAGAGGGAGCAGGTCGTGTCCTAGATGACAGACACAGAGGGGACTCTGAGGAGAAGACAGGAGCGGTTTATTACCGCTTATGCCTTCTCCTGTGTCGGCAGGAGAGCGCTGAACGAGCACATGGTGGAGGGAGCCACTTCCTCTGTTAGTCCTGGCGGTCACGTGACCCCTGGGGGTGTCTAGAGCAAGGGCAGGAGCAGAGCTGCAGGTCTGCCTGTGTGTCATGCCCCCAGAGGGGGCTCCTGTGGATGCCCCAGTTACAGGGGAAACAGCGGAAAATAAAAAGTTAAAAAAACTAGAAAATCTGCCAAAAAGAAATTAACCCCTTAAGGACTCAGTCCCATTTCACCTTAAGTACTAGGCCACTTTTTGCAAATCTGACCAGTGTCACTTTATGTGCTGATAACTTTTAAACGCTTTGACATATCCAGGCCATTCTGAGAATGTTTTTTCGTCACATATTGTACTTCATGACACTGGTAAAATAAAGTTAAAAAAAATATATTTTTATTTATAAAAAAAATACCAAAAATTTGTAAAAAAAAATGCAAATTCACAAGTTTCAATTTCTCTACTTCTATAATACATAGTAATACCTCCAAAAATAGTTATTACTTTACATTCCCCATATGTCTACTTCATGTTTGGATCATTTTGGGAATGATATTTTATTTTTGGGGGATTTTACAAGGCTTAGAAGTTTATAAATTTTTCAGAAATTTTAAAAAACCCAATTTTTAGGGACCAGTTCAGGTCTGAAGAGAGGCTTACAAAATATAAACCACCCAAAAATGACCCCATTCTATAAACTACACCCCTCAAGGTATTCAAAACTTATTTTACAAACTTTGTTAACCCTTTAGGTGTTCCATAAGAATTAATGGAAAATAGAGATACAATTTCTGAATTTCAAATTTTTTGCAGATTTTCCATTTTAATAATTTTTTTCCATTTACAAAGCAAGGGTTAACAGCCAAACCAAACTCAATATTTATGGCCCTAATTCTGTAGTTTACAGAAACACCCCATATGTGGTCGTAAACCGCTGTACGGGCACACGGCAGGGCACAGAAGGAAAGGAATGCCATACGGTTTTTGGAAGGCAGGTTTTGCTGGACTGTTTTTTTTGACACCATGTCCCATTTGAAGCCCCCCTGATGCACCCCTAGAGTAGAAACTCCCAAAAAGTGACCCCATTTTAGAAACTACTGGATAGGGTGGCAGTATTGCTGGTTCTAGTTTAGGGTACATATGATTTTTGGTTGCTCTATATTACACTTTTTATGAGGCAAGGTGACAAGAAATAGCTGTTTTGGCACCGTTTTTATTTTTTTGTTATTTACAACATTCGTCTGACAGGTAAGTTCATGTGATATTTTTATAGACCAGGTTGTCAGGGACGCTGCAATGCCTAATATTTATACTTTTTTATTTAGTTATGTAAGTTTTACACAATGATTTCATTTTTGAAGCAAAAAAAAAATCATGTTTTAGTGATTCCATAGTCTGAGAGCCATAATTTTTTCAGTATTTGGGCGATTACCTTGGGTAGGGTATGATTTTTGCGAGATGAGATGACGGTTTTATTGGCACTATTTTGGGGTGCATATGACTTTTTAATCACTTGCTATTACACTTTTAGTGATGTAAGGTGACAAAAAATGGTGACAAAACAGTAAGGCGACAAAACAGTATTACTCATACAGCCAATGCATTCCAATACAGAAGTATTGGAATGCATTGTAAAAGGGATTAGACCCCCAAAAGTTGAAATCCCAAAGTGGGACAAAAAATAAAGTAAAAAAGTTGAAAATATAAAGTTTCCCCCCCAAAAAATTAAAGTTTCAAGTAAAAATAAACAAAAACGTCATTTTCCCCAAATAAAGGTAAAAAATAGGAAAAAAAAGTATACATATTATGTATCGCCGCGTCCGTATCAACCGGCTCTATAAAAATATCACATGACCTAACCCCTCAGATAAACATCGTAAAAAATAAAAACAGTGCTAAATAAACCATCTTTTTGTCACCTTACATCACAAAAAAGTACAACAGCAAGCGATCAAAAAAGCGTTTGCCCACCAAAATAAAACCAATCTAACCGTCACCTCATCCCACAAAAAATGAGCCCCTACCTTAGACAATCGCCCAAAAAATAAAAAAAACTATGGCTCAGAATATGGAGACACTAAAACATCATTTTTTTGTTTAAAAAATGATATTATTGTGTAAAACTTACATGAATAAAAAATAAGTATACATATTAGGTATCGCCGCATCCGTATCGACCAGCTCTATAAAAATATCACATGACCTAACCCCTCAGATGAACACCGTAAAAAATAAAAACTGTGCTAAATAATCCATTTTTTGTCACCTTACATCACATAAAGTGTAATAGCAAGCGATCAAAAAGTCAAAAATAGTCCCAATAAAACCGTCATCTCATCCCGCAAAAATCATACCCTACCCAAAGTAATCACCCAAAAACTAAAAAAATTATGTCTCTCAGATTATGGAAAAACTAAAACATGATTTTTTTGGTTTAAAAAAAGAAATCATTGTGTAAAACTTACATAAATAAATAAAACGTATACATATTAGGTATCGCCGCATCCGTGACAACCTGGTCTATAAAAATATCACATGATCTAACCTGTTAGATGAATGTTGTAAATAACAAAAAAAAAAAACTGTGCCAAAACAGCTATTTCTTGTTACCTTGCCTCACAAAAAGTGTAATATAGAGAAACCAAAAATCATATGTACCCTAAACTAGTACCAACAAAACTGCCACCCTATCCCGTAGTTTCTAAAATGGGGTCACTTTTTTGGAGTTTCTACTCTAGGGGTGCTTCAGGGAGGCTTCAAATGGGGCATGGTGTCAAAAACAAAACAAAAAACTGTCCAGCAAAACCTGCCTTCCAAAAACCGTATGGCATTCCTTTCCTTCTGCGCCCTGCCGTGTGCCCGTACAGCGGTTTACGACCACATATGGGGTGTTTCTCTAAACTACAGAATCAGGGCCATAAATAATGAGTTTTGTTTGGCTGTTTACCATTGCTTTGTAACGGAAACAAATTATTTAAATGGAAAATCTGCCCAAAAAGTGAAATTTGGAAATTGTATCTCTATTTTCTATTAATTCTTGTGGAACACCTAAAGGGTTAATGACGTTTGTAAAAGCAGTTTTGAATACCTTGAGAGGTGTAGTTTCTAGAATGCATTTTTGGGTGGTTTCTATTATGTAAGTCTCACAAATTGATTTCAGACCTGAACTGGTCCCTAAAAAGTGGGTTTTTGAAAATTTCTGAAAAATTTCAAGATTTGCTTCTAAACTTCTAAGCCTTGTAACATCCCCAAAAAATAAAATATCATTACCAAAATGATCCAAACATGAAGTAGACATGGGGGAATGTAAAGTAATAACTATTTTTGGAGGTATTACTATGTATTTCAAAAGTAGAGAAATTGAACCTTGGAAATTTGCAATTTTTTTAAAAAAAATTGGGTAAATTTGTCATTTTTTTATAAATAAAAATTAAGGTTTTTTTTTTACTTCATTTTACCAATGTCATGAAGTACAATATGTGACGAAAAAACAATTTTAGAATGGCCTGGATAAGTCAAAGTGTTTTAAAGTTATCAGCACTTAAAGTGACACTGGTCAGATTTGTAAAAAAATTCCTTAATGTGAAATAGGGCTGAGTCCTAAACATGTAAAAAATATATATACAAAAAAATTAAAAATGTTTTTTTTTTTTTTAAATGCAGCCGCTAACAGAAACCGTTACCATAGTCTCCTCGTTCTCTCAAACCTGTACATGTTATATATGAGAATGATAGTCGCAAAATAGGGAACCCATTGCAATAATTCATTTTTTGTGAGTTTTAATATTTAAGAAATAAAAACCCATAATTAAAAAAATATACTTTTTAATAATTAGCGGTTTTCCTCCAAATTAAAACAAAAAAATTGAAAATTTTGAAAATAAATAAAAAAAATTCAAAGAAAATTCAAAGAAAAAAAGAAAAAGAAATGAAAAAAAAATATTTTGGTAGTCAAACAAATAAAAAATAAAAGATACAGGCACTGAACCACCACGTGCACAAAAAAAGGTCACAAAAAGTTGCCTGGACAGTCAGGATTTTATTTTTGTGGCCCGGTCATGAAAGGGTTAATGCATGCAATTATTTTTATAATCACGGAATACATGAAAAAAAGTGATTCCCCTTTCTTTTGAGAAAATTCTCACCCCTCCAAGCACAAGTGCAGCGACCCACAGGTGGAGAGGAGTGGCAGTTGTGGCACTGATAGGAGTTGTAGTGTTCGCAGCAGTGCAGGTGTTGGATGCAAGACATTAAGAAGGCCAATGTAAGGTAACAAGTCCAACAAGCTTTACGGAGGTAATCTTGGCTAATAGCACTTGTGAGGATAAGTTCAGTCTCTCCAGGGCACATACACAATTTATCCAAGGCTGAGTATGGGAAA
The DNA here is from genome assembly GCF_014858855.1 of Bufo gargarizans. Classification (NCBI taxonomy): domain Eukaryota; kingdom Metazoa; phylum Chordata; class Amphibia; order Anura; family Bufonidae; genus Bufo; species Bufo gargarizans. The sequence goes on along the minus strand of NC_058085.1, from coordinate 293,913,896 downwards.
GCAGGCTGTATGATAGCTATCCCTGTGTCTCTCTCTATTAAATCCAGACGTCTCAAATTGACCAAAGCATGCAATTAGCTTCTCATTAACTGTTTCAGCAATTTCTGCGCTGAGGGAGCAGGTTTTACATCAGATGGCCAATCCGTCTCCAATGTGTGGTCTGTGCTGAAGCAACATACCCCTTTCACAAACAGCAAAGTTCAAAACCATAGATGTGGGTTTCCTTTGAATTCATGGACTGTCCCTTATGGTCTTCAGCAGTCTGTGAATATCTGTTCACATTCTCTCAGGAGTTTTGCACTTGTTCTCAGTATGCAGGGACGGAGAGCCCCTGTAGAAGGCCTCACACGGCACAGAATAATATAGCGCCATACACTTTCGTTGCTTAGGCCAGACTCACTGGCTAATGCAATCTAACTACCCAGCCCCTCCCACAAAGGGGGCAGGGTCCAGCCTTCCTCCTGCTGAGTAGACCACAATAAATAAGCTGCTTTCCCATTTTCAGCTCTTGGAATCACATTTAAAGCATGGAAAGTACATTAAACCTTTATAGTGCAGTGTATTTTCAACAGCTGCCTCAGCAATGATAGGTCCAATGAGTCTCGTTGTTGCTGTCTAGCTAATTGATAGGGTCTCAAATGATCTGTTATCTGCTTCCCAGCATGTGAAACACGCTCCTTTAAAGACTGTAAGGGGTGGAAGTAGCAGATAGAAAACAGGAAAGGTTGTGTAGCTTCCAATATGCTAGGGAGGGAGAGGGGAGATAACCATGTGTTCTGAGTGCAGGGTCTCACACAAGCAGGAGATTTACACCAGAAGTATGGTGATGTGAGGCTGACAGCCTATTAGTAATTTACTGACAATTCTGAATTTAAACAATTTGAACACAATTTCTGAAAATCATAAAACTCTGAATGACCTAAAAGGATATTCGAAAATAGTTTTTCACGTATCTAAGAGACCACAGATAAATAGAAACAGATTAGTAGAGCTTATCAACTGCTATACGGATAAAATACTATAACAATGCAATATATTTAAACTAAAAGCCCTAATCAAACCAATTCAAAAGGCAGAAATGGAAAGTATAAAAGTATAAGAGATTATTTTCAAAGCATCATCTTCAACGATCAAGACAGTCTTTCTACGGCTCTGACAGCTTGAAGTATACGTTTAACTGCAGTTTGCTGGAGGATACAGATGTTATTAATGATACAAAAACACATCTTTGTAGTTAGACTTGGCAGTGATGTGCTGTGATGATGTAGCCCATTTGTAACCTTAGATGGTTTTCTTTGGGAATTGAACAATTTGGAAGCACCATATTATTCTTACAGTTAGGCAGAAATAACTTCTTTAAATGCACACATTATACTGTATGCTGGTAATTATAAGATACTGAAGTATGTATGCATCAATTTAATGGATGTATCTACAAGACTAATTGCATCTAAAAGAAGAAAAATCTTTAAACTCAATATTGAACAGCTGCTTTTAAACAATAAAATAATAAAAAGATTGAGAGGCTGATTTATCGTCAGTTCTGATTATACTGAGCGGAGATGGCTATTACTAGTGAGATAGGGAGCTTTTGTGTAGCTTCAGAAACAAAAACTAGGCATTCTTATGGAAGAAGGACACAGGAACAAAAGACCAATAACAGCTATTGTAGATCAAGGGATATAAGCTGAAGTCATTATGAGTTGGTTATCAAATGTATGTTGTAGTGGCTTATGAAAATATCTTATACAGTATTAAACTGTAGAGAGAAATGAGAGCTCACCGAAATTGTTTGACCTCATAAAATCAGAATTTATCATGCTAGCTGTGAGTGTAAATTAAAGGCAATCTCCCCAGTAGGTAGGGGGAACATGATCTGTGTTTTTCCTACAGTACTTTATATGTAGATGACATGATAAATTGGAATGCTATATTACATTTAATGTTTTCCTACACAGGAGCATGCAAATTTCACGTGGAGCCCAAAAGTAATAATTAGGTGATATCCTGTGTGTCACGTTCAGGTGTGGGAGGGAAACACCACACCGAACATAGGAGGGAAAGGGGTGGGGGAATAAGGCCTGGAAACTAGGGGAAGAAGATGGATACCTCCTAGTAAAACCCTAATCAAAGTCCTGACTAACTACCAGTATGAACAGACCCCAGAGGTAGGAGAGTTCATACACAGGAATACCTAATGTCCTAACTCACCCTATAGGACCCTGGTACTAATGTCAGGACTGAGACAACCTGTGCCTCCAAAAGGAAGGATAAACAGGAGTCTCCCTCAGGCCTTAATACAAATGACAGGGAAATGCAACACACAAAATAACCCAAACAAAATACAAAAGGGAAAGAAAACACTTAACTTCAAGTGGCTATAGCAGCACCAGGAACTCAGCCAAGATTCACACATCAGCTATCCACAACTCAAACTGAAGCTATAAAACGCATAGCATAGTGGGAGAAACAACAATAAATGAGGGTTAAATAACCATAATAGCCACACCTGGGGAAAGAAGGTGTGGCAAACACCAGAAACAACACAGACGTCATTTCATCCAAACAGAAAACATGTCAGATCAAACCATGTGTTGCCAGTCTCACCGATCTCCTGCCACCTGTCGAGGGAATGTCCATGACACTGTGGCTGTTGCAAACCTACCACACCCACCATTGTAGAAGATGTAGTTTTGCAACTGGAGGGACAAAGATCAGAGATCACTGACGTAAATCATGTTATAGTTATGATGGGTACATAAAAAAAATCTAACCTAAGTAGACTGCACATAAAATATTTAATAAAAGAAAAAAAATGCTCTTTTCACCACCCAAAAAAGATACATTAATTTCAATTGTAAAAAAAAAAAAAAAAAACTCCCACCACTCACCTGTTTATAATAATATCTTCTGTTACATTGCTGACTTTTGCATGAGTCTCAGGTAGAGCTGAGCGAATTTCATATTTTGAAATTCGTTCACGCTTCGTTTGGTGGTAAAAGCAGAACTGCATTATGGATTCCGTTACCACGGACCACAACGCAATTCTATGACGGAATGCCTCATAGATGCACAGCCATTCATTTGAGTGTCGGGGAAATGCCAGTTTAAGACAGCTGGCTGGCGCTCCAACTTTGCAGAAATTTACAGACAAAGCAAAAGAAACTTGTACAGTGGTGCTTGAAAGTTTGTGAATCTTATGTATTTCTGCATAAGTACATCTGATTTTCACAGAGTCCTAAAAGTAGATAAAGATAAACAAATCAAACACATGAATCCAAAATATGTGGTCATTTATTCAGGGAAATTATCCAATGTGTCTGTAAGTGGCAAAAGTATGTGAACCGCTGATTTCAGTATCTGGTGTGACCCCCTTGTGCAGCAATAACTGCAACTAAACCTTTTTAGTAATTCAGAATTCATTGTTCCATCAATGATGACAAGTCATCCTGGCCAAGATGCAGCAAAAAAGACCCAAACCATGATACTACCAGATGGCATGAAGTGTTTATGCTAGAATGCAGTGCTTTCCTTCAACACTTCTCATTTAAACCAAAAAGTTCTATTTTGGTGTCATCTCTCCACACAACATTGTTCCAATAGCTTTCTGGCTTGTCTAGATGATCTTTACCAAGCTACAGGCAGCAAAGTATTTATTTATTTTTTTAGAGCAGCGGCTAAATCCTGCCATTTAAATCATTATTGTTCAGTGTCCTCCTAATGGTGGGCTCATGAACATTAACATTAGCTAATGTGAGAAAGGTTGTTAATTGCTTGGAGGTCTCCTTGGGTTCCTTTGTGACCTCACAGACTAACAATCTTTGCTCTTCGGATCATCCTTGTTGGTCAAGGACTCCTGCTGAAGGTACTAATGGTCTTGAATTTCCTCCATTTGCACATATTCTGACTGTGGGTTTGTGGAGTCCAAACTCTTTAGAGATTTCTGTAACCTTTTCTAGCCTGATGAGCACCAACAACTCTTCTTCTGAGGTCCTTGGAAATCTGTTTGCCCATTCACACCCCTCATTCCATTAACTGAAACACCTGACTAATTTTCCCTTTAAATTATCTTAAGGGTTTCAATACTTTTGCAACTCACAGATGTGATATTAGATGATTTTCTTCAATAAATATGTAAGTCTAATCTTTTGACTCGTTTGTTTGATCTTTACATACATTTAAGGTTTGTGTGAAAATCTGATGTAGGTTTAGGTCACATTTATTCAGAAATATACTTTCTTTTCAATTCTCTTTTTATTAGTTTTTATAATAAAATAAGAGACTGTTTACATTGTATCGATGTAGAAGAAATCAAGAACAATTATGACAAGTTGATATGCAACAGTACTCGTTCTATAACATAATGATGAACATGGAGTAATGAGTAGATGGGAAAGGGGAGTGATATTCAGAAATATACTTTCAACCACTACCTCTTTCTACCACTGTAATGCATCAGTTTTGGGAATGCCAATACTGGCAGATAATATTCAATGCACTTTTTTTTTTGGGGGGGGGGGAGGAGGAAGTCATCATATCCAGCCATTTCACACTATTTCAACATATTGCTACAATGATCCACAGTGATGTTCAAAAACATGGATAATTTGTAACTTGAATTCGCACTGTACTTAAAGTTTTGAGGTCTGAGACCTAGTCAATACTAAAGAGTTAAAGTTTATCTAATGGATGAGAGATTTGACATATTTAAGGCTTGGTTCTGCAGCAGAAGTTCTGGCAAAAAAGTACAAAATATGGCTGCATGCAGGGGTATTTTGTCTGGCAAAATGCTGTATTTATGCCATGCAAATTAGTTCTCTTTCCAAAATGAAAAGAAAGCAGAGCCTCTGATGTCACCAAATCTAAGGTAGCTATCCTATAAGTCAATGCTCGACCTTTTAAACAGGTCTTCGCGACGCATAGAAAGGAACTACGCTCCACGAGGACCAAACTTGAGACGGAGGTATCTAACAAAGAGCAACAGTACTTAAGGGATCCGAATAATGACAATAAGGAGATGTTGTAGAAATATTAATAGTTGTAATCAGCTCGCATCAAAGTTTGTATAAGGGAACAGGGATTTACCTTTTTCCTTACACAAACTTTGATGCGAGCTGATTACAACCAGCCACATTGATTGCCCCTCCCTGTCCTTTGATATGTCATCACTTCCTGTATGTTATCACTTCCTGTATCCTTGTCTTGGGCCAGCCCCTTTTACACCTTTTGTGAGTAAATAAAAGGAACAGGTTGAGCAGGGAGGAGAGGAGTTGCTCAGAATTTCAAGCAAGATGGTAACAACTGGGTCTGTCTCTGACTGCGGCTAAGGGAGCAGGGATTTACCTTTTTCCTTACACAAACTTTGATGCGAGCTGATTACAACTATTCATATTTCTACAACAGGGTCCTGGCTAGAGGCGCAGCGTAGGTTTTGCCTACATCTTACGGAATACACCCAAAAGAAACGGTTAGCCCAGAAACATTCGATCTTCTCAGAAGGAGACAAAAATGGTAGAGCTCTAGCGTATCTAGCCCGCACAGAATCCCCTCAGACAGTAGTTGCAGGAATCATGTCAGACCAGGGGGTATTGTTGACTGAGCCTGAAGAGGTGTGTTGTCAATTTGCTTCTTATTATTCTTCCTTGTATGCCTCTAAGACTGTCGGCTCTGCAGCAGACATGGATGACTTCCTAGCGGGAATTCAGAGTCCCCACTCTGGCAAGGGGAGATAAGGGCGCGTTAGCAGCAAACATTACTGATGCTGAAATTGAATTAGCTATTAATTCTCTTGCGGTAAGGAAAGCTCCTGGTCCGGATGGCTTCCCGGCTGAGTGGTATAAACTCAATCCTAAAGAGCACAGTACCAGACTTGGGAAGTTATTTGCTTATGCTTTTGATCGGGGCGTTTTGTCCTCCTCCTTCGCTGAAACCACTATTGTGGTGATCCATAAGCCTGGGAGGCCTCTGGAGCAGTGTAGCTCATATAGACCCATATCATTGCTGAATCTAGATGCTAAGATATTTGCAAAAGTACTGGCGTTACGGCTGCGGGATGTCATCCTCTCTGTTGTGGGGGTAGATCAGTCGGGCTTCATGCCTGGGAGAACCACGGATATTAACTTGAGGCGACTATATACCAACCTGCAGGTCCAACATGATAACAGGGGTGGGAGAGCCCTAGCATCGCTAGATAATGAAAAAGCATTTGATTCGGTGGAATGGGGTTTCATGTGGGCCACGTTTCAGCGAATGGGATTTCCACCGAATTTCTTGCGATGGCTGTGGATACTCTATAATTCTCCAACTGCCAGGGTAAAAGTCAATGGATATGTTTCTGACCCCTTTCCTTTAGGGAGAGGCACTAGACAGGGCTGTCCACTTTCCCCTTTACTCTTTGCGTTGGCAATGGAACCTCTGTCATTTGCTAATTTCATCAAATTCAGCTATAGAGGGGTGGGAGGTGGCGGGAATAATAGAGAAACTTTCTTTATACGCGGACGATATGTTAGTATATCTAGCAGACCCTGATAGTTCCTTGTCTGCCCTCCTGGATACAGTGGACGAATTTGGGCGCTTTTCTGGACTACGGGTGAACTGGAGCAAGTCCAGTCTCTGCCTGATAGATGATGATAATCCCACCTGAGTCTGTAGACAATCTAAATTGCAAAAAGTAGAACAATTCAAATACTTAGGGGTCGTCATCCATAAAGACTTTACAAAGTTTTACCAACTAAACATAGTGCCTACGATGGCTTATATTGCTAGGAAATTGGAGGCCTGGGTAAATTTGCCTCTAACTTTAGTGGGACGCGTGAATATTATTAAAATGGTCCTCTTGCCAAAATTATTATACTTATATAGGGCGGTGACAATGTCCTTACCCAAAAAGCATTTCGAACTGCTGGACAAGGTGTTCACCCCTTTTCTGTGGCGTAATCAATCCCCCAGAATAGCAAAACAAACCCTCCAGGCATCTTATGGGCGGGGTGGCTTAGCGCTACCGAATCTTTCTCTCTATTATGTAGCGGTACAATTGAGTTATGGAAATGGTTGCACAGAGTATACTTCACACCTGGTAGATTATTCAGGATGCGCAGATTAGTCACTCCTCAATGTACGCGCTGTGGATCAGGAGACAGCTACTTCTTTCACATGGCGTGGCAATGTCCGGTTATTCAAAACTTTTTGGCACAGATACATGCCTATTTGCATTCAAAGGTGGGGTTTCCGGAGATTTGTACTCCACAGTCGAGTCTGCTGGGAATTGTTAATGATATAATCCCCACCAAATATGGTAGAAGATTGTATAGGTTACTTCTTTACTACGCTAGGAAAACCATACTTTTGAACTGGAAAGCCCCTAAGGTTCCCACTATAAAACACTGGATTCAACTAGTTAACTCAGATCTGGAGCTTTACAAGCTAGTCTTTGAGCATAGGAATACTCCTGATCGCTTCCTTAAAATATGGGATCCTTGGATCAATGCGCAAACAGTGACACTATGATGAGTTTTTTGTTCCTGTGTTGACCCGTGGAGGAATAGTGTGTTTGGTTTGAATGTTTGTTGGTGTGAGTGTGATTCGGCACACGGTGCTTATCACTATTGTTTGCTAGCGAGTTGACTTCAGGCAGGAATCTCCTGTAGTATACTCTATTCTGGAACATGACCTGTGCTTGGTGGCGACCATTAAGATATTTTTGCAGTATGTAACTGTGTATTGTATAACCTGTGAGTCTGTTTTTCGAAAACTAACAAACAGATACTGTAAAAAAATAAAAAATAATAGCTAAGCCAACCCCACCTGCAGATTGCCGTTTCACCTGCAGATTGCCCCCAGAGGAAGGCATCGCCGAAACGCGCGTCGGGGTACATGGCTCTCCTGAGGTGGATATGCCTAATATAATGGGTATGCGATTATACAGTCCTGATCAAAAGTTTAAGACCACTTAAAAAATGGCAAAAAAATCACATTTTACATTGTTGGATCTTAACAAGGTTCCAAGTAGAGCTTCAACATGCAACAAGAAGAAATGAGAGTGAGACTAAAAGTTTTTTGAGCATTCAATGAATTGAAAATAACGATTAAACTAAAACAGGCTGTTTTTCAGCTGATCAAAATTTTAGGACCACATGCCTTTAAAAGGCCAAATCTGTGCAAAGATGTGGATTCATTGTCATTTTCTGCCAGGTAGTCATACGTTGTGATGGCAAAGGCAAAAAAAATCTCCCTTTTTGAACGTGGTCGGGTTGTTGAACTGCATAAGCAGGGTCTCTCACAGCGCGCCATCGGTGCTGAGGTGGGACGCAGTAAGACAGTCATTTGGAATTTCTTAAATAATCCTGAGGTTTATGGGACAAAAAAGTCAAGTGAAAGACCCAAAAAAATTTAATCAGCACTGAGCCGGAGAATCCTCGACCCAAATTAAGGCCCTTACTGGTGCTGACTGCAGCCCCATAACCATCAGACGGCATCTGAGACTGAAGGGCTTCAAAAACAAAAAACGTCTTCAAAAACCTTGTCTCCTTGAACGCCACAGAACTGCTTGTTTGGACTTTGCAAGAGAGCACTAAACATGGGACATTCAAAGGTGGAAGAAAGTTTTATTCTCTTATGAGAAAAAATGTAACCTTGATTGTCCTGATGGTTTCCAACGTTACTGGCATGGCAAGCAGATCCCACCTGAGATGTTTTCTACGCGCCACAGTGGAGGGGGCGCCATAATGGTCTGGGGTGCTTTTTCCTTCAGTGGAACAATGGAGCTTCAGGAAGTGCAGGGGCGTCAAACGGCTGCTGGCTATGTCCAGATGTTGCAGAGAGCATTCCTCATGACTGAGGGCCCTCGTCTGTGTTGTAACAGGACAACGTTACAGTACACAATGCCCGCAGGACAAGGGACTTCTTCCAGGAGAATAACATCACTCTTTTGGCCCATCCTGCGTGTTCCCCTGATCTAAATCCAATTGAGAACCTTTGGGGATGGATGGCAAGGGAAGTTTACAAAAATGGACAACAGTTCCAGACGTGCGGCCGTCTTCACCACTTGGAGAAATGTTCCCACTCACCTCATGGAAATAAATTTTTGAAGTGATAAACAATAACGGCGGAGCTACTCATTGTTTGGAAGTTAGATTTTTTGTTTTGGGGGGGTTTAAGGTGTGGTAATAAACTTTTGATCAGCTGAAAAATAGCCTGTTTCAGTTTATTTGTTGTTTTCGTTAAATTGAATGCTCAAAAAATGTTTTGTCTCACTCCCATTTCTTCTTGTTGCATGTTGAAGCTCTATTTGGAACCTTGTTAAGATCCAGCCATGCTAAATATGATTTTTTGCCATTTTTCAAGTGGTCTTAAACTTTTGATCAGGACTGTACTATATATTACTGTGAGGTTTAGTGTTGTGCTCGTTTACAGACTTGATATACACTTTTTTAGTCCTGGCCCTTAACAATGTTTATATATATATATATATATATATATATATATATACACACACACACACACACACATATACAGTCAGGTCCATAAATATTGGGACATCGACACAATTCTAACATTTTTGGCTCTATACACCACCACAATAGATTTGAAATGAAACAAACAAGATGTGCTTAACTGCCAGCTTTAATTTGAGGGTATTTACATCCAAATCAGGTGAACGGTGTAGGGATTACAACAGTTTGCAAACCCAGCGTCTGGTGATGTCTATGCGTTCCAGACTTCAGGCTGTAATTGACTGCAAAGGATTTGCAACCAAGTATTAAAAAGTAAAAGTTTGATTTATGATTATTATTCTGTCCCATTACTATTGGTTCCTTAACAAGTGGGAGGCACATATGCAAACTGTTGTAATTCCTACACCGGTCACCTGATTTGGATGTAAATTCCCTCAAATGAAAGCTGACAGTCTGCAGTTAAAGCACATCTTGTTTGTTTAATTTCAAATCCATTGTGGTGGTGGTGTATAGAGCCAAAAATGTTAGAATTGTGTTGATGTCCCAATATTTATGGACCTGACTGTGTATGTATATATATATATATATATATATATATATATATATTTAGACTACTATGGTAGCCCTGTTAGTGTGCTATGGGTTACTATCTATGGATATAGAGATCTAGTTGATATTATGCACTTGCACTTTGCTGCGTTGCTGGTGACCACTTGTTGATATGGAGATTTCATTTATCATATGCACTTGCACTTTATACCCGCTGGGTGCTATATGTGTGTGTGTATTATATATACGACAAAAATTGGACTCCACACCAAAGGACTTTCCAATGAGTCAATGTACTGTACTTTATTCACCCATCAAGTGGCACAGAGCGACGTTTCGGCTTGAGAAAGGCTCATGTATGAGCCGAAACGTTGATCTGTGCCACTTGATGGGTGAATAAAGTACATTGACTCATTGGAAAGTTCTTTGGAGTGCAGTCCAATTTTTGTCGTATACAAGTGGGTAAGCACCTATTGCCATACTTGGGCCTTGCACCCTCCCTTTTTGTCCCTTTTTTTTCTCCTGGATGGTGCTGCTGGTGGTTTTTCATATATATATATATATATATATAAATATATACACATACATACACACACACACACACACACACACATTGGACTGTGGACAGCATTGGGCCTGATGACTTATTTTTCATCTCTGTTCCCCTGTTTTCTTTCCCCTTGTTTACATGTACACGTTGCTATGCCTCCTCAGGTGTAGTCCATTTTTTATCTGATGTATCATGTTCTCTCTTTTATATATGTAACTTGTATTCAATAAAGATATTAATATTTTGATGATATACCCGTTTAGTCTCAGTTCATTTTCAGTGTAGCTCATCAGTGCAGACCAGAGAGAAATGGCTTAACTGTGTAAGAGACCTTCACCAGGATTCGGGGGCTTAGCCATTACCCATGTTATGTCTCAAGCCCTGTTTAACGAACTAACTGTTTTGCCCGAGCTCAGCTCTGGCAATGGGAAAAGTACTTAACTGTTTTGCCAGAGCTGAGCTCATGCAGAAGTGGAAGGGGGGAGGGCTCGTTTAGATGCTGATATCTCCTGAATGGCAGCAGCTAGAACCATGCAATTGGTCTTGTTTTCATGCGTTAGAAATCAAGTCGTGAATAATTCCAAGGTAAATCTTGCTTTTACTTTCACTTTTAGCTGTATTCACTGCATCCCGATTTCTAACAGTGACATCTTCCCATGTACTGAAGATATTGCTGTCATTCTGGTATTGTCTGAAAGCTTGGAGTGCCAGATTTCAAACAATACAAACATATCTCTAGCTAACCAAACCAGGGATATGAGCAGCTGCCCCCCTCCCTGTCAGTCTGCAGGAGAATGAGGGAGCAGTTGCAGAGCTGACAGCCTGCAGGAGGAAAGGAAGAATAGTAAAAAAAAATATAGAAATGTGGAATTGTACTGACCCACATAATAATGTTATATTCACCACACAGTGAATGCCGTAAATACCATATTTTTCGCCCCATAAGACGCATGGGTGGGGGGGGGGGCGAATGCCCCTGCGTCTTATGAGGCGAATACTAATGAGCACTTCCATTATAGAAGAGCTCATTAGTACCGGAGGACCAGGAAGCGGTGAAGGCTATGTACTTACCGCTTCCTGGTCCTTGGCTGTTCAATGCTGGGGGCTGGTGAGATGCAATGGCGGCTGATATAAGGCTGCTGGGGGCTGATGAGAGGTTGCTTGGGGCTGTTGAGAGGCATATAGAGGCTGATAAGAGGCATGGGGGATGATATGAGACATATGAGGGATGATATGAGGCATAGGGCTCTTATCTGAGGTCTGACTGGGGGTCCTCCACATAGGGGTTTGAGCTGAGGTCTTATTAACATTGAAAAAAGGAATGATCCAACTTAAGAACTATCCTATCGTCTAGGATCCTCAAAAAGGGTTCCCTAACTGACAGGGCCTGAATCTCGCCTATCCTACGGGCAGTAGTGATGGCTAATAGAAACACCGTCTTGAAGGATAGAAGTTTGTCGGATATATCCTCAATGGGTTCAAAAGGAGAATCACATATGCTGTTCAGTACTACATTTAAGTCCCACGTGGGAACAGTTTGTCTTAAGGTGGGTCGCATTCTGGAAACTGCCCTGACAAATCTCTTGACCCACCTGTGTTCTGCTAATGGAAAGTCTAAGCAGCTACTTAAGGCTGAGATCTGTACCTTGAGTGTGCTAGGTTTTAAACCCATATCAAACCCTGCCTGTATGGCCGAGGTTACCGGTTTACGGCCTTGTTGCAGGGTTGATATTACCTGATCGGAGAGACCCTTCTTCCTCAGGATCCAGGCAGTCAGTCTCAGCTTGTTGAGATTGGGATGTTCCAGAGGCCCTTGTGTTACCAGGTCTTTCCTGCATGGAAGGGGGTACGGATCTTTGACTGACATCTCTTTCAAGACAAAGTACCAGGCTCTCTTGGGCCAGTCTGGCGCAATTAGGATCAGAGTGGTAGAGCTGATCCTCATCTTCTTTAAGACTGCCAGGATTAGGGGCAAAGGAGGAAAGGCGTATGCCAGTTTTATGTCCCAACTCTGGGCTAGGGCATCTACTGCCACTGGGGTTTCCACTGGGGTTTAGAGAGTAGAAACAGTCCAGCTGAGAATTTTCCCTGGATGCGAAGAGATCTATCTCTGGTTGGCCCCATACCTGGCAGATCTGCTTGAAAACCTGTTTGTTCAGACTCCATTCTCCCACGTCAATCCTGTGACGACTTAGGATCCTGACCTTGGAGAAGACTCTCAGAGTCTTCAGCACTGCCTTTTGAGGACCTTATTCTGTCCTGAAGCACCCAAGAACCCTGGAAGAGATGTTGGTCCACATGCCCCCCCAGTCATTCAGACTTGCTTCAGACATATTCCAGCCATAATATATCCCCTTCTCCAATTTTATCTTTGAGTTCAGAGAGCGGTGGTCTCTGTTCCAGGCTGTCAACACTGCCTCCTGGAGGGTCCTGGAGTGGAATTGGGCCCAAGGTATAATTGAGATACAGGAGGTCATCAGTCCCAGGCTTCTCTGATTGAGTGGGTTCTCTTCTTTTTGAACGACTCCATCTTTTCTCTTATATTATTATTATTATTATTATACACACTTATATAGCGCTACTAATTCCGCAGCGCTTTACAGACATTATCATCCAACTGTCCCCAATGGGGCTTACAATCTAAGGTCCCTATCAGTATGTCTTTGGAGTGTGGGAGGAAACCGGAGTATCCGGAGGAAACCCACGCAAACACGGGGGGAACATACAAACTCAATGCAGATGTTGCCCTTGGTCGGATTCGAACCTAGGACCCCAGTGCTGCAAGGCAACAGTGCTAACCACTGAGCCGCCACCGTGCTGCCCATAATATTGATTTGTTTCCTCTCCGGTAGAAAGGAATGTTATATCCTCGTGTCCAGCAGAGTGCCCAGGAATTCTTTCCTCGTGTCTGGTAACAGGTCCGATTTTGAATAGTTCACAATCCACCCCAAATCTTTGAATAGGGCTATAATCTGATGGATGTCCCCCTCCAACTTTTGTGCTGAATCTGCTATCAGCAGAAAATCGTCCAAGTAGGGCACGATTGTAATCGAACTTTGGCGAAGGTAGGCCATCATTTCTGATACTATCTTTGTGAAGAGACGGTGGCAGATGAGATCCCGAACGGCAGGCACTGAAATTGGTAGTGAAGGATCTCCTCCTTGTACTTGACTGCAAACCTTAGATACTGTTGATGTTGAAGATGTATGGGGATCTGGTAGTACGCATCCTTGAGGTCAAATGTGCAAAGGTTAGCACCTGGTGGGATCAAAGGAGTAGTGGATCTTATTGACTCCATCTTGAACCTTTAGTAGGTCACCCACCTGTTTAGAAATTTTAAATTGATGATCATCCTTACCAACCCGTCTGGCTTCTTCACAAAGAATAGTCTTGAATAGTGTCCTGTGAAATGCTGGGGAGGAGGGACCTGGGTGATAGCTCCCAGAACCAGAAGCTTTTGTATATCTGACAGCAGCTGTTGCTGAAGGAGAGGAGAAATTGGTAGTGAAGGATCTCCTCCTTGTACTTGACTGCAAACCTTAGATACTGTTGATGTTGAAGATGTATGGGGATGTGGTAGTACGCATCCTGGAGGTCCAATGTGCAAAGGTGAGCACCTCGTGGGATCAAAGGAGTAGTGGATCTTATTGACTCCATCTTGAACCTTTAGTAGGTCACCCACCTGTTTAGAAATTTTAAATTGATGATCGTCCTTACTGACCCGTCTGGCTTCTTCACAAAGAATAGTCTTGAATAGTGTCCTGTGAAATGCTGGGGAGGAGGGACCTGGGTGATAGCTCCCAGAACCAGAAGCTTTTGTATATCTGACAGCAGCTGTTGCTGAAGGAGAGGAGATTCGAAGTAAGTCACCTGGAAGGTTTGTGGAGGAGGAGTTCTGAAATCTATCCTGAAGCCGTCCCTGATGGAGTCCAGGATCCACTGGTTGTGAGTAACTCTCTTCCATCTTTCCCAAAAGTGACGAAGTCTCCCTCCTACCGGTCTGGCGTCATGGTTTTCCTGTGTTGGTATTGGGGTTGAAGAGGAAACCCCTTCCCATGCCCCCTTTGGGGTAGCTCCAACGGCCCGATTTACCTTTCCCTCTATAAGCCTTGGCCTGACTTTGGCCAGAGGGTCTACGAAAGGGCTGCGGCTTTTTAGGTTTCTCCTCAGGAAACCCTTTTTTGTTATCCGCCGCGTTCTGGAGGATAGAGTCCAAGACTGGGCCGAACATAAAAGAACCAGAGAATGGTATGGAGCAGAGTCTGTTCTTAGACGCTACATCCCGGACCAGGACTTGAGCCAGAGGGCACGTCTAGCGGCGTTAGTCTGAGACTGGGATTTGGCTGTAAATCTAACAGTTTCCGCTGAAGCGTCCGCCAGGAAACTTGAGGCCATCTTTAACAGAGGGAGTGACTCTAGGATTTTTCCCTGGATGTCTTAGCCCCGAGGTGACTCTCCAGTTGATTAATCCATAAGACTAAGGCTCTGGAAGCTGAAGTGGCAGCAATGTTAGTGTTAATTGTAGCTGCCCCTGACTCCCAGGATTTTTTCAGCAGGCCATCCAACTTCCTATCCATGGGATCCCTCAGCTGCGATGAATCCTCAAACTGTATTGAGGTCTTTTTTACAACCTTGGCCACCTGGACATCTACTTTTGGGACCTCGTCCCAGAGATTAGTGTCCTTCGGATCGAAGCGCAGTCGATTTTTGAAATCTCTGGGAATGAAGAGCTTCTTTTCTCCATCTGCCCATTCTTCTGTAATAAGATCTTTTAGATTTTTATTTACTGGGAAGACCTTTCTTTTCCTGACTTTAAGACCCCCGAACATTTCATCTTCTACTGAGCGTGTTTGTTCCTCCTCCTCAATAGCCATAGTCTGCCTAATGGCGGTGAGAAGAGGATCTAGATCCTCGGATGAAAAGAAATATCTACGTTGTTCATCCTGAGGAAAGGACACTGAGTCATCGTCGATTCCGTCTGAAGCACATAGTCCCTCTTCCTCTGAATCAGAGCCTGACTGGATCCTGGCTCTTTTGGAGGGGGGGGGGAATGGTACCGGGTCTGGGTTCTGGCTCGAGGTTGCCGCCTGCACCTCTTGTCTTACGATATCCCTCAAGTCTGAAAGTAGGGATGACCGTTCGTCCTTAAGAATTTTGGAAAGGCATTCTGGGCATAACTGGGTTTTTTATATGACTCCAGAAGCCTTGTTTGGCAGGTCGCACACTTCTTTCCCTTCTTTTTAGGGTCTCCATGCGGTTTGTGCCCTGACTCCTTAGCAGTCTAAGGGAAAAGGGAATAGAGACTAATTTAGAGTCAAAAGGGATTGCTAAAAAACACCCCTGTCAAAGCACATAGAGCGTGGCTACTTACAGGGGCCTGGACGGGGGAGTCTGAACAAGTCTCCTGCTTGTTGGAGGCCTGGACCTCCATGATGCAACCTCACCAGGCTGCCATCAGACATTTAAATAGGGTTTCGTCTACTCACCGGTCCGCCCATTGCTGCCTGGCTCCGCCTCCTCCTGCTCTTCACGGGGGGACTCATTCCAAGGAAGAGTCAACCCCCTAGACATGCGAGACCTCCTGATTCGGAAGGTCTCCAGCATGCCGATGCGCGCTGACATGATACTTCTGGTGACGCGTGTTGGCTTCCGGTCACGTGGGAGCGCTCGGTAATCCACCTAGCGTGCGCAGGGGAGCGCAGGAGCCGCTGCCGAGCCCAGAGCTCCGGAAGGGAGAAGCGACTACGGCATCCCCGATTCCTGCGGCCAAGCTCAGAAAAGGGTATCGGGGACCCAACCAGGGGACCACTTCCCAGAGGGGTGCTGGTTAAGTGGCTGCAGGAGACTGAAGAGGAGAGGTAAGCACCCCCCGACCAGACTCGCCCCATTCCCTACATAACTTGCTAGGAGGGAGCTGTCTCACTCCCCCTATCCCAGTAGGGACAGGAAAAACACTGTAGAGAGGGGATGGGGAGGGGCCTTTTAAACTGTCTCTCTTCCTGTCCCTACAGAAGCCAATAAGGACATCCTCCATGGGTGCTGTCATGGAGTACGTCCTGGAAATAAATAATACAAGTTATTTAATATACTTTATATACCTCAAAATGGTTTCTAAAAAAAAACTACAACTAATCCTGCAAAATAAAATTTTGAAGAGAAACTGTAAAAGTTAGAACTGCTGGAACATAAAGGGGGAAATTATTGGTCCTTGCATCCACTCCTTTTACCACTCCTGACATGCCTATTTTAAAAGCTACATGCATTCCCAACGTACTAATAATTCTGGAACATCTATTCTTATGGCTCCATGTTGTATCATTCCTTTATTATTTGCACTAGAAGTTATGAATGAATTACTATTAGCCTTCAGTAAGGGTACAGAAGGGAGGTAACCAGTTGGGGGAAGGGGGTGTACCTTCAAAGTCTGAAAATGGCAGCACTGATTGGATAGACTCAGTCTGTGTAGGTGCACACTCCCAACTGGTTACCTCCCATCTGTACCTTTACTGAAGGCTAATAGCAATGCATTCATAACTTCTAGTAGAAATAATAAAGGAATGGCATAGCATACAGACATAAGAAAATGTTCCAGAATTGCTATTACATGGGGAATGCATGAAGCTATGTAAAAAGCTATCGTCCGTCCTGCAATGAAGATCCTGGCGGTGCTGCATGAAAGCGCTCCTCAGCCAGATTCACAAAAGAGCTTATACCTGTGGTGGTGAGGAGTGGCTGTGCAGGCACCTGGCTGAGGCAGTGCCGTGAGCCCGCATGCCAGGTGGCGGAAGAAGGAGCAGGTCATGTGACCAAAGAGGAGGAGCGACGGAGTAGAAGTTCCAGGACTGAGCAGGGCAGGGATTCCTCTTTTTGCCCTGCACCAGAAGTTCCGTAGCCAGGAGGATTTCGTCATCAGGAGGCGCCTGTCCGGTCATCTGGAAAAAAGAAGAGGCCAAAGATCACTTATTCTACTTCCAGTAACTCTGGATTAGGTGGGCGCCAGCAGTCTCCTCCCAGGTTGGTGGTCTTGCAGCCTGGTTCTGAGGAGATAGCTAGGCAGCCTACTGAAGATTCGGCGGAGCAGAGCTTTGGTGAGGATATGGCTCAGCAGTTACCTCTGCCTGATTGTTTTGCTTTTAATAATGACCAGAAAGGTTCCTTTTTACATGGTTTAGCCAGGGTCTTTTCTGACCTGGCTCAAGGTGATGCTTCTAGTACAGGGGCAGCGGTTCCGTCGCCGTCCCTCAACTGTTGCGGTTACAGCTTCTGGTGGGGGTGGGCCAGTTTTGGCTAATGTGGTCGGTGTGACTGAATCTTGTTTGAAAGAGCTGATGTCTTGTGAGGTTTCTCCTCTGGGATTTCATCTGCCCAATTCTGTTAAAGAAAGGATTTGGCGGAGGGAGTACATTGACATTTTGTCGTTGCTCCCTTCGTCCAAAGAAGTGTTTAAGTCAGAGAAAAGAGTGGATGAAAGGTCAGAGGATGAAAGAAAAAGGACAACCCCAAAATAATTTAACAATTGGCTGCAAGCCTTTTGGATTTACGCTTCTATTTTGCGGTCTAAGTATTCTCATTTATGTTCTGGTTTGCTTCAGTATGTTGACACCATCCTTGAGGCTTACCATAATTTCGGTGGTTTCTCTTGGTTTCAATATGATGAAACATTTCTGCAAAAATTAGCGGTTCATCCTGGTTGAAATTGGGGTGGTAAATATGTGGGTTTGTGGCTGAGTCTAATGCTTCCTCAGAGATCTGGAGGAGTATTGAAGCAGCAGGCTAGTCCTACACAGAATGTTTTAAGGAAGGGACTTTGTTTTGCCTTTAAAGAGTTAGCATGCAAGTGGTTAAATTCGTGAAAATATAAGCACAAGGGTTCGGTTTGTTTGGGTCCGCACCCTATGTTTTTCTGCTTTAAAAGGGTTTCCGGGCCCCAGCAGTCCGTTACCAATCATGATTAAAAAAAAAAAAAACAACACAGAATCTGGTGAGGTTGGAAAACATGGTTCCATGGCTAGGGATTTACCCAAATCAGGAGAAGGCGGAACTAATTCTTAAAGGATTTAGTAATGTTTTTTTCGTCCTTCAATTTAAAGGCCCAGTGTGTGTTTGGATAGAGAATCTAAATTCAGTTAATTTAAATGTTGAAGTGGTAAAGGAAAAAATTGAGAAAGGTATCAGATAGGGTGGCTGGTCCTTTTACTCATCCTCCATTCCAAGATTTTCGTTTATCCCCTTTGGGCCTAGTTCCTAAGAAAGCGACTAATGAATTTAGGCTGACTCGTCATTTATCCTTTCCAGAGAAGCAATCGCTTAATGATGTTCGGTCTCGTATAGTTCTTATGATGAGGCTGTCAGTTTGCTAAGCACCTTTGGTCAAGGTTGTTTTTTGGCTAAAGCAGATATAAAGTCGGCCTTTCGTTTATTGCCAGTCTGCCTGGAAGGTTTCAATTCATTAGGTTTTCAATTTGAAGGAATGTATTACTTTGATAATTGTTTGCCAATGGGTTTTTCGTTATCCTGTTCTTATTTTGAGCCTTTTTTGTTGTTTGTTTATTGGTTTACTATGTATTCGGTTAATGTTGGGGGTCTGTTACATTATTTGGATGATTTTTTTTGTTTGTAGGCTCCCCCTAGTTCTGATGTTTGTTTATTGTTGTTGAATCATTTTTATGGAGTTTGTAAGTTTTTTGGTACACCTTCAGCGGAGGAAAAAAACATTTTTTCCTTGTTATAAAATTGAATTTTTAGGTATAATAATTTATATGTAGCTATGGAGTCCAGGCTTCCAATGGATAAGCTTAATAAGTTGTTGGAGCTCATTAGAAAGATGTTATTGGTTAAGAAAACTACATTGAGGGAATTGCAGAGCTTATTATGCCTGTTTGTTTTTGCTTCAAAAGTAATTCCTATTAGGAGGGTATTTCCTGGAAGACTTTACATGGCAACTAAAGTTCTTAAGTCTCTGTTTTCTCACATCAGATTATCTAAATCGTTGAAAGATGATTTAAGGTTTTGGGATGAATTTCTGATTAATTTTAATGGAGCTAGCATGTGGCAGCGTGAATTTGTTGATTCTGAGGCATTAGGCCTAGTCACTCATGCATCAGGTTCATGGGGTTATGGATCATACTTTCAGGGCCGGTGGTCTGCGGAACCATGGCATGAGTCTTGGAAAGTGGATAGCGTTTTGAAGAACTTAGTGTTACTTGAGTTATTCCCATTAGTCGTGTCTTTAGTAACATGGGGGAAGGAGCTTGCTGACAAGAGAGTTTTGGTTTATACAGACAATAAAGGTGTCTTATTTGCAGTGAATTGTTTGTCATCTAATAATGAGATGGCAGTAAAGTTACTACTTTTTTGGTTTGTTGATGTTTAAGAATATATGGCTTAAAGCTACTTATATTAATAGTAGATCAAATTCAATAGCAGATTCTCTTTCTCGCGTACAGTGGGAGACGTTCTACACTTTGGTTCCAAATGCGGAGAAGTAAGGCATTCCGTGTCCACCTTACATGTGGAGTCTAATTTGGCATTGATATGTGAGCAGATCCGGAATAGTTTGGTTCCTAATACATGGAATGGGTATGCGTTAGCTTGGAATAAATGGTCGTTATTTTGTAAAGCTAATAGAACTAATGTTTTTGAAGGTGATGTTAGTTGTATCATGGATTTTATTTGTAGTTTGGTTAAGGCAGGTTTGGGGTGTTCAGCCGTTCAGAAAACGGCAGGGGTGTCTTTTTCAAGTTAGCAGGTCTTCCTCCTGTCAATAGCTCATTTGCGGTCAAGCAATTTATTAAAAGGTTTCAAGAGAGGTAGTGTTCTTCCTGACGTCCCAAGGCCTTGTTCTTTTCTGTCAGGTGAATGCCTAATTTTTGGGGCCTGTACTCCACTGGCCTACAGTAACATTGTTATTCAGTAAACGCCTAATGTACCTCCAGCCACATAATCACTTGTTCTTTTCTGTCCGGTAATTGCCTAAAATAATTTTTTTCTAGGCTCCAGCAGGGCACATTTTTGAGAGTTTCCCTTTAAGACGCATAAAAATGGCCCCTGATTAAAATACATATTATTTGTGGGAATTTTTGCCATTGATCCCCCTCTGGTATGTCACTGTCCATGTTGTAGGACTATTTGTGCACTTCTAGTAAGCATTTGGTGGCTGCAAATATGACCTCAAGGTTTTTCAGGTTTGCCTGCCATTAAAGTGGATGGGACCCACCACGAACGAGCGGTTCGCGAACATTTGATCACGGACGCGCGTTCGTGAAACGTCCCCGCCGATGTTCGTCCATCACTAGTTGTGGTGTCTTGCTTTTTATATGTACCCTCTGAATTTGTAAAGCACTGCAGGCGCTATATAAATAAACATTATTATATTTCTGCTCAGAATTCTCTTTACTAACAAAACCAACAGAATTATTTTACTGAAAGAAGATGACCTCTAGTGGAAACATACTTTTATCACTAGGCCCCACCTCATTGTTTATCAAGAACTTATTTTCTATACAGTACCTTGCAAAAGTATTCACCCCCCATGACTTTTTTCGTATTTTGTTACATTACAGCATGTTTTGTTAATCAGAATTTTATGTGATAGATCAGAACACAATAGTCTAAGTTGGTGAAGTGAAATGAGAAACATATATAAAGAAAACTATTGTTTAGAAATAGAAAACAGAAAATTTGCATGTGTGTACAGTCATGTGAAAAAATTAGGACACCCTTTGAAAGCATGTGGTTTTTTGTAACATTTTTAATAAAAGGTTATTTCATCTCCGTTTCAACAATACAGAGAGATTAAAGTAATCCAACTAAACAAAGAAAACTGAAGAAAAGTCTTTTCAAGATCTTCTGTAAATGTCATTCTACAAAAATGCCTATTCTAACTGAGGAAAAAGATAGGACACCCTCACATGTATTCCCTCTTAAATTGGCTCAGATCTCACACAGGTATATCACACCAGGTGCACATAATTAGTAGATCGTTACTCTGCATGTTGAATGAGGCTTGCCCTATTTAAACCTCAGACATTTAGTTTGGTGTGCTCCTGACTGTTGAAGTGAGAGTGAGCACCATGGTGAGAGCAAAAGAGCTGTCAGAGGACTTCAGAAAAAAGATTGTAGCAGCCTATGAGTCTGGGAAGGGATTTAAAAAGATCTCATAAGATTTTGAAATCAGCCATTCCACTGTCCGGAAGATAGTCTACAAGTGGAGGGCTTTCAAAACAACTGCCAACATGCCCAGGACTGGTCGCCCCAGCAAGTTCACCCCAAGAGCAGACCGCAAGATGCTAAAAGAGGTCTCCAAAAACCCTAAAGTGTCATCTCGAGAACTACAGCAGGCTCTGGCTACTGTTGATGTAGAAGTACATGCCTCTACAATCAGAAAGAGACTGTACAAGTTTAACTTGCATGGGAGGTGTGCAAGGAGGAAACCTTTGCTTTCCAAGAGAAACATCGAGGCCAGACTGACATTTGCCAGAGATAAAGTTGACAAAGACCAGGACTTCTGGAATAATGTTCTTTGGACAGATGAGTCCAAAATTGAATTATTTGGACACAACAGCAGAGGACATGTTTGGCGTAAACCAAACACAGCATTCCAAGAAAAGAACCTCATACCAACTGTGAAGCATGGAGGTGGAAGTGTCATGGTTTGGGGCTGCTTTGCTGCAGCAGGACCTGGTCAGCTCACCATCATAGAATCCACGATGAATTCTACTGTGTATCAGAAGGTGCTTGAAGAACATGTGAGACCATCAGTTAGAAAATTAAAGCTGAAGCGGAACTGGACCATGCAACATGACAATGACCCAAAACATACTAGTAAATCAACCAAAGATTGGCTGAAAAAGAAGAAATGGAGAGTCCTGGAATGGCCAAGTCAAAGTCCAGATTTGAATCCCATTGAGATGCTGTGGGGTGACTTGAAAAGGGCTGTACGTGCAAGAAACCCCTCAAACATCTCACAGCTGAAAAAGTTCTGCATTGAGGAGTGGGGTAAAATTTCCTCAGACCGATGTCGAAGACTGGTAGATGGCTACAAGAACCGTCTCACTGCAGTTATTTCAGCCAAAGGAGGTAACACTCGCTATTAGGGGCAAGGGTGTCCTATCTTTTTCCTCAGTTAGAATAGGCATTTTTGTAGAATGACATTTACAGAAGATCTTGAAAAGACTTTTCTTCAGTTTTCTTTGTTTAGTCGGATTACTTTAATCTCTCTGTATTGTTGAAACGGAGATGAAATAACCTTTTATTAAAAATGTTACAAAAAACCACATGCTTTCAAAGGGTGTCCTAATTTTTTCACATGACTGTATGTATTCACCCCCTTTGTTAGGAAGCCCATGAAAAGCTCTTGGTGCAAGCAATTACCTTCAAAAGTCACATAGTGAAATGATGTCCACCTATGTGCAATCTAAGTGTCACATGATCTGTCATTACATATACACACCTTTTTTGAAAGGCCCCAAAGGCTGCAATACCTAGGCAAGAGGCATCACTAACCAAACACTGCCATGAAGACCAAGGAAATCTCCAAACAAGTAAGCAACAATGTGGTTGAGAAGTACAAGTCAGGGTTAGGTTATAAAACAATATCCAAATCTTTGATGATCCCCAGGAGCACCATCAAATCTCTCATAACCAAATGGAAAAAAATTGGCACAACAGCAAACCTGCCAAGAGACAGCCACCCACAAAAACTCAAAGACCGGGCAAGGAGGGCATTATTTAGAGAGGCGGCACAGAGACCTAAGGTAACCCTGGAGGAGCTGCAGAGTTCCACAGCAGAAACTGGAGTATCTGTACATAGAATGACAATAAGCCGTATGCTTTATAGAGTTGGGCTTTTTGGCAGAGTGGCCAGAAGAAAGCTAAAAACAAATAGGCACGTTGTGAGTTTGTGAAAAGGCATGTGGGAGACTCCCAAGATGTATGGAGAAAGGTGCTCTGGTCTGATGAGACTAAAATTGAACTTTTCTGGCCATCAAAGAAAATGCTATGTCTGGCGCAAACCCAAGACATCACCTAAAGAACACCATCCCCACAGTGAAACATGGTGGTGGCAGCATCATGCTGTGGGGATGGGACTGGGAAACTGGTCAGAGTTGAGGGAAAGATGGATGGTGCTAAATACAGGGATATTCTTGAGCAAAACCTGTACCACTCTGTGCGTTATTTGAGGCTAGGACGAAGGTTCACCTTCCAGCAGGACAATGACCCCAAACACATGGCTAAAGCAACACTTGAGTGGTTTAAAGGGTTTCTACCACCTCATTTGGACCTAATTAGCTGTCAGACACTAGCGATCTGCTAGTGTCTGCTGTACCTAACCATGCTATTCTAAGACCTTTGTGTGCAGCCGTTACACAAAAAAAACAACTTTTATTGCTATGCAAATGAGCCTCTAGGTGCTATGGGGGCGTCTTTTCAGCACCTAGAGGCTCCGTCTACTCACCCTGTATTCCGCCCCGCTCGTCCGTCAAGCCCGCCCATCTCCTTTAGATTGCCAGCCTCCATCTCATCCATCGGCCGAATTCTCGCGCCTGCGCCGTGTGGGTCTGTATTCAGCGCAGGCGCAGTGACTGTCTGAACGCTCCCTGTGCCGGCATTTCCACTGCGCCTGTGCCGTCTGTTCCTCGGAGCACTCTGACGTAATGGTTGCTAGGAGACGATCGGGATGGGGACCCGATGATTATTATTTCCCCTTATAACATGGTTATAAAGGGAAAATAGTAGCATTCTTAATACAGAATGCTAAGGAAACTCACCTTATTCACTTGTTCGCGCAGCTCGGCTTCTCTTCTGTCTTCTTTGATGATCTGTGAGGAAAAGGACCTGTGGTGACGGTGAGCTATCCATGGTACAATGACAGCGTGCACTTGCGCATTGGTAGGTGCTGACTAACCCTCTTTTCTTTGCAGATTTACAGCGCTGGAGGTGTGGCACTCCGGCGAGTCGTGCACTCCTGATTAGCCTGTCTGCCCCATAAGCTGATTTTAATTAGTTTCAGTATAAAGCTGTGGCCTGCTGTCACTACATTCATTGGAAGCTGTCTGGCACAAGGAAAGGTATGGAGTGGGCTCGGCATGCATGTTGGTACCTGCATCCCTTGTAAGTAAAGGAGGCCATTTTGGCACCAAAAATGGTAAAAGGCAGAGTGGACCCAGCATGCATGTGGATCCAACACTTCCTGAACTTTATGGCGGCCATTATGGCACATAAAAGGTATTATTTAGTGTTAGGACCTGTCTTACAGAGATCGCCTTGACGTACGGCAGACTGGCTCAAATGGTTTTGTACAAAGTGTATTTGCCAAGCATTTCACTATATAAATAAGTGTAGCATTCGCACTGTAATATTTTTTGTGACTATGGCATTGTTGTACTTTATCTGGTTTGCAGGGTGCTGCTGCATTGTTTTTTTTCCACATTTTAGAAACTACACCCCTCAAGGTATTCAAAACTGATTTTACAAACTTTGTTAACCCTTTAGGTTAACAAACTCAATGTTTATTGCACTGATTCTGTACTTTACAGAAACACCCCATATGTCGTCGTAAACTGCTGTACGGGCACACGACATTGCGCAGAAGGAAAGGAACGCCATATGGTTTGGAAAGCAGATTTTACTAGGATAATTTTAAGCTGCCATGTCACATTTGAAGACCCCCTGATGCACCCCTAGAGTAGAAACTTCACCCAAAAAAAATATATCACCCCCATTTTAGAAACTACAGGATAAGGTGGCAGTTTTGTTGGTAGTATTTTCGGTTACATATGATTTTTGGTTGTTCTATATTACACTTTTTGAGGCAAGATAACCAAAAATAGCTGTTTTAGCACTTCATTTTTTGTTATTTCCAATGTTCATCTGACAGGTTAGATCATGTGGTATTTTTTTTAGAGCAGGTTGTTACGGATGCAACAATACCAAATATGTCTACAGATTTTTTAGTGTCTATATCTTACGTAGCGGCTAACTTTTTTCGCTATGAGATGACGGTTTTATTGGTACTATTTTAAGGTGCATATGACTTTTTGATCGATTAGTATTACACTTTTTGTGATGTAAGGCTTTTTTAACACAGTTTTTATTTTTTATTTTTTACGTTGTTCACCTGAGGGTTTAGTTCATATAGTTTTATACAGCAGGTTCTTACGGACGTGGCGATACCCAATATGTTTACTTTTCTTTATTTATTTAAGTTCTACACAATAACAGCATTTTTGAAACAAAAAAATAAAAAACATGTTTTAGTGTCTCCATATTCAGAGAGCCATATTTATTTTTTGGGCGATTGTCTTAGGTTCTAATTTTTTGCAGGATGAGATGACTGAATGCGTATACATTTTTGATCGTTTGATATTACAGTTTTGTGATGTAAGGTAACAAAAAATGCCTTTTATTTTTACACCGTTTTTTTTTATGTTGTTCACCTAAGGGGTTAGGTCATGTGATATTTTGATAGAGCAGGTTGTTACGGACGCGGTGACACCTAATATGTATACTTTTTTATTTAAGTTTTACACAATATCATTTTTTAAACAAAAAAAAATATAATAAAAAAAAATCATGTTTTAGTGTCTCCATAGTTTTTATTTTTATTATTTTTTGGGCGATTGTCTTAGGTAAGGTATCAATTTTGCGGGATGAGAAGATGGTTTGATTGGCACTATTTTGGGGTGCATATGATTTTTTGATCGCTTGCTATTACACTTTTTGTGATGTAAGGTGACAAATAAAGGCTTTTTTTTTTACACCGGCTATATATATTTATATATATATTATAATATAATATAACAGAAGTTCAGGGCAGCACACCTTGTGACAAGTGATTGGGTGCCAGTGATGATGACACCTTACCAAGGTGTATAATGCGGAATGAGTAAAGACACCGCAGCACATCCGATGGTGAAAAAGAAAGTAGGAACCTTTATTCACCCATGCAACGTTTCGGTCCGCTTGCTGGGACCTTTCTCAAGCAATACATCATAAAAAACTGTGGGTTTTTATGTGATCATATCAAATTAGCATACATAAGTGACAATGATAAAATATACAAAAAAAGTGCCAGAAAACATGTCATATAGATATATCAAAGACATCATACCTGGAAGACAGTATAGTTGAATACATACATTCATATAGCCAAAACATCCAGGTATAATAATTCATAAGTAACATAATAATGTACACAAGTGGCAATCAACAGTGTATAATCATCACCTGTACATGTGCTGACGTAATCGGACCAAACATGGAATCAGGCATGCTCAATGGTAGGAGGATACAATGTTGCGAATAACACCGCATGGATACGGCGTCCCGGAACAGAAGCTGCGCATGTCCGTGATGTCACTCTGGAAAAAATCACATGATCCCACGTGAATAAGCCGCACATGTCCAAAAGCATCCAACTTCCTGTTGAGCAAAGCCCTTCCATCCATAGGTCCTATAAGTGAAAGAGATAAAAAAATATATTATCCAAATATATTTGTTAAAAAAAGGAAGAACAAATTCTTTAACACACGAGCCGACAGGGACAAAACAATGAGAGGTCATATGAATAACCATGGCTTATATTCTACATTCAAAACCCCCGGTTTGACAGTTTGTAATTTAAAGATCCATTCAGACTCGCGTTTTTTAAGCATTTTCATCACCAGTCCTCGGTAATGGAACATGGTCAAGGATAATGAATTTGAGATCATCTTTAGCATGGCCCATATCAGCAAAGTGGTGTGAGACAGGCAAGTCCTTGCGTTTCTTGCGTATAGAAAAACTATGCTGATTAAAGCGTGACTTAAAATCGCATGTTGTCTCGCCCACATACAATAACTTGCAGGGGCACCATAAAACATAAATAACAAAACTCGAGTCACAAGTCAAATAAAATTTAAGGGGGTAAGAAACCCCTGTGTTTGGATGAATAAATTCACGTCCCCTCACCATGTATTTGCAATTTACGCAGTGAAGGCACGGATAACTACCACTTTTTTTGGGAGCCAAAAGTAATTGACGTACACCTTTTTGTGGGCCTATATCGTTTTTTACTAGTTTATCCTTTAAGTTACGAGCTCTCTTATACGACATTATAGGATATTTTTATGTTCTGTACTCAGAATCGACCAATGTTTATTAAAGGATTTTACTAACATGCGGGCTGTACACATTAGACTTTTAATTGAAATATTTCTGCAAGCGTTATTCTATGGCTACTTTGGATGTTTTTCACCCGATAGGGTTAAAACTAGGTGAGCGAGATGGGAGGGCAACGGCTGCCGCTGGTCCCCTCCTCCTCTGCTTGCATTTTTCGGATGACAGTGCATCGCAAGATAGCTTGTCACCCGATACTATACCCGGGTGTTTCATCCTGAATTACTAGTCGCCGTTCTAGATTTATATATTGACAAGACGCTTGTATCTGCATTATATGTTCTACTAAAGCGATCTGCTATGCGATGTGTCAGGTGATGTTTCACGTGGGATCATGTGATTTCTCCCAGAGTGACATCACGAACATGCGCAGCTTGAGTTCTGGGACGCCGTATCCATGCGGTGTTATTCGCAACATTGTATCCTCCTACCATTGAGCATGCCTGATTCCATGTTTGGTCCGATTATGTCAGCACATGTACAGGTGATGATTATACACTGTTGATTGCCACTTGTGTAAATTATTATGTTACTTATGAATTATTATACCTGGATGTTTTGGCTATATGAATGTATGTATTCAACTATACTGTCTTCCAGGAAATTTATATATAGAGTTCGGACCGCGCGTATCATAAATAAACGGTATACAAACAGTTTCTTTTTTCTCCTTTTTGAAAGGTACCGAGGTCTGCAGATGTCCTATTTGTGGATATCCTGCAACTTGTAAAGATTATAATAGTGTAAATCTGTATGGTTGTACTACCAGTACAACCACAGTGTGGTGTGGTTTCTGTATTGCCTGTAAAAATTGAAAAAGAACAGAAAGATCGCAAAAAAGTACCACAGTACAGAGTATTGTGAAGGGCAAACGATTGGAAGTAGTGGAGAGATGACATGCCATAGCAAAGGGGTTGTATATGTACTGGAGTGCCCATGTAGCCTCAAGTATGTAGGACGTACCATCAGACCCCTCAAGGTCCGAGTGCAGGAGCACATAAGAAATATCAAGAAGGGGCTTGAAAGTCATGGTGTCTCGGCGCACTACAAAAAATATCACCAAAAGAATCCAGAGGGACTAAAATTTATGGGGGTAGAATTAGTACAAAACCATTGGAGGGGAGGAAGTTTTTTAGAGAAAATCAATAAAAAAGAAAGTAGGTGGATATATGAATTGAGTACGCTACAACCAGGGGGCCTGAATGTAGATTTTGACCTGCAAGCCGTTTTAAATTAGTTGTAGAAGTTGGTAGAACAACTATCCCCATGTGGATTAGGACTTAAAGATCTGCAATTTTTCCCATTGAGAACTAAGAGATACAGGTGTAGGGTTAAGTGATAGAGAAAAAAAGAGGAGGTGTTTGGAGTAGCACATCAGGTGCTTGATTAACGCTAGCCTACCAAATAAAAAAGAAGGGGGAGGGAGAGATGATGTGTGCCCCTGACGAAGCTCAAGGAGCGAAACCTGGGTCGGGCAAAGAAAGACACTGGGATTTTTATATGCGATTTTAAGTGCATGTTTGTAAGTATGTACTGAATAAACCTTTTAAAATAGTTACCGGAGCTTCACTATGGTAGGAGCCACTTGTATCCACAGAAATTTTTATATCAAAAGAAGTTGGTAATATTAGCAGACTTACCTGGTGTGTGCTGGAATCAAGCCCGTGGTTGAACTCTGTATACTGGCGTGTGAACGTGGACCTTCGCCGCGAAGAATCGAACTAGCTGCGGAGGATACCTTAGATACGCCTGTTGTTGGTGGAGTGCCGTGTAAGTACAATCTACACATTGCAGGGTAGTACAACCATACGGATTTACACTATTATAATCATTACAAGTTGCAGGATATCCACAAATAGGACATCTGCAGACCTCGGTACCTTTCAAAAAGGAGAAGGAGAAAAAAAGAAACTGTTTGTATACCGTTTATTTATGATACGCGCGGTCCGAACTCTATATATAAATTTCCTGGAAGTGTGATTGACCCCACAATACTTTTCGGACCTGCAGCAGAATTTTTGCGGACTGGTGATTAAATATTTTTCTTCTATACTGTCTTCCAGGTATGATGTCTTTGATATATCTATATGACATGTTTTCTGGCACTTTTTTTTGTATATTTTATTATTGTCACCTATGTATGCTAATTTGATATGATCACATAAAAACCCACAGTTTTTTATGATGTATTGCTTGAGAAAGGTCCCAGCAAGCGGACCGAAACGTTGCATGGGTGAATAAAGGTTTCCACTTTCTTTTTCACCATCGGATGTGCTGCGGTGTCTTTACTCAATATATATATATATATATATATATATATATATATATATATATATAGATATATTTTTTATTTATTTATTTTTTATTTTTATTTTTTACAGTGTGCACCAGACAGATTAGCTCATGTGATATTTTAATATAGCAGGTTGTTACAGACGTGGCGATACTTAATATGTCTGTTTTTAAAAAAATATATTTAGGTTTTAAACAAATAAAAGCATTTTTGAAACAAAAAAATGATGTTTTGGTGTCCTTATTTTCTAAAAGCCATATCTTATTTTTTGGGCGTTTGTCTTAGTTTGTATCTCATTTTTTGAAGGATGAGATGACGGTTTGATTGCTATTATTTTTAGGTACATATGACTTGGTATTACACTTTTTGTGATAAAAGGTGACAAAAAAATAGCTTTTTTAGCACAGTTTTTATTAAAAATATTGTTACGGTGTTGACAAGATCGGGTGGATCATGTGATATTATTATAGAGCAGGTTGTTACGCACGCGGCGATACCCAATATGTGTATTTTTTCTAGTGCAATACACACTGACAGTTTGCCTATGAGATGGTTCAGCAAAAACGGAACGGACACGGAAGACATACAGATGCATTTCCAGATGTGTTCTGTTTTTTTTTTTTGCGGACCCATTGACTTAAATATAGCCAAGCACTGTGATTTGCGGACACGAATAGGACATGTTCTATCTTTTCACGGTACGGAAATACTGAAACAGAATGCACACGGAGACACTTCCGTTTTTTATGCTGAACCATTGAAATGAATGGTTCAGTATAAATACAGCATACTGAACAAAAAAAACGGCCAGTATACTGAACGCTAAATACTGTCGTGTGCATGAGCCCTTATAGTAATAAAACAAAATCTAAAATTGTCAACTTTAAACTAGAAAAGAGGAAAAGGCTTGAAAGATTTAATGTTCCACAAATAGAAAAAAATAATTGGGACATGATGTGGTCAAGCTTCTGTTACATGCAGGACTCCCCCCCCCCGTTTAAAATAAAGGATCTCTGAAAGAAATGACTCAAATGGCTGCCAAATGTGCATAACTAATGCACTGGATCTTTTTTTTCTCTTCAGTTTACTGTTCTTCTGATAAGATATGGTGGATATGGTACCCCTAATGCATTCTGAATGAAGAGCGTTCCGTTCAAGATTCATCAGTTCAGTCCCTCTTAAGTTTTTTGGCCGGAGAAAATACTGCAGCATGCTGCAGTTTTCTCTCCGGCCAAACCCTTGCCGGAATTAAATTTCAATTGAAATGTATTAATGCCGGATCCGTTACTAAGTGTTCCGGAAAACCGGATCCGGTTTCCCGATCTGCGCATGCGCAGACCTTTTAAAAATGAGAAAAAAATAAATACCGGATCAGTTTTGAAGATGACAATCAGAAAGAAGGATCCGGTATTGCAATGCATTTGTCAGACGGATCCGCATCCGGATCTGTCTCACAAATACATCCGTTTGCGTCTGGATTGCCAATGACGGAACTGATGGAATCCTTTGCCGCAGGTGTGAAAGTACCCTAAGCCAGTTTCTCTTTACACCAATTTTGATAAACCTCCCATAGATTCGATTTTTAGTCACATTTCTTTTTAACTTCAGAAGTCACATTACCAACCCAAATTCTACAAAAGTGTACAAATACAATAGGAGGGCTACATCATATTACCCGCCTGGGTGGCAATCACAAACCTAGTTCATTACCAGATGTTTACTTCTGTTTTGTGAAGGGAAAGAACTTCCCACAGAGGCTATAAAAACCTTTCAAACCTTACAGTTTACACTAGTCACTAAATAATTTGGCAAACTAAGGCAACAAGCATTCGAAAAGCATCTGGTAACAAAGACTTAGAAAAACACAGCTTTATTACATGGTTAATCTGGTCTCCGGCGCAGTTTGCCATTTTTATATTTATGGCTATGACTGCTGCAAAGATTTAATGCTAGTCATTAACAGAAGTAAACATTAATGGGAAATAAGACTCAGCTGGGTCAATTATCCATTTTCATTTCATCTGGTGTCATGGAAATTAAACAGGATCTTGACAACAACTGACTTACTATTATTTCAACTTTTTTAGCCATTTTTTAGCCATTTGTGTGTATTGTATTAGCCCCCAAAAAATAAAAATAAAATTTAAGCTCACTGTGTTGCCATGAACTACCGATCAACTCATACGAACAATGCAGGGAGGAAAATACCAAGTTCACTATACCTACTTTACATTTTCTTAAATGGAATATGTCACTTAACTTTTCCTACTACCTAATGCCAGATAGTAACATACCTGCCCATAAGACACACATAGCTTTTAGACAAGGAAAATAAGAAAAAAATATATAATTTTTCATTAGACCTCAGATCAGACCCCCAATATTAATCCCTTGGATACCAGGTTTTTTTTTTTTGCTTTCGTTTAACGGCCTGTTTGGCAGAAGCATTGATCTGGGCAGTTTAACTCCTTAGATGCTGTAGTCAATAGCGACCATTGCATCAAAGTGGTTTAGGGGAATGTGGCTCCCTCTGTCTCCCATTGGCACCACGCAAATTAGATTGTGGGGTGCCGATATCTTCACAAGGCAGCCTTTCTAGTGCAGCCTGCCTGTGAATGTCAGTAAAGCATTGACAGTATAATACACTGTACTGCATAACAGAAGTGATAAAAAAATAATAATAATCACCTGTTAAAGTAAAATGATAAAAAAAGAGGAAAAATTGCTGTTTTTTTGCTTATTTGCCACCTAAAAAACCCATTTATAAAAAAAGCAGTCCAAAAGTTAAATGCCTCAAAAGGATATCAACAAAATAATTTTTATTTTGCAAAAGTATTAAACATAAAGAAACTAAATATATTTGGTGGAAGTATAGCTGCCCCCCCCCCATAAAGAGTTAATAAAAAGGTAATCAGTAAGTTTGTGCACCCCAAAATGACGCTATTAAAAACCACAATTTCTCCCAGAAAAAACAAGCCCTCATGTGATATAAGGAAAAATGCTAAGGCCCAAAACAGGCTGTTCACTAAAGGGTTAAAATAGTGAAAGAAGATGAAAAGTACTCTTACCAGTAATTGGATTTTCCAATAGCCTCCACAACGGCACTTACAGGAGGGTGTCCCTGCCTCCCCAGGACAGGAAACAATGTAAAAGCTCAAGTTTAAAAGGCCCCCTTCCGTTAATGACATAGGACTCATTAGTAATGCAAAGAAAGTGTATTGAAATATTCAAATAATACATCACATAATTATGTCACAGAAAAAAAAGAAATGGTTTGGGAAACTCCAGTGTCGTTGTAGAGGCTATTGGAAAATCCAATTACTGATAAGAGTAATTAACCCTTTTCCCCGACGCCTTCACAACGGCACTCACAGGAGTAACAGATAAAAAAAAAACTATTTTTAGGGTGGGACTACCGCAGATGCCAAAAGATAAAATCATACTTCTGGAGAAAATCCAATTTGTAATGTCTGAAAAAGGTACTAGGGTTTGCCCAAGTGGCTGCCCTGCATATTTGATCCACAGATGCATATTCTGCCCATGAGGCAGAAACTGCCCTTGTAGAATGTGCTTTTATCCCTTTAGGGAGAGTCAAGCCCTTCTGAATGTAGCATAATTCAATGATATTCCTTATCCATCTTGAGATGGTACTCTTGCTTGCTGCAGATCCTTTATGATGACCCTGGTACTGCAGAAGATGGTCGGAGTTTCTGAATTCTTTGGTGACATCTAAGGCTCCTTTCACACTAGCGTTCGCTGGTCCGCTCGTGAGCTCCGTTTGAAGGAGCTCACGAGCGGACCCGAACGCAGCCGTCCAGCCCTGATGCAGTCTGAATGGAGCGGATCCGCTCAGACTGCATCAGTCTGGCGGCGTTCAGCCTCCGCTCCGCTCGCCTCCGCACGGACAGGCGGACAGCTGAACGCTGCTTGCAGCGTTCGGGTGTCCGCCTGGCCGTGCGGAGGCGTGCGGATCCGTCCAGACTTACAATGTAAGTCAATGGGGACGGATCCGTTTGAAGATGCCACAATGTGGCTCAATCTTCAAGCGGATCCGTCCCCCATTGACTTTACATTGAAAGTCTGGACGGATCCGTCCGAGGCTATTTTCACACTTAGCTTTTTTTTTGCCATTTTAATGCAGACGGATCCGTTCTGAACGGAGCCTCCGTCTGCATTATTATGAGCGGATCCGTTCAGAACGGATCCGCCCGAACGCTAGTGTGAAAGTAGCCTAAGTAAGTTAGTATGCATCGTCTTACCTCCAGATTATGATATTTTGTATCTATTTCTGAGGATGGTTTGGGCAGTAGGAAGGTAGGGATACCTCCTGCTGACGATGGAATCTGGAAACAACTTTTGGCAGAAACTTCGGAGTATGCCTGAGAATAATGGTGTCTTCTAAGGGTACATTCACACTAGCATTTTTGTTTTCCGGTATTGAGTTCCGTCACAGGAGCTCAATACCAGAAAAATACGGATCAGTTTTATCTTAATGCATTCTGAATGGAGAGCAATCTGTTTAGGATGCATCAGTTCAGTCTCTCTTATATTTTTTGGAGGGACAAAATACTGCAGCATGCCACTTGCCGGATCCGGAATTAATTTACATTAGTGCCGGATCAGTCATTAAGTGTTCAGGCAAAATGGATCCGGCTTTCCGGTCTGTGCATGAGCAGACCTTTAAAAAAGCAAAAAAAAATTGACAGATCCGTTTTTTCCGGATGACACCGGAGAGATTGATCCAGGATATCAATGAATTTGTCAGACGGATCCGTCTGACAAATGCCATCAGTTTGCGTCAGGATTGCCGAATCTGGCGATGGAACTGCCTGCGGGAATCCTCTGCCACAAGTGTGAAAGTACCCTAAGACCGTGAGGTAAGGTAGTCTGCAGGAAAAGGCTTGGATTTCCCCAACTCTTCTAGCCGATCTACTTGCCAATAAAAAGGTAGTCATAAACGTCAGAAGTTTTAGCAGAATATCCTGTAAGGGTTCAAAGGGCGCAGCTGTCAGAACATCAAGCACCAGGTTCAAATACCAAGGAGGTATGTTGGAATGGACGAATGGACATAGTCTTGTTGCCCCTTTTAGGAACAGTTTTATTAGGGATAGATCCGCGAGTTTTGTTTCTAGAAAATTATTTAACGCTGAAACTTGCATTTTATGGGTGCCTTGTTTGAGTGTCTGTTTCTTTTTTTTTGGGGGGGGGGATAGTGTCACCACCAGACATCTGAGAAGCTCTGACAGATGCCTTTCAGAACCTCCTCCTTGAGCTTCCTTTGTTTTGGTTTTCAGTTCCTCATCTCGTTAGCCTCTCTCAGCTGTAATGTAGTTGGACTGATTGCATCCCTTTAAATTCCTCCCCATAATGCATTAGTGTGCGGTTTATACAACTTCCTGGAGTGTGTGTGCATGCTGATGCTATTTCCCAGTCTTCTACAAGATAAGTGTTATACATTCATTTTCTGTTTGCTGGATCCCAGGTGACCCTGACTCCCTCCGTGTCTAGTGTAGGGAGCCGGTGGTCGGGTCCCCTCACTATTATAGGGTGTTCAGTTGTTATACAGTCGAGGTACGAGGATATGCGATCATCTACCTTTGGGATTTTCGCATAGGCTGAGCAGTCAGGGAGAGTGCCAGGTCTGATGCAGGGGTCTCCCTTTTTGTTCCTTAGTTTTTGATCCAGTGAGTCATATATTCATTTGGTGTTGTCTTGTTTCCTGTACACCTTCCGTGACATTATAAACCACCAAAACCGTCTCAAGCATGGATCCGGTTTCACTTTTGACTGAACGCTTGCAGGGTCTTTCATTGGAGATAGCAGATCTCCGTAAGACTCTTTCTCAGTTTTAAGTGACCGGTTCAGCTTGCGTTCATGGAGTTTGTTCTGAGCCTAAGATCTCGCTCCCGGATACGTTCTCCGGGGGTAGTGAGAATTTTGTGCGTTTTAGAGAGGCTTGCAAACTCCATTTTCGCCTTCTTCCCCATTCCTCTGGTGATGAGGAACGGAGGGTGGGGATCATTATATCGCTGCTCAGGGATAACGCTCAGTCCTGGGCCTTTTCGCTGCCAGTGGGGGCACGGCCCCTCCGTTCAGTGGATGAATTATTTTTAGCCCTGGGTCAGATATATGATGATCCGGATCATATTGCTTTGGCTGAGTCTAGACTACGTCTGTTATGCCAGGGTAAACAATCCGCAGAGATATACTGCTCAGAATTTCGGAGATGGGCAGCTGATACTGGTTGGAATGATGCTGCACTCCGAAGTCAATTTTGCCATGGTCTTTCAGAGGGATTAAAAGATGCATTTGCCTTTCATGAGAGGCCTATCTCCTTGGACTCTGCTATGTCTCAGGCCGTTCGTATTGACAGGCGTCTTAGAGAGAGAGGAGAGATCTCTCCTTCCTGTCATACTCAATCCCAGGACAGTGCAGCGGTCTCATTCTGTGCGCAGGGGTCTCAGTCGCTGTCAGCCCCTTCTGAGGAGGAGCCCATGCAGCTGGGGTTGATTGCCTCTGACAATAGAAGATTCAGCCCGCATGGGAAGGTTTGTTTTTGTTGTGGAGGTATAAATCATTTGGCAAATGTTTGTCCCTCTAGGAGATTCAGGCAGTTTTTGGGGAGTAATAAAGAAACAAAAAGGAAAAAAATCTTTTAAAAATGTTCCATCTGTTACTATTGGCAGGGTTGAGGCGGAAATTGAAGGTTTTCCGTTTGCTTGTAGTTCCCGTTTTGTCCTGCCTGCCAGGGTGGCGCTAGAGAGCAAGAACATTTTTGTGAGATTTTTGTAGATAGTGGAGCAGCTGTCAATCTCATTGATAATCAATTTGCGATAACTCATGGTTTCCAGGTATGCACTTTGGGAAAGGATATTCCTGTTTTTGCTATTGATTCCGCTCCACTTTCTCAGAAATCATTAAAGGGCATAGTTCACAATATCCGTTTAATTGTGAGTGATGCTCATTTTGAGGATGTGTCATGTTTCGTCCTTAGCGGATTACCTACTCCTCTTGTGTTGGGGCTACCCTGGCTCACTAAACATAACCCCACCATTGATTGGCAAGCAAGGCAAATAAATGGTTGGAGTGACTTTTGCAGAGAGAATTGCCTCACGACATCTGTTTCTGAGGTTTCTACTAAGACTGTACCACCTTTTCTCTCTGAATTTTTGGATGTCTTCTCTGAGAGTGGAGTTCAGGATTTGCCCTATTAATCTCATCCCAGGCGCCAAGCTGCCTAAATCTCGTTTATACAATCTCTCCCAACCTGAAAGGGTCGCTATGCATGCTTATATCTCTGAGAGTCTGAGAAAAGGACACATACGACCCTCGAAGTCACCTGTTGCCGCAGTTTTTTTCTTTGTTAAGAAAAAAGATGGTTCTTTAAGACCTTGTCTGGATTTCAGGGAGCTGAACAGTATCACTATTCGTGACCCTTATCCGCTTCCTCTGATCCCGGACCTGTTTAACCAGATTGTTGGGGCTAAAGTATTTTCCTAAAGTATACAACCTGGTCAGGGTCAGAGAAGGAGACGAATGGAAGACGGCCTTCAATACCCCTGAGGGCCATTTTGAGAATTTGGTTATGCCTTTTGGTTTGAGGAATGCCCCAGCCGTTTTTCCGCATTTCGTGAACAGCATTTTTTTATCATTTAATGGGAAAATTTGTATTAGTGTATTTGGATGACATTTTGATTTTTTCTCCTGATTTCAAAACTCATAAGGAACACTTACATCAGGTCTTGCTCATCCTGCGGGAGAATAAATTATACGCGAAACTGGAAAAATGTGTGTTTGTGGTTCCAGAAATTCAATTTCTGGGGTTTCTTCTCTCCGCTTCTGGTTTTCGCATGGACCCCGAGAAGGTCCGCGCTGTGCTTGAGTGGGAGCTTCCTGAGAATCAGAAGGCGCTGATGCGTTTTTTGGGCTTTGCCAATTATTACAGGAGGTTTATTTTGAATTATTCCTCTGTTGTTAAACCACTCACTGATATGACCAGAAAGGGGGTAGATTTTTCTTCCTGGTCAGTAGAGGCGCGTAAGGCCTTTTCTAATATCAAGGAGAGTTTTGCTTCCGCTCCCATCTTGGTACAACCTGATATTTCTCTACCCTTCATAGTTGAGGTTGATGCTTCTGAGGTGGGTGTGGGTGTGGTCTTGTCTCAGAGTTCCTCTCCTGCCAAATGGCGACCGTGTGCCTTTTTCTCGAAAAACTCTCCTCTGCAGAGAGAAATTACGATGTGGGAGATAGGGAGTTGTTGGCCATCAAGTTGGCTTTTGAGGAATGGCGCCATTGGCTAGAAGGAGCCAGACACCCTATTACCATGTTTACTGACCATAAAAATCTGGCCTACTTGGAGTCAGCCAAGCGTCTGAACCCGAGACAGGCCAGATGGTCTTTGTTCTTTTCAAGGTTTAATTTTGTTGTCTCGTTCCACCCTGGGGTTAAGAATGTGAAGGCAGGTGCCCTGTCACGTTGTTTTCCGGGAGGTGGGAATTTTGAAGACCCGGGTCCCATTTTGGCTGAAGGTGTGGTGGTCTCTGCTCTTTATCCTGAATTGGAGGCGGAGGTGCAGGTAGCCCAGTCAGAGGCTCCTGATCTTTGTCCTCCTGGGAGGTTGTTTGTGCCTCTCGCTTTAAGACACAAGATTTTTAAGGAACACCACGATACTGTCCTTGCTGGGCACCCAGGGGCAAGAGCCACAGTGG
Source organism: Bufo gargarizans (assembly GCF_014858855.1). NCBI lineage: Eukaryota > Metazoa > Chordata > Amphibia > Anura > Bufonidae > Bufo > Bufo gargarizans. The sequence continues at coordinate 293,875,187 of NC_058085.1, read as the reverse complement.
ATCTAATCGCTCTGAGATTCTGGTGGCCTGCGCTTCGTAAGTCAGTTGAGGGTTTTGTGGCAGCCTGCGAGACTTGCGCTCGTGCCAAAGTCCCTCATTCACAGCTATCAGGTCTTCTCCTTCCCTTACCTATTCCTTCCCGTCCTTGGACACATCTGTCCATGGACTTCATAACGGACCTGCCTCGTTCCTCGGGGAAGACTGTGATTCTGGTGGTGGTGGTGGACCGTTTTCCTGGTTTGCCCAATGCTAAGACGCTGGCGCAGGCATTTATTGATCACATTGTCAAATTGCATGGTATTCCCTTAGACATAGTCTCTGATAGGGGCACGCAGTTTGTTTCCAGATTCTGGAAGGCTTTCTGTTCTCGCTTGGGGGGTTCGGTTGTCATTCTCTTCTGCTTTCCACCCGCAGTCGAATGGCCAGACAGAGAGCGTCAATCAGAATCTGGAGACATATCTGCGCTGTTTTGTGGCGGAGAATCAGGAGGATTGGTGTTCTTTTTTGTCCTTTGCTGAGTTTGCTTTAAATAATCGTCGTCAGGAGTCCTCTGATAAGTCACTATTTTGTGGTGCATATGGGTTTCATCTGCAGTTTGGGGCATTCTCGGGAGAGGGGTCTTCTGGTTTACCTGATGAGGACAGATTCTCCTCGTCTTTGTCATCTATTTGGCAAAAGATTCAGGATAATCTAAAGAACATGAGTGAGAGATATAAGCGTGTGGCAGATAAGAGACGTGTGCCTGGTCCGGACCTGAATGTTGGTGATCTGGTGTGGTTGTCTACCAAGAATATCAAATTGAAGGTTCCCTCCTGGAAGTTGGGTCCTAAGTTTATTGGGCCTTACAAAATCCTGTCTGTCATCAATCTTGTTTCCTACCCTCTTGATCTTCCTCAGACTTGGAAGATCCATAATGTTTTTCATATGTCCTTATTAAAACCTTATGTTCAACCCATTGTACCCTCGCCTTTGCCTCCTCCTCCGATTATGGTTGATGGTAATCTTGAATTTCAGGTCTCTAGGATTGTGGATTCTCGTGTTGTCCGCGGTTCTCTCCAGTACCTTGTTCATTGGGAGGGTTATGGTCCTGAGGAGAGGATGTGGGTCCCAGTGACGGACATTAAGGCTACTCGTCTCATCAGGGCTTTCCATAGGTCCCATCCTGAGAAGGTGGGCTCTGAGTGTCCGGAGTCCACTCGTAGAGGGAGGGGTACTGTCACCACCAGACATCTGAGAAGCTCTGACAGATGCCTTTCAGAACCTCCTCCTTGAGCTTCCTTTGTTTTGGTTTTCAGTTCCTCATCTCGTTAGCCTCTCTCAGCTGTCATGTAGTTGGACTGATTGCATCCCTTTAAATTCCTCCCCATAATGCATTAGTGTGCGGTTTATACAACTTCCTGGAGTGTGTGTGCATGCTGATCCTATTTCCCAGTCTTCTACAAAATAAGTGTTATACATTCATTTGTGATTTTCTGTTTGCTGGATCCCAGGTGACCCTGACTCCCTCCGTGTCTAGTGTAGGGAGCCGGTGGTCGGGTCCCCTCACTATTATAGGGTGTTCAGGTGTTATACAGTCAAGGTACGAGGATATGCGATCATCTACCATTGGGATTTTCGCATAGGCTGAGCAATCAGGGAGAGTGCCAGGTATGATGCAGGGGTTTCCCTTTTTGTTCCTTAGTTTTGGATCCAGTGAGTCATATATTCATTTGGCGTTGTCTTGTTTCCTGTACACCTTCTGTGACAGATAGGATGCGGACCCATTCATTTTAATGGGTCAGCAAACAGTGTGCTCATCAGTATGTCCGTAGCCCTGTAAAAAAAAAAAAAATAATGTCCTATTCTTGTCCGTTTTAGGCATTGTTATAATGCATCCGCAAAAATTTGCAGACTGCAAAACACATATGGTCGTGTGCATGTACCCTTAGGGGAATATCAGGATCTGGATAGTGACACCATCTACATTGACCAAAAATATAAGCGCAACACTTTCGGTTTTGCTCCCATATTGCATGAGCTGAACTCAAAGATCTGAAACGTTTTCTACATACACAAAAGACCCATTCATCTCAAATATTGTTCACAAATCCTTACAGGTGTGGCATATCAAGGTGCTGATTAGACTATGATCCGAAAAAGAAGAATACTGAGATGAAAGCCGCACATCTGAATAGTATCAAATTTATTCAGGACAACAGACACAACAAAAATAGCTTAAAATCATTGTATACAATAAATCATGGCTATGTGGCTCACCACAAAACCATGAACATTCTCCCACATGAATAAGTAAAATTCAACTTAAAGTGAATGAAATCCATCAACATGAATGATATGAATAAAATACTTATCATTGAGGTAGCATAGTGGGAGTATGCGTGGTGGTCAGGGAAAGAAATGCCCAACGCGTATCGCCAGGCTCTGCTGGATTCCTCAGAGGTGCTGTGAAATCAAACTGTCCACTTAGGAAGCAACACTGAGTGACAATCAATTTCACATGCTGTTGTGCAAATGGGATAGACAACAGGTGGAAATTATAGGCAATTAGCAAGACACCCCCAATAAAGGAGTGGTTCTGCAGGTGGTGACCACAGACCACTTCTCAGTTCCTATGCTTCCTGGCTGATGTTTTGGTCACTTTTGAATGCTGGTGGTGCTTTCACTCTAGTGGTAGCATGAGACGGAGTCTAGAACCCACACAAGTGGCTCAGGTAGTGCAGCCTATCCAGGATGGCACATCAATGAGAGCTGTGGCAAGAAGGTTTGCTGTGTCTGTCAGCGTAGTGTCCAGAGTATGGAGGCGCTACCAAGAGACAGGCCAGTACATCAGGAGACGTGGAGGAGGCCGTAGGAGGGCAACAACCCATCATCAGGACCACTACCTCCGCCTTTGTGCAAGGAGGAACAGGAGCACTGCCAGAGCCCTGCAAAATGACCTCCAGCAGGCCACAAATGTGCATGTGTATGCTCAAACGGTCAGAAACAGACTCTATGAGGGTGATATGAGGGCCCGACGTCCACAGGTGGGGGTTGTGCTTACAGCCCAACACCGTGCAGGACGTTTGGCATTTGAAAGAGAACACCAAGATTGGCAAATTCGCCACTGGCGCCCTGTACTCTTCACAGATGAAAGCAGGTTCACACTGAGCACATGACAGACGTGACAGAGTCTGGAGACGCCGGTGGAGAACGTTCTGCTGCCTGCAACATCCTCCAGCATGACCGGTTTGGCATTGGGTCAGTAATGGTGTGGGGTGGCATTTCTTTGGAGGGCTGCACAGCCCTCCATGTTCTCGCCAGAGGTAGCCTGACTGCCATTAGGTACCGAGATGAGATCCTCAGACCCCCTGTGAGACCATATGCTGGTGCGGTTGGCCCTGGGTTCCTCCTAATGCAAGACAATGCTAGACCTCATGTGGCTGGAGTGTGTCAGCAGTTCCTGCAAGAAGAAGGCATTGATGCTATGGACTGGCCCGCCCGTTCCCCAGACCTGAATCCAATTGAGCACATCTGGGACATCATGTCTCGCTCTATCCACCAACGTCACGTTGCACCACAGACTGTCCATGTCTGGGAGGAGATCCCTCAGGAGACCGTCCGCCACCTCATCAGGAGCATGCACAGGCGTTGTAGGGAGGTCATACAGGCATGTGGAGGCCACACACTACTGAGCCTCATTTTGACTTGTTTTAAGGACATAACATCAAAGTTGGATCAGCCTGTAGTGTGTTTTTCCACTTTAATTTTGAGTGTGACTCCAAATCCAGACCTCCATGGGTTGAAAAATGTAATTTCCATTTTTTTATTTTTGTGTGATTTTGTTGTCGGCACATTCAACTATGTAAAGAACAACGTATTTCAGAAGAATATTTAATTAATTCAGATCTAGGATGTGTTATTTTTGTGTTCCCTTTATTTTTTTGAGCAGTGTATATATATATATATACACATACATACATAGTAATGCTAATCATCACCTGTGGTATGGGCGTACATGTGGTGTATTGGAATCACTGCCCCCCACACTTGGGGGGAAGGGGAGGAGGTGCTGGTCTTCAATATAGATTCAGTGCAGAGGCAGATGCACACCAAGGCAAATGGCGGGTGGAAATGCCATCTGTGCATGCGTGCAGTCGAACCAGCGTGTGCTGCGTTCCAAAACGCGGAAGCAGCAAGTCACGCTGGATCAGGAAACGCACGCTGCGTGCCATGGACCGGAAGCAGCGTCACGTAATAGAGGCGTGGCCTGCAGAACCATGTGGGCGAGAGGACAAAACAGGAGAGGAAACAAAACGCAAGAAAAATAGGACAAAATGTTAACATAAATAGATATCATATAACAGAGCAAGTAATAAGCATGGCCCCATATATAGGTGCATACTGAATTGTGCTTGTGAAACATCAAAAATAAAAAGAAAATTTAAGATTAAAAGTGCATACAATCCACATGATATATAATGTATAACACAGTGACCATAATTAGTGTTTATTATAAATAACCATGATTAGTATGTATAAAGAGAAAAAAAAAACTTATATTAACCCTTCTTCACTTTAGGCCGAATGCACACGGCCGTGAGCGGTCCGTGGAACCGCGGCCTGGATTCCTGCTGAGAGCAGGAGCGCACGGCGTCATTGGTTGCTATGACGCTATGCGCTCCCTGCTGCCGCCGCAGTACAGTAATACACTGGTATAGATCATCTGTGAAAAACGGCCGTGTGCATTCGGCCTTAGATTCACTATCAATTGTGTCCATTATTTAATATTACTCGTATTAACTAATCTATACAGTATTTAATAAGCTACATAATTTATACTTTTTATTTCTTGTGTTAAATTGATTATATTCCCTAATATATTTGTTATTTTAGATAATATTTATATATTTATTATTAATATATATTTTTTTTAATGTGCTGATTAGACAGCATGAATATTGCACAGGTGGGCCTTAGACTAACCACAATAAAAGACCACCCTGAAATGTGCACAGATTTACCTTACTGAGAGGGGGGGGGGGAATTTTCAGCTTCCAGGAATTGTGTAAAGATCCTTGCAACATGGGGCCGTGTATTATCATACTGCAACATGAGATGATGGTTGTGGATGAATGGCACAACGATGGGCCTCAGGATCTCGTCACGGTATCTCTGTGCATTCAAAATGCAATCAATAAAATGCACCTGCGTTCCTTGTCCATAACATACGCCTGCCCATACCACCATGGACCTCTCGATCCACAACACTGACGTCACCAAACCGCTCACCCACACACGCTGTCTGCCATCTGCCCTGAACAGTGAAAACCAGGGTCATCAGTGAACAGAACGCCTCTCCAACATGCCAGATGCCATTGAATGTGAGGATTTACCCACTCAAGTTGGTTACGAAGATGAACTGGTCCAGACCCCGATGAGGAAGGCGAGCATGCAGATGAGCTTCCCTGAGTCTGTTTCTGCAGAAATTCTTTGGTTATGCAAACCGATTGTTGCTGCAGCTGTCCAGGTGGCTGGTCTCAGACGATCATGGAGGTGAACATGCTGGATGTTGAGGTCCTGGGCTGGTGTGGTTACACGTGGTCTGCGGTTGTGAGGCCGGTTGGATGTACTGCCAAATTCTCTGAAACGCCTTTGGAGACGGCTTATGGTAGAGAAATGAACATTCACTGCACGGGACACAGCTCTGGTAGACATTCCTGCAGTCAGCATGCCAATTGCCGGTTTAAATAGGCCCACGGGGTGGAGTTGTCGGACAGAATTTTTACATATTGGGATTTTATAGTTGACTGATCTTTGGTGTGGCCTCCCCACACGCGACTGCTGGCGTCGGTAGTAATAACCTGATTAGTGTGTCGCCAAAATACTCCTGCCTGAAGATTTTTTCTTTTATTTTCCACCACAGGAGAGACTGCTTTACATTTAACTGAACTTCTATTCTCTTGTCTAGAGTATTCTGACTTCCATCCCAGTTCTTCAGGTGTAATGACTGTAGTGGCCTTGTGTGGTGTTGGGCCCACCGCACTGCTGGAATTGTGGACATTAAATGGCCTAAAAGTGTCATGATGTCTCTGATGGATACTGTTCTGGACTCCCAAAAAAGAGAGACCTTTTGAGATAGAGAAATCTGCTTTTCTAGAAGGAGAAAAGACATGAGATTGTGAGAACCTAACCTGACCCCCAAAAATATTTTTTCTCTGTTGGAAACTAGGTCTGACTTTTCTTAGGATATTAACCGTCAACTTCTGTTGAATCATCTGTAGATTTAACTGGAGAAATTGGAGGGAGAAGATACCTTGAAGGTGAAAGTAACTTGTCACTTTGGCCATGATCTTTGAAAAAATGCTGGGGGCTGAGGATAATCCGAAGGGAAGGGCCTGAAACTGAAAGTGACGCTTCTCTCGCTTCAGAAATATCACTAGTCTGAGAATTTCTGATAGCTTTTGTGAATGGGGACATGGTAATATGCATCGGAAAGGTCAAGTTACCAGATTGGAGTCCTAAATCAGGAGATTTACTGTTGACCTGATGGTCTCCTTTTTGAAGGCTATGCTCTTGTTCAACCTTTTCAGAGTCATTATTACCCTGTAAGAGGTTTGGTTTTTCCGAATAATAAAAAAAAAAATTGGAGAATTAAAACCACGTTCCCTTCTGATCGTTTGGTACCGGGATTATGACTTGTTTTTGTAGCATCAACAATATCTCAGATTCCAGAGCCTGCTGCTTTTCTAGTCGACTCAAAGGCTTGTTGCTGATGTAGAAACCTTGGAGAGGAGTAGCAAACTCTAGTTTGTAACATTTGCTTATGGTATTTCTTACCCAAGGGGAGGTAGAATTGTTTTCCTAAGCAGAGGCAAATCTTTTTAATCTGCCTCCTACCTGAAATTTGGCATCATTGTGAAGACTTTGCAGTGGTTTCTGGGGTGAATAAAAACCCTTTTCTCTTGAGGATTGCCATCTTCCAGAGAAGTCTTTTCTCCTTTTATCTGATCTGGTCCTTTTTTGGCCCCAAAAGGACTGTCTCTGTTGGAAAACGTTTGAGTCCGACGGAAAGCCTTTTTTCCTGTCTGATGCCTTATCCAAAATGTAGTCTCGGGCTGAATCAAAAACCATATCCCCCTTACACCGAATGGAGCATAGATGACTCTTCGAGCTAGCATCCCCAGACCAGGATCTGAACCATATAGCTCTTTGTGTGGCATTCAATAAGGCCGCAGATCTAGCAGAGAGCCTTACTAGATCCACCGAGGCATCTGACCAAAAAATAAAATAAAAAATTTGAGGCCTGCTTCAAAATAGGTATAGAATATTTTCTCTGGGGGGTGCCTGCCGCCAGGTGGTCCTTCAATTGGCTTAACCAGACCGATTATGATCAGTAGGTACAGGTAGCTGCTATACTAGGCCTCAGCATAGCCGAGTTTGACCCCATGCTTGCTTGAGAAGACCATCACATTTCTTATCCATCGGATCTTTTAATAGGCCCATATCTTAAAAAAGACAAGGACATCTTTTTTTATATGCGGGGCAACGATTTTGCGAACCTTATTCCACAAGGATGAGTCTGATTCAAAGGGGTATTTTCTTTTAAAGGCATTCGGAATTGTATTTAGTTTTTCTGGATCCTTCCATTCTTTAGCAATCAACATTTTAATGTTATTATGGGCAGGGAAGACTTTCTTTTCACCCAATCCTTGAAACATTTTATCCTGAACTGATTGAGATTCCTTTACGTCCTCAATCTTCATAGTAGCTCTTATTGTTTTTAATAATTTTTCTGTATCTTCAGGAATACAGAAAGGCTTCCCAGATTCATCCTCAGAAGATTCAGAATCTGCCTGTGAGAATATTTCACCCTCATTAGAGTCTGGATCACATGGGAATTCTGATATCTGTGAGGTTGATGGTTAGGGGGAACCTGATGGCAATCTTGCATCTATCACCACGTTTACACTTCCATGATCATATTTCTTATGGATTCTAGGAAGGATTGGGATTCTTCAGTCACTACCACTACTTTGTCTGTACACCTGGGACAAAGCACTTATTTAGACTTAAGCTACTTTCACACTAGCGGCACAGACCTTCGGCCTCGCTGGGAACTCCGCCCCCATTATAGTCAATGGAGACAGAGTGGCAGTCCAGGGGCGCACATTCACTAGCGGAACAGCCTGCCGGAGGTCCGTGCCGCTAGTGTGAAAGTAGCCTTCGACAGCAGGGATTTTTTGCACATTTCCCTGTGCCGAATCTCAGCTAGAGGTCTTTATGGTGCTGCCCTTCCTGCCCTATAAAGCAAGATACACTTTTGGGGTGAATTAGCAACTAAGAAGTAAATTAAGGTCAGCACCAACAGCAGTGGGGGGGGGGGGGGGACAATACAACTGTGCTCCCCTTCCCCCAATAAAGGTAACATGTATGGCACAACTGGTAGGAGGAGGCTTACCGGGCTCTGGGCGGCAGAAGGATCCACAGGTTTGCAGGACATGTCAGGAGCTTCCATGGGAGCGGACATACTGCATGAGCAGGATGCTGTTTGCTGCGCTCCATGCTCCCGACATTCCCCTGATATCTGCCAGGCCTCCAACGTCATGTGCCAGTGGAAGTGATGCACAGAGACCTGGCAAAGCGGAACTCTTGCATAGAGGGTTCCTGCCTGTTAAGCACATGCGCGCGATCTGTTGCTTCCCGCAGGTGCTGTAACCGGGGAAACGGATGCCTGGGGCCGAAACACTGAAGTGTTTATGCCAAAAGGAACGGGACAGAGGCGCCAGGCCCTCTTCAATCCCCGTCCCCTGCACAGACCCTCCCCGATGGGGCAAACTACCAAGCCGTGTGATTCTTCACTTGAACTCCCGACTCTGCAGGAGCGGCTTCCAAACGATCCCGAGGACAGGAAACAACAACTGAAGCAGGTAAAGGGAGGAGGCCTTGAGCTTCTACGTTCTTTCCTGTCCTGGGGAGGTGAGGACACCCTCCTGTGAGTGCCGTTGTGGAGGCGCCGGGGAAAAAATTTATTTGAAAATATATTTAAAGTGTCATTCTTTTTATTTGTGTGTAACGTATAGGGGCAGTGATACTGACCATTTTTGTAATTACTGAAATCGTACATTTCTATCAGAAAAAATAGCTCTAAAGTGACCCATTTTGTGCCTCAGAGGAGCGTTGCTGTCTTCTGTTTACATAACAGTCAGTGTTGAGCAAGACTCTACTGTTATGTAAACAGAAGACAGAGGAACGTTGCCAAGACTCAAAATGGCCTACTTTAGAGCCATTTTTCTAATAGAAAATGTATGATTTCATTAATTAAAGTATATTACAAAAATGGTCAGCATCACTGCCCCTATACAAGAAAGTGATAATGGTCATAAAATGGCACTGCATGTATTTTACTATATGAAAGATGTTTTTATTTATTTAAAAAAATATTCTACTTTCTAGCCTGTGGATAAGTGATAAATTTAATTAACGGGAAACCCCCATTAAAGGCCATGTACACCTTCAGGGGCATTTTTTTTTTTCCATTATTGCATTTTATTAATTTTGGGCTAAGGCTACATGCACACGACTGCATGCGTTTTGCAGTCCTAAAAAAAAAAAACTAAAAACGGATGACATTCGTATGCCAGTTTTTTTTTTTTGCGGATCCATTGTAACAATGCCTAAAATGTCCCATTCTTGTCCATCTATTTTCTTTTTTTTGCAGGGCTACGGAACGGACATACTGATACGGACAGCACACGCATTTTTTTCGGACCTATTGAAATATATAGGTCCGCATCCTATCCGCAAAAGAACGGAACGGACACAAAAAAAATAAATAAAAATACATTTGTGTGCATGCAGCCATAAAATCATTTTTTGCTTTCATCTAATAAACCTTTATCTCTAAATTACCAAAAGGTCAAACACTTAGTCATATTCTTATCAGTAAGATAAGAACTGAGCTATAATGAGTGTTTAGAAGGTCAGAGATAAGCAGCCCATCAGGTGAGTTGCCTGACAGAACAGAGTGAAAATTCAGATTCTGCTACTAGCTAAACTCAAGGCTGCACAAAGGTTCCACACTGGTTCAAAAGACCAACTTAAAAGTTACTAAGCTCAAAATGAGTACAATGCAATAATAACTGCCCCCAAAAAGGTGCCTTTAAGGATCACATAATACTGTGTTTTCAGCTGTACTACCAGAAAATTCTGGTGTACAGGCCAAAGTAAACCATGACAAGATTGCAGCACTGCAGACCCCCATTGATCTATTGATGAACATTCCTAAGGATAGGTTATCAATATTGTGATCTCAGACAATCCCTTTAAAAGCAGTAGGAAGCAAACAGAAAATACAGTATACAAATATATTTGGCGATTTTATGGCACATGCACAATTTATTTCCAACATAAAAACAACCTAAACTCTTTAACTCACATTTATTTCAAATTTGTTTTGCTTCCATCTTAAAAGCTACTGCTCAGTTTCCACTGGTGCTCCAGCACTATGTACCTTGAAAGCCCTCATGCTGTAAGACTCTGTACGTAGAGCACTTAAATTTTACAGTTTGTAGCAAAATAATTACTGCTACATTTTATATGCAAGCCATTTTCTTCTGCACAAAATAATCCTAATACATAATCACTGCTTAACATACATCTACAGGAATCTACAAAGTGTCCAATACAACAGGAAAATTCTATATATCCATGCAACTTTATTGTAAAAAAAAATGTTTAAGATATTAGATCACTGCAAAATCAGTAAGAAGTGTCTTGTGCACCAATCTTTGCAGATCCATTTAATAAAATCTTTATAGCAGTTTTTTTCCTCCCTCACACAAAATGCCCTGTACAGTCATACAGGTAAATGCAAAAATCTGGCTGTTTTTAGCCACCACTAGGGGGAGCTTACTCCAGAGTTTTATTATTGAGTTTAACATATGAAAACACTGTTTAATAAGATGACCCTAATGGCAGCAGCGCACAGCCAGAATTTTATAAAAGGAAGTCTATTACCTCCTCCAAGCACAAATAAGTGCAGTACTACATGAATAGTACTGCTTGCATTTAATTTAGATCGCCAATTTTATATTCTCTTCTATTTCAACACCCCCATTTCTCCCACTGGAATACACTTACAGGACTTGTGAGCTTGCACTAATAACAAAGAGGACCTCCTGGGCATGAGCTCACTATATTCCAGTGGTGCTTCGAAATATACAAATTAGCAATCCAGGCTCAGCACAAGTACTACTCATGCAGTGCTGTAGTTAACTGAACTTGGTGGAGGAGACGGGCTCACTTTAATTACTTGATGTGAATGTGCAAAGTATTTCACACTGAAAATACTAAATCTTTTACATCTACATCGCACTACAATAAGGTCCGCAAAGCTGAGATCAAGGACAGCGCTATATGAGGGCGTGCACACACATTGCTTTATGCACAATGCTTTATGAACATGTAAACAAAAATGAACCTCCATGGTGCGGGCTCAGTTTCAAAAACTTTCAATGATTAAGATTCTAATATCTAGCTATGCTCTAAATTATAAAACAAAAAAGGTACCTGGTGCTAGAACACAGGTGACAAAAAAAATAGACACAAATAACAGTGTACAGAGCTAACCGAAAAGGGGTTTGTTAGATCTGAGAAATGAAAGAAACATTTCATTACTAGAGTAAAGCATACATAAAACAGAAAATAAATTGCACCATTTTCCAACATTAAATTTTATTATTCCATTAAGGATTACAAAAGGAATGTATCATCTGAAAATTACATAATATTTTTTTTATCCTAAAAGCATTCCAGTTTCCACTCTGGCTATTGGGGCACACCCAACAGGCTGGTGATTCCAGTTTTCTGACACTCAGGTTCTTTTTGCATTGCTGTGTAGACTAGGACATAATCAGCACAGCCATGTCATCCAGAGGATCTTTATCAGCCTTATTGTACTGCTGACTGCCTGGGTAAAACTATACCCACATTAATGCAACTGTACAAAGCTCTGTATACAGCTCTCCTGTCGCACCCTAGTTTCTGGGTTGGGACTATACACTATAGTTTTCTAGAGTTTCTATTGGTCTCTAGACATTTTACTGTCTACTAACTCATTAATTGTAACTGCCATAAAGCATAATACAGATAAATTCAGGAGGATAGTGCGCGCCTCTAACATGGCAGCATTCAGAGAATGTTAAAAATAAATAGCTACAACTTTTGCTACATAATTACATTTATAAATCTAAAACTACATTAATACATTCACTTTAAGAGAGGTCGTCTAAGGGAAAAGGGGTCTTTTTTTTTCCTTCAAAGTCAGTGCCGTTGAAGAAAAACCTGTCCATTGGCTGTGTCTGGTATTGCAACTCATTCCTATTCAAGTGAATGGGGCATAACTGCAATACCAGACAGAGCCTTTGGACAAATGTGGTGCTGCTTCTGGTGCAATGAAAACTAGACTCCCTTCTCGAATGCTGGAAAACCTCTTTAAAGAACATGTGGTCCCTAAGAATCAGCTAAGGGTTCTTTCACACTTGCATTAAAGTTTTCTGGTATTAAGTTCCGCCCTAGGGGCTCAATACCAGAAAAAAAAATAAAAAAAAATAAAATAAAAATAAAAACACACTTCGGAATTCTTTCCGTTCAGTATGCATCAGGGGGTCTTCAGTTCAGTCACTTCTACGGTATTTGGCCGGAGAAAATACCGCAGCATCCGTAAAACTTGCCGGAATACGGGATCCGGCGTCAAATTTCTATTAAAATGTATTAACACTTAGTACCAGAACCGGTACTAAGTGTTAAGGAAAACCAGTTCTGCGCATGCGCAGACCTTTAAAAATAAATACCGGATCCGTTTTCCCGGATGACACGGGAGAGCCGGATTCAGTGTTTCAATGCATTTGTCAGCCGCATCTGCATCCGGAAACAAATGCTATCAGTTTGCATACGGATTTCCGGATCCGGCAGGCAGTTCCGGCAACGAAACTGCCTGCCGGAATCCAACAACGCAAGTGTTTAAGTACCCTAAGAGTTACAAATATGTATATTTTTTATGTTTCGGCATTCCATAATAAAGCCTATTAGGCCTTGCATTTTACAAAACTGTTTTATAAAAGTATTCCAGAAAAGGAAGAAAAATTTTTATTTCCAATTAAAAACAAAATGTGCAACTCAACACTTAACCATAATGATGCTCATGATGTTATGCGAGCTCCCATCCCTCCCCCCCCCCACAAAAAAACTAACACATTTTTAGGGTTACCAAACGTAAGTTTTGCTGTTATTTCACAAAAAAAAATAATGTAAACATGTACCCCCTGCTGATCACTAAAATATGGAGGCAGTAGTGCTCACTTGACCACGAACTCTCCTTACCCAGTCTTTCTACTGAGCCCATCTTCTCCAAGCAAGGACGGTGCTCCACTCTCCATGTTTTAGGCTAGGTCTACACGACTACAATAAGGCACGCGACAGATATGTTGCAGTGTAGTTGCGCCCTTTGTCGTACCAATGTCGTGCAACAATTTTTATAATGATAGTCTATGGTACTGCAATGCGAATCCATCTCGAATAGATTTTTTCCGACAGTCCCGTCGCAGTGCAAGACCAGACTATCATTATAAAAATTGTCACGCGACATTAGTGCGACAAATGTCGCCGTGTAGACCTAGCCTTGGTGATTGGCAATGGTCTCAGCACCTGGACCCCCATTGATTAAAACTAAGTATGCTACTATGATATGTGAAAAAGGACCATTTCGAAAGGCTTTTCACACGTCAGTGAATTACAGTATGTACGTGTGCTGTGTGTGTTCTCTAGGGATCGCTCACATATCCATTGACTCTAAGGTGTGTATTCACACATCAGAGGTTTTCCACGGACCACCAAGGAAGCATGCCTTATTTTTGTCCATGACTATGGATGCCTCACTCACATTATAAACTATAAGTCCGTGAATGCCACTGACAACACAGATGCCACCAGTGTTTGGTTCATGGTATTCACAAACCATTTTGCTAGGAGATGCTCTGGAAATTAAATTTTCAGTCTAGCAGTGTCCGTGGAACACTGATAACAAAGAACGCAAAAAAAAAACATATGGACCAAACATGGATTCATCACGGACATCTACAGGGCTGAACCCATTGACCATTGTGTCATGGATATCATCATGGACGACTGAAAGAGGCATTACATTTTAACTTCGCAAAAAAAAACAAAAAACTTACAGTTACAGAATATAAAACTTTTTACAAACACATTCTATATATAAAAACAAAAATCTAATTTTACATAGTAAGCCCTGCCTCGTTATGACTTGCATTCAGCATTTGTCTTATATTTAATGATTATGAACTGTAATAGGGCCGATTAGTAAGACTTATCATAGCAAAACCTCAGCTCAGGACAGTCACTGGCAAAGAAAGGAATAAATGTGTAGAAGTCAACCTAAACTGACTTTTGTGTCCTGGGTGTAATTACGAGGCTGAACAGTCTGCGAGCCAGCGGATAATAATAATCTTCAAAGAGCCTGGTTTTCTTTCAGGGTATGCGAAAAATTCTTATACATAATCTGAACACAAAAAAAATAAAAAAATAAAATAACACGAGGATAGGCTTGTGATTAAAATAATAAGCCAATTACGCTGTGCAACTGCTCTCAGGGACAAAGAAAAAAAATATTTTCTTTTTAACAGGTTCTTCGCAGTAAATTACAGTTAATTTGTATGTGAATTATTTTCTTCCAGTTTACAATACACTTACACCAAAAATGCATTCATTCTTGAGACTGTAACCATGACTTTGGGACCAGTCTATCTTTCATGGACTTTTGTCTTGGAGCTGGAACTGGTTTTGATGGAAGCTCCTCAGCATCTCTTTCAGTCTGGTCATTGCCCTCAGGGAACATGGCCTTTCTAGGAGGGATGGTTGGCTTCTGGAACTGTTGCATGATAGATGACAATTTGGCATCAAGAGACTTGCGAGATCGCGGCCAGATATTCTCCTTTTCTGTAGGGTCCAGGACCTTCTGAACTGTACTATATGGGGTCTTGTTGGGAGGTGGAGGCGGGGCTCTTCTTTTCTTTCCTTTGCTGTCCAAAGGGTTTGATTCGTTATTTTTTGGAGAAAGGGTGTTCTTTTCTATATGAAGTTCATGATTTCCATCAAATAAGGCAGACCATGGAGGTAGAACAGAGTCTTCCTGACCAATGAGAAACTGGCCATCTGTCTCTTCAATTTTCCTGTGCAGAATATCCGTTAGGCTTTCAAGCTGCACAGGAGAACCAATACCTAAAAATGAGTGTATACAATAATGAATGGTATCATAGAAATTAATAATTTGACCTAAACAGAAGTATTTCGAAATACATGGCGACCTGATTGCTCAATTACATATTCCACCCCCCAACCCCCGAATGGATATGAATTTTCTGAAAATTTAGTTTTGTATATTTTTTTTTTCCTACTAATTAAAAGTAAAAAAAAAAAAAGATACATCAAGCACAATAGGATCAATTCAATGGAGTTTTCCAAGACTTATATTGATTACCTATCCTCTAGATAGGTCAAGAGTATCTGACTGGTAGGGGTCCGACACCCAGAACACCCACAGATCAACTGTTTGAGATGGCACCATGGCCTTCTTGCAGCTTAGCCTAGGTCTGTGATGGCCAATCTCCGACACTCCAGCAAGTGCTGAAACTACGACTCCCAGCATGCCACATTAATTTATATGGAGTTCTGAGAACAGCCAAGCAAGTGTACATCTTGGGAGTCCTAGTTTTCCACAACTGGAGTGCCGAAGGTTAGCCAACATAGGCCTAGGCAAGGTCATGTCTAGAGAGCAGTAAATTTCAGGTTATGAAATTCGTTCACGCTTCGTTTACTGGTTAAAGTTGAATTGTGCTATGGATTCCGTTACCACAGACAATAATGCAATTCGATGACGGAATGAATAACAGAATGCCTTTAGAGGCATTCCGTTATTCATTCCGTCATAATAGAAGTGTATAGGCTGCAAAATGGATCCGTCCCGTTTCCGTTATGCTGAACGGAATCCATAACGCAATTCGCCTTTTACCAGTAATCGAAGCATGAGCGAATTTCAAAATATGAAATTCGCTCATCTCAAGTCATGTCACATGGCCTAGGTGCAACTAAGCTCAATTGAAGTGATTGGGGCTGAACTGCAATACCCAGTACAGCCGTTGCATTGTACAATGTAGCTGGAGCTGATCGGTGGGGGTATCTATTGTCGGACCTCCACCAATCAGATACTGATGACCTATCCAGAGGATAAAAAGTCTTGGAAAAACACAATGTAACAAAAATGTAAGGAAAAATGATGATTACACTTACCGGTAATCGGATTTTCCAGACCTCACGATTTTCAAGACACCCTGTACAACTGAAGTCAAGAACCCAGAAACACCAGGGGTGGAATAAGGAAGGGTGCTGTCGTGGGGTCCGGAAAATCTTATTATCGGTAAGGGAGCATTCACTCGACCGTAGGCGTTTTGCGGTCTGCAAATTGCGGATTTGCAAAACACGGATACCGGCCATGCAGACAAGAATAGGACATGCTCTATCTTTTTGGCGCGGCCACGGAACGGAACAACGGTTGTGGACATCACATGGTGTGCTGTCCGCATCTTTTGCAGCCCCATTGAAATAAATGGGTCCGCACCAATTCCGCAAATTTGCGGAACGGATGTAGATCCATTTATACGGTCATGTGAATGCTCCCTAAGTGTAATCATCATTTTTCCCTTCCCCCACGACAGCACCACAGAGAGAATTTACAGAGAAGAATACCCCTTCCTTACGGGAGAGGGGCGCCACTTGCAGAACTTCTTACCGACAGAAGAACAGAGGCAGAATAGAGCTGGAGCCGATAGAGACGGTAAGGTAGAATGAAAAGACCACGTGGCAGCCTTACACAAATGAAACAATAGCCCCTCCTCCCAAGAGGTAGACTGCACAAGTAGAAATGTTTCCAGAAGAGATGCAAGCCAGAGAAAAAAAAAAAAAAAAAAGACCTAAGCTATCTGGCTAGTGAACTCTTCGAGGCCGCTTTACCCTTATTTAGGCCAGAAAAAAGGAACAAAAAGATCAAAAGGACTTTCCCCACTCCTTCGTTACCCTTAGGTAACGTACAAGGCATCTCCTAATGTCCAGGCAGGGGCAACTTATTCCTTTTGATCCCTGGGCTTCTCAAAAGTGCTAGAAAAGCAATCAAAGCTAAGAATACCGAGATGGAAGCATAGGGAATCCAAGCTAACTAGAGGTCCGAACTTAAAGAAAAAAGGGGTTGTATCAATAACCTAGAAAAATTTAATACCAGACATTATACTTAAATCTAGCATAATCTTATAAAAGAAATCTCATATGGGTTTCTCATCAAGTGTTTAACAAAATAATCATAACAGATTTTAACAAAACATCTTAGAGAAGTACTTATCTTGACAAGGAATGACCAACTGAAGATGATTGCTAAACACCGATTCCTTTGGTACAGAATATATTGCGAGACAGATGCTTTGATCCAAGATCCACTGGAGGCCTAGTGTTACATTTACCAGAAGAACTTTAGATGTCAAATCTCCAATTTTCCTCGCAATCTGGCACTCATAATGGAAAAACTACCGTGGCATCCATCCCCCGTAGGAGCTCACGGGTCTGCCACAAGAGGTCCAAAGAGCCCACTGGACCCTTCAGCCTGAATTCTGTAAAGGCAGCCAGCCAGACAGGCCCAGGCTCAAAAAGGCAGCCAGCCAGACAGGCCCAGGCTCAAAAAGGCAGCCAGCCAGACAGGCCCAGGCTCAAAAAGGCAGCCAGCCAGACAGGCCCAGGCTCAAAAAGGCAGCCAGCCAGACAGGCCCAGGCTCAAAAAGGCAGCCAGCCAGACAGGCCCAGGCTCAAAAAGGCAGCCAGCCAGACAGGCCCAGGCTCAAAAAGGCAGCCAGCCAGACAGGCCCAGGCTCAAAAAGGCAGCCAGCCAGACAGGCCCAGGCTCAAAAAGGCAGCCAGCCAGACAGGCCCAGGCGCAAAAAGGCAGCCAGCCAGACAGGCCCAGGCTCAAAAAGGCAGCCAGCCAGACAGGCCCAGGCTCAAAAAGGCAGCCAGCCAGACAGGCCCAGGCGCAAAAAGGCAGCCAGCCAGACAGGCCCCAGGCGCAAAAAGGCAGCCAGCCAGACAGGCCCAGGCGCAAAAAGGCAGCCAGCCAGACAGGCCCAGGCGCAAAAAGGCAGCCAGCCAGACAGGCCCAGGCGCAAAAAGGCAGCCAGCCAGACAGGCCCAGGCGCAAAAGGCAGCCAGCCAGACAGGCCCAGGCGCAAAAAGGCAGCCAGCCAGACAGGCCCAGGCGCAAAAAGGCAGCCAGCCAGACAGGCCCAGGCGCAAAAAGGCAGCCAGCCAGACAGGCCCAGGCGCAAAAAGGCAGCCAGCCAGACAGGCCCAGGCGCAAAAAGGCAGCCAGCCAGACAGGCCCAGGCGCAAAAAGGCAGCCAGCCAGACAGGCCCAGGCGCAAAAAGGCAGCCAGCCAGACAGGCCCAGGCGCAAAAAGGCAGCCAGCCAGACAGGCCCAGGCGCAAAAAGGCAGCCAGCCAGACAGGCCCAGGCGCAAAAAGGCAGCCAGCCAGACAGGCCCAGGCGCAAAAAGGCAGCCAGCCAGACAGGCCCAGGCGCAAAAAGGCAGCCAGCCAGACAGGCCCAGGCGCAAAAAGGCAGCCAGCCAGACAGGCCCAGGCGCAAAAAGGCAGCCAGCCAGACAGGCCCAGGCGCAAAAAGGCAGCCAGCCAGACAGGCCCAGGCGCAAAAAGGCAGCCAGCCAGACAGGCCCAGGCGCAAAAAGGCAGCCAGCCAGACAGGCCCAGGCGCAAAAAGGCAGCCAGCCAGACAGGCCCAGGCGCAAAAAGGCAGCCAGCCAGACAGGCCCAGGCGCAAAAAGGCAGCCAGCCAGACAGGCCCAGGCGCAAAAAGGCAGCCAGCCAGACAGGCCCAGGCGCAAAAAGGCAGCCAGCCAGACAGGCCCAGGCGCAAAAAGGCAGCCAGCCAGACAGGCCCAGGCGCAAAAAGGCAGCCAGCCAGACAGGCCCAGGCGCAAAAAGGCAGCCAGCCAGACAGGCCCAGGCGCAAAAAGGCAGCCAGCCAGACAGGCCCAGGCGCAAAAAGGCAGCCAGCCAGACAGGCCCAGGCGCAAAAAGGCAGCCAGCCAGACAGGCCCAGGCGCAAAAAGGCAGCCAGCCAGACAGGCCCAGGCGCAAAAAGGCAGCCAGCCAGACAGGCCCAGGCGCAAAAAGGCAGCCAGCCAGACAGGCCCAGGCGCAAAAAGGCAGCCAGCCAGACAGGCCCAGGCGCAAAAAGGCAGCCAGCCAGACAGGCCCAGGCGCAAAAAGGCAGCCAGCCAGACAGGCCCAGGCGCAAAAAGGCAGCCAGCCAGACAGGCCCAGGCGCAAAAAGGCAGCCAGCCAGACAGGCCCAGGCGCAAAAAGGCAGCCAGCCAGACAGGCCCAGGCGCAAAAAGGCAGCCAGCCAGACAGGCCCAGGCGCAAAAAGGCAGCCAGCCAGACAGGCCCAGGCGCAAAAAGGCAGCCAGCCAGACAGGCCCAGGCGCAAAAAGGCAGCCAGCCAGACAGGCCCAGGCGCAAAAAGGCAGCCAGCCAGACAGGCCCAGGCGCAAAAAGGCAGCCAGCCAGACAGGCCCAGGCGCAAAAAGGCAGCCAGCCAGACAGGCCCAGGCGCAAAAAGGCAGCCAGCCAGACAGGCCCAGGCGCAAAAAGGCCTTCAGTCGACCAGGCATAGACTCTACAGGAGCTCATAAATGCTACAGGTGTTCAGCCGTCCAGTCTGATGCTGTAGGTGCAAGCCAACCAAGTATAGATGCAACAGGCGTTCATCCCACATGATGATCGCCTCTGAGGCGAAACCTAGGTTGGGCATTGTGGTTGATGGACCAGATTTTATGATTATTTAAAGGCATGTCATTCACATTTTTTTTGTGACCGTAATAAAAGTTTCGTAAACTCAACTTTGCGGCCCTTCACCATGTACCCGAAACTTTGATTCCATAGGAAGGTTGAGAAAAGGCTACTATCCGGCAGGACTCAAGTGTGCTGGTTGTGTCAAAGAAGATTGCCGCTTCTCTTGAGCTTGTGAATTAAGACGTATACCTGGCAGCGCGACCACCTTTTGTATAAAGTTCATCCCACCAGGCAAGCAAAGTGTCTGTCCTTCCCCCTGACAGCAGCGCTGACCAATCACAGCGCAGAGAGAGGGAGAACAAACAAACAACTCCCTCTCTCTGCGCTGTGATTGGTCAGCGCTGCAGTCAGGGGGAAGGACAGACACTGGCGTCTCCTCCTCCTTGCTCTGAATGTTGAAATTACCGGGGGCCACAGCGGGTGAACTGAGCGGCGCCCAGGAATAATAGTAAGTGCACTTAGATCCCTGGGTGCCGCTCTATGCAGCCTGCTACTAATAAGTTCATATTCTTTGTACCCATGAAAGGTCCTCTTTAACTCCTCCCGGCACCCGGCCTCAATAACAGGGCATGCGATCTGTGGCACCTGAGGGGTTAATTACCGCAGATCGCATGCCCTGTTATTGAGGCCGGGTGCCGGGTCTGTGATACTGCTGCCTATACTTATATTGGTGGCGCAGTGGCGACAGCTCCTCCCCTCCTCCTCCCTGCAATCTCCCCATTGGTGGTAGTGGCGGCCGCGTCAGAGTGGAGAGGGAGGGACTCATTTCTTCTCCACTGACTGTGCTGTGCTACTGAAGAGAACTTGGGCTGCGCAGGATCGCGGCGGTACAGTCGCAAATGGCGACAAGACTAAAGTCTTGTCGCCATCTGCAAATTTTAAGGCGCATTGGCGACCGTTTTGGTCGCCATCTGGAGCCCTGCGTTAAGCCATACAGGCATTCGTAAACAGAAAAAAAACAGAACAACAGAGACAGGGACAACCAGGCGCCAAAGCCCCGAGAGGGACAACCAGGCCCTAAAGTGTTCAGCCAGATTCATACCAACCACATAACACAAATATTCACTATATAACCTAAGTACAATCATCATAAGGAGTACCTTCTTTCAAAGACTGGCGGTCTGCCTGATCTAGGCTGCTTCCTCCTTGTCTGAGCCGCTGGAGGATGCACCGGAATACATGTTCCTTCCATGGATCCAGGCTGCAAGTGGTGGGACGCAATAACCCCCTGGGTCTGCTTCCTCTTACCCATGGAACTGGGCTCCAAACATTGCGTGGCCTTACTCACATGGAGGGGCCCACGCACCTGCCGCAAGAACAGGACGGAGGGCCCGGACCCTGCCCCCCCGGCTCCTATCAGTCCAAAACTATGGTGCGATAGACCCCAGCAGGTATTACCGCATAGCCCTCCAGAACATTTTTGGGACTTCCAGACTAGAGGTACCTGAAAATAAAACTGCGGGTCTCCCGCTCCAGGGACAGGAAACCACCGTGGTTGAAGAAGGGCTCCGCCTTTTTCTTCTGCAGGTTTCCAGTCCCTGGGGGCCGATCCCCTCTCTTAGTGGTGCTGTCGTGGGGGAAAGGGAAAAAAGAAAAAACGCATAAAAAAAAATAAAAAAAATCAAGTAAAGCTCAGAGCAGACAGTATATTGCTTGTAAACCCAAAACACTACATAAAAAATAAATAAAAAAAAAAGACAGAAAATACAGCCTTCAAATTTTTTCTTTTACCTTCCACGTCTACAAATTACACTTACTCATATCATGGTACACTGACGTCGCCTCTTTTGTTAGAAACAATGGTGGTTTCCGTGGTGACATAATCTCGATTTTCATAAGTTTTTCTGCACAATGCTTCCACTGACCTGAGAGAGGAACACCTCTGTTAGCAGGGCAGCACAGAGCAGTTTTTATTTACACATGAAATACATTTTTCATTTAATAAGGCATTCAGATTTTTCTTTCATGAAACTGATCCAGGAACATAACTATGTTAAATGTACTTACGTGTGATAACAGAGGGAAGAAAAAGGTTACTGGTCTTGCCATTGAAAATACACTTTAGGCTACTTTCACATCAGCGTTATCCCTTTCCGCTATTGAGATCCTTCATAGGATTTCAATAGCGGGGGAAAACGCTCCTGTTTTGTCCATATTCATTGTCAACGGGGACAAAACTGAACTGAATGATACGGAATGCACCAGAATGCAGTCCATTCCGTTGCGTCCCCATTGCGGATCCATCATGACTCACAATGTAAGTCAATGGGGACAAATCAGTTTTCTCAGACACAATAGAAAACGGACCTTTGACTTTCAGCTCAGTCATGGCCAAGTCGTAGTTTTATTCCGGCGGCCTCTCGGCATGTTTGCCGTGCTGCCGCTGGAACTCCGTCCCGTCCCATTATAGTCAATGGGGCCAGAGCGGTAGTCCGGGGGCACACGTGCACTAGCGGCTGCACGGATCCGACAGGCTGTTCACTCGCCATTTGAATGTCCTTATTACAGCCTCAAATGACAGCCTAATTGAGAGTCTAATGATTCAAATGTACAGCATCACAGATCCCTATGATGCTATTAGTTTACATCATTAGACCTATGGTTGGGCCAGATTTATGGCTGTAATATGGACATTAAAATAGGCACACATTACTGCCATCTGAATGAGGACTTAATAAAAACGTACTAATGTTCCGACCAAGGACAACATCTGCATGGAGTTTGTATGTTTGCGTGGTTTTCCTACAGGTATTCCGGATTTCTCCCACACTAAAAATACATACTGGATAGGGACCTTAGATTGTGAGCCCCAATGGGGACAGTTGGATGCTAATGTCTGTAAAGCGCTGAGGAATATAGTAGCGCTATCAGTGCATAAAATAAATAATGTTCTGATTGCAGTGCTGTCTTTTGCACCCTGGAAAATCCACTTCGATTGATCCGATCCCCATGTGCCAGAGGGGTTTTTAAATGGACACTACCATTTTTTTCTTCACAGCCTATGGGCTCATTCAGACAGCCGTATGCTGTCCACAAAAATATTGAATGCCGTTTTGTTTTTTTCGGAGCCACAAAAAAAAAAAAAAAAAAAAAAAAAAAAAAAAACACAACATTTACTATTTTTGCGGACCCATAGACTTCAATAGGGCCATGTCCCGATTTTCACGGACAAGTATAGGACATGTTTCATTTGTTTTGCGGAACCGTGGAATAGAAAAGGGCCCCATAGAAGTGAATGGGTCAGCATCTAATCCGCAAAAAAACTGATCTGCATTTTTGTGGATAGCATACGGCCGTCTGAATGAGCCCTATATGTGAACATTCTATGTATTTTATTTTTTAACCAAAAAATAGTGGATGGTTTGTGGGATATCATTTTTAAGCCCCTTTATGTATTCTACTTCCTGTTTTCGCTTTTTATCTTCCGGCTTTGTTTGGACTTTCAGCACAGCAATGAGCCTTGCTGGACTTTCTCAGTCAAACCATCACTGCGGCCAGAGAGGAAACAGGGTGAGCGAATAATTAGATCCTCACATATTCCACGTTCATCCTAATTCTATATCTATTATATAAGCTGATAACCTCTTCTCTTGACAGCAGCAAACTAAATAATGGATAACCTATTTATATGGAAGTTTATCTCTGCTGACGGCTACAGAATTACAATATTTTTCATGTGACCCCATCAATCTTTAGGGGTTATGCACTAATTTCTATGAACTCTCAAACTAGCCAGATTCACGTTGCTGATCATTCTTAGTTGATCCCTAGGTGCTGGGCCTTAGCTCATTCGCTTCCAGGCCTCCGCTGCTTGTCTTGGGTTTCTCCATGAAAACTTTTATCTTGATGCCAATGCAGCCAATCACTGGCCACAGTGGAGATCTGCTCCCCTTGCATCACATGACTATTTAAAGGGGGTTTGTCACCTCCATATGGCCATATACAGTGCTTACATGGCTCTGTAGCACACCTATACAGGATTGTAACGGTACCTTTGTTCTTTTCTTTAGACTTGCACCAGCAGTAAAAATGATTAATTCATATGCAAAGTAGCACTCGCAAGTGCCAAGGGGCGGCGTTCAGTGTGTAGGTGCCCAGGCTGCTCTGCTGCCTTTTCACTTTACTCCTCCCCAGCCTCTTCCTTTGCCCGCCCTCCAAGTCCGGACCTATCGATGAGGCAAGAGACTTAATGAATTAAACTTAGTTTTTCCTGCTGGTGCAAGTCTAAAGAAAAGAACAAAGGTACCGTTACAATCCTGTATAGGTGTGCTACAGAGCCATGTAAGCACTGTATATGGCCATATGGAGGTGACAGACTCTTTAACATAATGCAAGGGAAGCAGTGGTCAGTTATTGGCTGTAACAGCGTCAAACAGGAAGTTTTCATGAAGGGACTCAAGACAAGCAACGGAAGCGGGGCAGCAAGCAAGCCGGTACCCAGCACTGGGGATCAGGTAAGTATGATCACCAACAAAGGTCCTGCCAGTCTCAGAAATTAATGTATACAAACATAGGGTCCATTCACACGTTAGCAATTTCGTTCCGCATTTTGCGGAACGAAATTGCAGACCCATTAATTTCTATGGGGCAGCACGATGTGGGGCACGAAAATAACACCAGCGTTGGCTTTATAAGCCCCCCTCCCACGGTCATCCAATGCTGGCGTTATTTTCGTGCCCCATCTGCCCTCCCTTTTCAAGGGCTTCCTCAGGATATGCCCCCTTACAGGCTACCCACGTTTCACAGCTATGGGCACAATGCAGGGCTACTTAGTATATGATACGTTCAGGTTTCCTGGGTTCACTTAGATAGCTCCAGTATCCGTAGCCACGACCATAATTGTCAAGGCTGTTGCAGCCTGTCATTGTGGGAGGGCCGTAGGCTTTATAAGCCCCCCTCCCACGGTCATCCTACGCCACTCCCACAATCACAGGTTGCAACAGCCTTGACAATTATGGTTGTGGCTACGGATACTGGAGCTATCGAAGTGAACCCAGGAAACCTGAACGTATCATATACTAAGTAGCCCTGGATTGTGCCCATAGCCGTGAAACGTGGGTAGCCTATAAGGAGCCAAAAAGCAAGGCAAAAGGTAGATTTTGTATTTATTGAAGGGTACATGAATTACAATGCCAGTTTGTGGAAAACGTCTGATATTTCTTGATGCGGATTGGGAATGTACCTGGTGGAGCAAGATGACTCCAAACGTCCCATCTTCTAAATGATATGACTGGGAACGTTATGCTTGGAGGCTGCGGAAGCCGCTGCGATCCGAAACGAGTGACCTTAAATGGTTTTGGGATCTACACCTAGGCCGGTGACTAGAAGGCGAATGTGTGAAATTAATTGCGTGGTCGTGAGGGGCTTGGATTTGAAGGGTAGCAGCGGGCTGTCTGGGGAGGAATGACCTAAGGAGCTGATTAATTGGTTGAACACCTGGACTGGGCACCATTTGTTGAAGGACCTGAAGTACTTGACTGGGACTGGGGGCCCTGATTGCGACGTTTTGGTGGAAGGTAATAGCAGGATGAAATGGTCGTGACTCCAAGTTAACTGGCTCTTGGTCAGACCCTTGGATTTTGGGGAGAAAACTGAATTCCCCTGGGTGCAAAAACACATAGAAACCTAAATACATGGCTGCTTTAATGACTGTGCTGGGATGGAGCCCGAAAGGGTTGCTGTCTAGGGAATTCGAAAGCTTCCTGAACAGATCCCCTGAGACTGGTTGCATGGTGGGAGTGCATGGCAGACTGTTTTTTTGAATTCCCCTAAGGACAGCCCTGATGGCGGGGGACGCGAATATCGCCTTACTACCGGGGTGTTTGAGGGTGGAAAAGTATTGCACCCCTGCCTTGTACAATCTGATGGAATTGTAGCCAAGTTTGAGGTGATGGTGGCAATAAGCTAAAAAGGCCATCAAATAGGTGGTCCTATCTGTGCCGCTCCTAGAATGGAGACGTGAAAATTTTTGAAAGCTGTTCCAACCGGTTTTATAGTTTCTAGCTGTGTTGGGTGATGGTGATTTTTCTATGAGGGATTTGGCGGATGAAATGATTTGCGCTAGTCCATGCATAGGGTGTTGAACTCCGGAGGGGACAATCCTGCTGGATCCGCCTCTGGGATGACCTAGAAAAAACGGTTGAAATAAAAGCGTGACAGTGCGTCAGCCGCGGAGTTCTGGACACCCTGGAAGTGTCTGCATGAAATTTGAAAGTTGTACTGTAGGGAGAACCAAACTAATTTGTGGACGAAAGGCATGAGGTGACGGGATTTGGACCTACCTTTGGTAAGGATAGCCACTACCAACTGATTGTCCGTAATGAACGTCACTGGGAGTTTGCCCACTGCCTGCCGCAAACTTTTGCGGCCGCTACAATTGGGTAGATCTCTAAGAGGGGGGAGGATCTGAGGTACTCGCTGAGCGAAGAAATCTTGGTGGGCCAGTGGCCCGCTAACCACTGGGTGTTGTAGATGGCCGCGAAACCCCTGGAGGCAGCGGCGTCGTAAAAAATCGTGGGAGAAGAGGGACGAAAAGGGAGATCCCATTCCAGCGGGTCAGGAAGGAATTCCACATGGCTAGATCCGCCATCGCATGTGCGTCCAGGATTATCGGGGAGTCCTGCTCTGCAGCAGTTGGTAGCAGATCCAGGAGTCTGGACAAGAAGGCCTTGCCCTGGGGCATGATCCTGGCGGCGAAGTTCAGCATGCCTAGCAGGGATTGTAAGTTCTGCTTTGAGACGACCCTGCAACCCACAAATCTGGAAATGACCTCCTTGATCTTTGACATCTTGTCCTCAGGCAACCTCGCTTCCATCTGGCGGGTATCTAAGACAATGCCGAGGAAAGTGTTGGTGGTTGAGGGTCCTTCGATCTTGGTAGGGGCGACAGGGATGTTGAGGTTGACGAAAACCTGGAGTAAGCTATCAAATTTGCAGGGCGGAACGTCTGGTTGCTCCATTAAGAGAAAGTCATCCAGGTAGTGGATGACCATGGGGTACCCGCAATGGTTGACCAGGACCCAGTGGAGGGCCTGGGAGAACTGGTCGAACAACCACGGATTACTTTTGGAGCCGAAGGTGAGGCGATTGGCGAAGTAGTACAAGTCGTCCCATTTAATGCCGTAGAATTTCCAGAGTTGTGGGTTGATGGGCAGCAGCTTGAAAGCGTCCGCCAGGTCAGCCTTTGACAGCCAAGCCCCCTGGCCTGCCAGGAGGATGAGAGCGATGGCTTCACAGAGAAGGTTGTGTCTATGCTGGGCCCCCGAGGAGCTTGCCGCAGACCTGGGCAGGGACGATGGAAGGCTGGGGTTTGGGCACCAGTCTGAGGCATGCAGAATGGACTGGCATGACGCGCAAGCGGAGGCTTTGAGACCGGCGAAATGTCGGCAAAACAGCTCCATGTCCAGGGATGCCCAATTGGTGACCCGTTGGAACTGGGCGAGGGCTGCCGCGGCTTTGGCAGAGAAGGACCGGTGGTAATCGTAAAACGCGTACCCTCCATACTTGTGCCCCAAATCCGTGACCCTGTACAGGTACAAATACAACTCCTCACGCCTTTCGGGGAAGGCGGAGCAGATTGTACCTGAACAGGCTGAAAGCCAGGATGAATTCTGGGATAGACAGTTTCCTGTTCAATCGGGCATCCCTGGACCTGAGAACTAGCGACACATTCACGCAGGCTATGGACCTATTCTCAACCGTGTCGTGGGTGGCAGTGAGGATGGCGGCTAAATTGATGTCCTTCCCTTCCAAGATGTCTCGTTTGAGGGTGTCAGTAACGAAATGGGACCGGGCTACCTCGGACGAGGCGGGAACCCTACCTGAGGATGTGGATTGGGACGTGGAAGCGACCGGGAGAGGAGGTACAGGGATGCTGGGAGACGGGTCTCTGGACTCTGCCGACAGCCTGGTCTGAATGTCCGATACGGAGGTGGCTAGGATGTTGATGGTGGCGTGCAGCTGGGTCAATGACAACTGGATAGTTGACATTGACACCTGGTCTTCGGAGTGGGACGAATCGGACACAAGGAGTCGATAAAGCTCCGCCTTCCTGGCCGAAGCTGGGTAACGAATCCCTCGTTTGGCGAGTTCGACTATAATTTGGGGGATCGTCCAGCTCCGGAGTGACCCCACGCTGGCATGGCTGGAAGCCAGGGAATCCGGAAGGGATGCAGAGTAGTCTAATTTGGAACGATGTTGGGAAACTGAAAGAGAGGACAAGGTTTATAAAAGTTTTTTTTTTTTTTATCCGAGATGTAGTCTCTGAAATGTTAGGGCCCTGATGCCCGGAGGTGTGTTGCGTTTGCTGCCCCAGCTGGACGCTTGGAGCGGCCTGAATAAAACGTGACTATGCTTGTACCCGGATAAATATAGATAAAGAGGGGATCGGTACCCTTTACAATCCACCTGGTCTACCGAGGCCTCAGGTCCTGATGATTCGTGGCGGTGTAGACAAAATCGGGTCTTTGACCGAGATAAAAGTAAAAGTTTTAGCGGAGGCCCAATGGCCAGTGAACAAGATTGTGAATGAAATAACCTGATGCCTGGGTAGGCTGCTGGACAAACATGGATGAGGGACCGAAATGACCTGCCTGACGTGGCAGGTGAGAAACCACTGGTGACTGGGGTGTGACTAGAATATTGAAACCAGGGCGTGCGTGGAATGGAGTGGCCTGATGGAAGATAAGGATGAAATACATGGATAGAACAAGCCGAGATGTGGCTAGAGACAAAACGGAGGGGGAAGTGAGAAGACGAGACATGGCCTGAATAACGCAAAGAGGCGTGAGACGTGAATGACAGATGTGGCCTGAATAACGAAAACAGGCGAAAGACGTGACTGACGGTTGTGGTTACATGACGAAACAGGCGTGATACATGACGGTAGGACGTGAGACATGGAAGACAGATGAGGGCTGAATGATGGGGAAATTTTTTTATTTTTTTTTAGCGTGAACCGGTGTGGACAGACGTAGCCTGATTGATGAAAACAAGCAAGACGTGAATGACAGATGTGGCCTGAATAACGAAAACAGGCGCGAGACGAAAATGACGGTCGTGGCCTGAATGACGAAAACAGGCCTGAGACGAAAATGACGGTCGTGGCCTGAATGACGAAAACAGGCCTGAGACGTGAAGACAGACGTGGCCTAAATAACGAAAACCAGGCTGGGACGTGAAAGACACGGAGACGTAAAACAGATGTGAATCGTGGAATGTGAAAGTGGCCTGGCAACGTAGACAACGTGGCTGGCTAAAACAAATGGAGAGACGACTGACAAACGAATGATGTGACATTAAAACAGGCGTAGACATGGACGAGCAGACGTATCCAGACTACCGTACCCAGAGCGCGCAGGAGACTGGTTAGAGTAAAACAAAAATTCCAACCTGCTGATGAAGATTTTTTGACGAACAAAAAAGGGTCAGGTAAATTTCGTAATAAAACAGGTGGCGTACAACGGCTCTGTCAGAAGGAACCGGAAAGGTAGCTCTGGCCGGAGCCTTGTTCATGTGGGACTGGCGAAACGAAGTGGGTTGCAAGAAAATAACGCCAGTGTTGGATGACCGTGGGAGGGGAGCTTATAAAGCCTACGCCCCTCCCACAATCACAGGCTGCAACAGCCTTGACAATAATACTGGTGTTTGGGGAGGGGGGGGGGGGGTGCACTGCGCCACCAATGAATATAATTAACACATAAATTTAAGTGTAGGCAGCGGTATCACATAACCGGCACCTGCCCGCTGACATGGCGCTGCAATTCTCGGTATTGCAGCGCCCCGTCTGAGGGGTTAATTGCCGGGGATCGCAGTGCCCCGTCTGAGGGAGATTGCCGATGTGATACCACTGCCTCCATTTAGACTTTGTATTGTGTGTTAATTATATTCATTGGTGGCGCAGTGACCACAGTCCTCCTCCCTGCCATCAGTCCATTGGTGGCAGCGGCACAGGGGGAGGGACTGCCTCCTTCTCCACTGTGCTACTGTGGAGAACTTGGCACGCACCGAGAGCAGCGCTCACCATGTCCTCAAACAGATACTAGGCTGCGCAGCCTAGTATCGCTAAAGTAAACCCCGTATGCTCTTCAGCTGCAGCGCGGTCCACTCGCAAATGCAAATTTGAAGGCGCTTTGGCGACAGTTTCAGTCGCCATCTGGAGCGCTGAATATTTCATATTTAATTTAACTTTAAAAAGGTATAGTAATGCCAAACAAATAGAAAAACATCCCCAAAATATGAATATTGAGTTAAAAAATAAATAAATATATACCTCTGACAGATGTGTGTTTGGCTTAGTTCATAAGCGAAACCAGACCCCTCTGGTTGATGCTGAGACACAGAAGGGGCCCGACTTAGCTAATGAACTAAGCAGCTCAGGTCCCTTCAAGCATGTAACATACACAAAGAGGGGGAGGAACCCAGATCTTCTAATTAAAGTACATTGCAAAACATCCAGTTTTTTTATGACGCTGGGCAACTCCTTTAAACCCCATTAAAGGGGTTAATCGTCGGGGATCGCAGTGCCATGTCAGAGGGCGAGTGCCCTCATTTCATTGCTTCAAAGACGTTCAATTCAGAACATTCAAGAACCTTTAAATAGACAAAAACTAAAAAATAATAATCACTCTGGGACGTAGAGAAAGAAGACAGCCTTTGCCTCCACCCAGCATAGGCCTGTTCAATGTGTAATCCTATTGTCCTAGTGCACAGCATCACTAAACCCCAAGTGTTAAATCATTACAGGACCTTGAATAATATTTGTTTGGTGAACGATCCGATCAGTGAGCAGCTGTCATGGAATGTCAAAACTTGTTCAACAGCTGTTCCAGGCTGGTTCATACAGCGCTGTCAGCTGCTGCTAACAGGCAACCACTCGGCTCATTAACACCGCGCCATTATTATCCAAACCTGAGCTGCTGCTAGACTATAGCACGCGAACATACAGAATGAATCAATAGATACTGCTTTTATGTAACCGATCTCCTGTTTTACATCCGTACGGACGGCTTGCAGTAAAAATCATAAAATGTTATTGAAGGGTACAATTAACCTTGGATACCGCTGCACGGATGGACAAGGCTTCATATACCATCAATCCCCCTGCATTTTGGTGTATGGCTAATTATGATTATGTAGCAGCACACATGAACAGAATGCTAATCACATGAACAAGATACAAAAGTTCTCAGTGACCTTGGAGGCAATTTTAGTGCTGAACAGGAACTCAATATAGTTAATATTCCAATCATCTACTTGTGCAATCAATTTAGAAATTCACTCATCACATGAGAGGCCTTAGCTTTTCTGAAGCTCAGGTCTCATTGACAGCATTTAGAAATTTGGCAAATGAACAGGGCATCTTCTACCACCACATCACAAAAGGCATGGCTGCAGCAGCTAAATATGAGAACTGTGCAGACACCATCGTGTTAACCAACTGCGTTAGCAGCATCTCCCTAATGTACACCTATTATCCAAACAATTCTCTTTTCATTTAAATGGCCTATCCTTAGGATAGGTTATCAATATAAGATCGTGGGGGTCCAACTTCCAGCACCACCGACCATCAGCTGTTTGAGGAGCCTGGTATCCTGGTGAGCTCCGCTGCCTCCTCACAGTTTAGCAAGCACAGTACCACCCATTGGAAAGCTGCTGGGCTTGGTACTGCAACTCACTTGAATGGGACTGAGCTGCACCTAGGCCATGTGAGTGAGGAACGTGACATCACATGGCCTAGGAAGAGGCCCATGTGCTCACTGGACAAAAATTATTATATTCTTCATACACATGCGTATTGTATGCTGCAAGATCCTATCAGGAGTTATCCCAGTCCTCCGTATAAAAGGAAAAAAGAAAAAGGGTAGCGGATCAGCGCAAACTAGACAAGTGGTAATAGTGATCAATCAAAAGTGCCGTCTGTCAGTGTATGCTCAACGCAACTAACAAAGTCTGTCTCTTAGCCCACGGGCGTTCACACTTCTCTTGTTACAGTAATATACTTCAGTGCTGAAGGCAGGTACCGCAATGCTAGTTTCTGCCCATTATTCCAGCGCTGCAGCCTTAAGAAAAGATGCATACATAGTGCTCACCGCGTATAGATAAAAAATAGTCACACTTTAATGTACTTACAAAGTTGTCTTAATCAAATCACATAAAATGTCACTGCCCGACCCGGGTTTCGCTCCGAGGGGCGTGCCGAGATTCACTTCTGGTATGGGTGCGTTTGAACCTCCTCATTTGAAATATAAATACATTTCTATATGTCTCAGTAATAAAATTACTCAAACATTATATAAAATGTATAAAAATATAAGAATATTACAATAATATAGTAAGACATCCTTATAAAGAACACTAGTAGCTTTTTTTTCTACAATTGCCTACAAGTGAAGCCTGGATATTCATTATTCTTATGCCATATTCCCTATCCTATATACCCACTAATATCCACCATATATGCCACTAATAAAAGTCCTCTATCATACATAGCAGCCAGCAGTTAATACAGTGATACTGCCTTCAGGTTGTAAAGTTTTCATTTTATATAGCCACTCAGCTTCTTTTTTGGTAATATATTCAACCGGGTCCATGCCCCGCCATCTGTTGCGTACTAATTCCACGCGCATAAACTTGAGTCCCGTCGGATTGCGCTGATGACAATTTTTAAAATGGATATGGTATATGTAATATTTGGTTGGGCACACCTACTGTAATACCCAGACTCAAACATGGATGCGTTGCATTGGTGCACAAATACAATCATTTTATTGATTACTATTGATAAAAAATGGGTACACAATTAAAAATATAAAAAAATAAATATGTATTGCTGATAGAATGGAAAAAAATTCTGGTAAATCCAATTAATACGATAACTGTCAAATGTATAATGTCCTGCTATAATCCTAAAAACTGTAGTAAAGGTTTAGAAAAACTTGTCACATACAGTTAGTGACGGCACATATAGTAATCACTTGTCTGTAGTTGGTATCAATCATGGGTGTGTGGTTGCATACTTGTAGTCAGTAATAGTAAAGCTACATATGCTGCCCATACAGTTATTAATTAGATGTAACAGTAGCTGCGCTAATATAGATTGAAGGTGGTGTTCTTGGTCTCCAGGAAAATAATATCCTTTCAATATATAGCAAATACGGTTCCAAGCTTTAACAGTGGTGCAGTTGTAAAGGAGTTACTCACTGTTTGCAGATCCAAAGTGGGGTCTCACAACTGCCGTGGCGTCCCATGTGTGTTTGCGCTCCAAATGAGCGCTTACCTACCGCTTCCTGTTGCTGTGGGCACTGTTGTAATAATTACTGCTAACCACTAGATGGTAGAGTGGATCTCGCAGCTTGTATAATGTTCGTTTTGTCAATGTTCAGACTTAGTGTTTCACAAGCTTAATAAACTTTAGGATTTTCGGAGCGCTCCTTATTCTTATTTAAACCATCTGCATTTAATGCTTCTTTGCTTCACAATCCTCCTATCAAAGAAGCATTAAATGCAGATGGTTTAAAGAAGGATAAGGAGTGCTCCGAAAATCCTAAAGTTTATCAAGCTTGTGAAAGACTTAGGCTACTTTCACACTAGCGTTCATGGGTCCGTTCGTGAGCTCCGTTTGAAGGGAGCTCACGAGCGGACCCAAACGCCTCTGTCCAGCCCTGATGCAGTCTGAATGGAGCGGATCCGCTCAGACTGCATCAGTCTGGCGGCGTTCAGCCTCCGCTCCGCTCGCCTCCGCACGGACAGGCGGACAGCTGAACGCTGCTTGCAGCGTTCAGCTGTCCGCGCGGAGGCGAGCGGATCCGTTCAGACTTACAATGTAAGTCAATGGGAACGGATCCGCTTGAAGATGTCACCATATGGCTCAATCTTCAAGCGGATCCGTCCCCCATTGACTTTACACTGAAAGTCTGAACGGATCCGCTCAGGCTGCTTTCACACTTAGAATTTTTTCTAAGTTATTAATGCAGACGGATCCGTACTGAACGGAGCCTCCGTCTGCATTAATATGATCGGATCCGTTCAGAACGGATCCGATCGAACGCTAGTGTGAAAGTAGCCTAAGTCTGTACATCGACCAACCATCTAGTGGTTAGCAGTAATCATTACAACAGTGCCCACAGAAACAGGAAGCAGTAGGTAAGAGCTCATTTGGAGTGCAAACACACGTGGGACGCCGCGGCACTTGTGAGACCCCACTTCAGATATGCTAACAGCGAGCAACTCATTTACAAAGTTAAAGTTTGGAACCGTATTTGCTATATACTGAAAGGATATTGTTTTCCAGGAGACCAAGAACACCACCTTCAAGCTATATTAGCACAACTATTGTTACAACTAAAAACTGTATGGGCAGCATATGTAGCTTTACTATTACTGACTACAAGTATGCAACCACACACCCATGATTGATACCAACTACAGACAAGTGATTACTCTATGTGCAGTCACTAACTGTATGTGACAAGTTTTTCTAAACCTTTACTACAGTTTTTAGGATTATAGCAGGACATTATACATTTGACAGTTATCGTACTGATTGGATTTACCAGAACATTTTTCCATTCTATCAGCAATACATGTTATTGGAGTTTTTTTAATATATATAGTGTCAGCGTATATTTTATTTTAATATATTTTTTATTGTGTACCCATTTTTTATCAATAAATTATTGTATTTGTGCACCAATGCAGCGCATCCATATTTGAGTCTAGGTATTAGGTGTGCCCAGCCCAACCAAATATTACATATACATTTTAATAGACTGGGCGAGTCTATTTTAGTTGGAGCATCCTTCCTCAACAATATATAAGAGGTGAGCCATTTCAATTGAATTATGCACCAATTTTTAAAATGGGCTGATAAAGAAAAAAGGTTGGAAACCCATAGTGTATGTTTCTAATATGTTCTCCAATCCTTACTTTTAATTTTCTTAATTCCTGGCCACGTATTGAAGATGGCAGGGACATTCTAGGACGCATACTACTCCTGCATGTTAAATTTTAATTGAGCATGGTCACCCTAATTTTTTTAAAATTTGTGATGGAAGTGATAACAGCGTTATAGAAGACAGTTACTGAATACTCAAACCAACAAAGTATTATATCTGCTATAGCCAATAAAAAAAAAAAAATTACACTACTGTCACGGATGGTGTTTCAGAAAACTAGAAGATACAAATAAAGATCCGACTGACTTGATCCCAAACTAAGGAACATAAGGGTGAGCCCTATAAAAGCCCTAGAGCTCTCCCTGACTGCTCAGCCCATACAAAGATTTTTATGATAGATAATTGCATGCCCTCGTACCTAGAATGTGTGACACCTGAAAACCCTATAATAGTGGGGGGACATGACCACCGGCTCCCTACACTTAATACGGAGAGAGTCAGGGTCACCTAGGATCAAGCCAACAGACGGCAATACCAGACTTATCTGGGGAACCAGCAGTTGCAGCATCTAGCAGTGAGCACAATCCAGGAAGTTGTATAAACCGCAAAGTGATGCAGTATGGGAGGGGATATAAAGGGATGCAATCAGTTCAACTAGATGACAGCTGAAAGAAGGAAACGAGACGACAAAACGAAACCAAAAACAAAAAGAACCTCAAGCAAGAGGTACTGAAGAACGTCTGTCAGAGATTCTCAGAGATCTGGCGGTGACAACTACGGGCCATTATTACACTGAAGCTTGATGGGAATTATTGAGTTAAAAAATACATAAATAATAGAAGATGCCTTGTTATTTTCTCTACTTTTGCAAAAATGAATGTAGCAAGAACTCCTGTGTAGCGACAGAAGGACAACAGTTGTCAGAGAAATGGTAATTATCAGTAGCGTAAATGAGTAAGAGGGTAAGGGAAAAGCCCATTCCCATCTGAGACTGGTGCTATACCGAAGTAGCCACAGAATCTAGTGGTAGTGCAATACTCCACCTGAGGAGGAGGCCATACAAGGGAAGCCACAAATCTAATTCTAACGCCATACTCCAGCTGAGGAGGAGGTCACACAGTAGAGGCCACTGATTCAAGTGCTAGAAGAATCCGTCACCTGACGAAGGAACTGTGCAGTAGTAACACAAATACCCCTTATCCATTAATAGCTACAGCATGCCCTGCCAGCACAGAACTGAGGAGTAGGCCTGAGGACATCCCGTAGGAGCCATGGTACCATACTGCCCCAGTTAAGTAGAGCTAACCTTAAACACTCCACCTGGTAAGGGCGCTGAACAGGAGGAACCACCGAAGCCAGGGCCAGGGCAGAACCCCTAACTGGAGGGGGGCTGCCCCACTGCAGCGACCACGATCTCTAGCACTAGCGTGAAAACTGCACCTGCAAGGAGAACACGCTGTAGTAGCTAATCCAGAGTGCCAGCATAACCACTTCACCTAAAGTGGTGGACAGAGAATACAGAGAGTCAGTGCAACCCTCGGCTCACTGGAACGTAATCACAATATTCTGTGCAATGGCGTACGCACTACATGTTGTCGAGGACCAATACCTTGACCGACCTGAACTGTGGAGGCCCATGGGGATGGGGGGGTCTTTAGGACACATAAGTGTTGCTGGGTAACCCCCCTGAGAGGGCAGAGGTCGATATATTTGCGCCCCCAACCAGCACCGGAAGGACAGAAGGATACAATATGGAAGTAGCCACAGTATGCAGTGGTGGTACCCATATGCCACTAGATGAAGAGTACAGGGTACTAGTGGGTACCGACTCTTGCGACGCCCCACCTGTGAAGGAAACCAAGGCATCTAGTGTTGTGGCGTAGTTAAATTGTAGCATCCAAGATGCTTAGTTAGTCCCCTGTTAGCGGATCACTTGTGGAAGGGGGTAACACAACAGGAAGCATGGTGGTGGCAATGCGACT
Source organism: Bufo gargarizans (assembly GCF_014858855.1). NCBI lineage: Eukaryota > Metazoa > Chordata > Amphibia > Anura > Bufonidae > Bufo > Bufo gargarizans. The sequence goes on along the minus strand of NC_058085.1, from coordinate 293,838,344 downwards.
GGTGAAATAGCATCCAGTGGTAAAGCAATACTCCGCTTAAGGAAGGGGGTAGCGTGACAAAACCATATCCAACAATAGTGTAAATACCCAACCTATGGATGGGGGTAATGCCTACAGCAAGCACAGCACACAGTGGTAGTGCAGTTACTCCACCTATGAAGGGAGGTAACGCCTACGTCAAGTACTGTATCCAGAGGTATGGTAAATACACCACCTATGGAAGAGGGTAATGCATACGGCAGGAACTGAATCCAAATGGTAGAGAAATTACGCCAGTTATGGAGGGGAGTAATGCATATGGAAAACACTATCAGTGAAAATGCAATTCCGCCACCTGCGGCCATCACCGACACCAGTGCTAGTGCGGTTAGTCCACCCCATTTTCCCTGAGGTAACGCATACGACAAGTACTGCTGGCTACCGTGGACGCAATCTTGGAAGATTGTATCGGCTGCACGTCTTAGCGTGACCCTAGGGAGAAAGGGTGGGGGTGCGGAGATGACAGAGGAGGAATATGTCCTGCTCTGGCCCACTTGTGCGCAGTTCTAATAATCTTGCCCTTGACAGTTGCGAACTGCGCTGGTGGGGATATATCAACCAAACAACCCCGGAGGATATATCAATCAAACAACCCCAGGAGGATGGATTGGGAATTTCCAGAGGTCCTCCACTGGATTTGCGCAGGTGGAGCATTATCAACCAAACGGCCCCGGAGGGCGGATTAGGAAACTGAGAAATCCTCCACTATCCGGGATAGAGCACGGGCCCAGTATGGTACTGCGGTGATCTGGGCTGGGGGCAGGACCTGTATGGGCGCACATTTTTTTTTTTTTTTCTTAGTGATGACCCAGCCCTTCCTGCCTCTTGTCTCAAATAGACAAGAGGCAGGAAGGGCTGAATACTTCAAAATTAAGTCACATTGCCTGCATATAGAAACCCCGGATAATCTGGTGCCGGCATCAAAAAGATTGCAGGCCAGGAAGGGTTAAAACTGCCTTGAGGACCGCGGGCGGAGCAGGCTCCTGGGGGAGTGGGACAGCTAAGCGGGAAGAATTTGCGCCAGAAAGATGAACCCAAGCGTAGCATTTGCATACCTCTCTGACTAATACTATATAAAACATAATTCTTTATTGTGTACTCTTAAAACCACATAGAACTCTTGGGAACTATTTAAAATTCCTCAGGAAGGACAGGAGGGAATTTGTATCTTTATAAATTGTGGTTATATCATGTGTTCAGATAAACCGTATCTCGGTGGAATGCCTGATTGTTTCTCACCCTTACTAATTTATTCTGTCACTGTCTAGATAGACTTTCCCACTCAGGGGTCCCTACCTCTCTATCCTGAACTAAAAATCTTTGCCTGCATCCCTACATGTTTTGCCGTTTAATTCGGCGTCTTCAGGGGATGGCGTGCATCCTGAGGAATTTTAAAATAGTTCCCAAGAGTTCTATGTGGTTTTAAGAGTACACAATAAAGAATTATGTTTTATATAGTATTAGGCCTCATGCACACGGCCGTGTTCCGCGGCCGAGAGCAGACCGTGGAAACCCGGCTGGGATTCCTCCCGCTCTCGGCCCGTGTGCATGAGGCCTAAGTCAGAGAGGTATGCAAATGCTACACTTAGGTCCTAGAGACCTTTGAACCTTATAATATATTAAATATAGCGTCGCAACCTCCTGAGGTACCTATATGTTTGTTGGTTGAATGAAAGAAAGATGAACCCGAACCCCCACCCCCCCCCCCCCCCCACCCCCGTACCCGGGAACTAAAGTTTTGGCCGGGAAGAGTCGGCACAGGCCACAGGGCCCAAGGAGCAAGAGAGGGAGGCCTGTGGACTTATGAATGGTAGGGGGACCAAGGCCCTGTGTTTGCGCTTCCCCCCCATCCCCCAGACATGGTCTCCAGAGGCCCACAACTGTAGTGGAGAGGGGGAAGATGGTGCCGAGAGTACTCACCTAATCCAGATTCTAACCCCATCATCTTCATCCTCCAGACACTAAGCTAAAAATTGACATGCTCTCTCCAGGCTGGAGGGCCTGCAGGGGAGGAGCAAAGTCTTTCAGCCTAGTGTCACCTCCTAGTGGCAGCAACCAGCTATATCCACGGTCCTGTGTCCCCCAAAGATACGAGCAAGAAAGTCAGCTTCTAAACACCAGAAACATGGTAATTAAATATAAAAGAAAGCAGACAATATTTCATTGTCTGTCAGAGGAGAAAATGTTTAATTAGATGCATGCTTTAGGGAAATTGAATCTGAATGTGGCTTGTGCTAATTGCACTCACAGGAGACATTAGCACGGGAGAGGAAGAGGAACAGGCAGCAGAAGAATTTCATAGAGGTTCATCATGTTTAGGAGCACTTCCCTAAAATACAACTCCGAGACTACACACACAAACCCACCAACATTATCTACACAATTATTTGTGAAATGATCAGTCAGGACAGGGCCTCAGGCATGAAGACTGTCCTGCTCTGCACAAGGAGTCGACAAATGTACTCTGAGACAACAGCTTTAACATGTCCGTCTTAATACATACTATTAAGCCCCATGAAATAATTCTGGAGCATCTTTTCTTAACTGTGCCTTGGGCAGTTCCTCCGTTACACATACTGGAAATAAAAGATTGAACCGATAACTGGGCATCTGGAATTTTGGTACTCGCGACCTATCCTCTAGATAGGTCATCAGTATCTGATCGGTGCAGGTCTGACAACCGGGACCCCCATCAACCAGCTGTTTGAGAAGGCAACGGCGCTACCGTGAGCACTGTGGCCTTCTCACAGTTTACCAAGCACAGCAACGTACATTGTATAGCGACTGAGTGGTATTGCGCGATGCAAAGCACAACCCCTATACAATGAATGGCGCTGTGCTTTGTAAGCATGGAGAAGGCTGCAGCACTCACAGGAGCACCGCTGCCTTCTCAAACAGCTGATCGGCAGGGGTCCTGGGTGTTATCCGGGATAAGATATATATTCCCTCGCCACCGAACCAGCGCCCCTCTCGTCTTTGGGATGTATCTGGTATTGAAACTTTTTGCATTTTAGTCAATTGCCACACCACATGGACAAGAGTGGGGCAAAAAAAAAAAAAAGATTAAAAAAAAATAAAAAAGTAGCAGACCATTTTTTCTAATATACTTAGATCTTGGCAACACTAAACCTGCACCTATTGAAGTACCAAACAGAGAGGTAGACGTGCACTCACAGCATAAAAGACAAGCATATACCTTACTAGGCTTCCGCCGCCATGTCACTCACCGTATTGCTCCTCTCTTGTACACTGGTACTTCTTTGGCTAAAAGATCTTATACACTGAAATGAAACAGTGTGCCCCTGCCGGTGGCACTACTCTATCGTATTCGCTAACTCGCACTCAAACAGAGCGCTTAGTGACGTCCCTATACTGCGTTACAGATGCTTAGGCGTGTCAAAACCAACCCAACGCGTTTTGGATAATGCAATATCCTTCATCAGGGATATAAACCGACTCTCCTGATGTTACTTATATAGGATACTCCTCCCATCCCATTTTTAACCCTTGATTCATTTTCCACTATCTGATGCTTGGGTCTACTTTTACTTCCTCATTCAAATGCAAACAGTTCAATTTATGAATTTAACCCTGCTGGTACCAATGTGTTCATGTAAAAAAATCCAGCGTGTTTCTGCTTTAGGGTACTTTCACACTAGCATTCTTTTTCTTTTCCGGCATCGAGTGCAGTTATAGGGGCTTAATACCGGAAAATAACTGATCAGTTTTATCCCCATGCATTCTGAATGGAGAGAAATCCGTTTAGGATGCATCAGGATGTCTTCAGTTCATTCACTGAACTGCGTTTTGGACTGAGGAAATACCGCAGCATGCTGCGGTATTATCGCCATCCAAAATTCCGGATCAGTTGCCGGAATGCCGGATCCGGCATCAATTTACGTTGAAAATACAGCAATGCCGGATCCGTCCTTCCAGTCTGCGCATGCACAGACCGGTAAAAATGTGACAAAAATATATATAACAGATCCGTTTCTCCGGATGACATCCGAAGAGACGGATCCGTTCTTGCAACGCATTTGTAAGACGGATCCGTCTACAAATGCTGTCTGTTTGCATGCAGATTGCCGGTGGGTGTGGGGGGAGAAGAGATACAAAACACAACAAGCGGAACACTTAACTTCGAGGATGATGGATGAACAGGACTACAACAAGAACCACACTCCAGCTTTTCCAAAACCAAATGAAGCTATCCATGAGCAAGGAGTGATGGGTAAAGTCAGACTAAATAGGGAGAGGTAAAGGTCACATCACATGATCCACACCTGAATAGGAGGTGTAGACATACCAGCAACACACAAAGTGAAACCAAAAGAGGCAGTCAGATCACTCATGTGCAGGCAGTCTTTCAGACCTTCTAACACCTGTCACAGGTGTGACATACGTATAGGCCCATCATTTATTGGGGGACCAAAAAAAACAAAAAAAACAAAAAAAAAAAAAAAAAAAAAAAGGAACACCACATATAGAAGGTTGAAAAAAGATCCAACAGAAAAGTATAAAATAGAATTAAAAGAACTAATACAAAAAGACAGAAAACAAGATATACTGGATAAAAAGAAGGCGGAATTTATAGGGATTCGATATCCCAAAATTGTGGCCCATCACAACCCTAAAATCCATAAAAAGTACAATTGCACCGCCAGGTAGACCGATCATATCAGACAGAGTGCTTGACTAGTAATCTGTCTAGATATGTGGATTACCATCTACAACCATGCACCCAGATGTTACCAACGTATCTAAAAGACACGAAGTACATTCTACAGATATTAAGCGAAATTGAATGGAGGCCACATTACATCATTTTCACGCCTGTAGGGTCACTGTAAACTAATAAAAAATGTAAAAGGATGCGAAGCAGCAAAGTTCTGAGAAAAAATAAAAATAAAAAGGAGAACTTCCTAAAGATCTAATTGATTATATAGGGGAGTGTATATTGTTTATTTAAAAAAAAAAAAATATTTATTTTATTTTTGAGTTTATATCTGCAGGTATGGAGTACTGTGATAGGGACAAGATTCACACCGGGGTTTGCCAATCTATACAGGTCCTTCTCAAACAATTAGCATATTGTGATAAAGTTCATTATTTTCTGTAATGTACTGATAAACATTAGACTTTCATATATTTTAGATTCATTACACACACAACTGAAGTAGTTCAAGCCTTTTATTGTTTTAATATTGATGATTTTGGCATACAGCTCATGAAAACCCAAAATTCCTATCTAAAAAAAATTAGCATATCATGAAAAGGTTCTCTAAACGAGCTATTAACCTAATCATCTGAATACACTAATTAACTCTAAACACCTGCAAAAGATTCCTGAGGCTTTTAAAAACTCCCAGCCTGGTTCATTACTCAAAACCGCAATCATGGGTAAGACTGCCGACCTGACTGCTGTCCAGAAGGCCATCATTGACACCCTCAAGCAAGAGGGTAAGACACAGAAAGACATTTCTGAAGGAATAGGCTGTTCCCAGAGTGCTGTATCAAGGCACCTCAGTGGGAAGTCTGTGGGAAGGAAAAAGTGTGGCAGAAAACACTGCACAACGAGAAGAGGTGACCGGACCCTGAGGAAGATTGTGGAGAAGGACCGATTCCAGACCTTGGGGGACCTGCGGAAGCAGTGGATTGAGTCTGGAGTAGAAACATCCAGAGCCACCGTGTACAGGCGCGTGCAGGAAATGGGCTACAGGTGCCGCATTCCCCAGGTCAAGCCACTTTTGAACCAGAAACAGCGGCAGAAGCGCCTGACCTGGGCTACAGAGAAGCAGCACTCGACTGTTGCTCAGTGGTCCAAAGTACTTTTTTCGGATGAAAGCAAATTTTGCATGTCATTCGGTAATCAAGGTGCCAGAGTCTGGAGGAAGACTGGGGAGAGGGAAATGCCAAAATGCCTGAAGTCCAGTGTCAAGTACCCACAGTCAGTGATGGTCTGGGGTGCCATGTCAGCTGCTGGTGTTGGTCCACTGTGTTTTATCAAGGGCAGGGTCAATGCAGCTAGCCATCAGGATATTTTGGAGCACTTCATGCTTCCATCTGCTGAAAAGCTTTATGGAGATGAAGATTTCATTTTTCAGCACGACCTGGCACCTGCTCACAGTGCCAAAACCACTGGTAAATGGTTTACTGACCATGGTATTACTGTGCTCAATTGGCCTGCCAACTCTCCTGACCTGAACCCCATAGAGAATCTGTGGGATATTGGGAAGAGAAAGTTGAGAGACGCAAGACCCAACACTCTGGATGAGCTTAAAGGGACTGTCACCACTTTCTAACCCCCATTTTAAAACTATTGTTCTCTCCATGCCGCCCTTGTGATTACAAAGGTGTTGTTATAACATAAATTCGCCGTCTCGTTTTGATAAAAATACCTTTTATCTAACCTGTCAATCTCTTTGGATAAGGTGCCCAGGGCGTTTCTGAAGGTCTGAAGCTGCCGCCCGCCGCTGGTGCCCAGCTCCTCCCCTGATCCTTTCAGCGCAGCCTCAATGAGGCTGATTCTAAATGACCGCACAGGCGCATCAGGCACAGGCCTGTGCGCACGCGCGGGATCTTTGAAAAGGAGGAGGGGGCACTGACTGAGCGAGAGCCGGAGGCGGATTTCTTTACATTCAGGCGGCGCTGAAAGGATCAGGGGAGGAGCTGGGCACCAACGGCGGCAGCGGCGGGCGGCAGCTTCAGAAACGCCCTGGGCACCTTATCCAAAGAGATTGACAGGTTAGATAAAAGGTATTTTTAGCAAAACGAGACGGCGAATTTATGTTATAACAACATCTTTGTAATCACAAGGGCGGCATGGAGAGAACAATAGTTTTAAAAGGGGGGGTTAGAAAGTGGTGACAGATTCCCTTTAAGGCCACTATCGAAGCATCCTGGGCCTCTATAACACCTCAGCAGTGCCACAGGCTGATTGCCTCCATGCCACGCCGAATTGAAGCAGTCATTTCTGCAAAAGGATTCCCGACCAAGTATTGAGTGCATAACTGAACATAATTATTTGAAGGTTGACTTTTTTTGTATTAAAAACACTTTTCTTTTATTGGTCGGATGAAATATGCTAATTTTTTTAGATAGGAATTTTGGGTTTTCATGAGCTGTATGCCAAAATCATCAATATTAAAACAATAAAAGGCTTGAACTACTTCAGTTGGTGTGTAATGAATCTAAAATATATGAAAGTCTAATGTTTATCAGTACATTACAGAAAATAATGAACTTTATCACAATATGCTAATTTTTTTAGAAGGACCTGTATGTGGGGCAATGGGAACATTCTATTATCCACCACAATGGCTAGATCCGGGCGAATCTCATTCTCTGGAAACGATTTATAAATGGTGTGATTTTTTATATGCCGGGGGGGGGGGGGGGGGGGGGGGGGGCATACACTTTTTTTTTTTTAAAGAACTGAATAAAAATTATTTTTATCTTAAATTTACACCGAATTAGTACACAAGAGATTAATTTTTTTTAGATTTAATGAGTTATATTGATTTCCATAGGAATGTATTAGCGCCGGATCCGGCATTCAAAATATCGGAATGCCGGATCCGTTTTTCCGGATGACACCGGAAAGACGGCTTCGGCATTTCAATGCATTTTTCGGACTGTTCAGGCATTTTTAAGACTGATCAGTCTTACAAATGCCATCAGTTGGCATACGTTTTGCCAGATCTGGCAGGCAGTTCCGGCGACTGAACTGCTGGCTGGATAACTCTGCCGCAAGTGTGAAAGTAGCCTCTCAAAAAAAATAAAAATAAATAATAGATTACTAGGAAATCTGGGCAAGTCACACAGATAAAAAAAAAAAAATAGAGGGTACGTATATATTTATGTAGCGCGTACCAAAAGGATATTGAGCAGAAGATTGGGGGGGGGGGGGGGGGGGGACACATTTATAATATCCACAGAAAATATGATGGCCGCCCATTATCTTGACATAAGGAGACATGAGCATCAGATAGTGGAAAATTATTCAAGAGTTAAAAATGGGATGGGAGGAGTATCCGATATAAGTAACATCAGGAGAGTCAGTTTACATCCCTGACGAAGGATATTGCATTATCCAAAACGTGTTGGGTTGGTTTCGACACTCCTAAGCATCCGTAACGCAGTATAGTGACGTCACCAAGCGCTCTGAGCTCTGGTTGCTTGATGCACATGGAGGTTACTAGGAGCAGCACACCATATGTGCGGCGTCTGCGCTCCTGAACATAGAAGCCCAACGGCTTAGGTAGGTTTAGCATAGGACCCGCCTGACCTGAGACCACCTTGACGCTCGGTAGGCGGGCTTAGATGTGTTTTGATCAAAATATATTGACCAAGTGTCTCAGACATTATCATATCAGAGTGAGGACTTAGTCCATATGTAGTGCTTGCATCTGCTTTAATAAGTGCATTATTAACTTATTTCTGTGGTTTTCTTCAATAATATGGCCAGGGACATCCGCAAATTTGTATCATATCGTGCAGAATGTTTTTATCTTCGTTTTTTCTGTGATTTTTTTGTTTATGTAGTGTTTGCTTGAGGGAGTGGCACCTTCAAGTGTGAATGCGCACCTAGCATCTTGGGAGTAGCATTCCTCTGCACTTTTGCCCCCCTCCCCTATCCAATGAGCGCCTTAATTAGGTGGTACATATGGCTGTGCTTGCTCCTCCTCCCATTGGTTGCTTGATGCACATGGAGGTTACTAGGAGCAGCACACCATATGTGCGGTGTCTGCGCTCCTGAACATAGAAGCCAACGGCTTAGGTAGGTTTAGCGTAGGACCCGCCTGACCTGAGACCACCTTGACGCTCGGTAGGCGGGCTTAGATGTGTTTTGATCAAAATATATTGACTAAGTGTCTCAGACATTATCATATCAGAGTGAGGACTTAGTCCATATGTAGTGCTTGCATCTGCTTTAATAAGTGCATTATTATCTTATTTCTGTGGTTTTCTTCAATAATATGGCCAGGGACATCCGCACATTTGTATCATATCGTGCAGGATGTTTTTATCCTAGTTTTTTCTGTGATTTTTTCGCTCTGAGCGCGAGTTAGCGAATACAATACAGAGTAGTGCCACACAGTGTTTCATTTCAGAGTATAGGATTTTTTACCCAGCTCCGAAAAGAAGTACCAGTATACAAGAGAGGAGCAATACGGGCAGTGACATGACAGCAGAAGCCTAGTAAGGTACATGCTTGTCTTTTATGCTGTGAGTGCACGTCTACCTCCATGTTTGATACTTCAATAGGTGCAGGTTTAGTGTCGTCCGAGATCTAAGTATATTACCTGAGGATTTAAAAGTTTTGCAGCAGCGGTGGTACTGCTGCGATACTACAGCAACAAGTAGGTATTAGTGGACGGTATAAGCGCCAGTGTAATACAGTTTAGAAGTGTGTTTTTTTCTAATCCTGCCATTTAATTGGAAATACACAGAATCAGACTATTAACATCAACTTGCTGCAGTCTACAAATTCTAAAGCTACAAGCACCTAGTAGGTGGCCCGTATGAATAAATATAAGGGTACTAATTTTGAACGGCATTGAAAGAAGTTCTTATTTTCCCATTTTGTTTGGAAATTACACTAAATGTTTCCTTCTGTAACCAAAGCCTCCCAGGCCCGAGCTGTAGCTGCGGCACTGCAGAATTAATGGGATCCCATTTTCCCTTGGCAGGGGCGCTATACGCAGTGTACACTTGCACTGAGGCTTCCACTCATGTTTCTCCATGAAAAAATAAAATAAAAATTTAATTGATAATGTATTGAAAAATGAATACAAATAAACTGGTTACACAGAGTAGATTTATCCTATTAATATTACACTTCATACCAGGATAAACAAACGGTAAAAAATGCTGCAGGTAAAGTGCGCACAATGCCGTCCATTCAAGCCGACTACAAACCAATGTTTATGGAATGACTTAAAGGGAGGCTTTAGTCTATGTGCCAACAGCTCTGCAAACATGGCAAGATGCCCCTTTATATGGTGCAAAATAAAAAGAAACATGTTTTTACATGTAGCACACAGCAAGACCGCACAGAGAGGAGGCCCATGAGCGATCTAGATCCAGCATGCTGGCAAGCTATGCTGGGATGTATGGTTCAACAACTAGCTCAGTTAAGGTTTCTTCTTTTAGAGGACCAGGAATTCTGTAAATGTTCTAAGTGACGTGTTAATTACTTAAAAGGGTAGTCCAGCTTTCAAACACTTTTGGGCAGCCTCTCCCTAGGACTTTTTGTCAGAAGCATACTTCCCTGCTCCGTGCCATCAGTCCACCACACTATCAACATTCATGTTGGACGAGGGTCACACCTGCCTTTGCGGTGACGTGTCCTCCCAAGCAGTGCTTCTTTGTGCAATCATTACTGTGAAGGAATTTCTTTTTTGGGCTCCCCTAATGTCATCTCTGTTACTAAGGACAAATCTTGCCTGACAAGACAGTGGACTTCAAACCAAGGGGGTGAGAAGCCTGGTGGCCATGACTTTACAGCTTTTTTTCAGGTGGATGCAGACATTTTTTTAATGAAGTTATTTAGAAGTTTTCCATTTACACTATTCTCTACTAAATGAATACAGTGAGAGCTCAGCCTGTCCATAGAGCTGCAGTATACATGTATACAGTGAATAGAGAGCTCAGCCTGTCCATAGAGCAGTAATATACATGTATACAGTGCTTAGAGAGCTCAGCCTGTCCATAGAGCAGTAATATACATGTATACAGTGCATAAAGAGCTCAGCCTGTCCATAGAGCTGCAGTATACATGTATACAGTGAATAGAGAGCTCAGCCTGTCCATAGAGCTGCAGTATATATGTATACAGTGAGTATGGAGCTCAGCCTGTCCATAAAGTTGCAGTATACACTCACCTAAATAATTATTAGGAACACCTGTTCTATTTCTCATTAATGCGATTATCTAGTCAACCAATCACATGGCAGTTGCTTCAATGCATGTAGGGTTGTGGTCCTGGTCAAGACAATCTCCTGAACTCCAAACTGAATGTCAGAATGGGAAAGAAAGGTGGGCTTCAACAGCAGAAGACCCCACCGGGTACCACTCATCACCACTACAAATAGGAAAAAGAGGCTACAATTTGCACGAGCTCACCAAAATTGGACTGTTGAAGACTGGAAAAATGTTGCCTGGTCTGATGAGTCTCGATTTCTGTCGCGACATTCAAATGGTAGAGTCCGAATTTGGCGTAAACAGAATGAGAACATGTATCCATCATGCCTTGTTACCACTGTGCAGGCTGGTGGTGGTGGTGTAATGGTGTGGGGGATGTTTTCTGGGCACACTTTAGGCCCCTTAGTGCCAATTGGCCATAATTTAAATGCCATGGGCTACCTGAGCATTGTTTCTGACCATGTCCATCCCTTCATGACCACCATGTACCCATCCTCTGATGGCCACTTCCAGCAGGATAATGCACCGTGTCACAAAGCTCGAATCAAATTGGTTTCTTGAATATGACAATGAGTTCACTGTACTAAAATGGCCCCCACAGTCACCAGATCTCAACCCAATAGAGCATCTTTGGGATGTGGTGGAACGGGAGCTTCATGCCCTGGATGTGCATCTCTCAAATATCCATCAACTGCAAGATGCTATCCTATCAATATGGGCCAACATTTCTAAAGAATGCTATCGGCACCTTGTTGAATCAATGCCACGTAGAATTAAGGCAGTTCTGAAGGCAAAAGGGGGTCCAACACCGTATTAGTATGGTGTTCCTAATAATTCTTTAGGTGAGTGTATATGTATACAGTAAGAGTTATGTGCAGATGCGGACAGCACACAGTGTTTTGTGGCCCCTTTCAAAGAAATGGATGCGTAAAAAAATGCAGATCAGATGCGGACCAAATATAAGGCTGTGTGAAAGAGCCCTAATAGTTAAGAAAAAAATACAACACGGAATTATTTGAAACGAAGTATTTGGAACAGAAAGATGCAGCTGTGGCCGTCAGAAGCGACGCGGGTGCTGGGGAGCCAGGTAAGTACAACCTCTGTGAGGGGCCCGGACGTATGGGGAGGCATTTTAATATCAGTTTAAATTATACTAACGTCTATGATATAAAAGTTACAGGCTCCTTTGATCAGAATATTTGCAGTGCATTCCTTAATTTTATGGTTAGGAGTAAACTCCTAAAAGCACTGAAAACTAGATGTGTGCACTCACTGAGGTTGTAAAAATGCTGCCAGAAGGCTTCCATCCATTTCTGCAGTTCTTCTCTGCTGTCAGCGGAAAATATTTTTGTTACAGCTTCTCCAGACACCAGGTTGATAACAGTAAAACTGTTGGTTCTTTTCTTGGAGTCTTTCTCCACGGCACGGATTCTTGTTTCCTTGAAAGAAAAACAAGAGAAAAAGAAAATCCAAAAGTTCTACATTGTTTTTTGAAGACAAAACACATGTGTCTTCAGAAACAGGGTAGAGTTACACAATGCTGTGGAAACCCTGAAATGCCTGCAGTCTTTTAATAAATGGCCAAATCCATATCAGAATCTATGGATACAAGATGCAAGTCCTGCACCCATCGCCAGAACATCCACGATGGAAAAAGCACTTTAAATCCAAAGCTTTGAATTTTCCTCCTTTGTCTTGTTATAAAAAAATAAATAAAAAGGAGATTTTTGTATAACTTACCAGTTAAATCTCTTTCTCGCTCTTCCTTGGGGGACACAGACCTTGGGTATAGCTCAGCTCCCTAGGAGGCGTGACACTAAGTAAAACTGTTAAGCCCCTCCTCCATCAGCTATACCCTCAGCCTGGAGATAGAGGCTACCAGTTGCGTGTCCAAGTAGTGAAAGGATAACAACCAATAACGGAAACAACCAGCCAGCAACCCAACGGGGCGCCAGACCATAACCCTGTAACCAAACACAGAAGGGTGGGTGCTGTGTCCCCCAAGGAAGAGCGAGAAAGAGATTTAACTGGTAAGTTATACAAAAATCTCCTTTTCTCGCCCATTTTCCTTGGGGGACACAGACCTTGGGACGTTCAAGAGCAGTCCAAGAAGGGAGGGACCACAAACCCAAGGCGGAACACCACCAGAGCATCAGGAAACCGCTGCCTGCAAAACCAGGCGGCCCAAAGCAGCATCCGCTGATGCATGCGTATGCACCCTATAGAACTGTGTGAAAGTGTGCAGAGAGGACCAAGTGGCTGCTTTGCACAACTGTTCAGCCGAGGCCCGATGCCTCTGCGCCCAGGAAGCTCCGACTGCTCTGGTGGAATGAGCAGTGACGCCGAAAGGCGGAGGTCTGCCCTTGGCTCGATAAGCCTCAGACACCGCCAGTTTAATGAAACGGGCAATAGCCACCTTGGAGACCGCCAACCCTTTGCGCGAACCCTCCGGAACCACAAACAGGGAGTCCGTGCGCCGAAAGGACCCGGTGACCTCCAAGTAAATCCTCAACGCCCTGACCACATCCAGACGGTGCAGTTCCCGTTCTCTGGGGTGGGAAGTAGAGGGACAGAGCGACGGAAGGACGATGTCCTCATTGATGTGAAAGGCGGAGACCACCTTTGGCAGGAAAGTCGGGACAGGCCGAAGCACAACCTTATCCTGGTGGAAGATCAGGAAAGGTTCGGAGCAAGAAAGAGCCGCTAACTCCGACACCCGTCGGAGAGACGTGACGGCCACAAGAAAGATGACCTTGCAGGACAGAAGGCGAAGGGAGACCTCCCGTAAAGGCTCGAAGGGGGCTGATTGGAGCGACGAGAGCACCACATTCAGGTCCCAGGAAGGAACTGGAGGGCGGCACAGAGTGAGCCACCCCTTGTAAAAAGGTCTTAATTGGCCCTAGAGGGGCCAGGGGACGCTGGAGAAGAATAGACAGCGCCGAAATCTGACCCTTCAGAGAACTGAGGCACAGCCCCAGGTCCAGACCCGACTGGAGGAAGGACAGGATTGTGGGAAGAGAAAACCGGAGAGGTGGGATGCTCCGGGACTCACAGAACCCCAGATAGGACCTCCAAACCCGATAGTAGATCCTAGAGGATACGGGCTTACGAGCCCGGATCATGGTGCGGACTACGTCCGCGGAGAAACCCCGTCGCGTTAAGACGGCGGTCTCAATAGCCACGCCGTCAAACGTAGCGAGCCTAAATGCTCGTGGAAGATCGGTCCCTGAGAGAGAAGGTCTTCCCTGGAGGGCAGTGGCCACGGTGCGTCTGCCAACAGCAACATTAGGTCGGCGTACCAAGACCGGCGGGGCCAATCCGGGGCGATTAGAATCGCGGGGACGCCCTCTGCCGCGATCCTCCGAAGAACCCGTGGCAGGAGGGGAAAAGGAGGAAAGACGTACAGAAGGGAGAATTCGCGCCACGGAAGGACGAGCGCGTCGGCGCCGTATGCCTTCGGGTCCCGTGCCCTGGCCAGGTATAGGGGGACCTTGTGGTTGAATTTGGAGGCCATGAGGTCCACGTCGGGGCGACCCCAGCGAAGACAAAGGGCTTCGAACACCTCTGGGTGCAGGGACCATTCTCCCGGGTCGATGGTGGACCGGCTGAGGAAATCCGCCGCCCAGTTGTCCACCCCCGGGATGTAAATCGCAGATAAGGCCGGCACGTGCGTCTCCGCCCAGAGGAGAATGAGGGTCACCTCTTGCATCGCTGCAGCGCTGCGAGTGCCTCCCTGATGGTTTATGTATGCCACAGCCGTGGCATTGTCCGATTGGATCCGAACAGGGTGGCCCCTCAGCAGATGGGTCCAGTGTCTGAGGGACAGAAGAATCGCCCTCAGTTCCAGAATATTGATTGGAAGTCTGGACTCCGATAGAGACCAAACGCCCTGGACGGACCGGGGAGGGAAAACCCCCCCCCCACCCCCGTAAGCTGGCATCTGTGGTAATCACCAGCCAGTTCAGTGGAAGGAAGGACTTCCCCCTTAGAGGGATATGCAACCACCAGCCGAGGGAAGCCCGAGCCAGGGGAGGCAGAAGAAAGGTCCTGTCCAGACTCCTCGGTGATTTGTCCCAGGCCGACAGAATTGCCCTCTGAAAGGTGCGGGATCGGAATTGTGCGAACGGCACCGCTTCGAAACAGGCAACCATCTTTCCCAACAACCGCATGCTGGATCTGAGGGAAGGGCGGTGATGACGGAGGAGACTGCGAACCGACCCGCGAAGGGCCAGACGCTTGTCCGACGGAAGGCGGACCTCCGCCAACTCTGTATCCAGGAGCATCCCCAGGAAGATCAGCCGTCTGGAGGGGGTAAGGGAAGATTTGGGGTGGTTGATAATCCAACCGAACCGCGTCAGGGTCTCCAGAGTGAGTTCCACACTGCGGGATGTCTGAGAGAAGGAGGGTGCCTTGACCAGGATGTCGTCCAAGTATGGGAGAAGAAAAACACTTCTTGAACGTAGAAGGGCCAAGACAGGGGCCAGGACCTTGGTGAACACTCGAGGAGCCGTCGCCAGACCAAAGGGAAGGGCGACGAATTGGAAGTGATCGTCCCCCACCGCGAAGCGCAGGAAGCGGTGATGACATGGAGCAACCGGAACGTGGAGGTATGCATCCTGAATGTCGATTGAGGCCATGAAATCCCCTCTTTCCAGGGAGGCCACTGCGGACCTGAGAGACTCCATCCGGAATCTCTGCAGTCGGAGAAAACGGTTCAGGCGTTTTAGGTCCAAGATCGGACGCACTGAGCCTTCCTTCTTGGGAACCACAAAGAGGTTCGAGTAGAACCCCCTGAACCTTTCCGTCGGAGGCACGGGGGCGACGACACCCTTGTCCATTAGAGAGTGAATGGCCGCGAAGAAGGCGGCCACTCGTACGGGATCTCGCGGAGGACGGGATCGGAAGAAACGGTCTGGCGGAATGGACGCAAATTCGATTTTGTATCCGCAAGATACAATCTCGAGCGCCCATGCGTCTGAGATGTGGGCCCGCCATACGTTCCTGAATAGGAGAAGGCGGCCCCCCACCCGGGTGGGTGGGGGCGCACCTTCAGGCAGAGGGCTGCTGGCCTGTGGGAGCCCGTGCAGGCTGGGACTTGCGCCAGGTAGGTTGCGTCCGCAAAAAAGGCTTCTTGCGTCTATCCTGGGCTGGGCCAGAGGAAGAAGAACTGGCCGCGGGTCTAGACCCGGTGGGCTTGCGAAAGGACCGAAAACGGGACGAACCAGCGCGACCACGGGGGGCGCCCATTGGCCTGGACTGGGGGAGGTGAGTACTCTTCCCACCCGTGGCCTCTGATATAAGTTCGTCCAGACGGGTTCCGAACAGGCGGGAACCCGTGAATGGTAGGCCGGCCAAAGAGCGTTTGGAAGCGGCGTCCGCCGCCCAAACCTTCAGCCAGAGTTCCCTCCTGACAGAAACTGCCAGGGCAGAGGAACGGGCAATGAGGGCACCCGCATCAAGGGAGGCCTCACAGACGAATTTTCCGGCCTGAACAATTAGTTGGGCTAAGGAACGGAGGTCCTGAACAGGGACGTCCGACCCTAACTCCCGTTCCAGTTGCAAACCCCATTCAGAGACCGCTTTGCCAACCCAGGCGGAGGCAAAGACCGGTCTAAGGGCCGAACCAGAGGCAGTAAATATGGCCTTGGAGAGGGATTCCGTACGACGGTCCTCAACAGACTGGAGGGAAGATCCGTCCTGTACAGGAATAGTAGTGCTTTTGGACAGGCGAGCCACGGGAGGATCAACCTTAGGCGGGGATGTCCACGTGGTCACAGAATCCGCTGGAAAGGGATAACAAATGTCCAGCTTTTTGGGTGTAATAAAGCGGACGTTAGGCCGAGTCCAAGCCTTGGATACCACAGAAGAAAAATCAGCGAGTATGGGAAAAACCTTGGAGGCCTGTTTGGGGCGGAGAAAGGACACGCCGGCCTGTTCAGAGCTGGGGGGGGTCATCGTGTAGCTGAAAGGTATCACGGATGCTAGTGACAAGATGCCCCACCGCGGACGCCAATTTGGACGGAAGCTCTGAGTCCATGTCCACGTCCGAATCCGCCAGTTCTCCCTCAGAAAGCGTATCCCTTTGAGAGGATAGACTTGACTGAGCTCGCACGCATGGCGGAGAGAGCGAAGCATCTGGAGAAGATGTGCGCTCAACCCTTGAACGTTTCTGAGTATGCCGGGCCCTGGAAGATTCGCTGCGAGGCAGGGAACCAGTGGGGGCGGCAGAAACGGTAGTCCCAGCGGGTGCGACAGGGATTGTGGCAGCCTGCGGGAGAGGCGGTCTATCCACGAGACGGCCCACTACGTGTGTAAGGCTTTCCACCGCCTGAGACAGAGACCTAGCCCAGTCAGGGGGTTCAGAGGCACCGGGGGGCGCAGCGGGAAGCGGGCCCTGCACCGGGGCCTGACATGCAAGGCAATGCGGCTCAGATTGCCCACGCGGAAAAAGTTCCTTACAGGCGGTACAGGCATGGTACCAGGGTTTGGGGGCACCTGTGGGATCTGACATGCTGAAGTGTGGTTGTACTCTAATATAGAGACCACAAAGGGTTATAGCAGCTATGACCAGGAGGGTTAGGAGAGGGTTAACTGTCCTACCAGTGCCTCAGAAGAACGTCAGGAGATGGCCCAGATCAGCAGCAGCAGAGAAGCAGTGAACAGCAGTGAGCAGCAGAGCGCAGCAGAGAGCGCCCACAGAAGCCGAGCGATGTACACAGGAGGTTAGAGTCCCCCACCGTGTCCCAGCTTCCTGTCAGGAGTGAGGAAGCGCGGGAAACCTCAGCAGAAAGCACGGGGAACAAGCTCCGCCCCCTCCAGCGCTTGAAATGTCTCCTGTGAAGGAGAACGTAGCTCCGCCCCCAAAATGACGCGCGCGTAAGCCCCGCCCCCTACCGGGACCGCTAAGCCCCGCCCCCCGTTCTCGGCGGGAAGGGGGAGAGAGAGAAGAGAAAAATGGAGTCAGCCCTGAATGAGGGGGAGGGGGGGGGAGAAAGATAGCAGCGTGGGGGGGGAACGGCGTGGGGGTGCTGAGGATGCTGCTGTGCTGCATTGTCCTGCAGATGAGCGCTCAGAATGAGCGACCACGGGTGCCCCCCTTACCCAGAGGGGTAGATGCTGCAGATAGGGACGGGGTATGGGCTGGAATAGCCATCTCACCGTCCGACGTCTTCACCCTCAGTCCTTTCCAGCAGGGTCGCCCCTTCAGCCACTGGCACCGCAGTGGCAGGAAGCTGGAAGAGGGGCTTGGCGTGCGGGCGACCCCCTAGCTGGCGGGATGTAGGGGAGTCATTGCTGCCCAGATCCTCCTATTGCTTCTGTGGGGGAGGCAGCAGTGCAGATAAGTTGGCACTGGCGCAGCTCAACCCCGGGAGAGCAGAGAGGTCTAATGCGTCTCTGGTATCCCTAGGAAAAAATAAAATAACAAAATTAGAAGAAAAAGTAAAAATAACAAGGAGAAAACAGCCCTGCAGTAGCAGGGAGTGTCTTGCCTCCTTGGACACTAAGCTAAAACTGGTAGCCTCTATCTCCAGGCTGAGGGTATAGCTGTGGAGGAGGGGCTTAACAGTTTTACTTAGTGTCACGCCTCCTAGGGAGCTGAGCTATACCCAAGGTCTGTGTCCCCCAAGGAAAATGGGCGAGAAAAAAATCTACTTTAACTATATCAGTTTCTTGGCAAGAGATTGGAAAAGAGAATCGTCACCCAGTTTTCCCAAGCAAAATATGCCCCCACAGTGTAAACATATGGTGTCTGGACACCTTTAGAGGCAATTTAACACGGTTTTGAATAGAATAACCTGCTATGCTATTAGATGCCCCAAAAATGAAAAATAAAAAATTATAAATATCATTGTAAACCCTCCCCTCCAGTGATAAGATGATGACTCTGCTATCCAACCTCAGTCTGCACAGTTAAGCTGGAAACTGAGTAGCACAAAGCAGGAAGTTTCACCATGCAGAGTGAGGTCCACATCTTTTGGAGTCCCATTGAAGTAAATGGGTCCGCATCAGATACACAAAAAAATGCGGATCGGATAGCGGACCCAAACAATAGTTGTGTGCATGCTCCCTTAATGGAAGTATCACCATGAATGTCAGTGTAAGGCTACATTCACACAACTGTTTTGCGGTCTGCAAATTGCTGATCCGCCAAAAAAAAAAAAAAAAAAAAGTAACACGTCCGTGTGGCATCTTTTTATTGCGGATCCATTGTAACATTGCTTATCCTTGTCCGCAAAATAGGACATGGGCTACAGAACGGACGTACGGATGCGGTCAGCACACTGTGTGCTGTCTGCATTTTTTTGCGGACCCATTGAAATGGGTCTACATCCTATCCGCCAGAAAAAAAATAAAAAAAATAAAACACGGAACGGACACGGAAACAAATTACATTCGTAGCCTAAAACTAATGCCTTCTAGGGCTAGCTCAGCTGAATCTAATGATACCTTTCACTTAGTGATCCCTTGCCACATTCTGGAAAAAAAGTACATTTAATCCATATGCCAATGAGGTGTTAAGTGCACTGAGGGCTGGCCCAAGCCACTCCGCGCACCCTTGTCCCTCCCGTTTCCTGTCAGCCTCTTCCACTCTCCAAGTAAATCAAGGAGAGGGCGGGTTGGCAGAGCAAGCCAGGGTGCACAGAGTGGCTTGGGCCTGCCCTCGGTGCACTAAACTGTTCTTTTGCATATGTATTTAAGTACTTTTTCTCCATAATAAAGAAATTTTTGACAAAGTGAAAGGTGTCATTACATTCTACAAGGCACTGTGCCTGGTTTAACAGTGAATTTTAGGTGACCGACTCCCTTGGAACATTTGCCTTTTGAGACAATTTACCTTGGTAATAGGAATGGTCATAGTCGGCTCGATTTTAGCTTCTATTTCTTCCGGTGAATAGTAGCAATGCAAGTTCCCACCTTTCAGCACACAGTACAGTCTGTTCCAACTACGAACGCCACCAACCATTTCCTATATTGAAGCATGAGATAAGTATTAAAATATCTTTACAGTGAAAATCCATATGCATCACTGCTTGTCATATAAGTAATGATTAAGAATTATCGCCAATCGCTGCCTGATTAACTATAGTGGAAATATGGGAATGAATGATGGAGTCTATGTGCTATCTAAATGACCAACAGGCATAACATGCATTCAACTGTCACACACTACGCAGAGAAAGGGGTAAAACAAGAATTTGAGGTGATGCGATACAAGATGGGGAGATTTATTACAGACCATTTTACGCCAATCATCCTGTGCTGCCGTAGGAGCACATGCCTCATCATAAATTAGGTGCATCCTCCACCAGTGCATGCGCCTAGACTGAAATCTACTGCAGCTCCAAGCTGCCGTGGAGTTCAGTCTTTTTACGCTGGAAAACTGGCATAAATGAAGATACACTTTCTAGACCCACCACCTCCATTACTACGCCCCCCTTTCCAGGAAAGTGGCGAGGGCAGCGTAGAAACGCCACTTATGCCTAGATTTAGGCGTCATAGCGTTTAAAAAGTCGCAAGAATAGGGATTGTGACTTTTTTACACCAGAAAACTAGCATGGGGGAGGGGGAAATGATAAATTGTGTAAAATGCGGGGGAAGGGCTGTAATACATGAAGCCAAATACAACAAGCAAATAAATTATCCAGTGAAGTTGCTGGTCTGGGTTGTGGACGAGCGCTTACCTGCTGGTTAAAGAAACCACTAACAACTTCATCAGTTACACACGTGGGCTGTGCAATCAAATGGCAGCATACATTCCCATACAATGGAAGCCAGAAAGAGGAATCCTCTGTAAATGAGAGGCAAACACACAGTTAATATTTTGGCAAAAAATAAAAACCGGGAAAAATAGCCCTAATGTTGCATTAGCCACAATAAAGTAAAAGTCGCCTGGTTGATTTAGTAGCTCAGCCATTTCTCCTGACTCCCTCTTCCACATGCACGCTCAGCCTAGCATGCATGTGTTCTAAATGGGGGACATGGGGATAAGCTGCTGCCAGATACCTCTGGTGGAGGCTCATCTTCGTGAAGAAGAAAAGGATCAAGTTCTCAACATGCCCAATCCATCTATCCCCAGACACCATCTGAGGCCCGTTCACATAAGATAGTTAGCCAGTCCAGCCGAAAACTAATATTCTATGATGTGCCGTAATTGTAGTGCTCTGGAGTAGGGAGTACTTTGACATTTGCCTATATCCCCTATGCCAAGTTAAAACTTCTTACTTTATTTCTCTTAAAAGGGTTAACTTATACTGTTTAATACTGTGTAACTGCATTTTATATGTTGTTGTGATCTACATCCTGTTCATTATCACTGTATTTACATGGCTTTGTGGAATGGGCTAATGAATACTGAAAGACTGTTAGGGCTTTAAAGGAGAAGCTGGTAATTTTCCACAGCTGCCATAGGGCTTAAAGTAGACCATGTTTTGGAGGGAAAACCCCAGACGTTGTTTACCACCATGTTTTTTTAGGGAAAAACCCAGGCTTGTTTACCACCAAAAAGCAGACAGCCTGACCTTTTAAAATGTCTGGTTTTAGCTATGTTATTATGTCTGGAAACTTGTTTTTGTCTGGAAAACCTGCTGTGTCATTGCCATTGAATATCACTAAAGGTCTAATGTAAGTCTATACCAGACGGGAGCTGAAACAATATATCTGTTTGTGCCGAGTTTCTCCACTGCACACCTCCCACTAGAAGGTTCTAGTCTAGCAAAAACTGTATATAAGGAGAGCAGTCAGAGAGCTGCGGATAGGGACCAGTGCTTGGAGGGGAGACTCATGCCAGCCTGCATGAGCGACCAGAAGAAGATGCCGAGATGGGGACGCTGAGCAACAGACCATGGGTCACTAGCCCTGTGACCAAGGAGCCACCCAGACTACTGAGCTATAGACCGTGGGCCCTTGACCAGGATGCCAGCCTTCTGAGAGAGAGAGGGACAGCTATCTCAGGCCTTTCCTCGGCAAACCATTCTTCTGCTAGGGAGGAGACTCTGCCAGACTACTGAGTGACCAGAAGATGCTGAGATAGGGTTACACAGCCTTCTGAAGAGAAAGGGGGACAGCTAGCTCAGGCCTTTCCTCAGCAAAAAAAACAAAACCTTCTTCTGCCAGGGAGGAGATTGAAGAAGCCAGCCCAATGCCTTGTTTGTACCCGATTTCCTCCAGTAAAGAATCACCCTGGTTTACTGCAGACCCTGACTCTCTGGACTTATTTCCCATTGGGGTACACCACGCCTTACCATCCTTTCCGGAGAGCAGCAACACGTGGTGACACCTAGACGGTGTCCAGGGGACCCAGCATAGCATTGGGGCCACCCCAGACTTTGCCACTGCATAATGATATGATAAGAGATCTGGGCACCCATAGCTCATGCAATGTGTCCCGTGATCACTAGTTTCAAAAAGTTAGGAAAAATTGATTTCATATAGAGAACACAAAGGGGGAGATTTATCAAAAACCAGCGCTGCTGAAGAACACTCCTAATTTATGGTGTGGCGCTGGCCTAGTCATAAATTAGGCACATAGTCCAGCAGAATGAAATCTACGGCAGCTCTGAGCTGCTGTACATTTCTGTCTTATTTGCGCCTGAAAATGAAGATATATGTGACAGACCGCTGCCATAGTCCCTTTTCAGAAAGGGGTAAGGGCAGAGAGGAAAGGCCATTTATGACAAAATTTGTTACAAGTGGCATTTAAAAAAGTCGCAAACGCGTAGTGACTTTTTACACCAAAAAAGAGGCACAGATAGATAAATCTCGCCAAAATTCTTACAAGAATGTTTTTTTTTAAATCTAAAAGTGTATAAAAACACCTTTTTTTTGTTCCTAGACTTTAGAAACTCCCCGATTACCGGTATTTACAGTTTCTCTGCGGTATAAGGTTCGAGTCACACGTCTGCATGAATGGGCCCACATTCGTTTCACAATTTTGCAGAACGGTGCAGACCCAGTCATTTCAATGGGGCCCCAAAAGATGTGGACAGCACACAATGTGCTATCTGCATCCATAGTTCCGTTGCCCCCACAAAAAAAAAGATCGAGCATATCCTATTCTTGTCCACAGCCACGGACAATAGGCATTTCTATCATAGTGCCGGCCATGTTCGATCCACAAAATGTGGTGTTCGTGTTTTGCGGATTAGCAATTTGCAGACTGCAAAAAACCTGTGGAAGAGTGAACGGACCCTTATGTTTACACTTGTGAAATACATCAAAAGAACACTATGGTGGTCAGTAATGGACTCATTAGTCTGGCTTTGTTTTACTTTTTAAATTTCAATCTCAGGCTGCTGGATCTGTGTGTAATTATATATCTATAACATTCTCAACTGTGTCCCGCTGGTTTGTGCTCTGTATCGCTTGGGGACACATCGCTGCCAGGGAAGACCAGTGAAGCGAGCCGGAATGGAGCAAGTGAGTTTTTTTTATTTCCCCCCTACCCAGGTACAGCAGCATGGGGTAGAAACTTATTAGAACTCGTATGCATATGTGCAGACACTTACCATGTCCTGTGATAGTAAGGGTATGGGTTCTGAAGCCATCTTCCACACTATCCAGCGTGAATGTAATATGAGCCAAAAGCCTGTATTTTGCTCCCCTAAAAGGTTAAACAAAATGCATTAATTATCACTTATATCAGCGATTCTTCCTCCACTGCTGATTCAGTAAGACTGAACACCTGGCAATGTTAATTGTCTACAGAGGTTATTGAAATTAAATTTTTGTTTGTTTTATTAATAAATGCTGTAGCAATTTTTTTTTTTCATTTTTAACCATTTCCCTGAGTATTGTGCCTACATTAGTTGTACAGACAGTGCAACCATGAGTGTGTACTTAATGGCTACAACAAATGTGAGGAGGTGAATATAGCCCTTCCTATAGAGACCACAGAGTATAGGGGGAGATGACTACAAAGCCATATCTGTGGGTACAATATAGCTACCTGGCATTTTCTAGCCCTTCAGCATAAAGGTCTCCACTCTCTAATGATAATGAGAGGTCACTGCTGATCCTACCCCAGTCTACACAGCAAAATATAGGAAAGGTCAGCCCACTGTGTGAGCTCCAATTGTCATTATGAAAAACAGGGTTTATAACAAATGCATTATTTACAACAAACTTGTCACATGGAAAAGCCGAATGCACACGGCCGTGAGCAGTCCGTGGTAACCCGGCCTGGATTCCTGCCGAGAGCAGGAGCGCACGGCGTCATTGGTTGCTATGACGCCCTGCGCTTCATGCCGCCGCTGCACTACAGTAATTCGTATGATCTATAAGAGTGTATTGCTGTAGTGCAGCGGTGGCATGAAGCGCACAGCATCATAGCAACCAATGACGCCGTACACTCCAGCTCTCAGCAGGAATCCAGGCCGGGTTACCACGGACCGCTCACGGCCGTGTGCATTCGGCTTAAGAGTGCATTGAGAGATAGCTGGCAATCACTGAGTAAGACCACCCACATGACTACTAAACTATATCAATCTGCTCAGTGCCTACTGCTCTAGAAGATTCTGCACTGCATTTTCAGTGTGTCAGATTCACTTTAAACACAACCTCAATTTAAAAAAAAAAGTTGGGGCGCTGTGTAAAATGTAGATAAACGTAAATAAAAACAGCATGATGTGATCTGCAAACGTGGTAAGCACGGTGACGTTATCGCGCACATCACAGGTCCTGCTGAATGAAGATAGAAGAGACTGCTGTAGCGTGATCAAGGGGATGAGGAGAGTTTATTATTATTTTTTTACCTGTAAATGGCCATTATTTTTTGCATTCTATATTAAGGAGAAATAAATTACTGTGAAATAGTCTCTAAAAACATAATACTGTATAGTCTCAATTCTGCTCAAACTTCTCAAAACCTCAACTAAAAGTTTTTTCCCTTCTAGGATTCCATACATTGTTTTAAAGATGGCTACAAAGTGACCAAATATATGTATATTAATAATAATGGACGCTGAAAGCACAACTCACGGCATGTGAGGATTGGAGGAAAAAAGAGCTTCTGGCTCAGATTCTTCAAGTTCTGAATTAAATTTCTTCCCTGTAGATTTCCCAATTGAGTTTCTAAGCCTCCGTGCGAGTTTCTTGGGAGTGTTTGCTACAGACGATTCTTCCATGCTGCAGCTATATACTTCCAGCTTTAATTGAAAGTCTGGCCTTGCTTCAGTGCTGCAAAAGCAAGTAAACATCTGTTGTGCTGTAAATTAATAACTCACAATAAAAAGATATGCATGCTACATTACAGCATATGAGCAGAAGAGATTGATCGTGCTGCAAGAATCAAACTAAGAGCATATTAATGAAGACCAACATGAAAACACATAAAAAGGTGAGTTCATAAACAATAAAGACTACAAACAGTCCTATTTAGATCTTTCCTCACAAACCTCCTTCATCCCCAGTGACCAATTGAGGGCTAGATTCCAAATCACCTACAATCAAAAAAACACACACACACACACACACACACTCTCAACACACATCACCGGCAGATCCTATCTGTGTGAATTTAATCACAGCAACTCAATGTGACTCAGTAGTGTGTATGACCCCCATGCACTCCTGACCAGGTTTGGGCATGCTCCAAATGGTGTCCTGGGGAGGGAGGGTGAAGGATCTCCTCCAAGACCTGGATAAAGGCATCAATGAGCTCCTGGACAGTCTGTGGTGCTACTTGGCGGTGTTCAATGCACTAAAAGAATGTCCAGAAGTTTTTGGACATTGGGAAAATGAGGGCCTGTCAATACCATCATTATCCAGGAATTGCCTACACACTCCGACCACATGAGGCTGGCCATTGTCCTTCTCTAGAAGAAACCACAGGACCCATTGCACCAGTATAAGGTCTGACAATGGCTCTAAAGATTTTAGCAGGCAAGGAACCATTGGCTATCATGTGGAGGTTTGTGTGACCTTCCAAGAAATTGCCAGACTACCACCTACCCACTGCCAAACCAGTCATACTGAGTTATGTAGCAGGCAGCATAAAATTGACTACAGTGTCTCTGGACGCTTTCACGTTTGTCAAACATGCTCAGTGTCATCTGTAAAGAGAATAGGGCACCAATGGTAAACCGGCCAATTCTGATGTTCTTTGTTGAATGTCAATCAAGCTGCATAGTGCTGGACTGCGAACACAGGTCTCAATACAGGACGCTGGACCTTCATACCACTTTCATGAAGTCCGTTTCGACAGCTTGGTCAGAAATGGGAAGGACAGTGGGTTATTGGAGGTGATTGCACACGACCGTATGCCCTCAGACATTCAGTCCGTGAGCGGGCCATATTTCGCGCAGCGGCAGACATCGTGTGCACAGCATCATAGGTTACTACGATACCGTGCGCATCGGGCCCACTACTGTCCAGAACTCATATGATCACGAGTGCACGACAATAGTCCCACGGACGGTACGATGCACACAGTATCGTAGTAACCTATGATGCTGTGCGCATGATGTATGCCGCTGCAGGACATATGGCCCGCTCACTGACCGAATGTCTCGGAGGGCATACGGTGTGAAAGTACCCTAACGTTCTGTGGCCACCACCTGCAAACCCATTCCGTTTTTGGGAGTTGTCTTGCTGTGGTCTCTTTAGTGCACCTTTTGTATTTTGATTTGCACCAAAGCAGGTGACGTAAATTCACAATCACTTATGCTTCATAACTGGACAGATTGATATTCCTAATGTGAAAGTGGCCCGCATACAGCGGGTCCGCAATACAAGGGCACCGGCCGTGTGCATCCCGCATCAAGGATCGCGGACCCATTCACTTGAATGGGTCCGCAATCACGGAGATGCAGAACGGAGGCACGGATCGGAACCCCACAGAAGCACTACGGAGTGCTTTGTGGTGTTTGTGGCTGTGCCTCTGCACCGCAAAAAAAGTAGCGCATGCACTACATTTTTGCTGTGCGGACCGTCGGATGCGTGAATGGGTCCGTGATCCGCATGCGGCTGCCTCACGATCTGTGCCTTTGCATTGCGGACCGCAATACGGACCCCTTACGTTCGTGTGCATGTAGCCTTATACTGTGATGCTTAAAGGGGTTGTCTCACTTTAGCAAATAGCATTTATCATGTAGCCAAAGTTAATTAGCACTTACTTATGTATTGCGATTATCCATATTGTCTCCTTTGCTGGTTTGAATCATTTTTCCATCACATTATACACTGCTCGTTTGCAGCAGTGGCGATTGTATATTCACACTATAGGAAAAAGCACCCATCTCTGGTAGCCAGGACCACGGGAGCGCGCATAGGCACGCACGCGCAGCAGCTTCCACCCCAGCTGTGGTCATAACTAGGGATGAGTGAATTTCATATTTTGAAGTTAAAGTGCAGGTTCATGTGGTGATATTTACTGAATTGCATTATGGATTCTGGTACCACGGACCATAACGCAATTCCATGACTAACAGGCATTCCATTACGCATTCCGAGGCATTATTCATTCCGCCATAATAGACAACTATGGCCTGCATAACGGATCCATCCAGTCTACGTTATGCTGAAGTCCTCTCCAGCATAACTGAAACCGGACAGATCTGTTATGCAGGATATGATGAAATGAATAACAGAATGACTCTAAAGGCATTCCATTTTGCATTCCGTCATGAAATTGCGTTATATGGTCCGTGGTAATAGGGTTGGACGATATCAAAAATATACCCACGATAACGATATTAAGAAATTTATCGCGATAACGATATATATCGCGATAAATGCCCATTTAGAAGAAAAAAACACTTGGGGCCACAAGGAGACGTTACACTGTATGGGGGCGGCCACAAGGAGACGTTACACTGTATGGGGGCGGCCACAAGGAGACGTTACACTGTATGGGGGCGGCCACAAGGAGACGTTACACTGTATGGGGGCGGCCACAAGGAGACGTTACACTGTATGGGGGCGGCCACAAGGAGACGTTACACTGTATGGGGG
Organism: Bufo gargarizans; assembly: GCF_014858855.1. Classification (NCBI taxonomy): domain Eukaryota; kingdom Metazoa; phylum Chordata; class Amphibia; order Anura; family Bufonidae; genus Bufo; species Bufo gargarizans. The sequence continues at coordinate 293,810,429 of NC_058085.1, read as the reverse complement.
CGGCCACAAGGAGACGTTACACTGTATGGGGGCGGCCACAAGGAGACGTTACACTGTATGGGGGCAGCCACAAGGAGACGTTACACTGTATGGGGGCAGCCACAAGGAGACGTTACACTGTATGGGGGCGGCCACAAGGAGACGTTACACTGTATGGGGGCGGCCACAAGGAGACGTTACACTGTATGGGGGCGGCCACAAGGAGACGTTACACTGTATGGGGGCGGCCACAAGGAGACGTTACACTGTATGGGGGCAGCCACAAGGAGACGTTACACTGTATGGGGGCAGCCACAAGGAGACGTTACACTGTATGGGGGCAGCCACAAGGAGACGTTACACTGTATGGGGGCAGCCACAAGGAGACGTTACACTGTATGGGGGCAGCCACAAGGAGACGTTACACTGTATGGGGGCAGCCACAAGGAGACGTTACACTGTATGGGGGCAGCCACAAGGAGACGTTACACTGTATGGGGGCAGCCACAAGGAGACGTTACACTGTATGGGGGCAGCCACAAGGAGACGTTACACTGTATGGGGGCAGCCACAAGGAGACGTTACACTGTATGGGGGCAGCCACAAGGAGACGTTACACTGTATGGGGGCAGCCACAAGGAGACGTTACACTGTATGGGGGCAGCCACAAGGAGACGTTACACTGTATGGGGGCAGCCACAAGGAGACGTTACACTGTATGGGGGCAGCCACAAGGAGACGTTACACTGTATGGGGGCAGCCACAAGGAGACGTTACACTGTATGGGGGCAGCCACAAGGAGACGTTACACTGTATGGGGGCAGCCACAAGGAGACGTTATACTGTATGGGGGCAGCCACAAGGAGACGTTATACTGTATGGGGGCAGCCACAAGGAGACGTTATACTGTATGGGGGCAGCCACAAGGAGACGTTATACTGTATGGGGGCAGCCACAAGGAGACGTTATACTGTATGGGGGCAGCCACAAGGAGACGTTATACTGTATGGGGGCAGCCACAAGGAGACGTTATACTGTATGGGGGCAGCCACAAGGAGACGTTATACTGTATGGGGGCAGCCACAAGGAGACGTTATACTGTATGGGGGCAGCCACAAGGAGACGTTATACTGTATGGGGGCAGCCACAAGGAGACGTTATACTGTATGGGGGCAGCCACAAGGAGACGTTATACTGTATGGGGGCAGCCACAAGGAGACGTTATACTGTATGGGGGCAGCCACAAGGAGACGTTATACTGTATGGGGGCAGCCACAAGGAGACGTTACACTGTATGGGGGCAGCCACAAGGAGACGTTACACTGTATGGGGGCAGCCACAAGGAGACGTTACACTGTATGGGGGCAGCCACAAGGAGACGTTAATTGTATTAATCATTGGTGGCAGTGGCCACAGGGTCCCCCTCCCATCATTGGTGGCAGTGGGCCCCCCTCCCTCCCCAGTATTAATCATTGGAGGCCACAGGGTCGTCCCCCCATCATTGGTGGCAGTGGGCCCCCCTCCTCCCTCCCCAATATTAATCTTTGGAGGCCACAGGGTCGTCCCCCCATCATTGGTGGCAGTGGGTAGTTCTGATCGGAGTCCCAGCAGTGTAATGCTGGGGCTCCGATCGGTTACCATGGCAGCCAGGAAGCTACTGAAGCCCTGGCTGCTATGGTATGTTAGTAAGCAGCATTATACTCACGTGCGCAGTGGCCGCCGGGCGCTCCTTCTTCTGTCTGTGCGGCGCATTGCTAATGCTTATAGCATTAGCAATGCGCCGCACAGACCTATGAGAAAAAGGAGCGCCCGGCGGCCACTGCGCACGTGAGTATAATGCTGCTTACTAACATACCATAGCAGCCAGGGCTTCAGTAGCTTCCTGGCTGCCGTGGTAACCGATCGGAGCCCCAGCATTACACTGCTGGGGCTCCGATCGGAACTGCCCACTGCTGCCACCAATGCAGGGACTTAAGAACATTCCCGGCACCCGACCTCTGAGAGGACGCTGTGATCACCGCGCTGGGATTAATTGCGCGGATCACAGAGTCCTCTCAGAGGTCGGGTGCCGGGAATGCGAGTCACAGTATTCCTTCCCTCCCTCACGCCGGCCGAATGGATAAGAGCGCCGCAAGTACTCTGTAAATGTGCCGTACGGTACTTCACGCTGGGGCGGGCGGCCGCGGATTTAGAAGCGGTCTAAGACGTCACGAAATACCGCGATATTTAGGAAACGGCGATATCGCCATATCGCCGTTTTTTTAATACCGCGGTATATCGTGATACCGGTATATCGCCCAACCCTACGTGGTAATGGAATCCATAACGCAATTCAGTAAATACCACCACACGAACTTCAAAATTTGAAATTCGCTCACCCCTAGTCATAACCCCTGGAAACGAGCAGTGTATAATGTGATGGAAGACTGAATCAAGCCAGTAAAGGAAGCAATATGTATAACCACAACCCATTACTAAGTGCCTTTCTCTACATGATGAATGTCATTTGCTGAAGTGAGACAACCCCTTTAAGTGTTCGCTTATTTTTTTGAGCAGTATATTCTGCAGAGCTGCAAGCTTACTGTATCACTCACATTTTAGCCTGTCAAGCATGAGGGGTATTTAAGCACACTTCATGCAATACTTGCCTTGGTCACATTTCAACCCAGGACCCAAAGGCTGCTAACCACTGAGCTGTGCAATATTAAAGGGGGTTCAGCTCTGAACCCGGACATATCCCTATTTTCACCCAGGAATCCCCCCCCCCCCCCCCCCCGCCCAGATATGAGCACTCGAGCATGGGCAAGGGCTTTTTGTTTACATTTTTCACTGCTAGGCGGAGGCTTCGGCCTAGCAGTGTTGCCGCTGACATCACCAGCTCTGATGGGCAGGATTTAGCTCTGCCCTAGCCGTTTTACAGGCTAGGGCAGCGCTAAAGCCTGACAATTACTGCCGGTGACGACATCGGGCTCACTGCTGGGCAGACTCCTCTGCCTTGCTTTTCCCAGGGAGAGCCCGGTACGTTACTGGATCTTCAAATAAAGCCTTTGCCCTGTGCGATTCAAGGCGAAAGGAGAGAACTGGAGCATGAAATGCTCTGATGCTCATATCTAGGGGGCTGCCTGGGTGAAAATGGGGATTTGTCCGGGTTCAGAGATTAAAATCAAAAGGGATAGGCCATCACTATCGAATCAGTGCGGGTCTGTCGCTCAGCAAAACCAACCTTCAACTTCTTGCAGGGGCTGTGACACTCATGTAAGCGCTGCATCCTCTTCATTTCTCACCTGTATGCCAGTGCAGGGTCCTTACACACATTTGCACCTGCGTTTTTCAACGTGGATTTTTAAGAGATTTTAGTGACTTTTTCCACACCGTTGTGTGAAAAAATAATGTTTTTTCCCCTCCCTTATAGTAAGATAAAAATGCCTGAAAAAAACATGACAGCATGCTGCTTTTTTTGAAAGACAAAAATTCACAGAACGCACACTTGCCTTCTGGTCAATCTGAAACTAATTGGCTTCCACGCATTTGTCTGAAAATAAGGGTCTTTTACATACTTTCCTTCTCTGTATATCTGTTGGTATGTAAATCGGGGCAAGCTCCAACCTCTCTGCCAAACCGATCCTCATAGTCAAGCCCAGGAAGGTAAAAGAAGGGGAGATGAAATGGATACCTCCAGAAAAGATGGGTTTTACTTGTAATTAGGTGCTAATATTTCCTGAACAGTATATACACTGTACATATATACTTGTATTATACAGAACTAAAAATACATAATACTGTGTGCATACGAGCAAATAAACTAAAATATAAAACCAGATAAGGAGATAAACTTTCAATTATCCCTTCACTCAATGTGTGTATCAGATGGATGCATTTATACTCTAGTAGTGTTGTAAATGTACTACATCATATGGACACAATTTGGACAGAACGTATTTTTCGCTTTATAAGATGCACTTTTTTTCCTCCGAAAAGTGGGGGGAAAATTGCAGTGCGTCTTATAAAGCGAATGGTGCCATTTTTACATTGCTGACACATCGCCGGCCACTATGCTGCACAGCGCGTCCTGCGATGTATCAGAGCTCTATCACGCGGGTGGGAGGAGGGGCTGGAGGCCCACAACTGCCGTTGCACTTGCGGCGGGGCCCGATGCAGTCACTGTACTCAGTTACACCGGGCCCCGCTCACAGCAGTCTTCATATGTAAAGTCTAGTCATGTAATCCTCAATCCTGCTTTGTTAAACTACGATAATCGCCTGTAGTAGTACTCCCTATCAAACTAGCAGGCCGGCAGGGTAACGTCACTCATTCGCGCTCCTGCTCCTCCAACTTCTTTAATGAAGGTGCATTCCGTTTCTGTATTTCCATTCCGCAAAGAAATAGAACATGTCCTATTATTGTCCGCATTACGGACAAGGATAGTACTGTTCCATTAGAGGCCAGCTGTTCCGTTCTGCAAAATACAAAATGCACAATGCACACGGACGCCAAATATATAGGGTCGTGTGCATGAGGCCTTAAAGTGGGATGGCAGCGATGTGCACAAGAGGCTACCCCGCCCTCATGCTTCTAATTAATATCTTCCTCCCTATTAGGCCACATGCACACGAGTGCGGGTGAACGTACACAAGATCCTCACGAATTTCCATGAGGATTTATATGCGTTTCTGCACTATATCCGCACCAAAATCCGCAATTTCTGGGGTTATTGAGGTTATTGGTGTGGATTTGATGCGGTTTTGCCACAAATCTCACCCTTCATTGGAAAAAGGGTGAAACCGCAAACATAATTGACATGCTGCCGATTCGGAAATCCACACGGCAGGTCAATTTCTACACAGAAAAATAAATAAATGCAAAGCGAGATTTGTGTAACGCCGTACACTTTTCTGGTACTGTACTATGCTGCAGTTTTTCCCCACACAAGAATCTGTACGGAAAAACCGCACGTATTCTGCAATGTGTGCAGATGGCCTTACCGTGCATGGGGAAATATCTGTCAATCAATGGCTGGAGAATGGGGAGCATCCTGCATCTCTTAGATACATCAGACTCCACATGCACAGCGCTGGCTGCACGCCGCACTAATTCAGCTAAGAGCGAGCACCATCGATGTCCCGACGGTCATTTAAGAGATGGAAGACAGAACAAATTTCCATCCAAACAGCTGCATAAATTGGATACTTACAATATAATAGCGTTCTCGAAACAAATATCGGTCATTGTCTTATCCACGATAACCATATCTGTATCAAATATTTCCTGGCCAAGTCTCAACATGCAGAATACTGCATAGCGATCCGATTCTGTAGAGGAAGCAAATGAAAACGGTAACTGACAGTTCACTGCATTGAAGAATGAGCGTGCACACCTTCACTTAAAGGGGCTGTCCCACAGAAAATATTGTACATTTTTCAAACCAGCACTTGGATCTGAATACTTCTGTAATCGCATGGAATTAAAAATGTATTATAGCTACTGAGTTATTCAATTAAATCTGTATAGCGCCACCTGGTGGTTATTTTTTTATTTCCTCTGTCCTGGTCACAGACTGAGCAAAATGTTCAGTTCCATCCATCAACTGCCAGCAGCTGCAGCATGGGCACGCCCCATATGCCAACAGCTTGAAATAAATTTAGCAGAACAGAAGCAATGAATGGGAATATGGCCTCATGCACACAACAGTATTTTTTTTGCGGTCCGCAAAAAGTGGTTCCGTTGTTCCATGATCCGTGTCCGTTTTTGTTTCCGTGTGTCTTCCTTTATTTTTGGAGGATCTCCAGACATGAAGGAAAGTAAAAAAATATCTAAGTCAAGTTTGCCATGCAAATTATAGGAAAAAAAACGGACGCGCGGACGACAATCTTGTGTGCCTCAGTGTTTTTTTCAACAGACCCATTGACTTGAACGGGTCTACAAACCGTTGTCAGTGAAAAAAAATAGGGCAGGTCATATTTTTTTCACGGACTGGAAACACTGATCACGGACGCGGGTGACAAACGTTGCATTAACCGAGTTTTCCACGGACCCATTGAAAGTCAACGGGTCCGCAGAAAACGGAACAACGGACACAACAGTCGTGTGCATGAGGCCTATCTCTGGATCCGTGTGAGGTACAGGGCTGGTTCTAGGTTTGGTAGAAAGAGGATGTCATATTTTTTACGTTACTCATGGGATAACCGCTTTAAACAATGAACACAGAAAAGTCACAAAATAAGAAAGCAATATTCCAGCAGCTCCTTCCTTAAAAGGGGTTATCCAACCCCTATAATGACCTCCCCAATGTATGGGCCTCTTGTATACATTATACCTACCTGCTCCCCGAAACCCACGCTGCTCCAGATCCCTGCACGGCCACATCTCCCCGTTGTGCAGATCAAAACATAGAGTCACCCGCGATGCATTGGCGACCCTGCAGGGATCCGAAGCGACACGGGCAACATTTTTGGCTTTTTAAAAAAAAAATTATACTCAGGCTTTGTATAACGCATCCGTATAGATCTGTAGCGCAGATATATTCACAAGGCCCAATGACCATACAGGACAAGAATAAGCAAAATACAAAAACACAGCTTGGATCTTTGTTTAGGCTACTTTCACACTCGCGTTTTGGCTTTCCGTTTCTGAGATCAGTCATGGGATCTTCCAAGCGGTCCAAAACAGATCAGTTTTGCCCTAATGCATTTTGAATAGAAAAGGATCCGCTCAGAATGCATCAGTTTGCCTCCGTTGAGTCACTATTCCGCTCTGGAGGCGGACACCAAAACGCTGCCTGCGGCGTTTTTCTGTCCGCCATGTAGTGCGGAGCAAGACTGATCCGTCCTGACACACAATGTAAGTCAATGGGGACGGATCCATTTTCTCTGACAGAATAGTAAACAGATCCGTCCCTTATTGACTCAATGGTGTTCATGATGGATCCGTCATGGCTATGGAAGACATAATACAACCGGATCCATTTAGGACAGATGCGGTTGTATTACTGTAACGGAATCTTTTTTTTTTTTGCAGATCGATGACGGATCTGCAAAAAAAAAAAAAAACGAAAAAAAACCCGCTAATGTGAAAATAGCCTTAGATAAAAGTGATGAATGATGCAGAGATAATAAAATAATTCATAACTGAAATTGATTTTAAATGGGTAACAAGAGACATGAGATATGCATTGGCGCATACAATACTAATTCCTGTGGGTCGCAGCAGACCCTCATCCACTGTCTGATCAATAGCGTCGGCATTCATTTGATGGACTAACTATATCAAGAGATGAGTTTCAGAAGCCTTTCTATCTGTTAATGGAAATATTTTCTTGCCAGTATTAAGGGATTAAGTCTGCTGGCAGTGTATGAAAGCCTATTACAAGCAAAAGCAGCTTAGATGGCTATGAAAGGCTGTAAATTTAAAAAGGCTGTAAATTAAAAACTTTAAAATTAGGGTATTAAATGTACAAAAATAACGTTTCTGGTCAGATTATTTATTTAAATGTATTTTGCATTGCTAAGCTAAATTAAATGTAATAAAAGAGCCACAGATACAAGGCAATATTACAGATAAATCCAATAATTATGCGCACAGAGCTAAAAAACTGCTGTCCACCTACCTGCAACAGAACTGTCATTGTACATCAGACACGGGGGAACACTACCAACCACAACAATGTTCCCTGTGGCCATCAATAGAATCCTTCCTATTTTAGAGGAGTTACTCATGGCACAATTTCTCTCCTTACATTACTAACAAATATCCCCCGGTGTGAAGATTTCTGCAATATTACATTAGAGCTCAGAGAGGAACCATAGGCTAATGGGGTTGTCCGGGATTTTGATACTGATGGACAGGTCATCAATATGAGGTCAGGAGGGGGTCCAACTATCAGCAACCCGGCCAACCGGCTGTACGAAGAGGCTGCAGCACTCCGTGAACGCTTAGGTCTCTTCCTAGTGCAGGGATCAGCAACCTCCGGCACTCCAGCTATTCTGAAACTACAACTCCCAGAATCCAGCTTTCACTTGTATGGAGTTAACAAGAACAGCTGAGCAAGTCTGCATATTGGGAGCTGAAGTGCCGAAGGTTGCTGACCCCTGTCCTAGGCCATGTGACATTGCATTCATCGGTCACATGGCCTAAGCGCAGCTAAATCCCATTCAAGTGATCGGGCTGAGGTGCAATTCCAAGCACAGCCACCATCAAGTGGATGGCACTGTGCTTAGTAAGCTGCAAGAAGGCCTCTTCAAACAGCTGATTGGCGGGGGTGCCGGACCCTCCACCATTCTGATATTGATGACCTATCCTGAGAATAGGTCAATAATATGAAAAGCCCTGGGTGTAACCACAGACTAAATCACGGTCACGAAATGGGAATATTTTAAATCAGGAATTTTCAGGCATCAGCTATACGACCATATCCGTATTAACGTCAGCAATCACGGATACCTTGTGTGTGCACTCTGCAGGCACACAAACTGTTTTTGTTTCCGCGTCCGTGTGCTGTCCGCATCAGTATGGCCTTTACATAGCCCCGCAAAAAAATAAATATAGAACAGCCCCTATTCTTGTCCGTTTTAGGGATTGTTACAATGTATCCTCAAAAAACGGATGTCATCCGTTTTATTTTTTTGCGGATCCGCAATTTGTGGACTGGAGGCACACGGTCACTAGCGGCAGGAAGGATCCAATAGGCTGTTCACCCGACGGAACAGCCTGCCGGAGGTCAGTGCCGCTAGTGTGCAAGTAGCATAAGATTAAGATTACTACCCTCCTGGAGAGATCCCCCACCCCAAAAAAAAAAAAAAAAAAAAAAAAAAAAAAAAAAAAGCCAGGGATTTACATTTCAAATCTACCAGTTATACGTTATCAGTCACATTGAACACATAGTCTGATCTGTATGGGCATGGTATAGAGCAGGATGAGCGGAGCCGACTATACATATTGAGATTCAGTAGAACTTAAATTTCATTCATATAAATATCTGTTCTTTCTATGCTTAGGAGTCCCGTGGGCAGTCCTGGTTGCCTGTACAGATAGCGGTCAATCATTTTTTTAGAGGCACCCACTGGACTCCTGATCCCTGAAAGAGAAGAGACGGTCCTGTGAGGAAGGATTTTCATTAGTAGATCTCATGATGCCCATAGATAGGGCTGAAATGTTCACTTTAATCAGACACAAATAAAACCCAGATATTTATTATATTTCAGTTAGCAAAACTTGGACTTATCTGGTCATTCATATTGCATCTGGTCGCAGTTTTATTTTTCAGACCCACTCCATTTGAACTAATGAAGTGTGAATTGCACCATTTAATTTAAAAGGGGCTCTCCAGGATTTTTATATCGATAATGTATCCTTAAGGGTACGTTCACACTTGCGTTTTCCGGTATCGAGTTCCGTCCTAGGGGCTCAATACCGGAAAAGAACTGATCAGTTTTATCCTAATGAATTCTGAATGGAAAGCAATCCGTTCAGGATGCAACAAGACGTCTTCAGTTCAGTCCTTTTCCGGTATTTGGACAGAGAAAAAAAAACCGCAGCATGCTGCATTTTTCTCCCCGCCAAAAATCCTGAACACTTGCCGGAATCCGACATTTTTTTTCCATTGGAATGTATAAGTGCATTAAAATTGCTGCATGGACGGATCTGGTCTCCCGGCCTGTGTAATATATATGTAATTAATATATATATATATATATATATATATATATATATATATATATATATATATATATATATATATATATATATATATATATATATAATTATATAACATATGATAAGTTTTTCCCCGATGACACTGAAAAGACAGATCCGGTATTGCAATGCATTTGTGAAACGGATCCGCAAATGGTTTCAGTTTGCATACGGAACTGCCAGCCAGAATCCATCAACGCAAGTGTGAAAGTACCCCAAGATAGGTCATGAACAATAAAATCGGTGGGGGTCCAACTCACAACCCCTCACTGATCAGCTGTTTTGCAGTAGGTCCAGTCCCAGTTAGTGAACGGAGCCGTTTACTGGCAAGTGAATGGGAGCAGCGCGGCAGAAACCTGCTCCATCTGCCGAATCTACAGCAAAACAGCCGATTGGTGGGGTGTCAGGAGTTCGACCGCCACCAGTCTGATATTTCTGACCCATCTTAAGGCTAGACCATCAATATAAAAGTCTCAGAGAACATAGCCATAGGCCTCCTTCACACCCCTGTCAAGGAGATCAGGTTGCCTGAGCTGGCAAGAATGCCGACTGTTTGTCCATCTAAATCCCGGCATATATGGTGGAAAGCGGCCGGACCACCACCCAACCTCATTACATTCAATGCTGGATCTCCTTAACGTAGATGCAAACTCAGCATTAGGGCTCACGCACACAAAATGTATTTTTAGTCTGCATTAAATCCGCATTTTTTTGCGGTTTGGATGCGGACCCATTCACTTCAATGCGCCGCAAAAGATGTGGACAGCACACCGCAGACTCTCCGCATCCGTATGTCCGTAACACAGCCCCGAAAAGAAAAGAAAAAAATTATATATAATATATATATATATATATTTTTTTTTTTAATATTATTATTTTTTCATATATTAGGCTTGAGAAAGGCTCTAGTATTGAGCCGAAACGTCGCTTTTCTTCTACAATGGGTGAATAAATTTTTATTTTATTTTTTACTTTTTTACCTCTGGAGTGCTGGCCGGTTTTAATTTTTTTTTGTATTTTGGAGCTGTGCTGGTCTCTCATTTGGGCATTGCACCCGCATTTACTTTGGACGGTTCTGCCGCTGGTTTTTTGTATATATATGATTTTATGTCCATATTACGAACAAGTAATATAATAATATATAGGAATGATTGGGCACACCTAAGATACTTGGAGACCAATTTATTAAGGTTGTTCAAATAGTTAATTGATAAAAGACAGTAGTAGAATAAAATGGTAGGAATAAAAACAGCAGTGCGAATTTGGCAGTGCTATTAATGTATAAAACTGTCACGTAATAAAATAAGATTAGATGCGTATGTGACCGAAAGGAGGCTCAGAGTAATGCCTGCCCGGCAGTACCAGTGACTATGAGCCTCGTTGCGACCACAGCCTCGTTTAGCCACTGAGGAAGGGGACATCATAGCCCCGAAACGCGTCTGGTCTGACCCCCCAATCTTATGCGAGTGCACCGCATCCAACTAATTTGAAGACCACTCTGAGCCAGTGTACCGAACGGAGCCGATCTGAAACCAAGCCTGGAAAACCCGGCAGCTTTGGAGCCAAACAAGCGGGACACGTGCAGCAATCACAGAAGTGACGCACTCAAGCTACCGCTGGATCCATCTCATTATAAAGGCAAAGACTGAAGGAAGGTTTCGATAGACGGCCGAGGTATCTCCGAATCAGGAGAACCCTCCAACACTGGTAAGACTGTGAACCACTTGTTGTCTCATCACGGGATTGTTCTCTGACTGTAAGCGGGACGCCGCCGGGTCAGAGACAGAGAAACCTTGACTTTAAACCCTGCAACCTCTTTTAAACACTCTTCTGCTGCTGTTAGTGGGTGCCAATACCAGAAGGATCTCGACCTAGTACATCCAGACTTTTGATATTTACATTTATATTTATATAGGTTTTACCCACCCGGCATTCTTAATTTATAAAGTATATAATTTTATTGACTGTTATTGGAATATTCACATTTACTGTCCACTGTGGTCGCAACGAGGCTCATAGTCACTGGTACTGCCGGGCAGGCATTACTCTGAGCCTCCTTTCGGTCACATACGCATCTAATCTTATTTTATTACGTGACAGTTTTATACATTAATAGCACTGCCAAATTCGCACTGCTGTTTTTATTCCTACCATTTTATTCTACTACTGTCTTTTATCAATTAACTATTTGAACAACCTTAATAAATTGGTCTCCAAGTATCTTAGGTGTGCCCAATCATTCCTATATATACTTTTGCTTTTTAACAGTGGGGTGACGCTGTAAGTTTGAGAGCACCCTTTTTGGTGTATCAGCCACCCTGTGCATCCAACTAACCTACTCTTTCGAAGTAATATAATAAGTTATTACGGACCGGCCGTTCCGGAAAACACGGAATGCAAACAGCCGGTATCTGTGTTTAGCACAAAACATCCGACGGTCGTGTGCATGAGCCCTTATTCACATCCTTAATATAAATGCAAAACAGTCTATTTTAATGCCCAGGTCAAGTTCGTGTAGGTTCCATGTGTCCATCTGTCATCCATTTATATTAAAAAAAAAAAAAAAAAAAAACACACACACAACAATAACCAACCAATATTCCCAGTTACTCAATTTTCAACTGGAACAGGAGTAAAATGTGAACGCTACCAGTGCTTTTCATCGTGCAGCATAAAGCTTTGGAGGAATGCGTGACACTTTATACAGAAGAAAAATATGCTGAGAAAATTACTTAAGCTCCTCTTTGTTAACAGAAAGCTGGAATTATTTGTGTTTCAGAATTTCCTGTATGTGAGGATGCTGGAATGTGTTTCAAATAAAAGTGCTAAGCCCAATATGCCACAGAGCTGTGAAAGCGCTGGCGTTTATTAATTATACATGCAAGAGTTTTTTTAATGTGTTAGGCTACTTTCACACTAGCGTTTTAGTTTTCCGGTATTGAGATCAGTCATAGGGGCTCAATACCGTAAAAAAAAAAAAAAAAAAAAAACACACACACACACACACACAACAGCTTCAGTTTTGCCCCATTCATTGTCAATGGGGACAAAACTGAACTGAACGGAATGCTTCAAAATGCATTCCATTCAGTCGCGTTCTCATATCGGAGACTCCGGCGGAGAGCAAACCGCAGCATCAGTCATGGGATGCGGAGCAAGACGGATCCGTCACCATCGACTTACATTGGGGGGGGGGGGGGTCATGACTTTCAATGGAGTTCATGACAGATCCGTCTTGGCCATGGTAAAGATAATACAACCAGATCAGTTCATAACGTATGAAGATTGTTTTATTATCAGTAACGGAAGTGTTTTTTGCTGAACCCTGCTGGATCCAGTAAAACGCTAGTGTGAAAGTAACCTTAGCCTTTATAGAACGGCTTCTATAAGCACAGCTCAGTGCGCAGAAAGCATGAAAAATAGAATAATTAAAAATGAAAAACTGAAAAACTCTAATCTTACTGTAGCGGATGATGATTTACCTGTGAAACAAAGCTGAGCAACGCACGAGGAAGTCTAAACAACAAACAGAGGGTAAGAAGCTGAATACTGCGATATTACTGCAGTCAACACATTGGCCCAGATTTACTAAGGTGCCTGCACCTATAATGTGTCTAAAAAGTGGTGCAATTATGGTCTAGACCAGGGGTACTCAACTGGCGGACAGCGGTCTGAATCCGGACCGTGGTTGCCAGCTATCCAGACCCCTGCATGCACCCGGGTGCCAGCTCTAAGGGGGTGCCACAGTCCAGAAGCAATGAGCGCTTCCATCAATATGGAAGCGCTCATTGCTGGAGCGTAGTGAGCTGGGTCCTGTCACTCACTGCTCAGCTCCCCGCGCTACTCCCCTCCTGCAGGCCAGCGGCGCACAGAATAGTTAAGCAGGAAGTCTTCCTGCACTTCCATTCAGTCTGCAGGCACAGATTGTGTGGGCGGAGCCTGCAGTCCAAACATCTGCATAAGCCCCGCCCACCGTGTGTTTCAGTGCAATCTTTGTCTGCAAGGGAGAGAGGACTGAGCTTCAGGAACGGGACATGGCGAGTAGGTACTGCGTTTGTTTTGTTTTTTTAACACCGAGGGTGCACAATGGGCATCGCTAATGTGAAGGGGGCACAATGGGCATTTCTACTATGGAGGAGGTACGGGGCACAATGGGCATTTCTACTATTAAGGGGGCACAGAGGGCATTACTACTATTAACGGGGTACAAAGGGCATTATTACTGTGAAGGGGGCACATATAGGGCATTACTACTGTGAAATAGGCAAATAGGGTATTCATACTCTGTGAGGAGAAACTAAGGAGGCATCGCAATGTGTCAGGGGCACTAAGGAGCGCCATAATGTGTGGGGGCACCAAAGGATCACCCTGCTGTGAGCGTGCACCTAGGGGTATCACACTCTGAGGAGCACTAAAGGGATATCACACTGTCTAAGGGGCATCATTATTGTTAGGGGGCACTGAAAGGACATTCTTACTGTTTGGTCAGCAGAAAGGAGATTAGGTGGGCTTGGAGGTGTGGATTATTAAAAAAAATAAAAAAAAAATAAAAAAGGTACTAAAAATTGCTACACGTCAATGGCGTTGTCCCGCCTTATATATTTTTGGGGGTTTTGCAGCTTGGACCTTCATCCTACGGCAGACTCTGATGTGTGGACCTTTACAAAAAGTACTTCAGTACCCCTGGTCTAGACATTCAAATGCCATGGACGCTATTGACCATGGTATCTGAAGGGCGAAATTGCTGGGATTAGAGTTACTTGCCCGCTGCCTCCGGTGAACTGACCAGTACTGGCTCGGCGCTGTAAGAAGTCTGCAATGTCACACCATAGGCGATTGGTCATATGACATGTTGAGGAATATGTTGGTTTGTCAACCGCTTTAACCCCTTTGTGACCTCCGCCGTATAGGTATGGCAGAAGTCGCATCTTTAAAACACGCACTCGCGCATGTAGTGGGCGACATAGCCGCTGGGTTTCTAACGTTTCAAACAGCAGAGACCCGCGGCACATGTATGCGATCAGCCATATGGCTGATCACATACATTTCACTCCTCAACAGCGCTCCTCAGCGGAGATCGAGAAACCTGTTATGCTGTACTAATAGCACAAAGCCTAGGAAAACCCAAGGAGCAGATAGATAAACAACACTGAGAACACTGTGGCAGAATGGCTTTTGTTTTTTTTCCCCCCACTTCCCACTACATTGTATGCAACCATAAATGGTGGCATTAGAAAAGTACAACTTGTCCTGCAACAAATAAGCCCTCATAAGGCTATGTGAACAGAAAAAAAAAAAAAAGAAAAAGAAAGATGGGGAGTAAAAAATTAAAACGCTAAATAGGCCAGTCCTCTAAGGGTTAAAGGGGTTTTCCAGTATTTTAATCTTGGAGAGGTTATCAGTATCTGATTTGTGGGGATCCACACAACCTCTGCTCAGCTGTAACTTCCCGCTCATGAGCTACAGCATGACAGCTGATAGGAGGGGGCACGGAGGGTCAGATCACCCTAATAAGATATTGATGGCCCATCCTCAGGATAGTCCATCACTATTAAAACCCTGAGTGACCACCAATACGCTTTCTCCCCCCCCCCCCCCCCCCCCCCCGACGCCTCCACAACGACACTCACAGGAGGATGTCCCCGCCCCCAGGACAGGAAACAAAGCACATGATTTAAAAAGGCCTCCTGCCCTTACTAATTCAGTCGTTTCCTGTCCTTGGGATCAGTGATCGTCAGTTTGCAGTGTTTGCCAACGAACACATGCGGGCTGCCATCTTGACTCACCAATCCGGCGATGCACAGGTAAGCCCTTACCTGTGCCGGTCTGAAATCAAATGCGGTCACCGGGAGCAGGCAGTTCCGAGAACAGCCTCCGGGAGCCTTTATCGGGCTGTTCTCGGAACTGCCTGCTCCCGGTGACCGCATTCGATTTCAGACCGGCTCACAGCACAGGCCGGACAGGTGAGTCAAGATGGCAGCCCGCATGTGTTCGCCGGCGAACACTGCAAACTGACCGTCACTGCTCAGGATGCATGGAAGCCTGTCCTGGAGTGCAAAAAATTATTTCTTCTCGCCCAGACTTGATTCCTTTCCCCACACTTTGTGGGAGGGCTAAAGCAGGGAACGGAAACCCCGGGGATGCACTCCCTCCCTTACACGTTCCTAGGTGTAAGGCAGCCCCGGGATCTGATGCGCTGACATCACCAGGCATGATTCTCCTTGGGCAAGAGAATCTCACGCTCTAGCCTCCACTACCGGGTGCCGCGGCCAGCGGGAAGTTTAAAAAGGAGTGAGGAACAGTCTGTTCTATCGCTCTATCACCGCCAGCAGCACACTTGCCCCGGTGGACGTGGACTCAGCAAGGAAGCCTGGAGATCCCGCTCACCTCTGCCCACAGCCCGGTAAGCCTCCTCCCCATTGGGGGGGGGGGGGGGGGGGGGGGGGGTTTATCCCTGCTTTTATATTTCTCTTCTATACGCCTAATGATTATGCACTACGGTTGGCTTCTCCATTTCATGGTGACAGTGGTGTTTTCCCAGTAATTCACCCCTGGTGTAGGTCATGGTCCTTTAAATTCCTGGCCCTACAGTCCTTTTATTTTTTTCTTAGGGCCCAGAGACCATGGCACCTAAACCAGCTGGGGGAGCTTTGGGACACAAGAAGTGCACCATCTGCAGGAAGACTTTTTCCTCTAAAACAAAAGTCTTTATGTCCAAAATGCACAGAGAACGTGGTCACAGAAAAGTCACCATCCTTCCTTGATTCCATGAGAGCTACAATTAGGGAAGTAGTAAATTCGGCGGTGGAATCAAAAGATGACACCTCAATCCCTACGCCCATCCACGTCTCAGATTCTTTACTTTTGACTTGGGGCTTGGGCTGGATGAAGGACTTGGGGCTTGAGCTGGATGAAGGAGAGCTTGTATCTGATCCAGACTCTGCTTCCTCAGATGATGGCTCGGGAAAACCCTTGTTTCTGCCTGAAGAGACTGACTGTCTTCTTAAAACCATAAGAGCCACTATGGACATTCAGGAGGGGAAAGAAACTCACTCTGTACAGGATCAAAATATTCAAGGGGCTCAAATGGGAGAAAGAAGAAAAAAGGACATCCCCATCCAGAACATCCCTGATATCCAAAGAATGGAGAGATCCTGAAAGAAGAACAACTGTAACAAATTCCTTTAAAAAGGAAATATCCCTTTGCGGACACCAAATGTAATCTGTGGGACAAAAAAAATGATCCAATGGACAAAAAGTCTGAAAGTTTATTGAAGAAGGCCTGGAAAACAAATACTTCTATGCTGCGTCCCAGTATTGCTTCTACCTGCACAGCCAGATCTCGATCTGTCTGGCTAAATCTGTTATAAGAGCACTTAGCAGCTGGTACCCCGAGGGAGGAAATCTCATCTTCCCTGCCTGTATTAAAACAAAGCATCACATTTTTTAGCAGATGCGTCTGCAGACCTAGTTAGACTTTCCGCCAGGTCAGCTGCTCTATCCAATGCGGCTCGTAGAGCAATCTGGCTTTGTACATGGCCTGGTGATGCCAGGTCAAAAAAAAACGCCTTTGCTCGATCCCCTGTGAAGGATAGATTAGATGATATTCTTGAAAGAGCATCGGATAAGAAAAAAGGATTTCCCCTTGAAAACAGTTACTTTCATCAAAGACTGTCCTTTCAGAACCAGGAGAAAATAAATAAAATTAAATAAATAATTGAGGCTGGATCGAAAGAAGGGTCAAGGAAGTGGCAGCCTTCTAGGGGCAGACACACACAATGACGCCATATGCCATTCACTGACGCCATTCACCTCTGCCTGGGTAGTATCTACCCTAAAAGAGGGCTTAAAAAAAACTAGAGTTTTCATCCCCTTCTCAGACAGATTTATTATAAACAAGATGGAAACTATAAGATCCACCATCAATTTGGCGACCATGGATCTCCAGGACACTTACTATAATATCCGAATAGGTCAGACTCCTCAAAAGTATTTAGGAATCACTGTCTTCATGGGGGACCAACTACGCCATTTTCAGTTCAGAGCCCTCCCATTCGGACTCCTCTGCTCCAAGACCTATCTCCAGACCAAAATAATCCTCTTGAGAGTGCTCTTAAATTCTTATCTTCTAATGTCCTTTTTACCCCTAGAAAAAAGAAACAAAACAAACAATCTACTTCAGAAAGTCTCAGTTCTGCAGCCAGAGGACTTCCGCCATCAGGAACATCATGACCATCCTAAGCCTTCTGACGGCTACAATCCCATAAGTCAGATTGGCTTAAAGTCATACGAGGATTCTTCGTGCCTTCCTCTTATCCTCCTGGGACGGAACAAAATTCAGCCCTAGAAAAACGCCTTCTCATCCCAAATTCCGTAAAAAGATCCTTGATGTGGTGGAGAGTGGAAAAGAGCTTGCAGACAGGTGTCTATTGGCGGCAGGGAAAAACTATGGTGATAACCAGACAAGCAGTTCAGGATGGGGCGGCCATTCAGAAGGGAGAATAGTTCAGGGCTGTTGGGGAAAAGATATGTTACAGTCTTCCTCCAATCTGAGAGCGTTCATAGCCATCGTCTTTCACATTCCGTCTCCAAAACACAAAAGGTGTTAGACAACACCACAGCAGTGGCCTACCTGAACAAGCAGGGAGGGACCAGAAGCCGTTCCCTAGGGGCAGTGTCTCGGGACATTTTTTTCTGGGCAGAAAGAAATGTATTTTCTTTAACCGCCGTTCATGTGAAAGGAGAGAACAATATAATAGACTTCCTCAAGCGCCGGACTTTGAAGGAGGTAGAATGGTCCCTGAATTCTCAAATATTACAACAAATCTGCAAAAATGGGGAGTCCCAGATCTAGATCTATTTGCCACAAGTGGCAACAGGCAAATCAAAAGATTTTGCTCTCTCCCAACAGGACCAACCATTATGGGTAGACACTATCCCAACCATGGCCAAAAGCTCTTCTTTATGCTTTCCCAAGAACTCTAATGAAGGTAGAGGAGGAAGGAGCCCAGGCAATATTCATTGCTCCATTGTGGCCAAGGAGGTCTTGGTTCCCCCTGCTGCTCAGGCTGTCTCTGGGAGTATTCTGGACCCTTCCAGCTACCCCAGACCTTCTTCACCAAGGACCAGCATTTAATCCCAGGATAAAATCAGCTCAACCCGACGGCCTGGCGGCTGAATGCCTTGCGAAAAAAAAAAAAAAAAAAAAGGGTTGACTGATGCGGTAATCTCTACAATGATGTTGAACCGAAAACCCATAACCTCAAAAATGTATTTAAGAACTTGGAAAGCTTTTTTGTCCTTCTCAAATAATCACCATTCTCCAGACGTTCCTCAAATTCTAAGTTTCATGCAGGCGGGATTAGATAAGGGTCTCCGGCCTGCAACGCTCAAGGTGCAGGCTTCAGCTTTAAGTGCCTTTCTGGATAAAAAGACTGTCGGACTCCCCACTCATCAAGAGTTTCTTAAAGGGGGTGACAAGAAGTTTACCTACCTGCCGTTCTAGCATTCCCCCTGGGACCTGAGCTTGGTCCTTTCAGTCCTAACGGAACCTCCGTTCAACTGGCTCAAACGGATTTCTTTAAGAATGCTTACCTAGAAAACAGTTTTTCCTTGTAGCAATAACAACTGCTAGGAGAATTGGAGAAATTCAGGCGCTCACAAGCCTCCGTATCTTACTGTCCTGGACGACCGCATAATTCTCAGACATTGTCCTGCTTTTCTTCCCAAGGTGGTTTCCAGGTTTCATTGTGAACAGCAAGTTTTGTTACCTTCCTTCTGTCCATCTCCAACAACAGAAAGAAATAGGAAATTCCACAACCTGGTTGTGAGAAGGAGCGAGTTATCCTACCTGCACACCACCAGTAACTTCAGGCAGTCAGACCATCTCTTTCTCCAATACCAGGGTCCAAATAAGAGACAGGCAACCATCAAATCATCTATTGCAAGATGGATCACAGATGTTATTGCCTTTGCTTATGTCCAAAAGAATCTTCATCCCCCTTCCAGGATAAAAGCCCATTCTACCAGAGCAGTGTCATCTTCCTGGGTGGAGTCTACTTCAGTCTCATTAGACCAGATCTGCAGGGCAGCCACGTGGGAAAGCCCCATGACTTTTTTCAATCATTATAAAAGTAGACACATTCTTAAGTACAAGGACTTGTCCTTTGGCTGCAGAATCCTTTCTGCCGTGGTCCCTCACTAATATGGATTACTCTGTTAATCCTCCTGCGAGTGCCGTTTGTGGAGGTGCCGGGGAAAAGAGTTAATTACCCTTACCGGTAATGGGTTTTTCCAATAGCCTCCACACGGCACTGGATTTCACTCCCTATTTTTCTCTTTGTCTCTTACAAATGATGCAATTTGCTAATGGTTAATACACATTTAGTTTCTTGCATCACTTCCGTGTCCTCTCTTATTGACTGAATAGGTAAGGGGAGGAGGCCTTTTTAAATAATGTTCTCCTGTGTTGTTTCCTGTCCTAGGGTGGGAACACCCTTCTGTGAGTGCGGTTGTGGGGGCTATTGGAAAAACCAATTACTGGTAGGAGTAATTAGCCCTTTTAACAGCGGTCACTAACGCGATCACAGTCTTTTAAAGACCCGCACCAAGTAAGTATCATGCAATATATCCTCTGTGTGAGAAAAAAAAAAAAAAAAAAAAAACACTGGGGTTATTTATCAATCTGGTGTAAAATAGAACCAGCTTAGTTGCCCTACGCAACCAATTAGATTCTACCTTTCATTTTGGACAGTTCCTTTGGTAAATTAAAGAAGAAATCTCATTGGTTGCTATGGGCAACTAAGCCAGTTCTACTTTACACCAGTATGAAAAATGCCCCCCTCCCTCCCATATAATTGGTATCGCTGTAATTGTATAGACCCAGAGAATAAAAGGTTTTGTGTTACTTATACAAAACAATGAACGCAGCAAAATTTATAACATAAAAACTCAGTGGCAGTATTGCAGTTTCCCCCCTCCCTCCATTTCCCTTCAAGAAAGCGTTAATAAAAGCAATAGTTAAGTTATGTGTACCCCAAAATGGAACCATTAAAAACTACAACTGTTCCCGCAAAAAACAAACCCTTATATGGCTACATATAGACGGGAAAATAAAAAGATATAGGTCTTGGAAGGCAATGATGAAAAAATAAATAAATAAATCTCCTTGTCTTTAAGGCCCAAAACAGGCTGGTCACTATCTGGTTCAAGAATCAGAAAACCCCTTTAAAAGGGAATCTGTTATCAGTTTTCTTCTGTCCTCATTTTTAACCCCTTAAAGACTCAGCCCTATTTCACCTTAAGGACTTGGCCATTTTTTGCAAATCTGACCAGTGTCACTTTAAAACGCTTTGACTTATCCAGGGAATTCTGAGATAGTTTTTTCGTCACATATTGTACATCATGACACTGGCAAAATGAAGTAAAAAATAAAATAACATTTATAAAAATACCAAATTTAAACAAAAAATTTTTAAATAAATTGCACATTTTCAAGGTTTCAATTTCTCTACTTCTATAATACATAGTAATACCTCCAAAAATAGTTATTATTTTACATTCCCCATATGTCTACTTCATGTTTGGATCATTTTGGGAATGACATTTTATTTTTTGGGGATGTTATAAGGCTTAGAAGTTTAGAAGCAAATCTTGAAATTTTTCAGAAATTTTCAAAAACCCAATTTATAGGGACCAGTTTAGGTCTGAAGTCACTTTGCGAGGCTTACATAATAGAAACCACCCAAAAATTACCCCATTCTATAAACTACACCCCCTCAAGGTATTAAAAACTGATTTTACAAACGTTGTTAACCCTTTAGGTGTTCCACAAGAGTTATTGGCAAATGGAGATGAAATTTCAGAATTAAAATTTTTGGGCAAATTTTCCATTTTAATCCATTTTTCCCCAGTAACAAAGCAAGGATTAACAGCCAAACCAAACTCAATATTTATGGCCCTGATTCTGAAGTTTACAGAATCACATCATATGTGGTCATAAACAGCTGTACGGGCACACGGCAGGGCGCAGAAGGAAAGGAATGCCATACAGTTTTTGGAAGATTTTGCTGGACTGGTTTTTTTGACACCATGTCCCATTTGAAGCCCCCCCCCCCCCCCATGCACCCCTAGAGTAGAAACTCCCTTTTTGTGAGACAAGATAACAAGAAATAGCTGTTTTGGCTGTTTTCATCTGCCAGGTTAGATCATGTGATATATTTTTATAGACCAGGTTTGTCACGGATGCGGCGATACCCAATATGTATACTTTTTTATTTATGCAAGTTTTACACAAGGATTTCATTTTTAAAGCAAAAATAAAAAATCATGTTTTAGTGTTTCCATAGTCTGAGAGACATATTTTTTTCAGTTTTTGGGCGATTACCTTGGGTAGGGCAAGATTTTTGCGGGACGAGAAGACTGTTTTATTGACACTATTTTGGGGTGCGTGTGACTTTTTGATCGCTTGCCATCACACTTTTTGTGATGCAAGGTGACAAAAAATGGTTTATTTAGCACAGTTTTTATTTTAAATTCTTTTACGATGTTCGTCTGAGAGGTTAGGTCATGTGATATTTTTATAGAGCCGGTCGATATGGGCGCGGCGATACCCAATAAGTATACTCCCCCCCCCCCTATTTTTTACCAATTTTTTTTAACTTTATTTGGGCAAAATGACGTTTTTGTTTATTTTTACTTGAAACTAAAAAAATCTTTTGGGGGGTGGGGCTCCAAAAAAATTGAAGTTTCAAGTAAAAATAAACAAAACCGTCATTTTGCCCAAATAAAGTTAAAAAAATTGGTTAAAAAATTGGTTAAAAAATAGGGGGGGGGGGGGAGAAAGTATACTTATTGGGTATCGCCGCGCCCATATCGACCATATTACTCATACAGCTTCCAGGGCCTGTGAGATCCATGGGGCTTTTGACTCAGTCACTGACCGAACACTGACTGTGTGAACGAGGCTTAAAGGGGTTGTCCCACTTTGCTTTTTTAATCTTATCAGCAGTAGATGTCCTGATAACTTCCTGGTTCTCAGGCAGTTGAGTGAAGGCCACGCCTCCTCATGACTCACCCTGCGTGCTCGTTCATGTGTATGAGGTCATCCACATGGAGCCGTATGTGAGGTCCCGCCCCCCCCCAGTATAATAAACATTGAGTGCGGCCCCCCCCCCAGTATAATATACATTTAGTGCGCCCCCCCCCCACAGTATAATATACATTCAGTGCGGCCGCCCCCCCCCCAGTATAATATACATTCAGTGCGGCCACCCCCCCCCCCCCCAGTATAATATACATTCAGTGCGGCCACCCCCCCCCCCCCAGTATAATATACATTCAGTGCGGCCACCCCCCCCCCCCAGTATAATATACATTCAGTGCGGCCACCCCCCCCCAGTATAATATACATTCAGTGCGGCCACCCCCCCCCCAGTATAATATACATTCAGTGCGGCCACCCCCCCCCCCCAGTATAATATACATTCAGTGCGGACCTCCCCAGTATAATATACATTGGTGGCGCAGTGGGAAGTGCCAATGAGGGTTAAAAAAATAAATAAAAAATTAACTCACCTCCTCCAATTGTTCGCGCAGCTGCCGGTCTCCTGTTCTATCTTTAGGACCTGTGAAAGGACCTTTGGTGACATCACTGTGGTCATCACATGGTACATCATATGATCCATCACCATGGTAATGGACCATGTGATTAGCTCAGTGACGTCACCAAAGGTCCTTTCACAGGTCCTAAAGATAGAACAGGAGACCGGCAGCTGCGCGAACAATTGGAGGAGGTGAGTTAATTTTTTATTTATTTTTTTAACCCTCATTGGCACTTCCCACTGCGCCACCAATGTATATTATA
Organism: Bufo gargarizans; assembly: GCF_014858855.1. Taxonomy (NCBI): domain Eukaryota; kingdom Metazoa; phylum Chordata; class Amphibia; order Anura; family Bufonidae; genus Bufo; species Bufo gargarizans. The sequence continues at coordinate 293,786,899 of NC_058085.1, read as the reverse complement.
CTGGGGGGGTCCGCACTGAATGTATATTATACTGGGGGGGGGGTGGCCGCACTGAATGTATATTATACTGGGGGGGGGTGGCCGCACTGAATGTATATTATACTGGGGGGGGGGGGGGGTGGCCGCACTGAATGTATATTATACTGGGGGGGGGGGGGGGGCGCACTGCGCCACCAATGTTAATACAAATGCAGGAGGTGGGTGCCGGAGTGAAATAGCCGGCACCCGACCTCTATGATAGGGGGCTGCGATCAGCGGCAGTTAACCCCTAAGGTCCCGCTCCCTGTCATAGAGGTCGGGTGCCGGCTATTTGATTCCGGCACCCGCCTGCTGTATTTGCGCATGCGCGGGCGTGCGCGTACTTGTAGGAATGGAGAGGCGGCCCGAGTACTTGTTCAGCCGTTGTGCGCAGGCGCGGCACAGCGATGCGGCCGGACGAAAGAGGCCGTATCCATGGGATACAGAAAACAACAAAGGAATCGCTTTACATGATTTTTTGAATGAAAGGTAGCTTTTGGATAATAACATGGATAGGAAGATATGTTGTGTGGGGGTAAATAGATTAGATAAAACCTATTTTATGAAGTGGGACAACCCCTTTAAGTCTGTATGGGACCAACAATACAAAACTAAATGACAGTAGTTTGCACCCAGATTAATATACCTACTTTCTCTGCTGCCAAAATGTTCTGTATCCTTCCACATCAGGGGAATTCTTAAACCTGTATAACGAAATGAATGAATGTATAAATAAATAAATGCTTATCAATATTTTAGCTTTGATTTTTATTTTTTTTATTTTTTTGTGTCACATACATGTTACAGTGGATCTACGACTTCCAGAATGTATTAGGGAATCGCATAAATAGCAGCATCCGAATATCAGGGCTGTCTGGAAATTCAAACCATTCATGAAAATAGGAAACTTGTCCGGCAAATTTTTATTATTATTTTTTGACCTGGGGAGGGGGAGGGGTCTTCGATATATTATCATTTCAATTACCATTTTTCACAAATGCAGCCAACGCAGGAAGATACATTCCTTTTTATAATTTGTTTTTGCAATTCACCTGTAAAAATTGTCAGTGATTTTTACAGAAATTGCTGACTGTGCATACTTGTTAGTGTAAGCATGTCCCCAACCCAGTCTATCCCATGCACGCAATGTATTCCGTATTTTGCAGAACGGAACAGCTGGCTCCTAATAGAACAGTCCCATCCTTGACTGTAATGCGGACAATAGGACAGGTTCTATTTATTTGCAAAACAGACGTATGGAAAAAGGAATGCACACGGAGTAATTTTTTTTTTTTTTTTTTTTTGTTTCGTTTTTTGCAGACCCATTGAAATGACCAGTTCCTATTTTTTGTGTGTGTGTGTGTGTGTGTGTGTGTGTGTGTGTGTGTGTGTGTGTGTATAGGACCTTGAGCCTCAGTCACATTTCTGTTTTTCACAGATGTGCGCTATCCGCATTTTCCATGGACAACACACGTACCCATTGATTTCGATGTGTGTATTCACACATCAGTGGATTTCCACTGACCGCGGGTCAGTAGAAATAAATTTATGAGACATCACTACTTTGGTTTGTGATGCAGACCAAACACACCCAAATGAATGCGGTCTGTGGGTCCGTGAAAAATCTGATACCGCATGGATGGCATCCATGTTCTGTCACTGTTTGACGGACCACTGGTAGGAGATGCTCTGGAAATTTTCAGCTGGACAGTGTCACAGACCAAACACTGATTCTTCACCGACTTATTTTACGCGAACATCAAATGGACAAGGAAATGTGAACAAGCCCTTAGTGTGGCTATGATTATATCACAGCAATATATGGCGTGGTTACCACATCTATGCAGTGAGCTTAGCTCTGGTATGCCACGCGTGTAGAAATCTTGGTTTTGTTACTGTGTCTATGCAGAACCCAATATAGCCTTAGGCCAGGGCTACACTGCAACTGTAAGTCGCGGGAGAAAAAGGGAACAACTACACTGCGACGTGTGTTGCACAACATTTAATTTTAATGATAGTTTATGGCGTCACACTGCGACACCATAAACTTATCATTACAAAAAATGTCACACCACATTGATGCGACACATGTCGCCCTAGCCTTAAAGGGGTTGTGTCACTTAATAATGTATTATTAAGAGGGCTGGATTTCACAGGCTCGTCAACGGAAGGCAGCGCGATGCCTTCTTTAGACATCGGGCCCCCCACAGCTGCATGGGGACCCGACCACCGCACCAGGTAAAAGCCGCAAACCGCAGGTCTGAATTGACCTGCGGTTTGCTGCGATCGCCGATACGAGGGGCGCGGCGGAGGGTCGCATGACCCCCTCCCAGCGTTGTGACAGGATGCCCGCTGTCACAATTAACCCCCGCAAACGTGGCGTACCGGTACGTCCCAAGTCCCTAAGGGGTTAAAGGGAATCTGTCACCCCGATTTTGGGCTATTATCTACAGTAATACATGAGTAACACTGCTGATAAGCAGTCCAGATATATTTTTTTCTTTCCTGCTATGACTACTGGTTGACAGGGCTAGGTGTGATGAGGTTTTCACTGCTTGGTCCTGTCAGAGGGCGCAGCAGTTGCAGAGAGAGATGAGCCTCTAGGTGTAATGGCAACGCCCCTGTTGCTCCTAGAGGCTCATTTGTATATATTAAAACTTTATTTTTCTCAGTAATGCAGGCACATGAACATGGAACCAACACAGATGCCTTCAGCTGCCAAGCGCACATGTAACAGGGCAGACAGTGCAGTACAATGCTCTTTAATCTGCCCATGGATGACCTGGCCACACAGCACTCTGGGGCAGATTTATCAAAACTGCCGTAGTCATCTACAGCAACCAATCAGATTCCAATTTACATTTTTCAGAACTCCTTTGGAAAATGAATAGTGGAATAGGATTGGTTGCTATTGGCAACCAAGCCAGTTTTCCTTTAAACCAGTTTGGTAAATCTCCACCCTTTTTCTTTTACGCTTTTTGCAAACCTTGTAGTTGTTGTCAATTACACAAGGCCTAATACTATAAAACCAAGTCCCACGACTACAAGATTACAGGCCGGGCTCCTCTGTGCCATGAATACCGGCAGCAGGAAGACGCTTGTTCCCTGCGATCTCCGGGGGAAGCACGGCTGCAGCATTCTGAACAAGTGCAGCATGAAAAATATATTCAATTTAAAAGCCCATAAAACATTTTCACTACCTGTTGACTGCAGGAAACTAAATTACATCGGAGAGATTAAACTAGGGCTGCAGCACAGGCCCCGCTTGGCATTTAGCAAAAGGTGTGAATTCATGCCGATCGTTTCTTTTTTCATATGACCATTAAGACAGAGCTGGTAGTTCCATTGTGGATAAATCACAGGTGCGACAAACCTGCCGCTTGTATTGAGATTTGCTGGCAGAATTATGAATGATCTAATTCGCCGTTGCTAACGCAACAGTAAAGTTTTTCAGTTTTTCCTCTCCTCAGCCAGTTCTTTAATCATTCGAGCACAAGAAGGTAATGATGTAATGTGTCTCAGTGGATACACAATGATATAGTGCTTAAAAAATAGTCCATCTCAGCCGGCCGTCAGCTATTTTTATATATTCTTGCTCTTCAACTCCTGACCCACTTGAGCCCCAAAAAGGCACTGTTTGTTTCCCTGGAGACACTAATAACATACTCAAAAGTTACCTGCTGCCCCCAAAACAAAAGAACAGCTGTGTGCAACCAGTCTGCTCTTTTTCAGGAACAAAAAAAAAAAAAAAAAAATGCACAGAAAACAGGTTTTTTTTTTCCCCCCCAGATACCAAGTAATTTTAAATGGGAGATTCGGCACTCATTCTGTTCTGCCCCAAGATAAGGCAGAACAGACCCTTAAAACATGCAAATCCCCCCACAACAGTGCGGTCTACATGGGCGTCTCCGATTCTGCTGGTATGACTAGGGGTTTTCCCAAGACTTTACTACTCTGGATAGGTCATCAGTATCTGAGTGATGGGGGTCCAACAGCCAGGGCCCCCACTATTGAGCGGTTTGAAAAGGCACCCGTGCTCACAGTACCACCGCAGCCTTCTTGTAGCTTAGCCTAGGCAATGTGACGTTACGTTTATTGGTTACGTGGCCCAAGCGCAGCTCAGCCCCACTGAAGTGAATGGGGCCGAGCGGGATATCGAGCACAGCCGCCATCAAACGGACAGCACTGTGCTTTGTGCCGTGGCATGCACAGGAGCGCCCCTGTCTTCTCAAACAGCTGATCGGCAGGGGTCCTGGGTGTCAGACCCTCACCAATCAGATACTGATGGCCTATCCTGAGAACAGATAATCAGTAGTAGAGTCTCGGAAAACCCTTTTCTTTTGCATATTTTTTTCCCTATGAAGAAGTGCCTGAAAAATAAGTCTCCAGACAACTGTATTGCTTCAGTGAGAAACAGTACTTCTCCCCAAGCTGCGCCTAAGGCTTCATTCACACATGAACACGGTCCACAAGATACCGGACTGGCTGAAGAGGCATACTCATATGTTGCCTCTGATACCAAGTCGACAAGTGAGGGAGAAGAGGATGCCACTTTCCTCTACTCCATCATCAGGTGATGAGGGATCCTCTAGAAGGCACCCCAGGGTAGCATCAGAGACAGCCCCCCAGAGTGACCCTATACGGACCCCACCCCCTGACGATTATCAGCCCCAAATTCCTGTGTTTGTGCGCAGCTCAGGAATTCAGAGAGATTGTGCGGGCTTCACTGAAACAGAATTTTTTTTAAAATCTTTGTCTCTGAAGATTTATTACATTTGATACTAACCCAAACAAATTTATACGCCCAGCAATTTATTTCCCAGAACCCCACATCGCCCTATGCTAGACCCCAGTAAATGCAGCAGAGATGATGACCGGATAGAGGGTAGAGGATATAATATATATATATATATATATATATATATATATATATATATATATATATATATATATATACACACACACACACACACACACAGTACAGACCAAAAGTTTGGACACACCTTCTTATTCAAAGAGTTTTCTTTATTTTCATGACTATGAAAATTGTAGATTCACACTGAAGGCATCAAAACTATGAATTAACACATGTGGAATTATATACATAACAAAAAAGTGTGAAACAACTGAAAATATGTCATATTCTAGGTTCTTCAAAGTAGCCACCTTTTGCTTTGATTACTGCTTTGCACACTCTTGGCATTCTCTTGATGATCTTCAAGAGGTAGTCACCTGAAATGGTTTTCCAACAGTCTTGAAGGAGTTCCCAGAGATGCTTAGCACTTGTTGGCCCTTTTGCCTTCACTCTGCAGTCCAGCTCACCCCAAACCATCTCGATTGGGTTCAGGTCCGGTGACTGTGGAGGCCAGGTCATCTGGTGCAGTCCCCCCCATCACTCTCCTTCATGGTCAAATAGCCCTTACACAGCCTGGAGGTGTGTTTGGGGGTCATTGTCCTGTTGAAAAATAAATGATGGTCCAACTAAACGCAAACCAGATGGAATAGCATGCCGTTGCAAGATGCTGTGGTAACCATGCTGGTTCAGTATGCCTTCAATTTTGAATAAATCCCCTACAGTGTCACCAGCAAAGCACCATCACACCTCCTCCTCCTCGATGCTTCACAGTGGGAACCAGGCATGTAGAGTCCATCCGTTCACCTTTTCTGCGTCGCACAAAGACATGGTGGTTGGAACCAAAGATCTCAAATTTGGACTCAGACCAAAGCACAGATTTCCACTGGTCTCATGTCCAAACAAGTCTCTTCTGCTTGTTGCCTGCCCTTAGCAGTGGTTTCCTAGCAGAGATATATATATATATATATATATATATTTGTGGTCAAGGCTCCGGGGGAGCGCTGGCCGAAGGTGGAGAACTGGAGAAGGAACCTAACTTGGCTAGTGGTGTGCCTTTAGCCATGTAACGCGGGTGAGCCAGAAAAGGGGGCTAACCCAGGGAGTCTGAGCTTGGAGCAAGACTGGAGATGAGGGAGGGTAGGGTGGGGCACCACGCGATGCCGACGTCTGATGGATGCAGCGAGGGAAGGTTAAGTACCCTATGCCCCTCCCACAAATGCAGGCTGGAAAACCAGCCTGCTGTACTTGTGGTCAAGGCTCCGGGGGAGCGCTGGCCGAAGGTGGAGAACTGGAGAAGGAACCTAACTTGGCTAGTGGTGTGCCTTTAGCCATGTAACGCGGGTGAGCCAGAAAAGGGGGCAAAACAGGAATTTAGGCAGTTTATTGGATGAGAATTTACAGAACCAGACTGGAGAAGGCCCTGGCGATCTCGGCCCGTGGATGGGGGACATAACGGGAAAAGCACGAAGACTGCCACCGTCCCATCTTCCGTATGACGTGAGCGGGCACGCCGTGTTTGGAAGCAGCGGATGCGGCTCTGATTCGGAAAGAGTGCCCGGATATTGAGGCCGCGTGAAAACCTAGCCCCGAGGCTAAGGAGCCGATGTGTTTGATGAACTGCGCAGAAGTCAGTGAGAGCACGGGAAAAGGCAGTAAGGGGCTGTAAGGAGTTCTGTCACGTAGAGCGGAGAGCAGCTGGTTGAAAACTGTCACGGGACACCAAGGGTTAAATGAATTAAAATACTCGATCTGCACTGGCGGACCGACTTGGGAGGTCTTGGAGGAAGGAAGGAAGAAAATGAAATGGTCGAGACTGCGGTGGAGCTGACCGATTGCTGGCCCTAAGCTCCGTGCCGAGGTGCAGCAGAACTCCCCAGGCCTGAGGAACCCGTAGAAGCTGAGATAGAGGGCAGCTTTGAGGACCAGGCTTTTGAAAGGGCCAAAGGGACTACCATCTAGGGCGGCCGAAATTTTTGGGAAAAAGTCCCCTGTGACTGGTTGCCTGGTGGGAGCGGATGGAGGAGAGAGCTTCTGGATGCCCCTCAGGACCGCCTTGACCGCCTGAGAGGAAAAAAAGGAGGAGTGACTGGGGTGACTGACCATGTGGTGATGCTGGATCCCTGCCAGGTAGAGTCTGATGGTATTGTGGGATAGTCGTAGCTCCTTGTGGCAGTAAGCCAGGAAGGCCAGGACGAAGGAGACTTTGTCCCTGTCCCCCCTGGGATGAAGAAGTGAAAACCGTCTGAAGGTGTTCCACCCCGTTAAATAGTTCCGGGCAGTGTTGGCTGAGAGTGACTTGCGGATGAGACCATGGGCTGCGGAGACGTACTTATCTAGTCCATTATCAAGTCTTCGAACCCTGGGGGGGTGATCCCGACTTTCCGTGCTCCCGGCATGATCTGAAAAAACAAACTAATGTTTAGGCGGGACAGGGCATCGGCTGCGGTGTTTTTCTTGCCCTCGATGTGCCTGCAGATGATACGGAAATTGTGTTGTAAGGACAGCCAGGTGAGCTTGCGAACTAGACGCATGACCTTGGGGGAGCTGGATCTGCCCCTGGCGAGGATGTCGACCACTGCTTGGTTGTCTGTCATGCAGCACACCGGCTTGTCCCTCCATGACTGCCCCCAGACGTGAGCAGCCGCTACGATGGGGTATACCTCGAGTAAGGGGGAGGACTTGGCAGCCTCCTGGTCAGAAGAGACCTGCGTGGGCCAAGGACCCGCAAACCATTGGTCCCCGCAGATGGCCCCGAAACCGAGGGAAGCAGCAGCGTCAGAAAACACCAAGGGGGAGGCATCGTTCCACGCCATTCCAGCTGGACAAAAAGACTGACCACATGGCCAGGTCCGCCAACGCATCGCGTCCGAGGTGGACGAGGGCATGCTGATCCGAGGCTGTTGGGAGGAGTCTGAGCAGGCCCGAGGTGAAGGATCTGCCCTGGGGCATGATCCTGGCGGCAAAATTGAAGGACCCCAATAAAGATTGGAGCTCCAATTTTGACACCGTGCGGGTACCCACGAGCCTGGCCACAGAGTCCCTGAGTCTGACTAATTTGTCCAGGGGAAGGCTGGCCTCCATCTTGACGGTGTCCAGGGTGATTCCTAGGAAGGTGATCACCCTGGACGGTCCCTCGACCTTTGCCAAAGCCACGGGAACGTTCGGGCGGCTGAACAGGTTGAGTAGGCTGTCCAGCCTGTCCGGGGCGTGCACCGCCTGCTCGATGAGCAAGAAATCATCCAAGTAATGGATCACCCTTGGACAGTGGACATGATTCACCAGGATCCAGTGGAGAGCTTGGGCGAACTGGTCAAAGAGCCAGGGGCTGCTCTTTGACCCGAACGTCAAGCGGGTGGCGAAATAATACTTACCCCTCCATTTGATGCCATAGAACCTCCACAGGTGAGGCAGGATTGGCAGCAGCTTGAAGGCATCAGAAATGTCAGCCTTTGACAACCAGGCTCCTGCCCCGACCTGTAAGATGAGCTCTATGGCCTCATCCAAAGAGGAGTATTGCATTGAAAATTCGTCTGAAGGGACCAGGGAGTTTAGGCTGGGGGTGCTGGATGCATGAGGAGCAGACAGGTCGTATATTAATCTTTTTATTTGAGGTTTTTTTGGTGACCAGACCTATGGGGCTGACCCGATACACCAGGAAAGGAGACTGAGCGAACGGCCCGATCATGAAGCCCTTCTGCAATTCGGCCTCCAACAACTCGTCCACTGCCACGGGGTCCGTGAGAGAAGACAGAAGGTTGGGGCATTCATGGGTGACCTGTGGGAGGGTGACTAACCCTGTGTGGAAACCTTCGGAGAAACCCTGCTTGAGGAACAGGACGAAACTGGGATCATGATGCCGTTGGAGGAGGGAGAGTAATAGGTCAATGTTGACCCCGCCTAGTCATGAGCGCTTGGCCGTGCGCTGGGAACAGGAGGACTGCGGATGGGCCCTAAAGCAAATGGAGCAGATGTGTAATGCTTTACACTTGTCATAACTGCAGAACCCCAGATTAAAATTGTTGCAAACTTGGTTCTTCCCTAAAAAGGTGATAGGTCGCCCGAGTTTGTCCGTAAGGGGGTTGGACCTTGGCGCACTGGAGCTGGTCGTTGGTCTGGCAGAAGTTGGATTGGAGATGTGGGGGCACCAGTCGGAAGCATGGAGGACAGACTGGCAGCTGGCACAAGCCGGGGCTTTCTGGCCGGCAAAATGCCTGCAAAAGAGTTCCATATCCAGGACGGCCCAGTTGGTGACATGCTGGTACTGGAGGAACGCTGCTGCAGCTTGTGCGGAAAACGACCGGTGATACTCTTAGAAAGCAGAGCCGCCGTACTTGTAACCTAGCTCGGTGATCCGGTATAGGTAGGTATCTAATTCTTCCCTGCGATGGGGGATGAACGGAGCACACAATGTCACGGTACAGACTGAAGGTCAGCATGAACTCGGGAATGGTGAGTTTCCTGTTAAGTCAGACGTCTTTAGATCTCAGCACCACCGATACGTCTCCGCAGGCAATTGTCCGATTTTCGACTGTGTCGTGGGTCGAGATCAGGATAGCGGCCAAGTTGATGTCCTTTCCTGCTAGGATATCCCGCCTGATATTCTCTGGTACAAAGAAAGCGGGGGCAATGTCGGGAGTGCCAAGACTTGTACCTGGTGGGTTGGTCCGGGAAGTAGAAGGAATGGCTTCGGGCTCTGCCGGGGGAGGAGATGCGGAATCCTTGTTCTCGATGACCTGGAGTCGTGAGTCGATGTCCGAAATCGAGGATGCCAGATTGTTTATGGTTGCGTGGAGCTGGGTCAATGATAGCTGGATGGTCGACATGGAGACCAGGTCTTCGGAAGCTCTGGGTGGTTCAGGGGCCCTGGGCGTTTCAGGAAAGAGCAGACGGTATAGCTCTGCCTTTCGAGCCGATGCAGAGTAACGGATCCCCTTCTTTTTGAGTTCGGTGATCAACCTGGGGATGGTCCAGTGCCTGTATGAAGCACGGCTGGCTGCCTCGGAGATTGCCGACTCCGGGATAGACATCGAGTCTTCAATGTCAGACACGTGGGACATGGTATCGGGAAGGATGGCCCTCGTTTGAGCTGGACCCTGTTGGGAGGATCTCAATTGAAATGACAAAACCCATGCAAATAACCCCACGGAAAAAAAATTTTATTTTTTTTTCTTACCTGGAGTCAAGAGGAATTGGGGTGGAAAAAAGGGGGACCTGGGAGCAATCAAAAGCCCGGGAAAATTCACGAAGAGGGTGAGACCTCGCAACCGCAACCTGGGACGTGTAAGCGAGGCAGAATTTAACAGGTACCTGCGTGAAGAGGTACGCCAAACAATATTTCTGAAAATGGAACTTACGCAGATGATGATCAGGAAGAACGAGACCTGAATAAGGGAAAAAAAAAAAAAAAAAAAAATGACAACCTGAGCGGGCCAGGAGTTAACGAGAGTGACGGATTGTGCAGAAAAATCGGACTGAAGACCCCGGGGTATCCCGGGAGCTGGTTGCTGGGTCCGTAAACGAGACCGAAAGCCGAGATGCCCCTGGTGACGAGGCCTCGGCTGGGTGTCAACGTGGAATTTACCATGGTGGCCGCCAGCGAGGCGACATGACCCGCGCATGACGGCGACGGAGAGCCAACGGGACCCGAATGAGAGAGGTGAAGAGCCTGAACTGACCGTGATGGCAGGTTGAAGCCGAAAAAGCGTGACAGGACAGTGGGGAGGGAGTTGACATGGGTGGACAAGGACAGGTGAAGGACCTGACGGGACGACTGGAAAACATTGAGTGATAGTGGGAGAGTCAGGCGACCGGCCCTGAACATCCGTGCGGATTGTGAAGGAGACAAAACTGAGCCTGACAAGCAAGGGGACATGACGAAACCTGACCGTATCGGGCGCCCGGACATGAAGGGTAACAGAACATGAAGAGGAAGCTGGAAAAACAGGTGACAGGACACGAGAAAAAACTGAACCTCAAAGGTGACAGGACATGAAATGAACCTGAAGTGTCAGGTGAGAAGGCACGAACGAACCTGAACGTATCAGGCGACAGGACATGAAACGAACATGAACGTGTCAGGTGGCAGGACACGAAACGAACCTGAAATGCATCAGGTGGCAGGACACGAAAAACGAACCTGAAATGCATCAGGTGGCAGGACACGAAAAACGAACCTGAAATGCATCAGGTGGCAGGACACGAAAAACGAACCTGAAATGCATCAGGTGGCAGGACACGAAAAACGAACCTGAAATGCATCAGGTGGCAGGACACGAAAAACGAACCTGAAATGCATCAGGTGGCAGGACACGAAAAACGAACCTGAAATGCATCAGGTGGCAGGACCCGAACAGAACCTGAGAAACATGGAGACAGGACACGAGGGAGAACGAGAACGTATCTGGAGGCGGGACAACGAGGTGAACCTGAATGGCTCAGGTGACGGGACACGAAGAGAACCTGAACGGATCAGGTGACAGGACACGAAGAGAACCTGAACGGATCAGGTGACAGGACACAAAGAGAACCTGAACGGATCAGGTGACAGGACACAAAGAGAACCTGAACGGATCAGGTGACAGGACACAAAGAGAACCTGAACGGATCAGGTGACAGGACACAAAGAGAACCTGAACGGATCAGGTGACAGGACACGAAGAGAACCTGAACGGATCAGGTGACAGGACACGAAGAGAACCTGAACGGATCAGGTGACAGGACACAAGAGAACCTGAACGGATCAGGTGACAGACACGAGAGACCTGAACGGATCAGGTGACAGGACACGAAGAGAACCTGAACGGATCAGGTGACGGGACACGAAGAGAACCTGAACGGATCAGGTGACGGGACACGAAGAGAACCTTAACGGAACAGGGTGGCAGAAAATGAAGAGTTTGTTTTTTTTTTTTGTTTTTTTTTGTTGCCAGGAGCAATGGACGGGTGGGGGGGGGTATGGCTGGTAAAGGGCGGAAACACGCCTGTGCCGTGCAGCGTGCCAGGAGCCAGGAAGGGGGACCTGACTTGCCCTGCTGATCCGACCTGGGCAAGCTCCCCCCACCACAGCTCCGACACCAGAAACCGGGGTGCACCTCTGAGGAGTGATGGCGTGCTCCGGTGGTCACTGACCCTGCCGGAGACTGCCTGGCCCGTCAGGGGAGTTGTTCCTGGCAAAAAGATGTGTGAATGGAAAAGCGTGCAGGGTGGAAGCAATGGACGCCCGTTTTCACAGTCCCTGTGCAGTATTGGACCGCACAGCGCCCCCTGTAGGCCGCCCCGGGCCAGGAGGAGGAGCTGGTGTTGCCGGTGCGCGTCCCCGCAGCACGCTGCCGCTAGGTCAGATTGCGTCATGTGCAACAAACAGTCCATGATGGGAAAATGCAACATGACACCAGTTTCTGCTGGTTGCTAGGGCAGGCCCTGCTGCGGGGACGGCGAAAAAACCCCCGCTGCTGCCCGCGGCCCCCCCGGCGCCCAGCTGCGGTGGCCACTTGAACCGAGGATGGCGCACTCGAGCCTGACGAGAGTGCCGGACGTGGGAGGGACCGGGTATACAGTGCAGACTGATGGGGAAAATGTTTGAAAGTAAAATGCGGGCCCCCCGGTGAGCGAGGTGAACCGGAGGGGGGGGGGGTCATGAGGCTGGGGCCGGCCGGCCGGACGTACCGACGGGCGGCAGTACGAAACTGGGCCCGAGTAGCTTACCACGGAGATGAAGGACGCCGCCGCTGCTCGTCTGCACAGGGAAGGCCGGAACCGGAAGTCGCACCCGGATGACGTCACCGAAACACGAGATGCGCACCACGCGATGCCGACGTCTGATGGATGCAGCGAGGGAGGGTTAAGTACCCTATGCCCCTCCCACAAATGCAGGCTGGAAAACCAGCCTGATATATATATATATATATATATATATATTTTTTTTTTTTTTTTTTTTTTGCGGCTCGAATGCAGACCTATTCACTTCAGTGGGGCCGCAAAAGATGCGAACAGCACTCAGTGTGCTGTCCACATCCGTTGCATCATTCCGTGGCACCGAAAAAAAAAAAAAAAAAAGCAAAGCATGTCCTAATCTTGTCCGTTTTGCAGACAATAGGCATGTCTACAATGGGCCGCCTGTTCCGTAAATTGTGGAAGGCACACGGGCAACCGCAAAAAAAATGGCACAGTCGTGTGCATGTAGCTTAAGGGTTACCATCTCAACGTGGATAATTACTACACCAGTCTACCACTGTTCTAGTCTCTAGCTTCCAGAGGTACTAACACCAGCTCCCCTGCCGCTGTATGAGGTACCACATCCACTGTCCCCAAGGAAGACTGCATCCTGGACTACAATAAACACATTGGGGGGGGGGGGAGAGAGAAAGAGTTGATCTTTCAGATTAAGTTCTGAAGCCCTACAATGCCACACGAAAATCAAAAGTGTGGTACAAAAAGCTGGATTTTTGGGGGTTTCCACTCTAGGGGTACCTCAGGGTGTGTTCAATTGCGAGATGGCGCCTGTCAATTATACTGATGAAATCTGCCTTTCAGAAGCCATTTGGTGCTCCTTTCCTTCTGACCCCAGTGGTACGCCCATATGGCAGTATACAAGCACATATGTGGTATTTTCTGTAATCAGGTGAAAATGGGCAATAAATTAAAGGGGTGCATTTTCTCCAGTTCCCCCTTTTGAAAGTGAAAAATTTGGGCCTAAAGTCAATTTTTCTGGAAAAAATAAATAAATAAAAATTAAATTACATTTTTCATTTTCACTGCCAATTCTATGAATCCCCTTTGAGGACAAAGTTCTCACTACACATCTTGAAATATTCCTCGAAGGGTGTAGTTTCCAGAATGGGGTCACTTTTTGGGGATTTGCACTCTAGGGGTACCTCAGGGTGTCTTCATATGCAACAGCTCCCAAAAGCCAAACCTGCAAAATCTGTCGTCCAAAAGGCCTATTGTTCTAGTTCCCTTTTGAACCCCAATATGCATCCATACATAGTTTTTGAGGACATATGGGGTATTGGCGTATTCGGGGGGAAATGGGGAAAAAAAAATGTGGGGGTGCATTTTGTCCTGTTCCCCTTGTGAAAGTTAAAAATGTGGGTGAAAAGCAACTTTTTCTGAGAAATAAAATAAATATATTTAATTTTTCATTTTCACAGCCAAGCATCTCCCAATTCTGAGAAACGCCTGATGGGTCTAAGTGCTCACTACACATCTTGAAATATTCCTTGAGGGGTGTAGTTTCCGGAATGGGGTCACTTTTTGATGGTTTCCACTTTACTAGGGGTACCTCGTCTTCATATGAGACATAGCTCTCAATTACCATTCCAGCTAAATCCGCTCTCCAAAAGCCATATGGTGCTCCTTCCACTATGAAGCATGCTGTGAGCCCATACAGTTTTTGAGCACATATGGCCAGTTTCTGTAAACTCCAGATTCAGGGTAATAGATTTTGGATTTTGTTTGGCTGTTAACTCTTGATGTGTTGCAGAAAAAAAAAAAAAAAAAAAAAAAAAAAAAAAAAACACACACACCTGTTTTAAAATCTGCTAAAAGTGAAATTTTCAAATTTCATTCTTATTTCATTCTCATGGGGGCACCTAAAGGGTTAACAAAATTTGTAAAATCAGTTTTGAATAGCTTGAGGGGTGTGGTTTATAATATGTAAGCCCAAGAAAGTGACTTCATAACTGAACTGGTCCGGAAAAAAATAAAAAAATATTGGGGTTTGGAAGTGTTCTTAAAGGGAGTGTCATCTCCATATGGCCATATACAGCGCTTACATGACTTTGTAGCACACCTATACAGGATTGTAACGGTACCTTTGTTCTTTTCTTTAGGCCCCTTTCACACGGGCGAGTATTCCGCACGGATGCGATGCGCAAGTTGAACGCATTGCACCCGCACTGAATACCGACCCATTCATTTCTATGAGGCTGTTTACATGAGTGGCGATTTTCAAGCATGCTCTATTTTGTGCGTTTTCCACGTAACGCAGGCCCCATAGAAATGAATGGGGTTGCATGAAAATCGCAAGCATCCGCAAGCAAGTGCGGATGCGGTGCGATTTTCACGCACGGTTGCTAGGAGACGATCAGGATGGAGACCCGATCATTATTATTTTCCCTTATAACATGGTTATAAGGGAAAATAGCATTCTGAATATAGAATGCATAGTAAAATAGCGCTGGAGGGGTTAAAAAATAAATAAATAGAAATTATAATTTAACTCACCTTAGTCCACTTGATCGCGCTGCCCGGCATCTCGTCTGTCTCCTTTGCTGAACAGGACCTGTGGCGACGTCACTCCGGTCATCACATGATCTTTTACCATGGTGATGGATCATGTGATGACCGGAGTGACGTCACCACAGTTCCTGTTCCTGCAATGAATGCTCAACACAGGTCCTGTTCAGCAAAGGATACAAAAGAGATGCCAGGCTACGCGATCAAGTGGACTAAGGTGAGAAATTATTTTTTAACCCCTCCAGCGCTATTTTACTATGCATTCTGTATTCAGAATGCTATTATTTTCCCTTATAACCATCTACAGAACACCGATCCCAGACCCGAACTTCTGTGTAGAAGCTCGGGTTTGGGTACCAAACATGCATGATTTTTCTCACGCGAGTGCAAAACGCATTACAATGTTTTGCACTCGCGTGTGTTCCCGCAACGCACCCGCACATTTTCCCGCAACGCCCGTCTGAAAGAGGCCTTAGACTTGCACCAGCAGGAAAAACTAAGTTTAATTCATATGCAAATGAGCACTCGCAAGTGCCCAGGGGCGGCGTTCAGTGTGTAGGTGCCCAGGCTGCTCTGCTTGCTTTTCACTTTACTCCTCCCCAGCCTCTTCCTTTGCCCGCCCTCCAAGTCTCTTGCCTCATCGATAGGTCTGGACTTGGAGGGCGGGCAGAGGCAGAGGCTGGGGAGGCTGCATATGAATTAAACTTAGTTTTTCCTGCTGGTACAAGTCTAAAGAAAAGAACAAAGGTACCATTACAATCCTGTATAGGTGTGCTACAGAGCCATGTAAGCACTGTATATGGCCAAATGGAGGTGACAGACTCTTTAAAAATGTTAAGATTTGCTTCTAAACTGCTAACGTCCCAAAAAAATTAAATGTCATTTTCAAAATGATCCAAACATGAAGTAGACATATGGGGAATGCAAAGTAATAACTATATTTGGAGTTACTACTATTATTAAAAAAAAAAAAAAAAAAAAAAAAAAAGAGAAATTGAAATTTGCTAATTGTTAAAAAATTTTGGGTAAATTTGGTATTTAATAAATAAATGCACCCCGCATTTTGTTCCCCATTTACCCTGAATACAGCAACACCTCATATGTGCTCAAAAACTGATGTATGGGTGAATAGCAGGGCTCTAGAGGCAAACAGCAAAATATGGATTTTGCTAACCTGAATTGGCAGACATGGATTTTGGGTGCCATGTCGCATACAAAAAAAAATATAAAATATATTCCTGAGGTCCGAAATTAAAAACCCCAAGAAGTGACCCCATTTTGGTAAGGGCACCCCTGTACAAACATTTTAACGGGTGGAAAGGGCACTTGTGACCTAAAAGGTGTTTCACAGAAATGAATATGTAGTGGTTGGTGAAAAGTGGCTATGTAAGCTACTCCATGGATGTGTGGTAGATTCTGAAACAATCCTGTATGCACAGACTAGGTTTTTCAGGGCAGGTTACACAGTAGTAAATGGCGTCTTTCCTTATCCCCCCCTTTTGGAACACACCCAGCATCTTTTTTGGGTCCTTCCCTTCCTTGCTGTCTGGAGGGAAGTTGACCTGGAAAATGTTGCCCTGGTAAAACACGGGAACCATGACTTCCTAAAGTACTGGGACCCTCCCCAGCCTGAAAAATTATGGCCTTGATAACCACCTCTTGGATCTATAGGAAAGTTCCTGTGTGGCCTGCAGATGGCAATGTACAATGTATACGTGCTATTTCAGTCTGTACGAGGTGCATGGCCAGCTTTTTGTACCACTTTCATTTTTTGTGCGGCACTGTAGGGCTTCAGAACTATATCTGAAAGATTCACTCCTACCATGTGCCTATTATAGTCCAGGATGCAAACTGTACATGGTACTATCACTGTCCCCAAACTAGAGGCAGGGGAACTGGTGGCACTGTGAGTGGTGGTCAGTAAAAGGACATCCCTCTTGTACTTCACTGCCAGCATGTTCTCATGGAGCAGAGCCCTGCTTTCACCCATTCTCAGTGGTTGCCCTACCAGGGATCTAGGGAGGCCTCTCACAGTACCTCTGGCAGTGAGGGACATGAATACAGGGATGCTGGTATAATAGTTATCCACATAGAGGTGGTAACCCTTACCCAGCAGTGGGTGCAGTAAGTCCCACACTATCTTCTTACTAACTCCTAGTGTGGCATGGGGAAAAAGCTCTCATTGTTTGTGTGGATTAAATTAAAGGGAACCTGTCACTGGGATTTTGTGTATAGGAACTGAGGACATGTGTTGCTAGATGGCCGCTAGCACATCCGTAATACCCAGTCCCCATAGCTCTGTGTGCTTTTATGGTGAAAAAAAATAAAAAATGATTTGATACATATACAAATTAACCTGAGATGAGTCAAAGCTTGAAAATATGACTCTTCTCTGGTCACACAATATATGACTCTTTATGTTAGTTTGCATAAAAAGGTGGGAAGTACAAAAATGCAGAATACTTATTGAATTCGTCTGCAAGTGAAATTAAAAAAAGTGTAATTTATATGTTTGGGGTAACACAATGAACATTTAGAAACGCTCAGTGAGGGTAGGATAGTAGAGGTGACAGGTTCCCTTTATATGTTATGGGCTGACATTCTGCTGTTTGGCCACAAGATGCCGCTGTTTCCTAGGCACAGCTGACTGACTGCATATACATTTCCATATTCATGAGGTGTGGTTTTCAGAGCATGGAGAAGGAGAACGGCGGGAGCCATCTTAGAAGCTAGCTGAGACGGAGGAGCCATGTATGAGCAAAAGAATCTGATGAATCCAGGAGTGAGAGGGCCCCTCAGTGATTCACAACTGCAGCTGAGTGAAGTTGATCGTTGTCCAAGACCCAGATCCTGTCCAGGGAAAAAGAGGACTGTTTCCAGGAAGGCTGACAAACGTTTCCTAGAGAGATTGGTTGTTCAATTCAGAGTCATCAGCGGAAGAAGAGCAGACCCAGGTAGACAGATGGTGCATGCACCCTATTGCAGTGTTGGACCATGTGATGAGCACAGTGATGTCACTAAAGGTCCTTTTCCTCCCAGGTGAAAGAACAACAAAAGCGGCGAGCTGGATGAGGTGAATTTAATCATTTTTATTTTTTAACCCCACCTCTAAGTTACTTTGCATTCTGTATTAAGAATGCTATTATTTTCCCTTTATAACCATGTTATAAGGGAAAATAATAAAGATTGGGCCCCCATCACGATAGTCTCCTAGCAACGGTGCGTGAAAAATCGCACCGCATCCGCACTTACTTGCTTGACTTCTATGGGGCCTGCGTTAGAGCATGCTGCAATTTTCATGCAACGCACAAGTGATGCGTTCACCTCCCGCTTTGCACCCACGCGGAAAACTCATCGGTGTGAAAGGGGCCTAACTGCCTGGGAACCGCAGGACCAGCAATGCAAAATTGGCTTAGGCCATTTTATCCCATAAGCAGCTTCCATTATTTAAAAAAAGATATCCAACACATAATGGTTGTACCACTCTATCTTAAGGGTCCATTCACAAGTCCGCAAAATGGATCCGCATCCGTTCCGCAATTTTGCGGAACGGGTGCAGACCCATTCATTTTCAATGGGGCCGGAATGTGCTGTCCGCATCCACATTTGCGGATCCGCACTTCCGCATCCGTGCTTCCGTTCCGCAAAAAAATAGAACATGTCCTATTCTTGTCCGCAATTGCGGACAAGAACAGGCATATTCTATTAGTGCCGGCAATGTGCAGTCCGCAAAATGCGGAATGTACATTGCCGCTTTCCGTGGCTCCGTGTTTCCGCAAAACACATTGCGGACTTGTGAATGGAGCCTTAAGGGTTTATTTAGGCAGACTATCTTCTCATCCGGGTGTTGTCCAAGTGTAGAACCAACAGCACATTGACCCATTAAACTTCATGGGACAATTCACATGCCGATTTTCTGCACTGACCATTAGTCCATGGCAAGAAAATATATGCAGAGTTCCCCCTCCCCCATCTGAAGAAGATCCTAAAAGGAAATCAGATAAGCTTTAGCAATCCTGTCTTATCTGTCATTCTAATCCTGCCTGTACTGATATAACCTATGTGTACAGATAAGCATGTAACTGCAATAAAGTTATCTGTACAGACCAAGAAGTGGCGCCTATTAGACTTAGGGTACTTTCACACTAGAGTTTTTCTTTTCCGGCATAGAGTTCCGTCACAGGGGCTCAATACCGGAAAATAACTGATCAGGTATATGCCCATGCATTCTGAATGGAGTAATCCGTTCAGGATGTCTTCAGTTCAGTCGTTTTGACTGATCAGGCAAAAAATAAAACCGTAGCATGCTACAGTTTTATCTCCGGCAAAAAAAAAAAAAAAAAAAAAAAAAACAGACTTGCCTGAATGCCGGATCAGTCCTTTCGACCTGCGCAGACCGGTAAAAATGTGGAAAAAAAAAAAAAAAAGATACAAGACGGATCCGTCTGTCCGCATGAGAAGCGGAGAGACGGATCAGTCCTTGCAATGCATTTGTGAGATGGATCCACACCAGGATCCGCCTCACAAATGCTTTCAGTCAGCGGCAGATCGGCGCCGACGGAACTGCCCGCCGGATCACACTGCCGCAAGTGTGAAAGTAGCCTTAGTGGCCAGTGGGAAAACTAAAGGATTTGATATTTTTTGTTTAACCCCTTCCCGACCGCAATCTGTATATATACACGTGATAGCTGCACATACCCCGTGCAGCTACCACGTATATATACACGTTCTGGCAGCTCTTTAATCCAAGCGCTGCAAAGCGCTTGGATTAAAGCTTCTGCCCCTGCCCTGCTGCTGTCACGGACAGCATACAGTGCAGTAATGCCGGCAAGGGACCAGAGTGGCCCCTTGCCGGCAATCGATCCGATTGGTTAGTCTGTGCAGACTAACCAATCGGATCGCGGCAGTGTTAAAATGCCGGTTTCAGGCTCTGATCTGCGCTCTGCAGATCAGAGCCTGAAATCAGTGTCCTTGCAGCCCCCCCCATCTGTGCAGCCCCCCGCCCCCGATCTGTGCGTGCAGACACTTACCCCCCCGCCCCGATCTGTGCAGGCCCATCTGTGCCCCCTCCGTCTGTTCCTAGTGCTGCGGCTCTGCCCCCTCCTTGAGTCCGCCCCCTGCTGCCTTGTCATACCTCCCTCCCCCCCCCCCCCCCCCCCCCTTCCAGCGCTGACCCCCGTCTGCCCCCCTGCTGTTTGATGGCGGCGGCTCCATTCCTGAGCCGCCGCCATCAGAGTGTCAGCTCTATGCTGACACTCTGCTGTAAATTCTGTGACCCCATAGATGCTGCGGCAGCGGCATCTATGGGGTTAATAGAGGGAGGGGGCTCCCTCTCTCCACCATCGGGGCTGCTGCGCTGCGATAGCAGCCCCGATGGTTGCCCTGGCAACCGGACGCTTTGCAAAAGCGTCCGCTGTTGCCACCTACAGGGCATCTGAATGTATTACACTTTGCAATGCAAGAGCATTGCAAAGTATAGTACAGCCATCAGCCCCACTGGATCTTCATGATCCAAGAGGGACTTGATAAAAAAAAAGTGAAAAAAAAAATAAAAAAGTAAAAATTATTAAATAAAAATGTAAAATTAAAAAAAAATAACATTTTCCTATAAAAAATTAAAAATGAAAAAACTACACATATTAGGTATCACTGCGTCCGTAACGACCGTCTCTATAAAGATATCACATGATAGACCCCGTCCGATAAACACCATAAAAAAAAAAAAAAAAAAACTGTAAAAAAAAAAACTGTAAAAAAAAAAAAGCCATTTTTGTCACCTTACATCACAAAAGTGCAACAGCAAGCGATCAAAAAGGCGTTTGACCGCCAAACTAGTATCAAACCGTCACCTCGTCCCGCAAAAAATGATACCCTATTTAAGACAATCGCCCAAAAAATAAAAAAGCTATGGCTCTCAGACTATAGAGACACTAAAACATCATTTTTTTGGTTTCAGAAATGCTATTATTGTGTAAAACTTAAATAAATAAGAAAAAGTATACATATTAGGTATTGCCACGTCCGTAACGATCTTCTCTATAAAACTATCACATGACCTAACTCCTCAGATGAACGCTGTAAAAAATAAATAAATGAAAACTGTTCCAAAACAGCCAATTTTTGGGTCACCTTGCCCCATAAAGTGTAATAATGAATGATCAAAAAAATCCTATGTACCCAAAAATGGTACCAATATAAACCTCCACACTTTCTGCAAAAAACGAGCCCCTGCACAAGACGATGGGCAGAAAAATAAAAAACATATGGCGTTCAGAAAACCAATCCAGCACAATCTGCCTTCCAAAAACTGTATGGCATTCCTTTCCTTCTGCGCCCTGCCGTGTGCCCGTACAGCAGTTTACGACCACATGTGGGGTGTTTATGTAAACCGCGGAATCAGGGTAATGAATATTGAGTTTTGTTTGGCTGTTAACTCTCAATGTGTTAAAGAAAAAAAAATTATAAAATGGAAAATCTGCCAAAAAAGTGCAATTTAGAAATTTCATCTCCATTTTCCTTTAATTCTTGTGGAACGCCTAAAGGGTTAACAAAGTTTGTAAAATCAGTTTTGCGTAACATGAGGGGTGTAGTTTCTACAATGGGGTCATTTATGGGGGGGGGGGTTTCCACTATGTAAGCCCCACAAAGTGACTTCAGACCTGAACTGGTCCTTAAAAAGTGGGTTTTGGAAATTTTCTTAAAAATTGTAAGAATTGCTTCTAAACTTCTAACGTCCTAAAATAATAAAATTACATTTCAAAAATGATGCCAACATAAAGTAGACATATGGGGAATGTTAAGTAATGAATATTTTATTAGGTATGACTTGGAAAATTGTGAATTTTTCCAAATTTTTGGTAAATTTGGGATTTTTTCATAAATAAAGGTGAAATATATTGACTCAAATATATGACTATCATGAAGTACAATGTGTCACGAGAAAACAATCTCAGAATGGTGTGGATAAGTAAAAGTGTTCCAAAGCTATTACCACATAAAGTGACGCATGTCAGATTTGTAAATTTTGACCTGGACACTGGGGCATCAATGACCCTTGGTCATGAAAGGGTTAACTAAAGATAGTGACATGGAAACTTAAAAATAATATCACCAAATATTCTTTCAAAATATGTTAAAACATAAAAACGCGATTTAAACACTAGGTCATTTTCTGAGGACATGTTTCCTTTAAAGGTCTTCTGCAGATGGAGGATGGGGAAGTCTGCATATAGTTTCTTGCCATGGGCTAACTGTCCATACTGTTGGGAGGAGGTCGCCTTCTCCTCCACTGCCGAGCAGCCAACTGTCAGGAATCCATTGAACAATGCAAAGGGCCCTTTAGCCGGCTGGTCAACAATAGCGTAATGTCTACGGAGGCCTCTAGTGTAGAACACAGTTCCTAGTAAACATCCACAAAAGCCTCCAGGTCTTATTGGGAAACAAAGGTCAGTTCAGACTATATTTGAGCCAATGAATAACTTTGGTCTTGAACATCAGGAAAGTTAATAAGTCAGTAGATAAAGTGTGGCAGAAACCTGCATCTCTACTCACTCTGAGCGCCACAAAAACAGCAGCTTTATGTGGAAATGTATAAACCTAGGGAAAGCACACACTACTATATAAAACAGATAAAAGATATATGGGGACATAAGGATAGACACATCTACAATGTACTCTATTACAGCCAAAACTAAAGGCTAAATTGGCAAAATGGATTGTACCATCTGGGCAACCCCTTGCCATGTGCTACTGGGGAATACGGACATTATAAAACTACAGTAACGTCCCCACCACACTACATAGCTGCCCGTCGAGTGAATAGATGCCATGTAAGGCTTCATGATCGTATTTCTCATCCATGCACTATACGCATTTTTATATTTTTGTGCTGATGGCACATGAATGGAGCTGCAGCATGGATGCATGACCAGTTCTAGAAGGTGTGGTTCCCAGCAGTCTGATCCCTAACAACCCTGTGGTTAGAGAATAAGATCAAATCCTAAAACAACCTCTTTATGCGTCTGTTGCAAAACTTAATGGCGATTGGTTGGGATTTTTTTTCTTCCATTTTTCTTGTTCGCTTCCAGTTGAAGCATTGAAACAGCTATACATATGAGAGCAGAGCACAACGAAGACATCGTATCTGCATATGGCCCTTTAATTATCTGCATCTCAATCTCATGTATTAGAACTCTTGTGAACAAACCAAGGCCTGTAGAATATGGGCAGCTTTAGGTTTTTTAGTATAAAGTGCAAAACAGATAACACCAATATTCCTGTTATTCCATAGTTTGTGAAGAAAAAGCTCTAAAATACGGGTACCTGTTATAGACAGCTTTCCAGGACAGGCCAAGCGTTCCTTCAGTCCAGCATCTGACAACCTGTGAAGTAAAGAAAGAAACAGGAGACACAATAAAGAATGAATAGGAACAATTAATATACTAAAGATTCATCAGCCATGCTATAAGCCACTTCTTAAAGGGCTTCTGTCACTCCATTAAACCGTTTTTTATTTTTTTTCTTTACTAATAATCCCTACACTGCGATCTCATCATACATAAGCTAATTAATGATTTTCGTTCAGTAGAATTTGTTAAAAATCGATTTTTGAAATATGTAAATTACCTTGCTACCAGCAAGTAGGGCGGCTACTTGCTGGTAGCAGCCGCGTCCTCCGATGGTAATGACGCCCCCTCTGCTTGTTGATTGACAGATCCCGTCCGCTGGCCCTTTCTCTGCTGGCCCTGCCTGTTTTGATTCAATATCTGGCGCCTGCGCTGCGGCCGTACCTCTCTTTAATCTGCGCAGGCGCACTGAGAGGCGGCCACTCGCTCGGCCGCTCCATCCTCAATGCGCCTGCGCCGATGACGTCACATCTACACCCGGCGCAGGCGCATTGAGGAGCGAGCGGCCGCCTCTCAGTGCGCCTGCGCAGATTGAAGAGAGGTACGGCCGCGGCGCAGGCGCCAGATATTGAATCAAAACAGGCAGGGCCAGCAGAGAAAGGGCCAGCGGACGGGATCTGTCAATCAACAAGCAGAGGGGGCGTCATTACCATCGGAGGACGCGGCTGCTACCAGCAAGTAGCCGCCCTACTTGCTGGTAGCAAGGTAATTTACATATTTCAAAAATCGATTTTTAACAAATTCTACTGAACGAAAATCATTAATTAGCTTATGTATGATGAGATCGCAGTGTAGGGATTATTAGTAAAGAAAAAAAAAAACGGTTTAATGGGGTGACAGAAGCCCTTTAAAGGGTTTTTCCCCTTTCAGACAATATCGCTAGGATATGCCCCCATTGTCCGATAGGGACCCGCACCTATCTCATAAATGCAGGCAGCAAAGTGAAGGAGGGTGCACTGCGTATGCGCGGCCACCCTTCATTCATCTCTATGGGGCCGCCCAAAATAGCCAAGCACTGGCCTGGCTATTTCCGTCAGCCCCATAGAAGTGAAAGCAAGCGGAGGCCACGTAAGCACGGTGCACTCCCATTAAATTATATGGGGGATTTCGAAAATAGCCGAATGCACCGCTCGGCTATTTTCAGTGGGCCAATAGGAACACTAGGTGGTGTCCGGACCCGGCACTGCCGGCCACCACTTTGTCGGCTGACCCGCACCTATGAGACAATGGGGGCATACAGTGAAAGGGTTCCAATATTGCTAAAGTTGGGTTGCTATTAAAATGTAAAAAAATAATATTGGATCTGTCTGCTGTAAACCCACTGTAGAAGCAAATTTCTGCCATCATAAACCCAAATACAGATTAGATTCTTTCAGACAAAGTGTAGTTACATGAAATGACCAGAAGATGGTGCTATGAAACCATGTTTGAGATTAAAGAGGACCTTTCATCAGTTTCGACATAGGCTAATTACGGTATAAACTTGTTGGGCGGCCACAACTGATGCCACGAGTGTATTTTTTTTCAACGGACGGCTCACAGCCAGGGAGAAGGAGATGCCCAGAACAGTTGCGAGCTTACTGCTCATAATACAGCGCGCCAAATCGGGGGGGGGGGGGGGGGGGGAGGGTAATACCACAATCAAAACTGATGAAAGGTCCTCTTTAAAGCTTGTATTAGTTTTAGTATGGATGAGAAACAAAACAAAACAAAAAAAAAAGTCATAAGAAAAATGGTACAAGCCATTTCAGGCAAGTAACAGTAATAACAAGGTAGCAGTAAATGCAGCAGGTTTAAGTGGACGACCCCTCAAAAGTAAGGCTGCTTTCACACTCACGTTTGCTGCGGATCCGTCCCTTTTCAATATTGGCCACCGCCCACCTTATCGTATATTACTTCTCACCCTAAGAGATCAATACGCTGCTTTACTTTCAATAAGGCCTCATGCACACTGCCGTGTTTCACGGCCGTATGCGGGCCGTGGAACCGCGGCCTGGATCCCTCCTGAGAGCAGGAGCGCACGGTGTAATTGGTTGCTATGACGCCGTGCGCTCCCTGCTGCCGCCGCAATACAGTAATACACTGGTATGATCTATACCAGTGTATTACTGTACTGTGCCGGCAGCAGGGAGCGCACGGCGTCATAGCAACCAGTGACGCCGTGCGCTCCTGCTCTCAGCAGGGATCCAGGCCGCGGTTCCACGGCCCGCATACGGCCGTGAAACACGGCAGTGTGCATGAGGCCTAAGCCTTTATTTGAGCCATAAAGAAGGATTTTTTTAATGCTACATCCCCAGTCATTTCTACCAATCATTGTCATTATGAGGAGTAACAGGGTCATATTCTTTGTTTCCATGGCTTCTTCGAAAATTTGTTACCACAGTAAGAAATAAATATCACTGAATGTTAGAAGGTTTGTCCCATGAAAAATATTTAGCAGTTTTCAAACCAGTATCTAAATATTTTTGTAATTGTATTTAATGAAAAATGTTGTATAACCACCGAGTAAGGCTACTTTCACACTTGCGTTCGGAGCGGATCCGTCTGGTATCTGCACAGACGGATCTGCTCCTATAATGCAAACGATGGTATCCGTTCAGAACGGATCCGTCTGCATTATATTTCAGAAAAAAATCTAAGTCAAATTGTTAGACGAATCAGTCCTGACTTTGCATTGAAAGTCAATGGGGGACGGATCCGTTTGAAATTGCACCATATTGTGTCAACGTCAAACGGATCCGTCCCCATTGACTTACACTGTAAGTCTGGACGGATCTGTTTGGCTCCGCACGGTCAGGCGGACACGAAACGCTAGCAGCGTTCGGGTGTCCGCCTGGGACGCCAAACGGAGCCATACTGATGCATTCTGAGCAGATCCGCATCCACTAAGAATGCATTGGGGCAGTACGGATCCGTTCGGGGCCGCTTGTGAGAGCCTTCAAACAGAACTCACAAGCGGAACCCCGAACGCAAGTGTGAAAGAAGCATTACTCCGTAAAATGTTTCTGTATAGCGCCACCTGCTGTTTGTTCTTTTTCTTATTTCTCTGCCCAGTTCACTGGGGTGGACACACATGCTCAGTTCCAGCAGTCAACTGATCTGTGATAGGGAGAGAGCTGCAGCATAAAAGACACGCCTCCCTGAGCTAAAGGGGGTGTGTCCTAAATAAATCTAGCAGAGCGATTAGAGCAATGAATGTGGAGATCTCTGGATCCATGTGAGGACAGGGTTGGTTCTAGCCTACTTAGGCTGCAGCCTCTACAAACAGCTGATGGGTGGCGGTCCAACCCCCAGCACCCCGCCAATCAAAAATTGATGGCCTATCCCAGGGGTGGCCAACCCGCGGCTCGCGAGCCGCATGCGGCTCCTCGGACCTTCACTTGCGGCTCTCAGAGGAGCGCGGTCTCCTCTACATATGCGGCTCGCAGGGGAGCGGGCCAGGGATATCGCCGGTTTTAAAAATATTAGCAGCACGGGAGAAGGAAGAAGAAAGCAGTCCCCTCCTCCTCCCTGTGCTGCTGCCGCTGCCACCAATGAGAATTAAGAGGGGAAGAGGAGGGGAGGGGCTGTTTACACTGGGGAATGCAGCATAGAGGCCAGGTGTCGGCTATGAGATTCTGCCGGCACCCGCCCCCTGTATCTTTATTAAAGGTTTTCATTGGTGGCGTAGTGCCCACCCCCCTTAATACCATGCAGGCCCGCGCTCTGACCTGCATGTCAGGTCACTATGGAGAGGTCGCCACAGTCTTCAGAGCAGCGGCAGCAGAGGTAGGATAAGCCACAGTTTTATTTTATTAAAGTACTGATCTGGGGGTCTTATCTGACATGGGGGTAGTATGAGCTCAGATAAGACCCCCAAATCCTCATCAGACCCACAAAATAAGCCTCTCCAGTGCTCACATAAGACACCCCATGCTCACATCTCCCCTATGTCAAATCACCCCTGAGCATGGGGCGGTCATCTGAGCATGGGGCGGTCATCTGAGCATGGGGCGGTCATCTGAGCATGGGGCGGTCATCTGAGCATGGGGCGGTCATCTGAGCATGGGGCGGTCATCTGAGCATGGGGCGGTCATCTGAGCATGGGGCGGTCATCTGAGCATGAGGGTGGTCATCCGAGAAATCTTGAAACACATTGTGAAAAACAAAGATTGCCAGAAGTCTCACTAAAGCTGTCTACATTACAGGTAGGAAAGGTGGTTTAAATGCACTTTTAAATGTTTGATAACTCAATTGCAGTAATACTGTCGTGTGCACGCATATTTGTGTAAACGGATAGCTCGTGGCTCCTGGCAGTCATACGATTTTTTTTTGGGCTCTTTGTGTCTGTAAGGTTGGCCACCCCTGGCCTATCCTGAGGATATGGGAAAGTCCTCCCCAAATAACTGGATGGTGTCTGGAAGCAGCTGCCGCGAGACAGTTATCTTTTCCACCGACATACCTTCTGCCTGAGACCATAGCGTTCCTTGCCTCCAGTGGGGAATGAAGCTGCGCGGTATAAACCTGGATCCGGGCATTGCAGGTCATGAGATTTTTCACAGCATTTAGGATCTGATCCTTCTGGGTGCTGACTGACAGCAGCTTGCATATGCCCTCTCGCATACGACATTCAAAGCCGAGCTTCTCCTGGATACAGCCCTCCTAAAAATTGGAAAAAAATAAATAAAATTTCAAAAAGAGGAAAATTGAGAATTTTAAAAGCAAACCGTTTCACAAAGCAGTGTAGAGACCTGCAGTCCTGGTGCATTGTGGCTGCCAACAAGCCGAACAGTGCTCCAGACCGAAAAAAAATTATAATAATAATCAGGAGCCAAAAATTTTTAACTGCCAAATTTAAATACAATAAATTAATGAATGAATAAATTAATGTAATAATAATAATAATAATAATAGATAAAAGACTCATTGATGCAGTATCGTCATCTGCCTTCTTGAGATTTCTACTTGCTGCTGATCAACTTTGAAATGGAAATTATTTAAAATTCTCGGCTGGAGTGGGCCCCAAATTTTCTATACAGTCCAGGGCTCATGGTTCCACTTCATATTCCTCCTCTGCGGCCCTCACTTACTCTCAGCGTCCGTCACCCCCACCCCCAGCTCCACAGGGGCCCAAGGGGTGGGGAAGAGCAATGGGGCAGATCTTGATGGGGAGGGGCTTGGTGTGAGGCTTAGTGTCCCCAGACATAATTTTGCTGGGAGCCCCTGCTGCAGTCAGGACACAGGCCATGCCAATGCTGCGGCAGAAGTAAACACGTAGACACCGGAGGCGGCGGGGAGCAGGTACATGTAAGGCTAATAGTAGATGTCATTATTACCAGAGAACCCCTTTAAGAGTACGTCCACTGTCCTGGAATTCACTGCGTAAAGTGACATTTAGTAGCAAAACTTTTCTGCTAAAATCTCATCTACTTTGCTGGGACTGAAGATGCAGCGGATTTTCCGCCACACGTGGCCATCACCTGTTATAAGGTATTGTATGCAGCATCTATGGGGATGTCCTGGACCAGACCCCCATAAATGTGATATTTAAAGGGTTTCTGTCACCTGAAAAATGGGTATTAAAAGGGAACCTGTCACCTCTACTGTGCTACCCTCACTGAGCGTTTCTAAATGTCCATTGCGTTACCCTGAACATATAATTTACACTTTTAATTTAATTTGCAGACAAATTCAATAAGTATTCTGCATTTTTGTACTTCCTGCCTTTTATGTAAAATTAACATAAGTCATATCTTGTGTGACCAGAGAAGAGTCATATTTACAAGCTCTGACTCATCTCAGGTTAATTTTCATATGTATCAAATTGTTGTTGTTTTTTTTACACAATAAAAGCACACAGAGCTATGGGGACTGTGTATTGCAGATGTGCTAGCGGCGATCTTGCAGCCCATGTCCTCAGCTCTATACCCAAAATCCAGGTGACAGGTTCCCTTTAAGCTGGCTGGCGATGTGTTAATGTCAGCTGAACATAACTATATTAGTGCCATCTCACTGCCTGAAGCCTTTTTTTTTTTTTAAGAAAAACTAACTTTTATAATATGCTAATATAATAATAATAATAATATAGCCTCAGTGAGCAAGCAGGGGGAGGGGGGTGTTGCACCTGCTCCTAGAGCAGCAGTCCCCAACCGCCAGGCTGCGGCCAAGGACCGGGCCCTGGAAGATTGTTTGCCGGGCCGCGGCAAGAGCTTCATTAGTACAGGACGGTGAAGGATCTGTACTCACAGCTTCCTGGTCTTCAGCTCAGCTATCGGCTGTGCAGGGCTGCTCCGTGACCTCACACTTTGCGCCGTGATACACAGCCGACAGCAGGATGAAGAGGATCGCGATGGTGACCAGGTGTTTTTTTTTTTTGCCCTGGCGGCTGACATAGGGACTAATGGCTCATAAGGGGCTGATAGATGGCTAAAGGTTGGGGGTCTGATCTGAGATGTAATGAAAAATGTCTTATTGTTCTACTCTAAAACCTAGATACAGTGCAGCAGAGAGCCTAGTCAGTTTATATATTTTAATATGCACCTTTGTGTTTTGTTATGCACATGAATCAGTCAGCGCCGACTAGCACCCCCTAAGCCCCACCCCCTGGGAAAATTGTCTTGCGTGAAACTGGTCCTTGGTGCAAAAAAGGTTGGGGACCACTGTCCTAGAGGCTCCATTTGCCCACCTCTTTTAAAAGGGAACCTGTCACCGGGATTTTGGGTATAGAGCTGAGGACATGGGTTGCTAGATGGCCGCTAGCACATCCGCAATACCCAGTCCCCATAGCTCTGTGTGCTTTTATTATGAGAACAAAAAATAAAAAATAAAGCAGCCCTCATTTCACCGATTCTGTTCTACTGTTCCTGGTCCAGGAATTAGTGGGATTTGCACCTGGCAACCTAAAAAGAGTGCTGCTGCTTGACTTTCGTTTTTAACCCATGTCCTCAGCTCTATACCCCAAATCCAGGTGACAGGTTCTCTTTAACGCCCTTCTCTTGATTGACAGGGCCAGGCAGCGCTGCTCTCCTCCCGCCAGCCCTGTCTGCAGTGTAAATCTCACGCGGTGAGGGAAGGACGCTCGGCGGCTGCCGGCTTCCTCACTGCGCCAAACCCTGAACTGGCACGAATCTAGTTATGTTCAGCTGACATTAGCCAACTTAATACCCATTTTTCAGGTGACAGAAACCTATCACTTTTACAATGGAACAATTTTTTAAGGGGTTCCAAACTGCAGTAAATGGAAGTGGACTGATTTCCATTGCTTGCCACTGACAAAGGTCTCAGCACCAGCACTGGACCGAGATCCTGGGGTCTAGCTCCAGCACCAACCTGCCCAAAAAACAAAGGGGCCACTGCATGCACGGTGCTTTAACCCATTCGTGCCCAGCCGCCTGCACACAACACTCCCTGCACCAGCCTTACAATGGAGGAGCCTGTCTGCAATAGATAAGGCAGATTCCAATCACAACTCACTTCCTGGGAGGGGAAGACGGCGCTCTCCCGGATCTTCTTCCTTTTGATCTCCATGTCCAGCGCCGAGCACTTGGACACGGTGGCCCGGTACCGATCTCCACGGCGAAGCATTTTGAATTTGGCGCTGCCGTTGCGCACTAGTCCTTCCCCAGGAGCCGACCGAGTGACGTCACGGCCCGAGCGCTCCACTGCTCCCCGGAGACTGCTGATCCGAATGGGAGCCGCCTCCTATAGGCTGGCCCGTACCATTCGTCAGCGCCCCTAGACGCCGTACAAAATAGTGAGGGGTTCCCTCGGAGAGAAGATTTTACCATAAAGATTGCAGTAGTGTAATGGTAACTGTCCAGTGAGAATAACTGATTATATTTTATAGGATCTGGCTAACAGGGCTCCCCTCCCGCCTGTGTCTATATGGTATCGTCCTTTGGATTTGATTCTGAGCTAGCAGGAGCTTGGAGCAGGTGTCTTGTTCCATCTGCGCTTTGTAAAGAGGGGGGGGGGGGGGGCACTTCTTATCATTTATTTCAGTGGTGTCACAATGTGAAATGCTGCAACTGTGACCCAACAGTCGCCAAAGAAATACCTGACTTGGTCAGATGGATTCCTTGTGACTTGCATCGCAGTGGGACACCATGGAAATACATTGTGTGACATACAGTACATGTATTGAAATAGTTATATTACCTTACAGTGCGGCCCCCAGTGATGTCTTTCCGCTTTTTATTTTTTTCAAAGCCCCCCCCCCCCCCCCCCCCCTTTTTCCGCTGTGGTCTCTGTTTTTTTTTTTTGTCGCCTCATATGCTACTGAGGCGATTCGGTTCAACTAGGCGGGGACTTGGATTTGTCACAGAAGTTCAGGTTTGGGATCGGTGTTGTGTAAATTTTATTATTTTCCCTTATAACATGGTTATAAGGGAAAATAATAGCATTCTTAATACAGAATGCTAAGTAAGGCTACTTTCACACTTGCGTTCAGAGCGGATCCGTCTGCATTATATTGTAGAAAAAATTCTAAGTGTGAAAGTTGCTCAGACGGATCCGTCCAGACTTTACATTGAAAGTCAATGGGGAACGGATCCGTTTGAAAATTGAGCCATATAGTGTCAAATTCAAACGGATCCGTCCCCATTGACTTACATTGTAAGTCTGGACGGATCCGTTTGCCTCCGCACGGCCAGGCGGACATCCGAACACTGCAAGCAGCGTTCAGGTGTCCGCCTGCTGAGCGGAGCGGAGGCCAAACGCCGCCACACTGATGCATTCTGAGCGGATCCGCATCCACTCAGAATGCATTAGGGCCGTACGGATGCGTTCGGGGCCGCTTGTAAGAGCCTTTAAACGGAACTCACAAGCGGATCCCCGAACGCAAGTGTGAAAGTAGCCTAAATTAGGGATGGAGGGGTTAAAAAAATAAACTGACCTTATCTACTTGTTCGCGCAGCCCGGCTCATCTTCTTTCTTCTTCTTTAAGGACCTGGGAGGAAAAGGACCTTTGATGACGTCACTGCGCTCATCACATGGTCCATCACATGATCTATCTTCATGTGATGGACCATGTGATGAGCATAGTGACGTCACCAAAGACGAGCCGGGCTGCGCGAATAAGTGGATGAGGTGAGTTTTATTATTATTATTATTTTTAACCCCTCCATCCCTAATTTACTTAGCATTCTGTATTAAGAATGCTATTATTTTCCCTTATAACCATGTTATAAGGGAAAATAATACAGATCGGGTCCCCATTCCGATCATCTCCTAGCAACCGTGCGTGAAAATCGCACCGCATCCGCACTTGCTTGCGGATGCTTGTGATTTTCACGCAGCCCCATTCATTTCTATGGGGCCTGTGTTGCGTTAAAAACGCGCAATATAGAGCATGCTGCTATATATATATATATTTGTATTTTTATTTTTTGCTGTGATGCGTGAAAATCACTGCTCATGTGCACAGCCCCATAGAAGGGAATGGGTCCGGATTCAGTGCGGGTGCAATGCGTTCACCTCACACATTGCACCCGCGCGGAATACTCGCCCGTGTGAAATCGGCCATAGCGTTCTGTATAGCAGGGCTGGGGAGTTGGTAAAGTTCGGACTCCTGTATTTTATCACACTGACCCCAGCTCTGACTCCTTTATAAATGGCCAAATCTTAAGAACTTAAACCACATTTATTGGAATACAATTTCTGAAGTTCCTGAAATTTTCTGTAAGTAATAAATGTGCAATGCGCTGTGCATTTAATAACTGGAAACACAGTTAGTTATACACTCAACAATGTTAAGAAATCTATAAATGTGTCCTCAGGAAAGCTCTGTATGTACTGGAAATGCAGAGAATCGTGTGCAAGTCTAAATGGGAATAAGGCTACTTTCACACTTGCGCTTGATCGGATCCGTTCTGAACGGATCCGATCATATTAATGCAGACGGAGGCTCCGTTCAGTCAGGGGCTGACTGGCAACTTTTGGCCCAGGGGGCAAGTAACACCCAGAGGCCCACTGAGCCCCCCCACCCCCCACTTTCGTCAGCCATGTAAATTAGAACACAGTAAAACTAAATAAACTAGGCCTGCTCCGATATATCGGCCGCCGAAACACATCAGCCGAAAATTGCATTTTTGGTATAATGCCGAAAGTGTCATTTTCTGGCTGATACAGTGTTGCATCCGTGTATTCTCTCCTCCCCGCTGGGCGCTGCTCTGTGTCCCCCCCCCCCCCCCCCCCATTACACTTGATGACTTTTGCAGGAGAAACTGTATATTGTGTGGCACAGTGTAGGCTATATGTGTATAACATAAACATATTTCATTTGAAAACTTACAGTTACTTGACCCTTGGGGATCTCGGACGCCACTTCCACGCTTTGGCCGGGGGCTCGGCGGAGCTGATGTTGTGTTTTATCCTAATGAGAAAGATTTCATAATAAGGATTTGGAGAAGGGGCAGAGGGGTCACAGAGCAGGGAGAGGCTGGGGCTGCTACTAGGGGGTCATACCATGGGGGAGTAATAAAGCCCACCATAATGCCCCACCCCCCCAGTAGAAATAATTCTCCTTATAATAGACAGTGCACAAAATACCCCCTTGTAATATCCCCAGTTGAGCTAATGTCCCCATAGTGCCCCCTATAATGTGCCAGTAGCCACATAGGGCCCCCCTATAATGTGCCAGTAGCCACATAGGGCCCCTCTATAATGTGCCAGTAGCCACATAGGGCCCCCCTATAATGTGCCTGTAGCCATATGCCCCCCCATAATCTGCCAGTAGCCATAGCCCCCCTATAATCTGCCAGTAGCCATAGCCCCCCCTATAATCTGCCAGTAGCCATAGCCCCCCCTATAATCTGCCAGTAGCCATAGCCCCCCCTATAATCTGCCAGTAGCCATAGCCCCCCCTATAATCTGCCAGTAGCCATAGCCCCCCCTATAATCTGCCAGTAGCCATAGCCCCCCCTGTAATCTGCCAGTAGCCATAGCCCCCCCTGTAATCTGCCAGTAGCCATAGGTCCCCCATAATGTGCCAGTAGCCATAGGTCCCCTATAATCTGCCAGTAGCCATAGCCCCCCTATAATCTGCCAGTAGCCATAGCCCCCCCTATAATCTGCCAGTAGCCATAGCCCCCCCTATAATCTGCCAGTAGCCATAGCCCCCCCTATAATCTGCCAGTAGCCATAGCCCCCCCTATAATCTGCCAGTAGCCATAGCCCCCCTATAATCTGCCAGTAGCCATAGCCCCCCCTGTAATCTGCCAGTAGCCATAGGTCCCCCATAATGTGCCAGTAGCCATAGGTCCCCCATAATGTGCCAGTAGCCATAGGCCCCCCCTATAATCTGCCAGTAGCCATAGGCCCCCCACTAATGTGCCAGTAGCCAGATAGGGCCCCCCCCACTAATGTGCCAGGAGTAGCCAGATAGGGGCCCCTCTATAATGTGCCAGGAGTAGCCAGATTGTGCCCCCCTGCCCCCCACCCCCCTCATAAAGTGCCAGCCCAGTAGACTACTGGGCTGGCACTTTATGAGGGGTGTGGGGGGCAGGGGGGCACGGGGGCACAATCTGGCTAGTGGTGGCTACTCCTGGCACATTATAGGGGGCCCCCCCCCTAATCTGGCTACTACTGGCAGTAGTAGCCAGATTAGGGGGGGGCCCCCCTATAATGTGCCAGGAGTAGCCACCACTAGCCAGATTGTGCCCCCTGCCCCCCACCCCCCTCATAAAGTGCCAGCCCAGTAGTAGCCAGATAGGGACAAAAATAAAGAAAAAAAAAAAAATGTCAGTCAGACATACTTACCTCCCTGCTTCTCTGGACTACTCCGGTCCCGCCTCCAGCCAGGCGCCAGCACACACTGCAATCACTTTACGGCAGCGGCTCAGTTAGGCCGCAGGACCGGCGCAGGTGGCGCGATGACGTCATCGCGCCGATGACGTCATCGCGCCTCCTGCGCCGGTCCGGCGGCCTGTCTGATAGGCTGCCGCAACACGCCTCCACTGCTCCCCGTCTCCCTGGCATAAAGCGGATGTTTATTCTGGCCCGGCCGGCCGGCCGGGACAGCAAGCCAGGGAGGCCCGGGGGGCAATTGCCCCCCTGCCCCCCGGCCCAGTCCGCCCCTGCGTTCAGTACGGATCCGTCTGCATTATAACTTAGAAAAACTTCTAAGTGCGAAAGTAGCCTGAGCGGATCCGTTCAGACTTTCAATGTAAAGTCAATGGGGGACGGATCCGCTTGAAGATTGAGCCATATGGTGTCATCTTCAAGCGGATCCGTTCCCATTGACTTACATTGTAAGTCTGGACGGATCCGCACGCCTCCGCACGTCTGAGCGGATCCGCATCCATTCAGACTGCATCAGGGCTGGACGGAAGCGTTCTGCTCCGCTCGTGAGCTCCTTCAAACGGAGCTCACGAGCGGACCGACGAACGCTAGTGTGAAAGTAGCCTAAAAGAAACCTGTAAGAGGTGTATATGCTGTATTCTATGTTCAGTGCTTGCCATGAAAGGGTTGTCTAGGATAGGGTTGTCTCGATACCAAAATTTTGATTTGGTTTTGATACCATAAAAAAGTATTGCGATATTCGATACCACGCAAAATGAAAAACCACCAAGAAAGCCACGTGCTTTCCGCATTTTATGGAACGTCCGGCCCATAATAGAACAGTCCTATCCTAATTTTTGGAGGGACAAGGCGACAAAAAAATGGCAAATCGCTAGTTTTTTTTTTACGTTCACCACATTTTTATATTTTAATAGTTTGGCCTTTTCGGACATGGCGATATGTACCGCATTTTTCTCCCCATAAGGCCTTATTCACACGTCAGTGTTTAGTCAGTGATTACCATCAGTGGTTGTGAGCCAAAACCAGGAGTGGAGCCTCCACAAAGATCAGGTGTAATGGGAAGATCTGCACCTATTCTGTGTTTAGAGCCGCACCTGGTTTTGGCTCAAAATCACTGATGAAAATCACTGACCATGTGAATAAAGCCTAAGATGCATTTTTCCCCAAAAAAATAAGATGCAATTTTTCCCCAATCATATGGGGCGAATACTAATGAGCGCTTCCATTATGGAAGCGCTCATTAGTATCGGAGGACCAGGAAGCAGTGACGGCTCTGTACTCACCGCTTCCTGGTCCTCGGCTGTCAGCTGTGAAGGCTGTGCACAGCGTGAGGGCGCTCTGTGACCTCACGCTGTGCGTGTCAGATCACAGCACAGCCGACATCAGGAGGAAGAGGATCGCGATGTAGGTGAGGAGCGGTGGCAGCCAGGAGTTTTATTTTATAAAACAGGCTGCTGGGGGCATAATTGCTGATTAGTGGCATAATGGCTGATAATGGGGGCTGAGAGGCATAATGGTGATGAGACGCATAAGGGCTGATATGGGGTCTGATGAGAGGCATAAGGGCTGATATGGGGTCTGATGAGAGGCATAAGGGCTGATATGGGGGTGATGAAAGGCATGGGGCTCTTATCAGAGGTCTGATTGGGGTCTGAGCTGAGGTCTGATTGGGGGCTGAATTGAGGTCTTATTAACATTAGGAGTCTGATTGGGGCTGTCAGCTGAGGTCTGATTAACATTGGGGGTCTCATTTGTGGTCTGACCTAAGGTGTAATGAAAAATATTTTTTTCTTATTGTCCTCCTCTAAAACCTAGGTGCGTCTTATGGGCCGGTGCATCTTATAGGACGAAAAATACGGTTATAGGTTTATTTGTTTATTGTTTATATATTTTATATGTAAAATTGGGAAAGGAGGCGATTTATATTTAATATGTTGGTATTTTTATTTTTTTTACTTTTTATTTACTAACTATTAGCCCCCTTAGCCCCCCCCCGCACGCAAATCCGCACCAAATAATGCGGATTGACCACACAGATTTGCCTGCGAACACCTGCGGATTTCAGTGCGGATTCTCCGCACATGAATCCTGAACGTGTGCATGTACCCTAGGGAGTAATGAGGGTGAAGTTGTAGAGGGTGATGAGAAGAAATTGAATCTAGTAAATATTCTTTTTCTGTATTTACTGAGGAAAATGAAATGTCAGATGAAATACAGAGCGTCAAAGTAAACTTCCCTGTTAAAGGGAACCTGCTGTCATCAACTTTATGCTCTTAAGATTAAAATAGATAAATCACTGGGTCCAGATGGCATACACCCCCATATCCTAAGAGAATTAAGTAATGTCATAGACAGACCCTTATTTCTGATATTTAAGGACTCTATACTGACAGGGAGTGTTCCACAGGATTGGCGCATAGCAAATGTGGTGCCAATGTTTAAAAAGGGGTCGAAAACAGAGCCCGGAAACTATAGGCCGGTAAGTATAACATCTACCGTGGGTAAACAGTTTGAAGAGATGCTATCTTGGAGTACGTCAATGAAAATAAGCAAATAATGCCATATCAGCATGGCTTCATGAGGGATCGGTCATATCAAACTAATTTAATCAGTTTCTATGAGGAGGTAAGTTCTAGACTTGACAGCGGCGAATCAATGGATGTCGTATATCTGGACTTCTCCAAAGCATTTGACACTGTATCACATAAAAGGTTAGTATATAAAATGAGAATGCTCGGACTGGGAGAAAACGTCTGTATGTGGGTAAGTAACTGGCTGAGGGATAGAAAACAGAGGGTGGTTATTAGTGGTACACACTCAGATTGGGTCACTGTCACTAGTGGGGTACCTCAGGGGTCAGTATTGGGCCCAATTCTCTTTTATATATTTATTAATGATCTTGTAGAAGGCTTGCACAGCAAAATATAAAGGAAGGAATAATGCAAGTCACCCGCACATACTAAATGGTAAAACAATGGGTAACTCTGACATGGAAAAGGACTTAGGACTTGTTCACAAGACCGCATAGTTGCCGTGCCCATGCTGCGGACCGCTATTTGCACCTGCGTGAATATCGTATTGCAGTGCGGATCCATTGACTTGATTGGGTCTGTGATCCGCAAAAGATAGGGCACATTCTATCTTTTGCGGTGCGGAGACACAGACCCGAAAGCCTATGGAAGCGCTTCAAAGTGTTTCCATGGGCTTCCGATCTGTGCCTCCTCTCTATGAAAGATAGGATAAGTCCTATCTTTTTCTGGATCTTGTGGATCGCGAACCCATTCCAGTCCGTGGGTCCACATTCGCAACATGGAGTGCAGACGGCCATTGCCCGTGTATTGCGGACCCGCTGTTTGCGATCTGCAATACGGGCATGAAGCCTTGGGTTCGTGTGAATGGGGCCTTACCTGTTGAAACCAGAGTCAGGCAGCTGCTGCCAAGGCCAATAAGATTATGCCAAGGGGCATAGATGCCCGTGATGAGAACATAGTCCTACCACATTACAAATCACTAGTCAAATCACACATGGAGTACTGTGTACAGTTCTGGGCTCCTGTGAACAAGACAGACAGCAGAGCTGGAGAGGGTTCAGAGGAGGGCAACTAAAGTAATAACTGGAATGGGGCAACTACAGTACCCTGAAAGATTATCAAAATTAGGGTTATTCACTGTTGAAAAAAGATGACTGAGGGGAGATCTAATAACTATGGATAAATATATCAGGGGTCAGTACAGAGATCTATCCCATTATCTGTTTATCCCCAGGACTGTGACGAGGGGACATCCACTGCGTCTGGAGGACAGAAGGTTTGTACACAAACATAGAAGAGGATTCTTTACGGTAAGAGCAGTGAGACTATGGAACTCTCTGCCTGAGGAGGTGCTGATGGGGAGTACAATAAAGGAATTCAAGAGGGGCCTGGATGTACAGTACAGACCAAAAGTTTGGACACACCTTCTCATTCAAAGAGTTTTCTTAATTTTCATGACTATAAAAATTGTAGATTCACACTGAAGGCATCAAAACTATGAATTAACACATGTGGATGTATATACATAACAAAAAAGTGTGAAACAACTGAAAATATGTAATATTCTAGGTTCTTCAAAGTAGCCAACATTTGCTTTGATTACTACTTTGCACACTCTTGGCATTCTCTTGATGAGCTTCAAGAGGTAGTCACCTGAAATGGTTTTCACTTCACAGGTGTGCCCTGTCAGGTTTAATAAGTGGGATTTCTTGCCTTATAAATGGGGTTGGGACCATCAGTTGCGTTGTGGAGAAGTCCGGTTGGATACACAGCTGATAGTCCTACTGAATAGACTGTTAGAATTTGTATTATGGCAAGAAAAAAGCAGCTAAGTAAAGAAAAACGAGTGACCATCATTACTTTAAGAAATTAAGGTCAGTCAGTCTGAAAAATTGGGAAAACTTTGAAAGTGTCCCCAAGCGCAGTCACAAAAGCCATCAAGCGCTACAAAGAAACTGGCTCACATGCGGACTGCCCCAGGAAAGGAAGACCAAGAGTCACCTCTGCTGCGGAGGATAAGTTCATCCGAGTCACCAGCCTCAGAAATCGCAGGTTAACAGCAGCTGAGATTAGAGACCAGGTCAATGCCACACAGAGTTCTAGCAAAAGACAAATCTCTAGAACAACTGTTAAGAGGAGACTGTGTGAATCAGGCCTTCATGGTAGAATATCTGCTAGGAAACCACCGCTAAGAACAGGCAACAAGCAGAAGAGACTTGTTTGGGCTAAAGAACACAAGGAATGGACATTGGACCAGTGCAAATCTGTGCTTTGGTCTGATGAGTCCAAATTTGAGATCTTTGGTTCCAACCACCGTGTCTTTGTGCGACGCAGAAAAGGTGAACGAATGGACTCTACATGCCTGGTTCCCACCGTGTAGCATGGAGGAGGAGGTGTGATGGTGTGGGGGTGCTTTTCTGGTGACACTGTTGGGGATTTATTCAAAATTGAAGGCATACTGAACCAGCATGGCTACCACAGCATCTTGCAGCGGCATGCTATTCCATCCGGTTTGCGTTTAGTTGGATCATCATTTATTTTTCAACAGGACAAT
This sequence comes from Bufo gargarizans, assembly GCF_014858855.1. NCBI lineage: Eukaryota > Metazoa > Chordata > Amphibia > Anura > Bufonidae > Bufo > Bufo gargarizans. The sequence goes on along the minus strand of NC_058085.1, from coordinate 293,746,522 downwards.
GACCCCAAACACACCTCCAGGCTATTTGACCATGAAGGAGAGTGATGGGGTGCTACGCCAGATAACCTGGCCTCCACAGTCACCGGACCTGAACCCAATCAAGATGGTTTGGGGTGAGCTGGACTGCAGAGTGAAGGCAAAAGGGCCAACAAGTGCTAAGCATCTCTGGGAACTCCTTCAAGACTGTTGGAAGACCATTTCAGGTGACTACCTCTTGAAGCTCATCAAGAGAATGCCAAGAGTGTGCAAAGCAGTAATCAAAGCAAAAGGTGGCTACTTTGAAGAACCTAGAATATGACATATTTTCAGTTGTTTCCCACTTTTTTGTTATGTATATAATTCCACATGTGTTAATTCATAGTTTTGATGCCTTCAGTGTGAATCTACAATTTTCATAGTCATGAAAATAAAGAAAACTTTTTGAATGAGAAGGTGTGTCCAAACTTTTGGTCTGTACTGTATTTCTGGAGTGTAATAATATTACAGGCTATAGCTACTAGAGAGGGGTCGTTGATCCAGGGAGTAAGGCCTCATGCACACGACCGTTGTGTGGATCCGTGTCCGTTGTTCAGTTTCCTGTGATTTTCTGCGGACCCATTGACTTTTAATGGGTCCGTTGAAAACTCGGAAAATGCATCGTTTGTCATCCGCGTCCGTGATCTGTGTTTCCTGTCCGTCAAAAAAATATGACCTGTCCTATTTTTTTGACGGACAACGGTTCGCGGACCCATTCAAGTCAATGGGTCCGTGAAAAAACACGGAGGCACACAAGATTGTCATCGTTTTTTTTCCTATCATTTTCAAGGCAAACTTGACTTAGATTTTTTTTTTTCACTTTTCTGGTCTGGTGATCCTCCAAAAATCAAGGAAGACACACGGAAGAAAAACCAGACACGGATCACGGAACCCCGTTTTGCGGCCCGTGAAAAAATACTGTCGTGTGCATGAGGCCTTAGTCTGATTGCCTGATTGGAATGGAGTCGGAAAGGATTTTGTTTCCCCTATAATAAGGGAAATTGGTTTCTCCCTCATGTTTTTTTTTTTTTGCCTTCCTCTGGGTCAACTTGCAGGATAACAGGCTGAACTGGATGGACAGATGCCTTTTTTTTAGCCCTACAAACTATGTTACTATGTTACCTAAAGTGTAGTAGGTATCTAGGGACAGACTTTAAAAGGTTGTTATTCACTTCATCTCAGGCTTCTTGCTGGTATTCTCGTCCATCATGAAAATAAACTGCTTTTGAATACGATGTCTGATCTCCAAACACCTTGCAAAACTCCCCAATGCAGGTAAGAACAATTGTCATGTGGGTGGAATAGAAAGAAAAACAGAACTGGATCGCACATCCACAACGCTATGCTTTGATCTAATCAAATTCGCTTCTCAGCGCCATGTTGAAGTGTACAGCCCCCCATGCTGCATGCTGTATAAGAGGTATTAGTGTACATTTGGATCAAAAGCATAAGCCCACTAACCACGCCAAGGTCGCCTCTTTGAGTGGGACCTACTCTGACAAAAAGGCGCAGCGCAATGCGGTGACAAAGCGGCACTGCCCTAGTAGGCAGCGGGACCCGGGAGTCAAACAGCACATCTGCTGTCTGACAATGCCACCCATGGCACTAGGTCCCACCAACCCACCAGAACAGCGCCACAAAGGCCACCTCGCAGTACTGCACCATGTGAACAGTTGTCTTAACACAACATGTCCACTACTATCAGGAGCTACAGGTCAATGACCACTCAAAGAGGCGACCTGGGCGTGGTGAGTGGGCTTATGCCTTTTGATCCAAATGTACCCTGATGCCTCTGGTACAGCATGCAGCAAGTGGGGCTGTACACTTCAACATGGCGCTGAGAAGCGAGTTCTGATCAAAGCATAGCGTTGTGGATGTGCGATCCAGTTCTGTTTTTCTCCCTGAGATAGCTGCTTGAAAAGGTCCGTCTACATTTGCAACAATTGTTTCTTCTACAAACCGGATTCCAAAAAAGTTGGGACATTAAACAAATTGTGAATAAAAACTGAATGCAATGATGTGGAGATGGCAAATGTCAATATTTTATTTGTAATAGAACGTAGATGACAGGTCAAACGTTTAATCCGAGTAAATGTATCATTTTAAAGGAAAAATACGTTGATTCAAATTTTCACGGTGTCAACAAACCCCCAAAAAGTTGGGACAAGTAACAATAAGGCCCCTTTCACACGGGCGAGTTTTCCGTGCGGGTGCGATGCGTGCGGTGAACGCATTGCACCCGCACTGAATCCTGACCCATTCATTTCTATGGGGCTGTGCACACGAGCGGTGATTTTCACGCATCACTTATGCGTTGCGTGAAAATCGCAGCATGCTCCTCTTTGTGCGTTTTTCACGTAACGCAGGCCCTATAGAAATGAATGGGGTTGCGTGAAAATCGCATGCATCCGCAAGCAAGTGCGGATGCGGTGCGATTTACACGCATGGGTTCTAGGTGACAGTCTATTCACTGTATTATTTTCCCTTATAACATGGTTATAAGGGAAAATAATAGCATTCTGAATACAGAATGCTTAGTATAATAGTGCTGGAAGGGTTAAAAATAATAAAAAAGTTAACTCACCTTCTCCTCTTGTTAGCGTAGATCCCGGTCTGTTCTTTAGCTGTGGCTGAAGGACCTTTGATGACGTCAGATCACATGCTCTATCACCATGGTGATGGACCATGTGATTGGAGCATGTGATCTGACATCACCTCAGGTCATTCAGTCCACAGCTAAAGAACAGACCGGCATCTACGCTAACAAGAGGAGAAGGTGAGTTAACTTTTTTATTATTTTTAACCCTTCCAGCACTATTATACTAAGCATTCTGTATTCAGAATGCTATTATTTTCCCTTATAACCATGTTATAAGGGAAAATAATACAATCTTCAGAACATCAATCCCAGACCCGAACTTCTGTGAAGAAGTTCGGGTCTGGGTACCAAACATGCGTGATTTTTCTCACGCGAGGGCAAAACGCATGACAATGTTTTGCACTCGCGCGGAAAAATCGCGCATTTTCCCGCAACGCACCCGCCTCTTATCCGGGCAAAAAACATGACGCCCGTGTGAAAGAGGCCTAAGAGGCTGGAAAAAGTAGATTTGAGCATAACGAAGAGCTGGAAGACCAATTAACACTAATTAGGTCAATTGGCAACATGATTGGGTATAAAAAGAGCTTCTCAGAGTGGCAGTGTCTCTCAGAAGCCAAGATGGGTAGAGTATCACCAATTCCCACAACGTTGCACAGAAAGATAGTGGAGCAATATCAGAAAGGTGTTACCCAGCGAAAAATTGCAAAGACTTTGCATCTATCATCATCAACTGTGCATAACATCATCCGAAGATTCAGAGAATCTGGAACAATCTCTGTGCGTAAGGGTCAAGGCCGTAAAACCATACTGGATGCCCGTGATCTCCGGGCCCTTAAACGACACTGCACAACAAACAGGAATGCTACTGTAAAGGAAATCACAGAATGGGCTCAGGAATACTTCCAGAAACCATTGTCAGTGAACACAATCCACCGTGCCATCCGCCGTTGCCAGCTGAAACTCTACAGTGCAAAGAAGAAGCCATTTCTAAGCAAGATCCACAAGCTCAGGCGTTTTCACTGGGCCAGGAATCATTTAAAATGGAGTTTGGTAAAATGGAAGACTGTTCTGTGGTCAGACGAGTCACGATTCGAAGTTCTTTTTGGAAATCTGGGACGCCATGTCATCCGGACCAAAGAGGATAAGGACAACCCAAGTTGTTATCAACGCTCAGTTCAGAAGCCTGCATCTCTGATGGTATGGGGTTGCATGAGTGCATGTGGCATGGGCAGCTTGCATACCTGGAAAGGCATCATCAATGCAGAAAAATATATTCAGGTTCTAGAACAACATATGCTCCCATCCAGACGTCATCTCTTTCAGGGAAGACCCTGCATTTTTCAACAAGATAATGCCAGACCACATTCTGCATCAATCACAACATCATGGCTGCGTAGGAGAAGGATCCGGGTACTGAAATGGCCAGTCTGCAGTCCAGATCTTTCACCTATGGCCTCATGCACATGACAGTATTTTTTCACGGTCCGCAAAAACGGGGTCCGTAGGTCCGTGATCCGTGACCGTTTTTTCGTCCGTGGGTCTTCCTTGATTTTTGGAGGATACACGGACATGAAAAAAATTTCGTTTTGGTGTCCGCCTGGCCGTGCGGAGCCAAACGGATCCGTCCTGAATTACAATGCAAGTCAATGGGGACGGATCCGTTTGACGTTGACACAATATGGTGCAATTGCAAACGGATCCGTCCCCCATTGACTTTTAATGTAAAGTCAGGAGTCCCTTTATACCATCGGATCGGAGTTTTCTCCAATCCGATGGTATATTTTAACTTGAAGCGTCCCCATCACCATGGGAACGCCTCTATGTTAGAATATACTGTCGGATATGAGTTACATCGTGAAACTCAGATCCGACAGTATATTCTAACACAGAGGCGTTCCCATGGTGATGGGGCCGCTTCAGGTTAGAATATACTAGAAAACTGTGTACATGACTGCCCCCTGCTGCCTGGCAGGTGCTGCCAGGCAGCAAGGGGCAGACCCCCCCCCCCTGTTTTTAACTCATTGGTGGCCAGTGCGGCCGGCCCCCCCCCCCTCCCCCCCTGTAGTTAACTTATTGGTAGCCAGTGGGCCCCCTCCCTCCCCTGTAGTTAACTCGTTGGTGGCCAGCCCCCCCCCCCTTCCCTCCCCTGTAGTTAACTCGTTGGTGGCCAGTGGGCCCTCTCCCCTCCCTCCCCTCCTAATTAAAATCTCCCCCCCATCATTGGTGGCAGTGGAGAGTACCAATCGGAGTCCCAGTTTAATCGCTAGGGCTCCGATCGGTAACCATGGCAAACGGGACGCTACTGCAGTCCCGGTTGCCATGGTTACTTAGCAATTTGTAGAAGCATCATACTTACCTGCGAGCTGCGATGTCTGTGTCCGGCCGGGAGCTCCTCCTACTGGTAAGTGACAGATCATTAAGCAATGCGGCCGCACTGGCCACCAATGTGTTAACTACAGGGGGGGAGGGGGGGCAGTCATGTACACAGTTCTTTTAGTATATTCTAACTAGAAGCGTCCCCATCACTATGGGAACGCCTCTGTGTTAGAATATACTGTCGGATCTGAGTTTTCACGTGGTGAAAACTCAGCTCTGAAAAAGCTTTTATGCAGACGGATCTTCGGATCCGTCTGTATGAAAGTAACTTACGGACACGGATGCCAATCTTGTGTGCATCCGTGTTCTTTCACGGACCCATTGACTTGAATGGGTCCATGAACCGTTGTCCGTCAAAAAAATAGGACAGGTCATATTTTTTGGATGGACAGGATACACGGATCACGGTCTCGGCTGCAAAACGGTGCATTTTCCGATTTTTCCACGGACCCATTGAAAGTCAATGGGTCCGCGAAAAAAAACGGCACAACAACCACGGATGCACACAACGATCGTGTGCATGAGGCCTATAGAGAACATTTGGCGCATCATAAAGAGGAAGGTGCAACAAAGAAGGCCCAAGACGATTGAACAGTTAGAGGCCTGTATTATTCAAGAATGGGAGAGCATTCCTATTTCTAAGGCCTCATGCACACGACCGTTTTATTTTTAAGGTCCGCAAAAACGGGGTCCGTGATCCGTGACCGTTTTTTCGTCCGTGGGTCTTCCTTGATTTTTGGAGGATCCACGGACATGAAAAATGAAAAAAAAAATCTAAGTCAAGTTTGCCATTGAAATGATAGGAAAAAACGGACACGGATCACGGACACGGATCACGGACGCGGATGACAATCTTGTGTGCATCCGTGATTTTTCACGGACCCATTGACTTGAATGGGTCCGTGAACCGTTGGCCGTGAAAAAAATAGGACAGGTCATATTTTTTTCACGGCCAGGAAACACGGCCACGGAAAACGGCACAACGGCCACGGATGCACACAACGGTCGTGTGCATGAGGCCTAAACTTGAGAAACTGGTCTCCTCGGTCCCCAGACGTCTGTTGAGTGTTGTAAGAAGAAGGGGAGATGCCACACAGTGGTGAAAATGGTCTTGTCCCAACTTTTTGGGGATTTGTTGACACCATGAAATTCTGATTCAACATATTTTTCCCTTAAAATTGTACATTTTCTCAGTTTAAACTTTTGTTCTGTGATTTATGTTCTATTCTGAATAAAATATTAGAAGTTGGCACCTCCACATCATTGCATTCAGTTTTTATTTACGATTTGTATAGTGTCCCAACTTTTTTGGAATCCGGTTTGTGACATAAAAAATATGAAACACCATTCTAAATAGTTTTGATAACAAATATCCTATTTTATGGAAGCAGCTCATATGCAAACATACTGTATGTGTCCTCAAGTTGCAAACAACAAACCGTGTGTAGTCTGATCCTGCACCTAGATTTCTCTTATCTGCCCGCTCTTCTACTGGCAAAATGGGGTTCCGTTGTTCTGTGATCCTTTTCCGTTTTTGTTTCCGTGTGTCTTCCTTTATTTTTGGAGGATCACCAGACATGAAGGAAAGTAAAAAAAAAGTCCAAGTCAAGTTTGCCATGCAAATGATAGGAAAAAAACGGACGCGGATGACAATCTTGTGTGCCTCCGCGTTTTTTCACGGTCCCATTGACTTGAATGGGTCTGCGAACCGTTTTCAGTGTAAAAAATAGGACAGGTTATATTTTTTTGACGGACTGAAACCACGGATCACGGATGCGGATGACAAACGGTGCATTAGCTGAGTTTTCAACGGACCCGTTGAAAGTCAATGGGTCCGCAGAAAATCACAAAAAACTGAACAACGGACACAGAACACAACAACGGTCGTGTGCATAAGGCCTTATGAAGATTCATTGTTTCTGTGCAGCAGACCTTGTTTACACTGTGGACAATGTGCTGCCCAGAAACAATCAATGAACGTTCACAGGATTTACACTATCACCAGCAAGATCTCACGAGGGACTAAATCTGTCGCTAAATTCTAATATGTTACTATTGCATTTCCAGAGGTTTCCCTCCATGCATTGCAAAGAAATCCATAGGTGTAATTGCATCCTCAGGCCTAGTTTCCACGTCAGTGATTTCCATCACAGAGATAGGCCTCATGCACACGGCTGTGCTGTTTTTTGCGGTCCACAAACTGCGGATCCGCAAAAAATGGAAGCCGCCCGTGTTGCCTTCCGCAATTTGCGGAACAGAACGGGCGCCGGCAATATAAATGCCTACTCTTGTCTGTAAAGCTCGGACAAGAATAGGACATGTTATATTTTTTTTTTTAACGGGGCCGCAGAACGGAGCCTCGGATGCGGACCCAAACAACGGTTGTGTGCATGAGGCCTTAGGCCCCTTTCACACGGGCGAGTATTCCGCGCGGGTGCAATGCGTGAGTTGAACACATTGCACCCGCACTGAATCCTGACCCATTCATTTCTATGGGGCTGTGCACATGAGCAGTGATTTTCACGCATTACTTGTGCATTGCGTGAAAATCGCAGCATGCTCTATATTCTGCGTTTTTCACGCAACGCAGGCCCCATAGAAGTGAATGGGGCTGCGTGAAAATCGCAAGCATCCGCAACATGGTTATAAGGGAAAATAATAGCATTCTGAATACAGAATGCAAAGTAAAATAGTGATGGAGGGGTTAAAAAAAAAAAATAATTAACTCACCGAGTCCACTTGATCGCGTAGTTGCGGATCTCTGTCTTCTTCTGTAATGTTGAGCTGCCGGCTAAGGACCTGTGGTGACGTCACATCACATGGTCCCTCACCATGGTAATGGACCAAGTGATGACCAGAGTGACGTCATCAAAGGTCCTATTCCTGTGCACAGCAAAGAAGAAGACAGAAGAGAAGACGGGCTGCGCGATCAAGTGGATTAAGGTGAGTTAAATTATTATTATTTTTTTAACCCCTCCAGCCCTATTGTACTATGCATTCTGTATTAAGAATGATATTATTTTCCCTTATAACCATGTTAGAAGGGAAAATAATACAATCTACAGAATACCTAACCCAAACCCGAACTTCTGTGAAGAAGTTTGGGTTTAGGTACCAAACATGCTGATTTTTCTCACGCGCGTGCAAAACGCATTACAATGTTTTGCACTCGCACAGGAAAAATCGTGCATGTTCCCGCAACGCACCCGCACCTTTTCCCGCAACACCCGTGTGAAACCAGCCTTAGGCCTCTTTCACACGACTGTATGGCTTTTTCAGTGTTTTGCGGACCATTTTTTCCGGATCCGTTGTTCCGTTTTTTGTTTCTGTTGTGTTTCCGTTTCTGTTCCCTTTTTCCGTTCCATTTTCCGTATAGCATATACAGTATACAGTAATTACATAGAAAAAATTGGGCTGGGTATAACACTTTTAATAGATGCTTCCTCAAAAAACTGAATGGATACGGAAGACATACGGATGCATTTCCGTATGTGTTCTGTTTTTTTTTGCGGACCCATTGACTTGAATGGAGCCACGAAACGTGATTTGCGGGCAATAATAGGACATGTTCTATCTTTCAACGGAAATACGGAATGCATACGGAGTACATTCAGTTTTTTTTTTTGCGGAACCATGGAAATGAATGGTTCCGTATACGGAACACAAAAAAACGGTCCATAAACGGAAAAATTAAAAACGGTCGTGTGAAAGAGGCCTTAAGGTATAATGGAAAGACCTGTTTTGGGTATTTGACCAACACCTGGTATGGACCAGCTTCACAATCCTACCGATCAGCTGTTTCCTGCAGTCACCGGCACCAGCAACATGCTGCTGTATTTTCTCCGTCCAAAATTCCGGAACACTTGCCGGAATGCCGGATCAGGCATTAATTCCTAATGAAATGTATTAATGCCGGATCTGGTAACAAGCGCATGCACAGACCTTTAAAAATGCGAAAAAAATAAATACCGGATCCATTTTTCCGGATGACACCAGAGAGACTGATCCGGAATTCCAATGCATTTGTCAGACGGATCCGGATCCGTCTTCAATTGATATCCATTTGCACATGGATTTCCGGATCCGGCAGGCAGTTCCAGCGACGTATCCTCACAACACAAGTGTGAAAGTACCCTTAGGCCTCCATCAGTGACTCTCTCTGATATTCTATCCAGACAATCATCTGTGAGCTACTGTCAACAGCCTGGACTCCGGACTGATACATTTTACTGACAGTAATACATTGTAGCAATATGTTTAGCACGGAGAGAGAATTTCACCGCGGTTGTTGATGTAGCTGTATTATCAGTCCCCGGTTGTAAACGAGTTTTCATTCACTGGCAGCAAACAGAGATCTTTCCCATGGTGAGAAATTGAACCAAAAAGTATGTTAGAAAAATTTACAAACCTTTAACCGGTATAAAAATTATACCTATCCTATACAGACTATCAGGTAAAAATTGGCAATTTATGAATTGGCCCATTTTGTGCATTTCTGCTTAAGGCTTGTAATGCTGCTGGGCACTAATGGGTTAACTAGAATTAAAGACAGTTAGCCGGGCAAAGCCAGAGCACAAATTCTGTCAGATGGAAATGCATCTAGACAGAAATGTATCCAGCGAAGATCTATCTGCGGCGTATTAGCTTGTCACAGCAGAGCATATCCCCTAAAGCTTTCTCACAAGGTGACATAATCTTCCATAAGGAGCCAGCGAACAGGCTGGAGAATCGTCTTGCCCAATCAGATAGATCTGCTCAGTGACCAATTAGGGCGCAGCTTACATGGCAACTTTAGAAACTGAATAGTGTGATGTTGGATGCCCAGCATTCCTGCAGCTCTGCCATGTACCAGTGTCAGCCATGCTCTGACTTACGGCTTTGCTGAAAAAAGAAGGCTTTTCCCACAGCATCAGCAACAAGTTAGGTAAGTGTGCTCTGCCCTGCCATGATTTACAGATTGGGGCAGGGTAATGACGATGAGCCTCATCGTCCATTAACCCCTGCCTGCCAGCATCCCGAGCAGATGCATAACGACAGCCAGAATGAGGCTGTCTCCCTGGAGATTAACCCGTAAATGCACAGCATCGAGCAGAGGACAGCCATGACAGCTCTGCCTGTAGTCCTCACATTTTCGATGTTCTGTACCTTATGTGGGATAATCCATGGTGTGTTTGGTCTGTGATGAATGCCATTACCTCCTGAGGCAGCTGCGGTTGCATGGTTACAAATCTCCAAGTGGGAATAATCTGCGGTGTGTCTGCTTGTTTGTCATTTTCACATATATATGTGTATCTCCGATCGGGAAGCCATGCAGAATACGTCGCTGAAGTCTAACACGTATATACTGTTAGCAGTGTGTTCTTCGCTTATTTAGGATACCAGGCATTTATTACATTATTATTTACACTCTATACAATGCAAACATGATTTATATAGGTTTCCGATTTCATCAAATAAAGGTTATTCCGCACTAACCTGTTTCTAATTCATTCCATCAGTTTTCCATGTCATCTAAGATCTCTGCTTGCAGTCATTAAATAAAAGCCTTCATGATTTACTGGAAAAGGATGAAGAGTTCTGTGATTTTGCAATAAAAATGATGCACCATTTATTTTTTAATTATAAATGAAAGCGCTGTTCGGGTTTTACATATTGGGGGTCATTGATCAGGACCGGTTCTGATATTCCACTGTGCTGCCGGAGGATGCGCTTACTTTATGATGAGGCGCACGCCGTTTCATAAATTTAGCGCATCCTGCAGTCCGAGGGCCTAGATTGAAATCTATCCCAGCTCATGTCTGTGTACATTTCAGTTATCAATTACGACAGAAAACGAGTGGAAAACTGGATAAATGTGCGAGGGCCAATGTCGCCGCTCCCACCACACCACGCTTTTCGGAAAGTGCCAAGGGTTGTGTACAAACAGATTTAGGAGCAATGATGATTAAAAAGTCAAAAACCCAGGGATTGCAACTTTTTATGTCTGAAAAAGGAAGTAGAAAGATGATAAATCTCCCCTATTAGGCTGTATTCACACGTCCGCAATGTGTTTTGCGGATACACGGAGACACGGATCCGCAAAACACGGAAAGCGGCAATGTGCTTTCCGTATTTTGCGGACCGCACATTGCCGACATAATAGAATATGCCTGTTCTTGTCCGCAATTGCAGACAAGAATAGGACATGTTCTATTTTTTTGCGGAAACGGAAGCACGGATGCGGAAGTGCGGATCCGCAAATGTGGATGCGGACAGCATATTCCGTCCCCATAGAGAATGAATGGGTCCGCACCCTTTCCGCAAAATTGCGGAATGGATGCGGACCCATTTTGCGGACGTGTGAATGGAGCCTAATTCTTTGTGGAGTGAAGAGTTATACAGTTTTCTAATATAATTTCTACATTCCTCAGCGTTTCAGGATCTTCGCCTATAGTCGTGTAATGGAAGGGGACTCTCTCCTGGCCATGTTATGATCACAGAGGTGCAGAACCTCATAAAGGTAGAGTAATCAGAGCTCCATCTCATAATGAGGTGAAAACCTGTGTGATCAGCACATGACCAGAGCAGTAACCTTGGAAGTAAAGTATGAATAGTTCAGTTGAATGACAGCAAGCAGAGATCTTGAAAACTATTAAAAAAATATATACAGAAAGCATATTGGGAAAGTATGAGTATTCATTATAAAAGGAGTCATAGTTATGCATTGAAACCGGAATACTCCTTTAAAGGGGTATGACCACCCTGCAATCCATCAGTGCTGGTCGTGCTTGCACGCTATAAGAAAAAGCACTAACCTATAAGCAGTCCCACGGTCCCGGCCTTGAAGGGTGGTCGTAACCATGAAAACAAGCAGTGTATAATGTGATGGAAAAATTAACTCAGCCAGCAAAGGAGACAATATGGACAATAACAATACATTGCCATTGCTGATGTGAGACAAACCCTTTAAGCTTTCATTATCTAATCTTAAAGGGGTTGATCCATCTCATACATTTGGGTCATATTACTAGGATATGCTTTCAGTGTCAGATAGGTGTGGGTCCCACATCTATCTCTAGAACAGGGCCCCCAAAGTAAAAGAGAGAGATGGCCACTTTTGCACATAAACTTCTATGGGAGTTCCGGGAAATATCCAAACGCGTTCGCTTGTCTCTTTTTGGCACTCCTATAGAAGCGAATGGAGGGTGGCCGCACTTGCTTTGAGGGCTCCATTCTAGAGATTGGTGCGGGGACCAGCAACTATCTGATATCGGTGATTTCCTAGCGATATGCCACTAATATGTGAGGTGGGCCAACCCCTTTTATCTGGCCATACACATTAGACAGCTAACTTTACTGATCCTCCCATACATATGCATGCTCAAATCGGGAGAGTATGCATACAGTATGTAGTGAAAGGGGGTAGAATGTGGCAGGCGCAGCACTATGAAGTGCCTTTTGCGCTGTGGCATTAGAAGGATTTTTATATCTCTGACTTTTAGTCTAACCAGACTGTCTATTACTCTGTAATTCCTCTAGCGCCGTTCTATGGACATGGTAGGTTTAAAGAGCACAACAAATGCTTGAAATAACTACTTTATTAACTTCAACTTTTCTTCATATATATAACACTGCCGCCTCTGCAGCAGATAGTCTATGTACATAACACATGTTGAAAATATATCACAAAATGGCAGTATGCGTAAGATGGTGGTTCAACTGTTCAATCTTGTCATTCAACATAAGATGGTGGATATATTTCTCTCTTGAGTATCTGTACTCTCACTTTAAGTTATTTAAGCACTTTATGATCTCTCTGAGAGGTATATCTGAGGTCTAACTAATAGTTCACTTGCTGAATTTAGTTGCAATATGCAGTTAGCAGTAACTATGATGATCTGGTGTGGTTGTATAAAATTTGGATTGCAATATGGAATTTGAATGGTTGCAATTGTTTGTATGGTATTTGTAGTTTGCAATTGGTGGAACTGTAAGTAAACACACATATAACTGGTCCAGTATACAGTTCTAATCACTATAATTAACAGTAGGAACATTATATAACTGTTTTAAATACCTATTTTGGCCTCTCTGCTTCCATAAAACACAGCTCTTAGTGAAGTGAATGTCTGTTCAGCTTCTCTCCTCTGGTGTAATGATTCTATCAGCTCCTGCTAGGGGAAATTCCCACACAGGCTGTGTGTGAGGCTGGCTGTGATTGGTCAAAACTCTTGCTTTGTGTAACGCTAGCTGTGATTGGTCAAAACTCCTGTCCAGCAACAACAGTTTAACTCTATGCTTTCTGTTGTTTCTGCTGTGTCATTGCGCTTAACTCACATTATATAATGAATCTTAAAGGCATATTATCTTTTCTGCTTCTATGAACACAATATATATTACAGTTATATGACATCCAAACATGAAGTCACTGTAAATAACTCTGCTTTTGTCTTTAAAACACAAACATAGAAACTGTATTAAGGTTATTGGCAGGTCTAGCTGTATAAACACACAAGCTATATTAGCAACCTAGGACAGGTCTTAGCTGGCCAGCTACAGAGATGGTTTACCTCCCTACTAACTAACAGGACCAGCAAATGAATCCAACATGCCCTATCAAAATTTCCCCAGACGTTGGCTGTCGAGGGACAGTCAGGTGGCCACCATACACATTACAAGGTTGACTGAGTTTGGCCAATACACATCCAATGTATTTGGCAAGCTTTAATTTTTATTTATTTGGGTACACATAGTCCGCAATGGCGGACAAGAATAGGCAGTTCTATGGGGGTGCCGGTCGGGTGTATTGTGGATACACAATACACCACGGACATGTGAATGGACCCTTAAAGGGGTTTCCCGAGTTCAAAGCTGAACAGGGACATAACCTCTCATTCAGCATGTCTGAGTGGAGCATCCAAGCACTTCTTGCTCCAATGCTTCCCCTTGCCCTGCATCACGCAGGGCAAGGTCTGTTTTCCTTGGTGATGTACCAGGCGTCTCATGGGTATGTTAGGCGGAGACTTCATGTCAAGCCACAAATGGGTGGTCTGCAGTGCTGCCCTAGGCTATTTTAGAGCCTAGGGCAGTGCTATAGACTGCCCATTTGTGCTGGTGATGTCACCAGGATCACTGCTAGGCGGAAACCTCCACCAGACAGTGAGGATGTAAACATAACAGACCTTGCCCTGCGCTGTAAGAAATGCTCTGATGGTCCACTCCGGACAACCCCTTTAAGGCCCCTTTCACACGAGCGAGTTTTCCGCGCGGGTGCAATGCGTGACGTGAACGCATAGCACCCGCACTGAATCCTGACCCATTCATTTCAATGGGTCTGTGTACATGAGCAGTGTTTTTCATCAGTTCTGCGTTGCGTGAAAATCGCAGCATGTTCTATATTCTGCGTTTTTCACGCAGCCCTGGCCCCATAGAAGTGAATAGGGCTGTGTGAAAAACGCATTGCATCCGCAAGCAATTCCGGGTGCGATGCGTTTTTCACTGATGGTTGCTAAGAGACGTTATCAAGCGTGTGAAAAACGCATCAAAACGCATTGCACTCGCGCGAAAAAAACTGAACAACTGAATGCAATCGCAGACAAAACTGACTAAACTTGCTTGCAAAATAGTGCGAGTTTCACTGAACGCACTCTGAATGCATCCGGACCTAATCCGTCATGCTCGTGTGAAAGGGGCCTAAAGCTTTGCTAAATATGGTGATGCTATGGAAATTAAGATTATTATGGTAATCTAAGCTTTATTATGATCATGTAAATTATGTTTAGCCAAACTGCATCATGCTGGCGTAATCTGTAATTTTGGCCATCCATCATTATGGCTGTTTAAGGGCCCGTTCACATCTGCGTTGGAGGCTCCATTAGGAGCCTTAGTTACAGTTTGTCAAAAATCACGGAGTGAAAAGTCCTGCATGCAAAAGGACTCATTTTTTTTTTCCACCAAAAAAATGTTCTCCTGAGCGGAAACTGAACAGATTCCAATATACTGTTAGGTTCTGTTAGTGTCAGTTATTTGCCAAATTCAGCACTTCTGTTATTTCTGTTCTTACTATAACGGAGCAGAAGAACGTAAAATAATATTGGTGATGTGAACAAGCCCTAAAGGGATCATGTTATCTGCAGTCCATGGGGGGAATATTTAAAGTCAGTTTTGCTTGAGTCTGCATTGGAGTACTTTATGCCACATTTATCAAACGTCGCATGTTGCTTGATAAATTAGTCTTCCCTTTAAAGGGAACCTGTCACCGGGATTTTGGGTATAGCGCTGAGGACATGGGTTGCTAGATGGCCGCTAGCACATCCGCAATACCCAGTCCCCATAGCTCTGTGTGCTTTTATTGTGTAAAAAAAAACAATTAGCTAAATACAGTTGAAACTCGAAAAATTTGAATATCGTGCAAAGTTCATTTATTTCAGTAATGCAACTTAAAAGGTTAAACTTACATATGAGACTCATTACATGTAAAGCGAGATATTTCAAGCCTTTATTTGTTATAATTTAGAAGATTATGGCTTACAGTTTATGAAACCCCAAAGTCACAATCTCGGGTCCCCTTTGCTTAGGGGGTATGGATTAATTAGCCGACTACAGTGTGACACTTTGAGCCTAGAATATTAAACCTTTTCACAAAATTCAAATTTTAAGCTGCATTACTGCAATTCCCTTTAATTTGCATTACTGAATAAAATGGACTTTTGCAAGATATTCTAATTTTTGGGAGTTTCACCTGTATGCTAATTAACCTGAGATGAGTCAGGGACAGGACTCATCTCAGGTTAATTTGCATATGTATAAAATCGTTTTTTTCACACAATAAAAGCACACAGAGCTATGGGGACTGGGTATTGTGGATGTGCTAGTGGCCATCTAACAACCCATATCCTCAGCTCTATATACAAAATTCGGGTAACAGGTTCCCTTTAAACCTAAAACTTTTGTCTAGAAAAGCTGCTCCAGTTTTCCTACTCCACCCTCCTACTGGAGTGAGATTGCAACTTTGTTTGCGACTTTTTAGAGTGAAACTCATTAAAGGGGTTTTCCCATCTTAGACAGTGGGGGCATATCGCTAGGATATGCCCCCATTGTCTGATAGGTGTGGGTCCTACCTCTGGGACCCGCACCTACAAGGAGAACGGAGTCGGGGAGAGTTGTGGCTGGAGGACCCCAGGTTTCCCGGGGTCCGTCCACCACCAAGCACAGCTCCCCGCCTCTCCCATTGAAGTGAATGGGAGTGCACCGCGCATGCGTGGCCACTGCTCCCATTCATTTCTATGGGGCCGACGGAAATAGCCGAGCCAGCGCTCGTCTATTTTCGGCGGCTCCATAGAAATGAATGGAGGGTGGCTGTGCATGCGCAGTGCGCCCTCCTCAACTTTCTCCGCTCCGTTCTCCTTGTAGGTGAGGGTCCCAGAGGTGGGACCTGCACCTATCAGACAATGGGGGCATAACCTAGCGATATGCCCCTATTGTCTAAGATGGGATAACCCCTTTAACATAGCTAACCACAACAACAAGTGAATGGTGTAAAATTGCAAAAAGTCGCAAAATGTTTGCACAAGTAAGCCCAAAAAGTGACTTTTTGAAGCCAGAACTCTGGAGTGAAGGTGTGATAAATCGTGGCCCATGTTCTGAACTATTTTGACATGTCTTATTTCATACTTTACAGTTTGGCTGGTGTAATGCAACAGAAAACCTCTGAAGCTGGCAGGTCCCCATGGCAGGACTCCATAAGAAATGGTAACTTATATAAGCCTTTTCGCTGCCCACAATGCGGTGAAAACGCACGTTTCAGAAGCTTAGCCTCATTGAGGGCACATCTGGACTATATACACACCTATGATGAAAGGTATTTTTGGGGGAAATCAGGGGTATTCTGCTCACTAAAAGAGGCTGATCTGGAAAACTCAACAGATCCTCTCAATGAAAAGCAGATGGAGTCGATTGACGGTGAACTCCATCAGAAAAGCTCATCATCAACTTATTGTGACTTAAAAAATGAGAGCAGAAAAGCCAGCAGCCCCATACTGATCCTGTCAGACAAGCCTTCCCCTCTTGTTAAAAGCTCCTTACCAGACAATTCTACAAAAAATCACTATATCATTGGATATCCCATGACAAGCACTAAGTTTCAGCTTGATCCTCAAGAGAAATCGGTGCTTAATCAGCTTACAGAAAATGTTGATAAAAACATAGAAAAGAAAATTGATAATCTCAATAAGGAACTTTGCCAAAAAACTTCTGAATTGCTGGAGGTACGTGCAGCCTTTCTACAACTTTCCCAGAAGAAGCAAGAAGTGCAGCGCAGAGAAAGAGCGCTCAGCCGACAAGTAGATGTGGCGGTGGAACTGATTGCAATTCTTCGTCAGCGACTCACAGAGTCCGAGCAGGAGCTCCAAAGGAAGGAGGAGTAAGTAACTATCTGCCATGAAGAACAGTAATACCGTTATTTTCTCTTTGAAGGGCATCTGTCAGCAGATTTTTACCTATGAAACTGGCTGACCTGTTGCATGTGTGCTTGGAGGCTGAAGGCATCTGTGTTGATCTCCTGTTCATATTTGCCCACATTGCTGAGAAAAAATGATGTTTTAATATATGCAAATGAGCCTCTAAGAGCAACGAGGGCGTTGTCGTTACACCTAGAGGCTCTGCTCTCTCTGCAACTGCAGCTCCATCTACACTTTCATTGACAGGTCCAGGCAGTGAAATCATCAGAACGCCTGGTCCTGTCAATCAAAGTGCAGAGAGCTGCTGAGAGAGCTGAGCTTGTAGCCACGCCTCCGTTGCTGCTAGAGGCTCATTTGCATATATTAAAAGTAAAGACAGAAGAATGGAGGATTATGCCTAATAACTGCTACTGACCACAAGACTGAAGTTCTCTTGTTAGGATTCCCTGCTATGAGACACTTCCTTTATAATTTATGTGACTACTATAAAATATTTCTATTGATTATTTATGGAAAAATGGATGAGCTTGATAGATGTGTAGGTTGTTTTAATGTACTGAAATCTGTCTAGCTGATCTAATCTTTTCCTATACATCCTTTCTCCTTCTAAGCATGTAATCCCAGATTAAACTATTCAATTCGCTGGAGCTAACACATGGCCACGTGATTGTTTAAATTACATGACAAGACAGACTTTTTACAAATGACATAGCCCTTCCCTTGCTCCATCTCTCTTCCTTATGTACATGATTTTAAACAAAAATGCACACAGCGGTCCTGCAGATCCGTGTCCATAAAATAGTGGCACAAAGAGGTTTTTTTTTCATGTGGATTTATACAGAATCCATGAGAAAAACAATTGTATGACACTGGAATTATGCCCTGGAGGTATTATTTCTAAGGAGGAATATGAAGCTGCAGATTTTACGTCTGCTGATTCTAGTCTACAGTATTACTTGTCTCCTAAGGCCTCATACACATGACCTTATTTTGAATCACGCATTTTTGATATGCGTTTTTTGTTGATTGTACACGGATCCATTCATTTCTATGGGTCCGCAAAAAAAAACAAAAAAAAAAAAACAGCACACAGATGTCATCCATGTGCTGTCCACATCTGTATGTCAGTTCCCCAAATTATGGAGCATGTCTTGTTCTTGTCCGTATTGCAGACAGGAATAAACCTTTTTAGCAATGGGAGTGAGAAAAATGCAGATTATATGGAAGGTAATAAATCAAATTACAAGCTCACCCACAGCTGAATGCATGGACATGCAGAACACACAGCGAGGTAAGTAGCATAGAAGTCCAACATTCATAAAACTTGTAGTCTTTATTTAAGCAATATTAAAATCAATCACAGGAAAGTTACAAAAAGCATAGCATCAATCTGACGGACACAGTCGTGTTCCTGAGGCCTAACCTTGGGCATGAGCATCCATTTTTCCCACCTCATGAATGTTTGATCGGTGGGGGTTCAACACCTGGGACCAGAGCATAGGTCATCAGTATAAAAGTCTCAGGAAAACCCCTTTAATGACACGTCATTATGCTTAGGCCGAATGCACGCGGCCGTTGTTCACGCCCGTGAGCGGTCCGTGGAACCACGGCCTGGATTCCTGCTGAGAGCAGGAGCGCACGGCGTCATGGGTTGCTATGACGCTGTGCGCTCCCTGCTGCCGCCACAATACAGTAATACACTGGTATGATCTATACCAGTGTATTACTGTATTGTGGCGGCAGCAGGGAGCGCACGGCGTCATAGCAACCCATGACGCCGTGCGCTCCTGCTCTCAGCAGGAATCCAGGCCGCGGTTCCACGGACCGCTCACGGCCATGAACAACAGCCGTGTGCATTCGGCCTTAAGGGAATGTATGAAGCAAGCTCACATGTTGGATGTTCGATCAGTTACTATGACAGCCTGGGGACTCTTGAATGTTCCTAGGCCTGTCATGGTTAACTGCCTGTAAAGCCGTGCGTGAGGCACAGCTCAGCAGGCAATGTCTCAGGATCTCATAGACTGCAATAATATTCTAATGCGATCTATGGGACAAGCAATCAAGAGAGTGTATGTTCAAGTCCCCTAGGAGGACTAAAAGTTATTGTGTAAAAAGTAAAAAATTCTAATCAACCCCTCCTTTCACACATAAAAATGAAACAATGAACAATGAAAAACAATGAAAAAACATAATAGATATCGCTGCATCCCAAAACTATTAAAATAAAAAAATATTTTTCCTGCTTGTTGAACGCTGTCATGAAAAAAGAAAAAATCTATGATTCGCCATAATAGGTAATATCACATCCTAAACATCTGCCCCTAACTTCTAGCTGCCTGTCCTGACCTCCTCCTGTTACCTGTATTGCTCCATTGCCGCCTGACCAGACCTGTTTCTCAGATATGTTAGTATGCTGGTGGACTGCCAGGATGATGCCCTTAGAGTTAGCCCAAAGCCAAACTGGTTGGTTGGTACAGTGGGTCCACACCTATTTTCCGTAACACATTGAATTATTGAACTTGATCTCTTCCTAGATTATAGCATATAGCCCAGAGCTGCATTCACAATTCTGGTATATTCATTGCTTGTTCAGCATTCTAATAGAGCCTTAAACTGGCCATACACATTAGACTTATGTGGGATGAATTAGCTGATTTTGGCGAGACCAGCCGACCGTCTAATAGATATGGGTGCCTCCTGCAGATGAAGTTCAACACGCCTATTTCATTGTAGTAGCTCAGCTAAGCTATTAGGGTGCCTTTACACGTGGCAAATTTTGTTGCAGAAATTTTCTGTGGCTGAACATCAGTTCCATGCATTTGAATGGGGTTAAATGGATTTCTGCAAGCCCAATTCAGGTAAATGCAACTGAATCTTCAGTCCCAGAAACAAAATCTGCCATGTATGAAGGAACCCTTAGGCCCCTTTCACACTGGCGAGAATTCCATGTGGGTGCAATGCGTGAGGTGAACGCATTGCACCCGCACTGAATCCGGACCCATTCACTTCAATGGGGCTGTGCAGATGAGCGGTGATTTTCACGCATCACTTGAGCGTTGCGTGAAAATCGCAGCATGCTCTACTTTGTGCGTTTTTTCACGCAACGCAGGCCCCATAGAAGTGAATGGGGCTGCGTGAAAATCGCAAGCGTCTGCAAGCAAGTGCGGCTGCGGTGCGATTTTTCACGTATGGTTGCTAGGAGATGATAGGGATGAAAGCAACCCGGGACCCCATTCATTAAAGTGTATTCGCTGTATTATTTTCCCTTATAACATGGTTATAAAGGAAAATAATAGCATTCTTAATACAGAATGCTTAGTAAAATGTAGATTGAGGGGTTAAAAAATAAAAAAACTCACCTCATCTAATTGATCACGCAGCCGGCATCGTCTTCTTGCTTCTTCTTTCGTCATCAAAGGTCCTTTTGCAGGTCCTGAAAGAAGAAGCAAGAAGAGGATGCACGATCAATTGAATGAGGCGAGTTATTATTTTTTATTTTTTTACCCCTCAATCCACATTTTAGTAAGCATTCTGTATTAAGAATGCTATTATTTTCCTTTATAACCATGTTATAAGGGAAAATAACAAAATGTATAGAATACAGAACCCAAACCCGAACTTCAGTGAAGAAGTCCGGGTTCTGGTCTGTGTACCACACCTAGTTTTTTCTCACACGCGTACAAGACGCATTGCATTCGCGTGGAAAAATCTGAAGATCCGAACGCAATCGCAGTCAAAACTGACAGCAATTGCGAGCCTACTCGCGCAGGTTTCCCGCAATGCACATGCGATGCATCCAGAGCAAATCAGGGACACCCATGTGAAAGAGGCCTTAGGGTTGTGTCTAATCTCATGCTGTTGACTGGCTCCAGTAGCAATATGCAAATTGGGAATGGGAATGCACCACATGATGTGAGTGATTTGCAGTTCTCCATGTGTATACATTTTCAAGAAAAGCTGTCAAACACTGTGTAGGTGGGGGCCCCGAAGGGCCTGTTAAATAATTAATGTTTTAAAATATCTTTTTTCCTTACAGGGAAGTGGTTTCTATTAATCACTTTCTGGAAGCTGCTGCTGAAAAGGAGTTCCGAGGGAAAAGGAGGCTTCAACAATTCATTGAGAACCTGCTTCAGAGAGTGGAACTTGCAGAAAAACAATTGGAATTGTATCAAAACCGACAGATTAAAAATAGTCAACATGGTCCAGAGGATGCCATGGTAAGATATTACCAGTTATGTTTTCAGGGTTAATGCACTGTTTGTTATAAACCGGACATGTACCCACTGGGGTAAATTTATCATTACCAGCACACCATTCCTGATAACAAAGTTAGGGCTCATGTACACTAGAGTGTGTGCCCCATGCCCGTATTGTGGACCACAAACAGCTTTAGACTCAAGCTTATTGTCCATCACTATTAATATTATATTTATCAAATAAATCACGAAATATGTAACTGATTTTGAATTATTTTTTCAAATCACCTGTGTCTAGATACTGCTCTTAGATAATTTTTTGGGTGCCCCTTGGTGTTCCTTCGATTCCATCTCAGAATGTCCATTAAATGTGTCCAGTGATGGTGGTCACAAGCTCAGCAGCTGAGTCCCAACTCTTGGATCCACCTGGAGTGATTCCTGCCATTGTGTAGGCCATCTAATGAGAATAAGCACACAAGAAGCAGCTCCTCCTCATCAGATCTGAACACATTAGGTAGCTGATCTTAAAAGGTATCAAAAGAACATCAGGTCGGACAATATTTTGGGGGGGATGCAATATTTTGCGTGATCTAACAGGGAAATGTAATATTTCATCATGAGGTTGTCTGACATCATCAAGTGGCATTTATCATGTAGAGACATTTAATACAAGCCACTTGCTAATGTATTGTGATTATCCATATTGCTTCCTTTGCTGGCTGGATTCATTTTATCATTGCAATATACACTTCTTGTTTCCATGACCACCCTGCAATCCATCAGTGGTGATCGTGCTTGCATACTGTAGGAAAAAGCGCCAGCCTTTGTGCACACCCACAGTTCCTATAGTGTGCAAGCATGACCACCACTGATGGATTGCAGGGTGGTCGTAACCATGAAAATGAGCAGTGTGTAATGTGGTGATAAAATTAGTCAAGCCATATGGATAACAATACATTAGTAAGTGTCTTGTATTAACTTTCTCTATATGATAAATGCCATTTACTGAAGTGAGACAACCTCTTTAAAGCGTTATGAAGTCTTTAAAGGGAGTCCCTGACCTCCAAAATCGGTTTCAGCATAAGCATACTACCATACTGGTAGGTATCCCAAAATATGACCATATTTTTCTTGTGAAAATCTAGTCCTCTATTTTCCCTAAGAAATTGATCTAATTATTATTTTACTATTATTAATATTATTTATTTGACAATAACGTTTTTGGTGCACCATGGGCAGGGCTGCTCCGTTTGGTGCACCATTGCTCTGCCATAATGGCGCCCAGCTTATCCCCTTGTTTGATTGACAGTCTCTGAGATTTCAGAGCCCGTAGCGAGGACACAAGGGAAAGAAGGTGCACTATACAGAATGGCCCTTCTCATGGTGCACCTAAAGCCTTATTTGCATAAAGTAAAAAAAAAAGGCATTTCTCAGGATCAGAGGACTTGATTTTCGCAAGAAAAGTATGCTTAGGTTTTGGGGCACCTATCTTTATGGCTGTATGGATTGGAGGTGACAGACTAGACTCCTTTTAATATGGATTGTTTCTATTTATATGATCGTATATCATGTATGGATATAACCTTATTATTATCCATCAGGTTGTACATTTTCAAGCTAACCGGAAAAGCAAGTGGCAGTATGTATATTTACTCTGTGTTTTATAAAATCTCATTATCCTTTATTAACATCACATAATCACTTGTATCACTGAACATCATCCTACTATCAATATAGTTCACCCCTTAGGCCTTAGCCATAACAATTTTCTGTTCACATATGTGGGCTTATTGATTGCAGGTTAAATTGTGTTTTTTAATGGCGCAATTTAATTAGCCACAGTTTGTCCTGGAAAATGGTAAAAAAAAAGCTGTGTGGGTGAAATTGAGAAAAAACAAAACACAATTCTACCATGGTTTTTGTATAATTTATATACTTTCTATTATGTTTTACTACTTTAATACTATAAACCTTTAAAAAAAGATTTTTCTTTGCATGGCAATATTCTGACAGCCATAATTTTATTTTTCCATCTACAGAGCTGTGTGAGAGCAGTTGTTTTTATTGGTACCATTTTGGGGTACCTACAACTTTTTACTTTTTATTCAAGTTATTTTAGGGGGAGAGCAACATGTTATAAAACCAGCAACTTGGCTATTTACATTTTTTTCTGTTCATTGCACACAATAAATATTGTTATATTTTAATAGTTAGGATGTGGAGATATCTATTATGTTTAATTATTTTATTGTTTATTTTTATATGTAAATTGGGAAAGGTAATTTGAACTTATTTTTATGCTTTTTTTTAAACCTTTTTTTTACTGTACTTTTTAATGAAGGCAACTTGAACATGTGATCTTCAGATTTTTTTTGTCCCATAGACTACAATGGAAAACAATTGCAGTCTATGGGACTTTTACTGGCTGCCTGAGTCTTGGGTACAGCTTTTCAGGCAGCTTGGCATGACAGCGCTGATAGTCTTCACAAGGTCCTAGGCTGTCATGGCAACCAATCAGAGCATCATCATGGGGCTCCAATCAGAAGGCAGAGGGAGCCCCCTACTTCTGTCTAACTCCACAGATGCTGTGGTTGCTATTGACAGTGGCCACTGAGGGGTTAAATGACCAAAGTTAGCGGTCACTGCCAGCAGGTGCCTGAGTATTAGTATTATACAGCTGGCACCTGCTATGTATGGAGCAGGCTTAGCGTATGGATTAGTCCATACATCCTCTTAACCCTCATGACTTACATGTAAGGGGTTAAAGTGTCCGTGCACTATGAAAAAACTTTTGATATGTCAAAGCGGGCCTGAGAGCTGAAACCCCACTAATTGCTAGAATAAGGAGAAAGAAGCAAAATGTGCTATGTGAGCACTTCTTTCTCCTTATTCCAGTGATTGGTGAGGGTCTCAGCACTCAGTCCCCAAAACCTTTGATAAGTCAATATGACGTGAAAAGTTTTCTCAAAGTACACTGACATTTCATGGTATAAAGTTTTGTATACCATTTATATATTTTTTTTGTGGTGACTATGAAAAAAAATACTGCAATGAATCCATTGTTTTTTGGGTTATGTTTTTATGGTGTACCCCACTCAGTGTAAAATAACTGTATTCTGCAGGTCAGTATGAATACACCAGACAATACCAAATTTATATAGATTTTTTATGTTTTTCTACTTTTGTACAATAGAAACTTATTTTCTGTACAAAATGTTTTTTTTATATTGCCGCATTCAAAGGACCAATAATTTTTCCTGAAACAGAGCTGTGTGAGGGCTTGTTTTATTTATTTGAATGAGTTGTAGTTTTTATTGGTGCCACTTTTTGGGCGCATATCACTTTTTGACCACTTTTTATTGTGTATTTCATAAGGTAGACTTAGCAAAACAATTTTTTATGATGTTCAGTGTATGGGATAAATAATGTAATCATTTTATTGTCTGGATCATTACTAATGCAGTAATATCAATTATGCATATACAGTATATATTTTTTAAAGTATGGAAATAAATGCATTTGTAAGGGAAGAAGTATGTCACCAATGTAATGAAATGGCCCAGGAGTAGGGGTGGTGGGGGGGTGTAGTTCGTACATGCCCTACGCATATTGACACTACTGTTGCTTTCATTACATTGGTGGCATTTCTTTCATGTACCCTGTTGTGCTACCATTTGCATTTTTATCTCTAACATCATTGATTTCATCTTATGTGTGCGCGTATCATGTTTGGGTTTCTTAGTGAATGTCACTCTGGATATCATTACATGTTCTATGTTTGGTCACTATCTTTCACCTGTGGTTCTCCTTTTTTAGTTTTTAATAAAGTAATTATTCGCTGAGTGTGTGCCAGGGGAGTACACAGATCTCATGAGACTACATAGCTAAACTTAGTATAGGCCCCCATGGCCCATGAAGTTTTCCAGTATACAGGCGGATTGCTAAGCATGTCAAAGCAGATGTCGGACAAAATAATTTAAAATAAAAAAAAAATATTTGAAAATTGGTAATAAAAAAGCCACCCTCCAAACTTTTGATCGGTGGATGTCTGAGTGCTGAGATCCCCACCAATCTCTAGAACGAGGGTAGAGAAGTGCTCGCTGTCCTCGTTGCAGGACAGAAATCGAGAGAGACTCAATAGAAAGTTTATGGGCCCGTCTCGCTCACATTTCATGCAGAGAGGAGAGAGAACGTGCTAAGCAACTGCTTTCGCTCCCCTTGTTCTAGAGATCATTTGGGGTCTCACCGCTTAGACCCCATCGATCAAAACTTTTGATATGTCTCTATAACATATCAATAGTTTTCTTAACGCACAGAATAAGGAATTCTCCTGCTTCCCCTTACATAGTACATTATAAAACTGGCTGCCTGCAGCCACCACTAGGGGGAGCCCAGTCACAACTGCATATCCAATACCTACTTATCACTAAACATTAAAATGCTGTTGTAACTGATCAGGCTTGGCGTATTGGTATTGTATCGCTATTATATCTATTATTTACATGAAAAAAGCCCTGGGAATTAGGTTTAGCAATGTTCTAACACCATAGAGAACTTACAGTAGTGATAGCATGAAGGCTGAGTTCACATGTAGGTTTCACTGGTGAGATGACCATAAGGCTCATCACATTTGGCTGTTTCCATCATATGCCTTCAACAAAGGGCCGCAATGTCACCCATACAGTCACTAAAGCTGGAATGATTGAAAGGGAGCTGTAGAAAGAGGAGCAGGATGACAAGGAGCATAAACAGGAGAGGAAGCTGTCTAATGCCAGACCTGTCCCCAGTGCTATAACATTCATGGTGGCAGAGGCAGCAGCACTCAGCCTGAAGGTGCCCATAGCAGAGGAGAACTTTGTCATCTGCCTTCAATGAGGTGGCACTGGCGTTTAGCGTTTCTTCCCCTTGGCTCCAGCTCATAGCTTTACGCTGTCCGTCACTGAAGTATAGGTCTGACAGAGGCCTGTGAAGGGTGCCATATTGTGTCATCCATAAAGTTCATTTGTAGAAAGAAAAGTATCATTTTTACTGGATACCATTACAAGACATTGTCTACAGTGCTATTTCACACCCCTTTTGCAGTATTATGACGTATATAGGACAGATGGGGGCAAAAAGGACACTTTTTTGGCCTGTGTTGTGCTAATGTAACCAAGAGGACATATTTAGCCTGTATTTCAGGAGCAGTTCTAGAGTTGAACCCTAGATGTAATCATAATGTAAATGATCTTTGCAGTGCTACCAGGCTGAGAAGCGTGTTCTTCTCTGTACAGCAATTTATTATCTGTCAGCTACTTCTACCATATGTCAGCAATGGCAATGCCAAGGCAAGGTAAATCCGTCTAACATCATTTCCAACCATATCTTCATTAGCCGAAGGCTACTTTCACATCTGCGTTTTTGCTGGATTCGTCATGGATCAGCAAAAACGCTTCCGTCATGACAACACAAGCGTCTGCATCCGTTATGAACGTATCCGGTTGTATTATGTATAAATTAGCCATGACGGATCTGTCTCTAAAACCATTGTAAGTCAATGGGTGACGGATCAGTTTTCTTTTGTGTAACAGAAAATGGATCCGTCTCCATTGACTTACATTGTGAGTCATGACGGATCCATCTTGCTCCGCATCCCAGGACGCACTCCAAAACGTTGCTTGCAGCGCTTTTGTGTGCGTCATGGGAACGCAATAGAACAGAATGCATTCTGGTGCACTCCGGTCCCTTCAGTTCAGTTTTGTATCAATTGACAATGAATGGGGATAAAACTGAAGCGTTTTGCCACGGAAAGGGAAAGGGAAAGCGCAGATCTGAAAGTAGCCTTATCTGTGTCTTCAAACGCCAGAAAATAAAGAGGTGGTCTTGGGCCCTTGCGAGAGGCAGGCTTAGGAACTTGGAGGTGGTCCTGGGCTCTTGAAACCATTGGTGACACCCTGCTGGGCACTTTGGGCCTTATTTGAATACTGTGCCTTTTCTGGAGTTTAAAAGTAGAGATAAAGCTAACAAAGGTATGGTTGAAATGATGTTAGATGGATGTAAATTGCGTTGCGTGGCTTACATACAGTAGAAGTAGCTGACAGAAGTATCCTCTGGTATTAGAAGACCTGCACACTCCCCACAGTGGTCTAAGCATAAAGACTAATAGTAACGTACATTGAAACATGAATTAAATGTCCTTTCTTTTCTTTATTTTTGTAGAAGCCGAGGAAGTTTCCACCTTGTCAATCACATACACGATGTGAAGCCTCAGTCTGCACAGAAAGGCCGCACTTATATCAATCGCGTAGGCATACAGCCAATGAAATTATTGCACGAGTCAGGTGATTCTCCAAGAGATATATGGAAGCCACAGAAGAAAAATGACCCAACCTCTTCTGGCCGAAAAGTTCACAGCAAGACCAAAATAGGAAAAAAGACAGGCATGTCTAATAATGTCTATAAACAATATTAAAGGGGTTTTCCAAGATTATTTTTTTTTTAATTAGCAGAGAGCAGGGAGCTGTGTAAAATCAATAATAATAATAAAAAAAAAACACCTCTCCAGTCCTTGGCTTTCTGGTCCTCTCTGGGTCTTCAGAGGTGCTGTTAGTGGTCCATGTGACTGCTGCGGCCAGTCACTTGGCTTAGCAATCACGTGTGCATGAACAGCATGTGACCACGAAGGCCAGTGATTGGCTGCAGCAGTCATGTGATCAATTAATGGCACTTGACTGCTGTAGGGCCCAATAGGGGTTTAAGATGCAGTATGAGACATTAAAAAAGTAAGAGTTTTCTCCTCTGTGCTTAATAAAAATAAAAAAATCTTAGAAACCCTTTAAATTAAAAAAAAATGTTTACATTTTGTAAAAATTATTTGTAAAAAAAAAATGGGAAAAGTATTTTATGTTTTTAGGGGGCACTGAGTAATTGTGTATGAGAAATAGCAGCATATCTCTGCTCTTCTATTCCCAGTATATACTGGGTCTGGCTATAAATATTGCTACTGTATGTTCATACTATATGCATTGCTTATGTTGGTGATTTGCACATAAACACTTAATCACTGGAAAGTTTATTTTTAGATATTATTTTAGATATTGATATTTAAATATATGTTGAGATACGGATACACAGAGGTCTTTTGTTTATGGCAAATGCAACTCCCTTCTTGTGTCATGTCATCCACTTGAATAATTTATTTTCTAATATGTAAAGGATGACCATGCAAATGTATAATAAAGGGGTATACCAGTGGACAATACTAATTCCATACCTTCTGGATGTTTGATGAATGTTAGAAGGAGGTTGCACTTCTGAGATCAACACTGACTGATCCTCTTTGAACGGACACGGAGCATAGAAAATGCATCAATAGTTTAAAAAATATCCTAGCAATTTCTCCTTCAGTCTCCGTCATTTGATCAAATATATGTGTCCGGCTGTAAGACAACTTTCTGGAGCAGCATCCTCCCCACTCTCCACTGTCTGCAGTAGGACAAAAAAATCATTATGCCCGCCTCTTAGGCTACTTCACACTAGCGTTTTAGTTTCCCGGTATTGAGATCCGTCATAGGGGCTCAATACCGGAAAAAAACGCTTCAGTTTTGTCCCTATTCATTGTCAATGGGGACAAAACTGAACAGAACGGAATGGTCCAAAATGCATTTAGTTGCATTCCAATACCGGAGAGCAAACCGCAACATGTTGTAGTTTGCTTTCCGTCCTGGGATGCGCAGCAAGACGGATCTGGCATGACCCCCAATGCAAGTCAATGGGGACAGATCAGTTTTCTCTGCCACAATAGAAAACGGATCCGTCTTGGCAATGTTAAAGATAATACAACTGTATCCATTCATAACGGTTGCAGACGGTTGTATTATCAGTAACAAAAGCGTTTTTGCTGAACCCTGCCGGATCCAGTAAAAATGCTAGTGTGAAAGTAGCCTAAACTAAACCCCCAATATCTGTTATTCCCTATTCAGAAGATGCAGAAAATCCTGCAGACAGATTACGCCCTCATGCACACGACCATGGATGATTTTGCGGTCCGCAAATCGTGGATCCACAAAACACAAATGGTGTCCGTGCGCCTTCCGCAATTTGTGGAACAGCATGGACAGCCTTCAATATAAATGCCTATTCTTGTCCGCAAAGCGCGGACAAGAATAGGACATGTTATATTTTTTTAGCGGAGCCACGGAACAGAGCAACGGATGCGGACAGCACATGGAGTGCTGTCCGCATCTTTTGCGGCCCCATTGAAGTGGATCAAAACAACGGCCGTGTGCATGAGGCCAAACTGTGAGAATAAGTTAACCCCCTGTTTACTTACATCATTTATTTCTACATTTAGTGTTCCTTTAGTGATAAAGGCATTTAAAATTGGTTTATTCAAATACATGTTTAGACATTCCCATCATGCTTTGGATGGACAACAAAATAGTTTTTACTGATGTGCTCGCTGTTATTAACTTTGAATAATACACTGTACATCACTTTCCCGAAGCATCAGGGGAAGCCAAAGTCAGGCTCAGAACAAAAGTCCATTTAAGTCCAAAATGAAGCTCAGTATCTATACCAGCATAAAAAAGTACTTACAGCTTTATAACCACTATTTTATCGTCGGAATGTACCTAAAAATTTAAAGGGCATCTGTCAGCAGATTTTTGGGTACTTTCACACTTGCGTTGTTGGATTCCGGCAGTTAGTTCCGTCGCTGAAACTGCCTGGATGCGGATCCATCTCACAAATGCATTGCAATACCGGATCCGTCTCTCCGGTTGTCATCCGTAAAAATGGATCCGGTATTTATCTTTTTCACATTTTTGTGCAGACCGCAAAGCCAGATCCAGCATTAATGCATTTCAATGCATTCCGGCAAGTGTTCCGGAATTTTGGACGGTGAAAATACCACAGCATGCTGCGGTATTTTCTCCGTCCAAAAACCGTACAGTGACTGAACTGAAGACATCCTGATGCATACTGAACGGATTGCTCTCCATTCAGAATGCCTTAGGATAAAACTGATCAGTTTTTTTCCGGTATTGAGCCCCTAGGACGGAACTCAATACCGGAAAAGAATAACGCTAGTGTGAAAGTACCCTTACCTGTTACATGTGCGCTTGGCAGCTGAAGGCATCTGTGTTGGTCCCATGTTTGTATGTGTAAGAAATTGTTGAGAAAAATGATGTTTTACTATATGCAAATGAGCCTCTAGAAGCAACGGGGGCGTTGTTTTTACTCCTAGAGGCTCACTTCTTGCTGTCACATCCTCTGCACTCTGATTGACGGGGCCAGACAGTGAAAATATCATCACACCTGGCCCTGACTAAAGACTCGTGCTGCACCTTGCACTTCAGTATTCGATGCAATACAGGAAAGAGGCTCACAGTACAGAAGAGAACTGTCGGTGAGCCTCCCTGTACTGCGCCTGTGCCGGATACTGACGCAAATGGCACAGCGTGAGACATTAGGAAAAGTCAAGACCAGGTGTAATACCACCTGGCCCTGTCAATCACAGTGCAGAGGGAGCGCCAGCTGCAGAGAGAACTGAGCCTCTAGGAGTAATGGCAACACCCCCGTTGCTCCTACCTAGAGGCTAATTAGCATATATTAAAACTTCATTTTTCTCAGCAAAATCATGCACCCCGGTTGCCATCCATCTAAATATTTCTGGACAGTCCATAAAAATAGGCTACATTTTTCCTGTGTCATGATTTTTATTGAGGCTGGTAGTATTTTACTAGATTATTTTGATGGTAATTATCATCATTTTACAGCTCACAGTAACGGATCTTTCACACGAGCGCGTCCCTTGCGATAATCCTGCTCCGTGCGATAGAGGCATTGTGCGATCTGGACCTTGATAATGCTGTGTGCCTCTGCCTGACCTTTCTGTATCGGGATCATACCGACAGCTTTATGTCAGTATGATTCCGTTATTCCGTTACAGAAAGGTCACACAGACGCACACAGCATTATCAGTGATCTGTAGTCCAGTCCGCACAGTCCCTCTCTCACATGGAGCGTGATTCCCACAAGGGACGCACTCGTGTGAAAGAGCCCTAAATGCTGGTAATGAGTTCATAGCAGCATATTGAGCCATAGACATGTATTACTATAATCGTTATCATTTATTATGGGTTTCCAATTTGCCCCTAAAATTTTTTTTGACTGTCTGTGATTTTGGGATAAATTGTCCAGAAAAAAAGAAAAATTCTGATTGACAACCCTAGCGGGCACACATGAGCTTGGCATCTGCTGACAGATGCACTTTAAGCAACTTTGCAAATAGGTTTGATTAAAGCTATACTACCGTTTTGTGTCTACAGCTCCTATGCAGACCATTGTGTTTCCACCACCATACCCTATGTAGTCTGATACTGCAGTTATACTTGGTTCCCTGTTTACTGATAGATAACTTTGCAAATGGATAAGCTGTTGTAAGCAATAGGGGAGAGGTGTCTGCAGGATGAGGCCACATAAGATGTATTTGTAGTCTATGAAAATACATAGGAGCAGTTTTATGAATCCACCCATAGCAACCATTATATCCTGTATGTCAAAATGTTACTCACCAGAGATGCACATATAACAAACAATTATATATAGTATATTGTAACTGTACAATTATATAGGTGACTCTAGATACAGTATATATTGTTCTACGCCCATAAGCTTCGATGGTACATGAAACTACATATAACTGTATAGTTATAGATCAGGAAAGTAAAAGGAGATCTCAGGCCTCTCCATATCTTCACTGCATCCAGCGCCAGCTTCCGGACTGTCTTACATTAAGGCTACATGCACACGACCGTTGTGTGTTTTGCGGTCCGCAAATTGTGGATCGGCAAAACACGGATGGCGTCCGTGTGTGTTCCGCAATTTGCGGAACGGCACTGACAGCCATTGATGTAACTGCCTATTCTTGTCCGTTTTGCGGACAAGAATAAGACAGGATATTTTTTTTTGCGGACCACGGAACGAAGCAACGGATGCGGACAGCACACGGAGTGCTGTCCGCATCTTTTGCGGCCCCATTGAAGTGAATCGGTCCGCATCCAAGCCGCAAAAACTGCGGCTCGGATGCGGACCAAAACAACGGTTGTGTGCATGAGGCCTTAGTCCGTTTTCTATGCCTCACTCAGGCATAGAAAATGACGAATGAGACGGGCCTGCCAGCCCGTCCCCTTCCTCGCCCATTCCACGCCCATAATTTTAGACCTGGCGTGAGCGTGGAGAAGTTGCAGATAGCGGCTCAACTAACTGTAGCGCCACTATCTGCGACTGCAATACGCCTAATTTAGGGTTATTTCAGAATAGTTAATGACCCCCCTAATTTATTTTTTAGTTAGTTGAGCCGCTATTTCTCAGAATGATCACAGAAGCATATTTTTTAAGACAGCCAATTACGGTCTATGGTCTATTTTTCATTATCAGAGTGAACATTTCAGAGCACATACTGTAGGTACAGAATTTTTTTTCTGCTACAAGAAAATCATTCTTATTGTAGATCGGACCGCGGCGGTGATATCGATGGCACTTTCAGATAAACATTTCTAAGAATGTATGTACAATAGAAAGATTATGAGCATAGACGTTTATTATTGTTCTTATCACCCACTTTATTAATGTGTCTAATGGCCCTTTTACCTTGTCCGATTGTCGGCAGATTATCAGGGACGAACATGCGCACAAAGGCTCATTCATGGGGTGAAACAGTCGTTCATGCAGACACCTAAATCCCTGTTTCTAGGCTACAGATCGTGCTCTGTAAAACAGAGATCTGCTGCCCAGAAACAATGAATCTGCATTAGGATGAGCGATGGCATTAGCAATTTTTCATCCCCACACAGTAGAGGGGATTGTGCCATTTATAGTCTTCTCCTCCTGTTCTCAAGAACAGTTGAAAGCATGGGTTCTGTGCATGTAATATAAAATATACATTTTTGTAGGAAAAGATTCTCTACTGATTTATTAATTTAAAGGTGTTGTCCGACCAATGAAATGCCCCCCCCCCCCATATGCCCGGGCGCCTCACACACAATTTACTTTCCTTACTCTTCGTCACTCGTGTTGCTTCTGAAGCCCGCATGGCTGCTGCTTCATCTCCCCGTTGCATGGGGGAAGGGGGGGATTCGAGGCAGCCAATGGCGGGCGGTGATGGGGAAGAACCTCCCTTGCGTTTCCTGCGATGGTAGGGAGGCTCGTTTCCATCGCAGCCTGCTATTGACTGCCCGGCATCCCCCCATACCCGACGCTGGATGTTTTTATCTGCGTGCCGTGCAGGGCTTCAGAAGCGACTCTGGTGCCCGGGTCGCAAAATAAGTACATTGTGTGTATGGGGGGGGGGGGGGGGTCATTTCAGGGGTCGGATAACCCCTTTAAGCCTCTGCCCTTCCTGTGATTAGTCGTCCAGAGGGTAGTCATATTCAGTGACAGCCAGGAGCGGACTGAGAACTTAAAGTGGCCCTGGAAAAAATACTAAAAGTGGCCATTTTTTGTAGTCGGGTCCAAATTGATGGAAGGCTGGGCCAGCAATACCATATTGAGGCACATTATACCGCCCCAACAGAGCCAAATACCACAGTCCATCACAAAATACTGCCAGCAACACAAAGTACATCCCCAAAAACTTTCACTGGCCGGCCGTGAGGAGGGTCCAGGCGGCCCCCTGTGCATCGGCCCATCGGGAAATTTCCCTGTAAGGTATATGGCCAATCCGCCCCTGGTGACAGCTATCTATGTATCTACACTCATACAAGAAAGTTATTGAGTAGGACATTAGCCTGCTCAGATCCTCCTGCTCTGTAACATGCTGCCCACATATCAAACCGTATGCTCAAAGTGACAGGTTTGCTTTAAAGGGATTGTCCGAGTAACTTACTAAAAAAAACAGCAGGGACACAATTTAAATAATAAAATGCAAAAAATATATTCGCCACCCAAGCCTCTCCTTGCCAGTACTGCTGCTCCTATTCTCCTTGCCCCTGCAGCCATAACATACAGGTCGTATCTTTGCTGAAGCAAAAAATGTGGCTGTATACCACATGTGACCACTGCAGCCAATTGCAGGTCTCAGCAAGAGATCGCTAAGCTAATGATTGGCTGCAGTGGTTACATGCACGACTAAAAAATATGTTGTATAAACAGCCAGCTCACCCAGATATGACAACGGACAGAATGTATTGTCAGAAACGGTGGGACTTTTTGTACTTCATATGTTTTTAATTAAGTAGAAATATCAAGATGAGAGCTGGACAAAGGAATAGTTTACATGGCACGTCCCCATTGCAGTCAGGTCAGCAGAGCCTGAATAAGTTTTTAAACAGACCGCACACAGATGGAGTTCATGTACCGTCTGTTTTTCCTGCAGACCCATTCATTTGATTGTGAGCTGAAAATCCCCCATGTTAATGTTGAGTGCTGGTGTTGTCAGTTAACTCGGACAGCACCTGGACGGAACCATGGCTTATGTGAAAGTAAGCTTAGGCTAGGTTGTTGTGGACTTCATACCACTCTCCAAGAGGCATTACATTTGTGCAGAATATCACTCAGTAGTAATCATCAGTGGAGAAAGTAATAATAATAGGGTATAGAGATGTTTCAGGCCTTCCCTCTTCCAGACCTTATTCTCTTAAAAAGAAGGTATGTCAATACAGGATCCATGAACATATACATGAAATCCATGTGGAAATAAAAGAGCCTAAATAGAGATAGAACAATAATGACAGATTTTAGGGCAACTTTGCTAAATACTCTGTAGGCCACATCCTGTTTTTCGCTAAGCCACACGCCCTTGTCAAATGTGTTGAAGAAAGTATCTAAAGTGTCTAAAGCTCATAAGAAATGGGGTGCAAAGCATATACACCATGAGAGCAGAGACCATACCATTTAAGATAAGGATCCTAGGACATATACAGTTGAAACCAGAAGTTTACATACACTGTATAAAAACATACATATGCATGTTTTTCTTAATATCTGACCTGAAATCAGAATAAACCTTTCCTGTTTTGGTCAATTAGGATTACCATAATTATTATTATTATTTTCCAAATGCCAGATTAATGAGAGAGAGAATGTTTTAAGGCATTTTTTTTTACTTTCTGTAATCTCAAAAGTTTACATACACTAAGATTACTATGCCTTTAAACAATTCTGGACTGCCCATATGATGATGTCATGTGTTTGGAAGCTTCTCTTAGGTTTGTTGGCAACATCTTAGAGTTAATTAGAGACACACCTGTGGATGTATTTAAATGCACAACTGAAACACACTGCTATTTTGTGTAGCATCATGGGAAAGTCTAAAGAAATCAGCCATGATATCAGGAAGAGACTTGTGGACTTTCACAAGTCTGGCTCAAACTTGGGTGCAATTTCAAGATACCTGAAGGTGCCTTGTTCATCGGTACAAACAATTTTACGCAAGTACAAACAAGATGGGAATGTCCATCATACCGCTCAGAAAGGAGACAGGTTCTGAGTCCCAGAGATGAACGTGCTTTGGTCCGACATGTACATATCAACCCAAGAACAAAAGCAAAAGACCTTGTGAAGATGATGGCGGAAGCTGGTGAGATTGTGTCAATATCCACAGTGAAATGAGTACTGTATTAAAATGGGCTGAAAGGCCACTCTGCCAGGAAGAAGCCATTACTCCAAAAGAAACATAAAAAAACCAGATTAATGTTTGCAAATGCACACAGGAACTAAGACCCACATTTTTGGAGACATATCCTGTGATCTTACGAAACTAAAATTGAACTTTTTGGCCATAATGACCATCGTTACTTTTGGAGGAAAAGGGGAGAAGCTTGGAAGCCTAAGAACACCATCCCAACTGTGAAACACAGGGATGGCAGCATCATGTTGTGGGGTTGTTTTGCTGCAGGAGAGAATGGTGCACTTCAAAAAATAGATGGCATCATGAGGAAAGAAGATTATGTGGAAATACTGAAGCAACAACTAAAGACATCAGCCAGGGAGTTAAAGCTTGGGCGGAAATGGGTCTTCCAAATGGACAATGACCCAGAGCATACTGCCAAACTGGTTACAAAGTGGCTTAAGGATAACAAAGTCAATGTTTTGTAGTGGCCATCACAAAGTCCTGATCTCAATCCTATTGAAAATTTATGGGCAAAGCTGAAAAGGCAGGTGCGAGTAAGGTGACCAACAAACATGGGTCAGTTACACCAGCTTTGTCAGGAGGAATGGGCCCAAATTCCGACCAACTATTGTGAGAAGTTTGTGGAAGGATATCCAAAATGTTTGACCCAAGTCATACAGTTTAATCCCTTCAGGACCCTGCCATTTTTCACCTTAAGGACCTGGCTCTTTTGAGCAAATCTGACATGTATCACTTTATGTGGTAGTAACTTTAAAAAGCTTATCCAGGCTGTTCTGAGATTGTTTTCTCGACACATATTGTACTTTATGACAGTGGTAAAATTGAGTAAAAAAAAATCATTTTTATTTATAAAAAAAATACCAAATGTACCCAAAAATTTTAAAAATCAGCGAATTTCTATTTCTCTACTTTTCTAATAGATAGTAATAACTCCAACAATTGTTATTACTTTACATTCCCCATATGTCTACTTCATGTTTGGATCATTTTGTGAATGCCATTTTATTTGGGGAGTTTAGAAGGCTTAGAAGTTTAGAAGCAAATCTTGAAATTTTTCAGAAAATCTCCCAAACCCACTTTTTAAGGACCAGTTCAAGTCTGAAGTCACTTTGTGAGGCTTACATAATAGAAACCACCCAAAAATAACCCCATTTTAGAAACTAAACCCCTCAAGGTATTCAAAACTGATTTTACAAACTTTGTTAACCCATTAGGTGTTCCACAAGAATTAAAGGAAAATGGAGATGAAATTTCAGATTTTCAATTTTAATCAGTTTTTTCCAGTAACAAAGCAAGGGTTAATAGCCAAACAAAACTCAATATTTATTGCCCTGATTCTGTAGTTTACAGAAACACCCCATATGTGGTCGTAAACTGCTGTACGGGCACACGGCAGGGCGCAGAAGCCAAGGAATGCCATATGGTTTTTGGAAGGAAGATTTCACTGGGATTATTTTAAGCTGCCATGTCACATTTAAAGACACCCTGATGCACCCCTAGAGTAGAAACTCCCAAAAAATGACCCCATTTTGGAAACTACGGGATAAGTTGGCAGTTTTGTTGGTACTATTTTAGGGTACATATGATTTTTGGTTGCTCTATATTACACTTTTTGTGAGGCAAGCTAACAAAAAATAGCTCTTTTGGCACCGTTTTTATTTTTTGTTATTTACAGTGTTCATCTGACAGGTTAGATCATGTGCTATTTTTATAAAGCAGGTTGTTACGGACGCGACAATACCAAATATGACTCCTTTTTTTGGTTGTTTGTTTCAGTTTTGCATAATAAAGCATTTTTGAAAAAAAAAGATTTTTTTAGTGCCTCCATATTCTGAAAGCCATAGTTTTTTTTATTTTTTGGGCGATTGTCTTAGTTAGGATCTAATTTTTTGCAGGATGAGATGACAGTTTGATTGGTATGGTTTTGGGGTGCTTTTGTCTTTTTGATCGCTTAGAATTACACTTTTTGTGATGTAAGGTGACAAAAAATGGTATTTTTGCCATACTTTTTTTTTTTTACAGTGTTCACCTGTGGTGTTAGGTCATGTGATATTTTTATAGAGCTGGTTGTTATGGACGTGGCGATACCTAATATGTATACTTTAAAAAAGAAAAATACTTCAAAGAGGACCTTTCACCGATTATGACAATGTGAACTAAGTATACAGACATATAGAGTGGCGCCCGGGGATCTCACTGCACATACTATTATCCCTGGGTGCCACTCTGTTCTCCCGCTATGCCCTCCAGTATCTTCGCTCACTAAGTTAAAGTAGGCAGAGATTTCAGTCACTAAGTTATGGTAGGCGGAGTCTGCCCTTGTTCTGCTGTAGCGCTGGCCAATCGCATTGCAGAGCTCACAGCCTGGGAGAAAATAACCTCCCAGGCTCTGAGCTCTGCGCTGTGATTGGCCAGCGCTGCAGCAGAACAAGGGCAGACTCCGCCTACCATAACTTTGTGACCAAAGATACCGGAGGGCATAGCAGGAGAATGGAGCGGCACCCAGGGATAATAGTAAGTGCAGTGAGATCCCCGGGCGCCGCTCTATTTGTCTGTATACTTAGTTCACATTGTCATAATCAGTGAAAGGTCCTCCTTAACACAATAACAGCATTTTAGAAAAAAAAAACATGTTTTTTGTGTCTCCATTTTCTGAAAGCCTGTTAACCCTTACTATACAGCGGTCCCTATGGACCGCAGCATAGAAGGGGTTAAACGGCTGACATCGATGCCAGCATCGATGTCAGTCGTTTCAAGCAGAAACCTAGAATCCTCTGATTAGCTAGTCTGTACAGAGCTGAGGTCCCTGGCTGTGTGTAACAGCGTCTCAGCGCTGTCACTATGGCTGCAGACAAGGTGACCGTTTAATGCCATGACGTGTATACTCGTCATAGAGCGCCAAGCAGCAGTGCTCCATGACGAGTATACACGTGATAGGTCGGGAAGGGGTTAAGGGCAATGGTACCAAATATTTATGAAATGTATGTCAACTTTTTGACTTTGCAGAAAGTAATAAAATGCCTTAAAACATTCTCTCTCTCATTATTCTGGCGTTTGGCAAATAATAATTATGGTAATCCTAATTGGCCAAAAACAGGAAAGGTTTATTCTGATTTCATGTCAGATATTGGGAAAAAAATGCATATGTGTCTTTTTATATAGTGTATGTAAACTTCTGGTTTTCAACTGTATATCCTAAGACCGTGATGGCGAACCTATGGCACGGGTGCTAGAGACGGCACTCAGAGCCCTCACTGTGGACACCCGCACCCTAGAAAAAGTCTATGGTGTACCAATATGCCTTAGACTTTTCCTGCCATTCATCAGCACAGAGCGCATCATGAACAGCACAGGCAGCACATTGAATGCAGGCAGGATAGTATAGCTAAATGATAACGTACATGGAAGATATACTATATTGGTATTTAGGTTAAATTGCCATGTTGGCACTTTGACATAAATACGTGGGTTTTGGGTTGCAGTTTGGTAACTGGCTGGAAGAATAGGAAGCAGTGCCATGACATAGGGGAAAGCTGTTGGTATTTTTGCTGTGGTCACATGACCCTGTAGCTATTTCTTATTTCCTGTGATATGTTCATGGGCGTGTCAAGGCAGCAACAAGGACGGTGATAGGGGAGTGTCTATGTAACTAGCTGGTGGGAGGAGCTATAAACTAGCTGGATGTTAGGGGCGGTGATAGGGGAGTGTCTATGTAACTAGTTGGTGGGAGGCGCTATAAACTAGCTGGGCGTTGTTATGGGCGGTGCTGGAGCTGTGGCAGAGCAAGAAAAATTGCATTATGGGTTTGGTTGGATACGGTAACAGGAAGTGTTAGGTACAGGATGGAAAACAAAACGGAGTGACTTACTTATATGATGAAAACAGGTCAGGAGTAGGGATGAGTGAACCCACCCTCACCAGGTTCAAGTTCGGGTAGTGAAGGGATTCCATTATGGCTTCCGGTATAACACAATATAACGGAATTCAATGACGGAATGCAAAGCAAAAGCCTTTAAGAGGCATTTCATTTTGATGTGTCATAATAGAAGTCTATGGCCAAGCATAACAGATCCATCTGGTTTCCACTATGCAGGACGGAAAACAGTTCTGCATAACGGAAACCAGACTGATCCGTTATGCTTGCCTATACACTTCTATTATGACTGATCAAAATGGAATGCCTTTTAAAGGCTCACACTTTGCATTATGTCACTGAATTCAGTTATATTCCGTTATAACAGAATCCATAACGAAATTCCTTTTACTACCCGAACCCGGTGAGGTTCTGGTTTGCTCATCCCTAGTCAGGAGTGTTTAATTTGAAAAAAATAAATAAATAACATGAGGAAGATAAAACACACCATAGTAATCCTCTAAAACCCATTTAAGACTTTATGGGTGGATTCTCGCATGGCAAAAAATGGCAAAAACTAAAACTGCACTGTGTGGGTACAACTTTCAGTATGGTTTAAAATCATGGAATGCCTTTTATAGGTTTCGTTCACACAGTGTGATTTTAGTGTAGATTTTTAAATATTAATATGTGCCTAAACTTGAAAATGAATTCTACAAACTACCTGAGTGAACAGGTAAAATTACTGCATCTATAGTGTTTGTGTGACAGTTTCAGTAGCATCATATATAGGAAAGTCATAAAATATTTTTATATAAATGGGTTGTATAATAAAGATCGTATATATTAAGGAAGGTATACGAAAAGTGTATTTGTAATGCTTTTATTATGCGGTATACAGTGTAAGCTACTCATTTCATTGCTTTAGTTGATTCTTAAGACAATCATGCTTGCACTTATGAGAACCACTGTGCTTTTTCACTTGAATCTCTGCATTTAAATGGACATCCCGGAACAGTAGTCAGTAATACTCCATTGTGCTTCGGTTTGTCTCAAACCACAAAACAATCATATGTACTTACAGTCATAAGTACCTGTGTATGCTCCATTGGTTTAGATTATTTTTTTTATCCATAGAGCAGAACTCATAATCTGTATGTGTTGCTGAATTAGCTTAATTTTTTTTGTTCCCTCATTTGTATATGTGTCATGGGTCATGGTCCTTTTGCCGTGTTTCCTGCACAGTGACGCCCCTTGATTACCACTGTGAAAAGGATTGCAACCCAGCACATTTTGTTGCTGCACCCTAGACGTGATGGGTGGCCGGAGCACTGTTGTGCTAGGATACACTAGAAAGGAACCATAGAACTTTGTTGGACTTCCACTGATCAATGATATGTCATCACTTACCATATTATGGTGGCCAACATTTTTAAAGCCTAAGACCTCTGCTGTAACTACACATATATCGTATCATCAGTAGTACATATTATTTAAAGAGTCTGAGGCTCACTTATAAAAGTCTTGGTCTTGCCAGTTTTCAGTTTGGCTAGGGTACATATGGTATTAAATATCTGCATCTCAAATATAATCTACTGTATAGTGTGTCTTTATTTCTGCAGTTTTCATCTACCGCAAATTTGTTCAATGAAGAATATACAGTGAGGAACAGAAGTATTTGAAGACCCGGCGATTTTGCAAGTTCTCCCACTTAGAAATCATGGAGGGGTCTGAAATTCACATTGTAGGTGCATTTCCACTCTGAGAGACAGATAAAAAAATATCAGGAAATTACATTATATGATTTTTAAATAATGTATTTGTCTTGCACTGCTGAACATAAGTATTTGAACACCTAAGAAAATCTGTGTTATTATTTGGTACAGAAGCATTCTTAACCCCTTCCCGACTGCCATACGACTATATACGTGCTAGCTGAACATACCCCGTGCAGCTAGCACGTGTATAGACGTCATGGCAGTTCTTTAATCCAAGCGCTGCAAAACACTTGGATTAAAGCTACTGCCCCTGCCCTGCTGCTGTCACGGACAGCATACAGTGCAGTAATGCCGGCAAGGGACCAATCAGAGTGATCCCTTGCGGCAAATGATCCGATTGGTTAGTCTGTGCAGACTAACCAATTGGATCGTGGAAGTGTTAAAATTCCAGTTTCATGCTCTGATCTGCTCTCTGTTGATCAGAGCCTGAGATCAGGTAATGTGCCTGGTGCCCCCCCCCCCCCGATCTGTACCCCCCCTGTACACCTCCAACCCCCCCCTGTGAGCCCTGCCTCCGCCATCTGTCCCCGCCTGACCCTGATGCAGTTCCCCCCCGCCCCCATCTATATCAATGTATCCTGCCCCTGATGCGGTCCCCCCCTCCATGCATCCTGTCCCCATCTGTGCCCCCTCAATGCTGGCCGTACCCATCCCCCCCTGCTTTCCAACGCTGCCCCCGATGCGGTGCCCCTGCTTTATTTGATGTCGGCGGCTCCATTCCTGAGCCGCTGACATCAGCAGCGAGTGTCAGCTGTATGCTGACACTCTGCTGTAACCCCTTAGATGCCGCAGCAGCGACATCCATGGGGTTAATAGAGGGAGGGGGCTCCTTCTCTCAACCAGCAGGGCTGCCGCGCTGCGATGGCAGCGGCCGATGGTTGCCATGGCAACCGGGCGCTTTGCAAAGACGTCCGGTGTTGCCACCTACAGGAAATCTGATAATATTATACTTTGCAATGCAAGAGCTTTGCAAAGTATAGTATAGCCATCAGCCCCACTGGATCTTCAAGATCCAAGTGAGACTTGATAAAAAGAAAAAGTGAAAATAATGTAAAATGTAAATGAAAAAAATGTATTGCCTTTTCCTTGAAAAAAATGTAAAAGGTAAAAGAAACTACACATATTACGTATCACCGCGTCCATAACAACGTCTCAATAAATATATCACATGATCGACCCCGTCCGATAAACACCATGAAAAAATATATATAAAAACTGTAAAAAAAAAGCAATTTTTGTTGCCTTACATCACAAAAAGTGCAACACCAAGCGATCAAAAAGGCGTATGTCAAACAAAATGGTACCAATAAAACCGTCACCTCATCCTGCAAAAAATGAGACCCTACATAAGAAAATCGCTAAAAAAATAAATAAAAAAACTATAGCTCTCAGAACATGGAGACGCTAAAACATATTTTTTTTATTTCAAATATGCTATTATTGTGTTATAAGTGAAATAAAATTTAAAAAAATGTACATATTAGGTATCACCGGGTCCGTAACAACATGCTGAAAAATAAAATAAAAGTGCCAAAAAAGCAATTTTTGTCACCTTACATCACAAAAAGTGCAACACCAAGTGATCAAAAATGCGTATGCCCCCCAATATAGTACCAATCAAACCGTCACCTCATCCCGCAAAAAATGATACCCTATTTAAGACAATCGCCCAAAAAATAAAGAAGCTATGGCTGTCAGACTATGGAGACACTAAAACAAAATTTTTTGGGTTTCAGAAATGCTATTATTATTTTTTAAAACTTAAATAAATAAGCAAAAGTATACATATTAGGTATTGCTACGTCTGTAACTATCTGCTCGATAAAACTGTCACATGACCTAACCCCTCAGATGAACACTGTAAAAATAAATAAATAAAAACTGTTCCATAACAGCCAATTTTATGGTCACCTTGCACCATAAAGTGCAATAATGAATTATGAAAAAATCATATGTACCCAAAAATGGTATCAATAAAAACCTCAACTCTTTCTTCAAAAAACGAGCCCCTGCACAAGACGATAGGCAGAAAACTAAAAAAAATATAGCGTTCAGAAAATGGACACACAAAACATAATTTCTTTTTCAAAAATGCTTTATTATGTAAAACTGAAACAAACAAACAAACAAACAAAGAGAGTAGACATATTTGATATCATTGCATCCATAACAACCAGCTCTATAAAAATAGCACAGGATCTACCCTGTCAGATGAATCTTGTAAAAAATTAAAAATAACAAAACGGTGCCAAAACAGCCATTTTTGGGTTACCATGCCTCACAAAAAACATAATATAGAGCAATTAAAAATCATATGTACCCCAAAATAGTACCAATAAAACTGGCACCTTATCCCCTAGTTTCCAAAATAGGGTAACTTTTTGGGAGTTTCTACTGTAAAGGTGCATCAG
Organism: Bufo gargarizans; assembly: GCF_014858855.1. Classification (NCBI taxonomy): domain Eukaryota; kingdom Metazoa; phylum Chordata; class Amphibia; order Anura; family Bufonidae; genus Bufo; species Bufo gargarizans. Next base: position 293,702,243 of record NC_058085.1, on the reverse strand, counting down.
GGGGGCGTTCCTTTCCTTCTGCGCCCTGCCGTGCGCCCTTACATCAGTTTACGACCACTTGTGGGGTGTTTCTGTAAACCGCAGAATCAGGGTAATAAATATTGAGTTTTGTTTAGCTGTTAACCCTCAGTGTGTTAAAGAAAAAAATGTAATAAAATGGAAAATCTGCCAAAAAAGTGAAATTTGGAAATTTCATCTCTATTTTACTTGAATTCTTGTGGAACACCTAAAGGGTTAACAAAGTTTGTAAAATCAGTTTTGAGTAACTTGAGGGGTGTAGTTTCTACAATGAGATCATTATAGCTTCCACTATGCAAGCCTCACAAAGTAAATTCAAACCTGAACTGGTCATTATAAAGTGGGTTTTGGAAATTTTCTTAAAAATTTTACGACTTGCTTCTAAACTTCTAAGCCTTCTAACATCCTAAAAAAATAAACAGTGACAGTTCCAAAATGATGCCAACATAAGTAATAAATATTTTATCAGGTATCACTTTCTGTTTTAGAAGCAGAGAAATTAAAATTTTTAAAATTGCACATTTTTCAAAATTTTGGGTAAATTTGGGATTTTTTTTATAAATAAAGGTGAAATACTGTATATTGACTCAAATTATGACTATCATGAAGTACAATGTGTCACGAGAAAACAATCTCAGAATGTCTTGGATAAATAAAAGTGTTCCAAAGCTATTACCACATAAAGTGACGCATGTCAAATTTGTAAATTTTGACCTGGACACTGGGGCATCAATGACCCTTGGTCATGAAAGGGTTAATACAGAATGCTTAGTAAAATAGGGCTGGAGGGGTTAAAAAAAAATATATAATTTAACTCGCCTTTATCCACTTGTTCGCGCAGCCCGGCTAAAATAATAAAGATCGGGTCCCCGTCCTCTCCTAGAAACTGTGCGTGAAAATCGCACCGCATCCGCACTTGCTTGCGGATGCTTGCGATTTTCACGCAGCCCCATTCACTTCTATGGGGCCTGCGTTGTGTGAAAAACGCACAAAGTAGAGCATGCTTCGATTTTCACGCAACACACAAATGATGCATTAAAATCACCGCTCATGTGCACAGCCCCATAGAAATGAATGGGTCCGGATTCAGTGCGGGTGCAATGCGTTCATCTCACGCATTGCACCCACGCGGAAATCTCACCTGTGTAAAAGAGGCCTTTGCTTGCAATTGCAGAGGTCCAACGTTTCCTGCAGTTCTTGACCAGGTTTGCACACACTGCAACACGGATTTTGGCCCACTCCTCCACACAGATCTCTTTCAGATATGTCAGGTTTTGGGGTTGTCGCTGAGCAACACTGAGTATTAGCTCCCTCCAAAGATGTTCTATTGTATTTAGGTCTGGAGACTGTCTAGGCCACTCCAGAACCTTGATATGCTTCTTAAGGAGCCACTCCTTGGTTATCCTGGCTGTGTGCTTCGAGTCGTTGTAATGTTGGAAGACCCAGCCACAACCCATTTTCAATGCTTTGACTGAGGGAAGTAGGTTGTTGCTCAAAATCTCACAATAAATGACCCCATTCATCCTCTCCTTAATACAGTGCAGTTGTTCTGTCCCCTTCGCAGAAAAGCACCCCCAGAGCATGATGTTACGACCCCCATGCTTCACAGTAGGGATGGTGTTCTTGGGATGCAACTCATCCTTCTTTTTCCTCCAAACACGACGAGTGAAGTTTAGACCAAAAAGTTCTTATCTGACCATATGACTTTCTCCCATGCCTCCTCTGGATAATCCAGATGGTCATTGGCAAACTTCAGACAGGCCTGGACATGTGATGACTTGAGCAGAGGAACCTCCCGTGCAATGCATGATTTGAAATCATGACAGCGTAGTGTTCTACCGACAGTAACCTTTGAAACTGTGGTCCCAGCTCTCTTGATGTCATTGACCAGCTCCTCCCTTGTAGTTCTGGGCTGATTCCTCACCTTTCTGATCATCAGTGATACCCCACGAGGTGAGATCTTGCATGGAATCCCAGTCCGAAGGAGACTGACAGTCATTTTTAGCCTGTTCCATTTTCTAACAATTGCTCCAACAGTTGATCTATTTTAACCAAGCAGCTTGGCAATTGTCCCATAGCCCTTTCCAGCCTTGTGGAGGTCCACAATTTTGTCTCTAGTGTCTTGACAGTTTTTTGGTCTTGCCCATGGTAGTAGTTGGTGTCTGACTGACTGTGGGATGGACAGGGGTCTTTAAAGAGCTCAGACAGGTGCTACTAAGTTAGATTAATGAGTGGAGTAGAGGAGGACTTTTTAAAGGCACAGTAACAGGTCTTTGAGAGCCAGAATTCTTGCTGTTTCTCAGGTGTTCAAATACTTATGTTCAGCAGTGCAAGATAAATAAATTCTTTAAAAATCATACATGTGATTTCCTGATTTTTATTTTATTTTATTCTGTCTCTCAGAGTGGGAATGCACCTACAATGCGAATTTCAGACCCCTCCATCATTTCTAAGAACTTGCAAAATACTTCTGTTCCTCACTGTATATCAGGGGTATATGCATATTTATCCATATGCCTATGTTCATTTGATGCCAGGACTGAGATATATGTGTCCTGAAAATGGATTCAGTCATGCAGTGGTTAAAAGTATCCAGGGTATTCTGCCAGGTAAACAGTAAGCATCTGAGGACTCCACATGCGTCAGAAAAATAGATGTGAAGCTGTCCTGTCCTGTGCAGCCTTTACAATAATCCGTACCATTTATGCATTATCACAAGAGCTCATCTACCGCTAATGAGTCCTGAGTTGTATTACGGGTCTGTTATTAGAGACTGAATGCCACATGCACAGGCAAACAACCATGAAATTGGGTTAGGTTAATATCTGATTCTGAAGCCAAACACTCATGTATGTTTGTATAGAAAAATGTTTTTTAGTAAATAACGGGCAGCTCTAAGATTGGGCTTCCCCTGGGAAGCCATTCAGCCCTGCCCATTCACTACAGTGGTCGCACAGATTTGAAGGTAATAGCTCTGCAAATATGTGTGCAGACATTGGCAGACACAGGTGGGCGAGGTTGCGGCCGCCCCAGAGGAATCCGGCCTATAGGCAGTGGTGCACTTAACTCATGAAGTCACATTGCTACTGTGATTTTTCACTTTAGAAAATGAAGACTATTGCTGTATTGGGAGATATCACCTTTAACTGTTCAGCAATGTTCATGTGTTTAATGAGTTATTATGGACATGTAATTGTAACAAAATAATTTTCTGGCATATAAAAGTCAAAAATGTTGGTACAATTGCCATTTTGCACAGAAATGTGCAACTTTTTGCATTTTACTGCCACTCTTTAGTTAAAGTGGACAGAAACACTATGGCCCAGCACATTTACGAATATCTGCAACAGAAAACTGCTTCTTGCTGGTGTAAAATTTTATTTTCTGGAGAATGGACCTCCCAAGAATGCACTAAAATGATGAAAACTTCACCTTTTAGTGCAAGTATAGGGAGGTACATTAGGACCCCATAGAAGTCTATGGTCAGTGTATTACTGCTATTACAGTACATGGACGCTTAACATGATCGGGACACAAATCCAAGTGCATACTTTAAATGGAAACTGTCATATAGTTTGGGGCCACTAAGCCACCAGAATCCCATTATGCAGCTGGAGTTTAGGGTCTCAAATCTGCTCATAGCATACCCCTCTATCTCCACAAAGAATAGTAACTGAAAATCATACTTACCGGAAAAGAGTCCGTTTTTTTATTTAGGGTAGCAGTGAAGGTTCAAGAAGATTGTAAGAAGTTAAAGGATTTGAGACATGGAGAATCCATTTAAAGTGACTGTCTGAGTTATACAAAAAATGTCCCCCAGGTAGGAATTGACATAATATAATAAAATAACATATACTCAACTGTTTCACCCTGCCTCTGCTTCTAGCACCACTAATCCTCCCCGCCAGGCTTAGTCTGTTTGGCTGCAACAATGATATACCCATATACAAGTCCTTCTAAAAAAATTAGCATATTGTGATAAAGTTCATTATTTTCTGTAATTATAACATTAGACTTTCATATATTTTAGATTCATTACACACCAACTGAAGTAGTTCAAGCCTTTTATTGTTTTAATATTGATGATTTTGGCATACAGCTCATGAAAACCCCAAATTCCTATCTAAAAAAATTAGCATTTCATGAAAAGGTTCTCGAAACGAGCTATTAACCTAATCATCTGAATCAACTAATTAACTCTAAACACCTGCAAAAGATTCCTGAGGCTTTTAAAAATTCCCAGCCTGGTTCATTACTCAAAACCGCAATCATGGGTAAGACTGCCGACCTGACTGCTGTCCAGAAGGCCATCATTGACAAATTCAAGCAAGAGGGTAAGACACAGAAAGAAATTTCTGAACAAATAGGCTGTTCCCAGAGTGCTGTATCAAGGCACCTCAGTGGGAAGTCTGTGGGAAGGAAAAAGTGTGGCAGAAAACGCTGCACAACGAGAAGAGGTGACCGGACCCTGAGGAAGATTGTGGAGAAGGACCGATTCCAGACCTTGGGGGACCTGCGGAAGCAGTGGACTGAGTCTGGAGTAGAAACATCCAGAGCCACCGTGTACAGGCGTGTGCAGGAAATGGGCTACAGGTGCCGCATTCCTTAGGTCAAGCCACATTTGAACCAGAAACAGCGGCAGAAGCGCCTGACCTGGGCTACAGAGAAGCAGCACTGGACTGTTGCATGTCATTCGGAAATCAAGGTGCCAGAGTCTGGAGGAAGACTGGGGAGAGGAAAATGCCAAAATGCCTGAAGTCCAGTGTCAAGTACCCACAGTCAGTGATGGTCTGGGGTGCCATGTCAGCTGCTGGTGTTGGTCCACTGTGTTTTATCAAGGGCAGGGTCAATGCAGCTAGCTATCAGGAGATTTTGGAGAACTTCATGCTTCCATCTGCTGAAAAGCTTTATGGAGATGAAGATTTCATTTTTCAGCACGACCTGGCACCTGCTCACAGTGCCAAAACCACTGGTAAATGGTTTACTGACCATGGTATTACTGTGCTCAATTGGCCTGCCAACTCTCCTAACCAGAACCCCATAGAGAATCTGTGGGATATTGGGAAGAGAAAGTTGAGAGACTCAAGACCCAACACTCTGGATGAGCTTAAGGCCGCTATCGAAGCATCCTGGGCCTCCATAACACCTCAGCAGTGCCACAGGCTGATTGCCTCCATGCCACGCCACATTGAAGCAGTCATTTCTGCAAAAGGATTCCCGACCAAGTGTTCAGTGCATAACTGAACATAATTATTTGAAGGTTGACTTTTTTTGTATTAAAAAAACTTTTCTTTTATTGGTCGGATGAAATATGCTAATTTTTTTAGATAGGAATTTGGGGTTTTCATGAGCTGTATGCCAAAATCATCAATATTAAAACAATAAAAGGCTTGAACTACTTCAGTTGGTGTGTAATGAATCTAAAATATATGAAAGTCTAATGTTTATCAGTACATTACAGAAAATAATAAACTTTATCACAATATGCAAATTTTTTTAGAAGGACCTGTATATTCCACATGACCACTACAGCCATTCACTGCAGTATACTGCTGAGGCCAGGGATTGACTGCAGTGGTGTACAGGGTTTATGGGCACATCTTCCATGCAGTCAAGAAGATGATGTCATGGCAGGAGAGACAAGAAGGATTAGAACGGTGATGCTGGGAGGAGGAGGGGGGGGGGGGTGAAATAGTTGAGTACATGTTCTTTTAGCATTTCATGATAATCCCTGCCTGGGAAAACTTTTATAAAAGCTGGGACTCATACTTGTACCTTCCAGTTATCAATAATTTTTCATCTGTAATAATGCTATAAACATATATCATTCCTCTGTTACCACTACCTGAGAATGTGTTTGTTCCAAATTTATTGATAGGTAAGTGAATTGCCACATTTTATCATTATGTTGTGTAGGCCAAAATTCTGTGCTGATTAATGTCTTAATATATGTTTACAGCTACCATTAGAGGGACTGTGCTATTACTGAGTTCAATATGTTACAGTATATAATAAGCCCATTACCTCCCTCTACTGTAGGCAGCCTGCATGTTATCTTTTAACCCCTTTAAAGATGTTGTCTGAGTTAATTAAAAATCTCACCCAAGCCCTGAAATGGCTCAATGGCTTAAAATAAAATATTAATCTATTTCTCCTGCACAAGTACTATGTGACACTGTCAAGGTTCTCCTGCTGCTGTTGTGATGTGCCTGGATAAGTTATATGACCTTTGCAGCCAATCACTGTCCAAAGCAGTCTACTGCTGAGGACAGTGATTGGTTGCAGTTGTCACATACTGTATCACAGCACTGCACTGTGCACATTATTTTAATTTTTTATGGGATTTACCATGCGGTATAAATGATATAAATTTTATTCTGCGGTTCAGTACAGTTACCGCAATACCAAATGTATGTAGTTCTTATTAGTGTTGATCGAGCATGCTTGGCTGAACACCAGTTTGGCTCGATCATCTTGATGCTCGGCATATTGCGGTATTCGGCCGAATACCGCATGCGCTCAAGCACAATGTTCGAGTCTCCTTCCTGCACGTTTGTTGGCTGCTACGCATTATCTGCGGTATATCTCCTGGGTAACGTTTCCACATCCCAAATACCTTTTTTTATTTTTTTTCGCATACACTTACAAAGCCTACGCTACTGTACGTGTGACATACGTTCAAGCATATATAACATTTAATATTAAGAAGGCGAGCAGTAAGGGACAGGGCCGTGATGCTGATGGTGCACGCAGAGGCTGTGGCCCTGGGCGCGTTAAAACTGTGCCTGCTGCCAGAGCGCAAGAAAAACAATCATCCACGATACCTAGCTTCATGTCCCAGTTTGCAGGGTGGCTCAGGACACCACTGTCGAAGTCAGACCAGTGTGACCAGGTAGTCGGTTGGATTGCAGCAGATAATGCTTCCAGTCGGTTAAGTACCACCCTGTCTTCCACCAAGTCCAGTCTCAGTGGCCAAGAGTCTGGTCAACACAATCATCACCCTGATCCTCCTTCCTCCCACCATGGAGAGTCTTGCCAAACAAGTGATCCGACGCTTGGATTTTCCGAGGAGCTCTTTTCAGTGCCATTCCTTAATTTGGGCCTCTCGACCAGCCCTCTTGAAGCGGGACATGAGATCTTGTGCCCTGATTCCCAAACGCTTGAGCATCCATAGTCACAAGAAGATGACAGTGGAGAACGGCAAACAATGTTTCACGAGGTGGATGATGATGATGAGATACAGTTGCCAATAAGTTAACGGCAATTAGTGTCTCAAGAGGTTGATGATGAGGATGAGACACAGTTGCCAATAGGTCAACAAGTCAGGAGGATGAGCAGAGTGAGGAAGTTGAAGAGGAGGTGGTGGACGATGAAGTCACTGACCCAATGTTCCAAGAAAGGGAATAGGAAAGGTGAAAACTGACCCCACCCACTCCTCTATCCCTGCCTACTTGCACTTACCTCTCCTAGGTAATGGAGCGCAACTGGGGGATCCCTAACCTGCGTAAGTGCGGAGAGACAAGCAAACAGACATACAAAGAGAGGTCGAACTAGCAAGGTAAAACCAGGAGGTCAAGGCGGTACCAGGGAAAAAGCAGAATCGGCGTCAATGTACAATCTGCCTCCGCTACAGAGGGTAGTACCCATGGAAGTTTAATTCCATCTGTTCAGCGTGGATGGGCAGAAGAGGATAAGGAGATTGAGAGTCATCCTTCTAATGACGACAGCGAAGTCTTGCCTGTTGGGACTCTGGCACACATAGCTGACTTTATGTTAGGCTGCCTTTCCCGTGACCCACGCGTTTTACACATTTTGGACAACACCGATTTTCTGGTTGTTTACCCTTCTCGACCCCCGCTATAAAAGAGAACTTCTCATCTCTCATTCCTCTGGTGGAAAATGGTGCAATACCAGAAGGTCCCTGTGGAAAAATTGCTCCAAAAATTTCCAGCTGACAACGCTGGCAGCAAAGTACATAATTCCTTGGGCAACCGAGGAGGGGAGACGAGGGGAACACACAGCAGTTCCAACACTCCAAAGCCTGGGACAGTTACATGACACCCCACCAGCACCCTCACCCTGATGTGCAGCCTAGTGTCACAAGGAGGGAAAAATTTTGGAAGATGGTGAAGGAGTACATAGCAGACCGTGTCAGCGTCCTCAATGATCCCTCTGTGCCTTACAACTACTGGATGTCCAAGCTGGACACGTGGCACGAACTGGCGCTCTACGCCTTGGAGGTGCTGGCGTGCTCTTCCGCCAGCGTTTTGTCAGAGCAGGTATTTAGTGCTGCTGGGGGCATAATAACTGATAAGCGCATCCGCCTGTCAACTGAAAATGGCTGTCAATGGAAAGCGGCTGAACATAAATGGCACTTTAAATGTGTTTTTTATAATGTACTGAATACACTGTATTCCCATGCACCCCTTCCACCACAAAAAAGGGTATTTGGTTCAATCTTACTTTTCTCGTCCTCCTCCTTTTCCATCATATCAACATGCTTATTAGTCTGCCCTCGCTCCTAATGTTGTAGAGGGTCAGCTCACCTGCAGGCCCTCACATATAATGTTTTAGAGGGTCAGCTTACCTGCAAGCCCTTGCATGTAATGTTTTAGAGAGTAAGCTTACTAGCAGGCCCTCACCTACAATCTTTTAGAGGGTCAGCTCACCAGCAGGCTCTCACCTACAATCTTTTAGAGGGTCAGCTCACCTGCAGGCCCTCACCCATAATTTTTTCAATGGTTAGCTAAGCAGCAGGTACTCGCCCATAATTTTTTCAATGGTCAGCTCAGCAGCAGGCACTCGCCCATCATTTTTTTGATGCTCAGATCAGCAGCAGGAACTCGCCCCTAATGTTTTAGAGAGTCAGCTCTGCAGCAGTCCCTCGTCCGTAATGTTTTAGAGAGTCACCAGCAGGCCCTTGCTTTTAATGTTTTTGAGGGTCACCAGCAGGCCATCAATCATAATTTTTTAAGGGTGTATGATACCCTTCTTTATGTGTAATAAAGGGTGTATTGGAGTGCCAGTTCCTTTTCATTTTTGGAAGTCCTTTCAGTTAGTGCATTGGCTTTGACTGTAGAAGTCCCACTACCTGAACAATTGTACCACAATGTGAATGAGGCCCTCCATTATGTGATATACAGGATCTATCGGAGTGCCTCTTCCTTGTAATTTTTGGCAGCACTTGCATTTTGTATACAAGTAAATATACAGGAAAGAATGTTTCCTAACAATTTTTCCTCTAAAATATATTTTATCTTCGGTTTTGTGCGTATTATTGTCTGTAAAAGTGGCGTACTACTCGGACAACATCGTTCCCAGCAGCGAGTCCAAGATGCATCCAGATATCCTCCCATGCTGTTTCCGAACCATTTCGGTTGTGTTTTCATCAGTTTCTGACCTTTTCCTATTAGCCAGACACCCTCCTCTCTTCAGAGCAGGGAGTGCCTGGTTTAATGCTCGGGTTCTCCCATTGACTTCTATTGTGCTCGGGTGCTCGGTAGACTTTAGCAGCATAAAATAACTTTTTTCTTTGAACAATATTGTTTATATTTTGTTGCTATCTAAGACCCATAACATATTTATTTTTCTGCCCATGGAGCTGTGTGAGGGCTTGTTTTTTATGGGGTGAACTGTAGTTTTTATTGGTACCATATGGCTTTTTTGACACTTTATATTCCATTTTTTGGATGGAGAGGGACAAATTATAGCAATTCTGTCAGTGTTAGTTATTTTTATTTTTTATTGGGTTCACCCTGCAGGGTAAATAACATGATAACTTTATTCTTCAGGTTGATACAGTTACAATGTTTTATTATTTTTACAGCATAAAATCAATTAAATAATAATAAAGATAAAACAAATTTTAGGGGCTGTAATTCTTTTTCCTGTTGATGGAGCTGTATCAGGGCTGTAATTTTTATTGGCGTACAAATGACTTTGATCACCTTTTATTCCATTGTTTGAGTGGCAAGGAGGCCAATTCTGTCAGTATCTTTTTTTTTTATGGCATTCACAATGTGGGGTAAATAACATGATAGCTTTATTCTGCAGCTTTATATGATTACAATGATACCAAAGTCATATAGTTTATTTTATGTTTTGTTACTTTTGCATCATAAAATCACTTTTTTTTAATTATAAATCATTTATTTGTATCATCATAACATTTTTATTTTTCCATTGAGACGCAGTGTTTGAGGGCTTGTCTTTTCTAGAACAAGCTGTCGTTTTTACTGTTATTCTTTTAGGATATGTATGCTTTTTTTAATCGCTTGTTATACCATTTACATGGGAGGTGAGGTTACCAAAAACATCAATTCCAGCATTGTTTTTCAGTATTTTTTATGGCGCATTCAGCACAGAACTTGAAGCCTATTTAGATGTTTTCATTTATTTTTTTAAAGAGGAAAATTCCCTTTACATCATCTACAGAATACAAAAAACATTTGTTGATATTCTTCATAGCTTTAAGGGTAAAGGGAGTAATAAAAAATTACGTCTACAGGATACCGGGTGACAGTCTATGGGCTATTGATGTTTTGTAGGTCAGTCTGTGTGTTCAGATTATCTATACGTGAGACAGGAGCACTTTAGCAAGTAATAATTTATTTTAGACAAAGTACCTCAAAATCAACGATAAGTTTTAAACTATTGAAACACTTACTTCACAACCCCTTTGTCCCTGATGCAGAATTATCTACCCATGTCTGAATGCAATATGTTTCTTTTTGAACTTGTCATTGTGTTGTACAGTTTAATCAATCCTCCCTGTACAGATATTTTTGTAAATCAATCATTAAATGGTTGCAACTTGCAAGTTATTATATTACAGAAGTGGGTATGTTTATCACATTTTGTTAAAAATATATCTGGTAATATGAGTCATTTTAAATGTCCTTTTGCCATACAGTTATTTTAAAATGTAGTAAATTGTATTGAAATAATAATTGCCGTCATTAAAAGTTAATGATTTTGAATTTATTCTGTGTATGCAGTTATTATTTTGTTTCATATAAGGTATCCGTTATATCTATCTATTTATCTATCTATCAATCATAAAGTTGTCTGCTTCTTATAGTTCTTTTCCCATAAAAGACTAATCAATGGTTGTCCTGCTGTTTTAAACACTATCCAGAATAAGAACCAAGGAGGTCATTTATGAAAAAATATATGCCACTTTTTGTCGTATCTAAGACGCAGATTATGTCGCAAAGGTGTTTTGCGGCAAAATCTTCGCCTTTTTCCCCATGTATGCCTCTTTTCTGAGTTCTGAGTAAAGGGCGCGTGGCATGGATGGGGAAGAGGGCAGGCCCGCAGGCCCGTCTCATTCATAATTTTGTATGCCTGTTTTTGGCATAGAAAATGACTTGTATCTATGCCAGCGAGGGAGCTGGAGTAGATTTAATCTTGTTGAACGGACGCTGGATCATGTACCCAAGTTATGTAAAGTCTGGCGCCTCTACATAACTTCGGCGTATCAAGCTGCAACAGACAGGGACTAAGACTGGCATCTAAATTGCCGGTCTTAGTAAATGTCCCCCCCCCCCAGTTTTTAACTCTCCTGCAGCACCACTATAGGAGATATAAAGCATTACATGGTGTCCTTTCAAAATACAGTGTAAGACACAGACATGCTAGGTCTTCCAGAGAAAGGACACACTTTGTAGCTATTCTCTGCTAATATATGATGGAGCTCTCGAATGAAAGACTCCATTGTTATACTTAAGGTTTCTGTGCCAGCAGAAAATGACCTAATGTTTAATACAAGTTTTTAATGAATTTTCTGTGATTTTATTTTTTTCCCTACTATTACATGGGTACTGAGCTTCATGTTCTGTACATTTAAGTAGTCATTTCATTATCATACAGACAGAATTGCAGTGATAGGTAACATCTACATAACAGAGGATCCTCTTGAGCGTTTTAATCAACCATGGGACCTGGCGAGAATTGGGGGCGTAAACATTTGCTATTGTGATCTTAAAGTTAAAGACGGTACCTTGGATTATAAGCAAGCGGCCTTCTGGGTCAATATAAGATTTAACGAGATGGAGGGGAATAGATGGGCTAATGGCAATTGATACGCCTCTAGAGGCTGATGAGTGAGTAGCATGGAACCATTGGGAGTATTTGGTCGTGGGTAGAGAGGGGATGTGACTATGACGGAAATGAGTTTCCTGCCACAAGACTATGTCCGCCTTTTGTTTGTATAGCAGGTTGAGGAGCTATCTTCTTTTTTGAGGGGCATTAAGCCCATTCACATTATGGGACAATACTTTTAAGCTAGCCATACCACATTAGGACCAGTGAAATTGTTTGCATGCCATGAGCCTTATAGAAGTGGAGAACTAGGGGAAACCAATTTTTACAAAAAACTTTGGCAAAGAACAAGGTGTTTGCATTTACGAGAAGTATGATCAGTAGTTGAGGTGATGGCGTTTCCCCGGATCCAACCATGCCAACCCCAGAATGAAATTGAGGAGGACAGGGCCATCCAGTGGAAACACCCCACCCCGGCTGAGAGGGAAGGAGAACCTTTGGCATCTAGACTGGCTGCATTATGCATATATCTAATAATACACCTCATTGTATAACGGGTGAGAGAAACATGGAAACAAATACAGGTGAACCTAAAAAGGTAAAAAAGTCATTATGAGCGCTTACAGACTTTTACATATAGGGTTGATCACCAAAAGGTAATTGCAGATGTGTTCCCGGGCCCACCCACCATCTTAAATTGACGGCAAGCGAGCTCGGGGCCATCCGCAAGCTTACAGGAGCATTCTGTCAACGGGAACATATGATAATCATGGAACACATATACATAACTGTTAGACCGAAACAAATGGAACTTTTAGAACAGTTACTATTAGAGGATCGCCAAATGACCCCCTATGGTCAGCAGTATTGGGTGACCATGGGATTGTAGAGAGGATGATATGGAATGCTTCACAGCTTCTTCAAGTAATCTTCCTGTTCTTCGGAGACTTCGGCTTCTTAACTACCTGCCATGTTGGAATCTCAGGCAAGTCAGGGATACCCAGGTCTTATGGCACAGGTATCCAAGGCTGGACCTCGACAGGCGCAATACCAAGTTTGTCCCAAGCATCCACTAGGTCCTGCGGTGTTCTGATGACAATCTGTTGCCCTGCTTTGGAAGTGGCCAGGCCGAAGGGAAACAGCCACCTTAGTGGAAGCTTATGCGATCTGAGCGCTTCAGTGACAGGTTTTAATGCCCTCCTTTTTGCCAAGGTGCTGGACGCTAAGTCCTGGTAGAATTGTATGCGGGCCCCGTTGTATAAAACATATTTTGATTCTCTTGCGGCTCTTAATATAGAGGCCGTGTCCAGGTAGTTTAAAAGTCCGCAAATTATATCCCTAGGGGGACCATTTTCAGGCGGTTTTGGCTCTGTGGGCCCTCTCGATTATTATCTGGGAGGCTTTGTCCTCTCCCACTAGTGAGGCAAAAATGGCGGTAACTGCATTGGTAATCTCCCCAGGGGGGATGTCCTCAGGTACCCCTCTTATGCGGACATTCTTCCGCCTGCTTCTATTCTCCTGATCGTCTAAGTGGAGAAGAGCAGAAGTGATGTATGAATTATGGCCTTGCTCCGTGAGTAACTATCGCCGCCTGCATTTCTTCTAGTGCCATGACGCGCCCCCCAATTTGTTTTACCTCTGTCTTGATATCCGAAATGTCCTTGTGCAGGGGTTATAGCGCTTTATATAGCGTTTTCTTAGAGAAGGCTCTAGACAGCAGAAGGTCCACATTCTCTGCTCCCTCCGACATGGCGCATGAGCTCTCTCCGTCCGAATCTTCGGTCTGCGCGGCAGCTCTGGCACCATCTTAGATCTGTGTGCCGGGGAGAAACTTCTCTTTTTGAGGAAACGGTCCATCTCCGATTGGGTATGGCTCGAGTTTTGGCCTGAGGCCGTATCGCTTCTGTCCTTGTTAGGTTTCACCATGTTAGGGGAATATAGCACCCGTTATGCTGGAAAAGCAGCGGCTTCTGTGAGGAGCTCTGAGATCAGGCGTCCATCTCGGCTTGCGGCTAGCTCCCTGGTTTTAACTGGCAGAAAAAATTATAGGTGGCACATTTCTAATTCCTCTCTAGTAGAGATTAGTGAACGTTATGGAATTCATTTCATGTCAGATTTGTCAAAAAAATAAAATAAAATCTTGTCCGAATAGATTTTTACCTAGTCTAAAGTGCTCCAAGTGCCCTCCAAGGGCTCCTAGGACTCTCCTAGGGTGATTTTTCAATCTTGTCTTTCTTTTCTTTTTTTTCCAAATTTTTAATCCCACCCTTTTAAGCTCTTTAACATTATGACAGCAATAGCAGATAATGTCAAGGTGACACTGATATATAGTATATAGCTATGGTTAAACAATTGGTGTTTAACCCTTAGGATACCGGAGTTTTTTGCGTTTTCATTTTTCTTCCCTATATTCTTTGAGCCATAACTTTTTATATTTCCGGTCACATAGCTGTATTTTTTGCAGGACCGGTTGTACTTTCTAATGCCACCAATAATTATGGCATAAAATGTAGTGGGAAGCGGTAAAAAAAAATTCCAACTGGGCTGGAATTGGAAAAAAGCAATTCCTCCACTGTTTTACGGGTTTTGTTCCAACAACATTTTGTTTATGGCAAAACTGATCCATGCCCTTCATTCTCTGGGTCAGTACAATTACAACGATACCCCATATGTATAGGTTCTTTATGTCTAAATAGTGTAAAAATAAATTTCAACTTTGATAAAAAATAAAATTGTTATATCACCATATTCTGACCCCATAACTTTTTTATACTTATGTCTACTGAGCTGTTTACTGGGCTCATTTTTTTGCAGAACAATCAATAGTTTTTATTTATACCATTTTGGAGTGTGCGTGACTTTTTGATCACATTTTATTAAATTTTTTGGGGGTAAGAGAAGCAATGAAAAAATGACAAATCGGCCATTTTGACCCTTGTTTCCATCATGCCATTCACGTATTGGAATTTGTTTTTCTATTTTAATAGTATTATGTTTTATGTTTATATTTATTGATATTTAGGCATTCATTTTTTAATTATACGGAAAGTGGGGTGATTTAAACTTTTATATTATATTTTTTTTACTTTTTTTGTGATGATTTTGTAGCTCATATATGAGCCTTTAAATTATGTTTTTTTAATTTTTAATTTTGTTCTATCAGGGATTTCTAAAATGCCATTTAAACTCAATATTGCTCATTTCTCATCCTGACAGTGTTCGACGCAACTACCGATGCCCCAATTGGCCACACGGTTTTTGTGCATTTAGATATAGTGATCTCACTTGCTCATGGCATCTAAAGCATTTAATTACAGCGATCGGCATTATTGCTGTCATTGTAATTAGCCGCAGGTCTGTGCTGTTTGAAACAGCAGACATCTGCCGGCCATGGTGCCCCCTGCACATGCGAGCGGGCACCATGTTTACACATCGCTCCAGCACGTACATGTCCAGCGCTAGTAGCGAATGGGTTAAAAACACGTTGCCCCGTTGCATTTTTTATGGTTTTTAATATTAGAAACATTCTGAAAATTGTCTGTTATTGGGGGCAAATGGTGTAAAAACACAGTGTAATTGGAAAAAACACTGGATTGTTTTGAACAAGCATTCAAATATTATGCCTTAGTGGCAGAAGATGCCTTCCCCTGATAATACACACACAAGAGTTAGTGTGTCAGAAAAAGCAGTGGCTTGTTCTGAACGAGCCTGAAAAAATTCTCCCTTTTAATTTGGAAATGTAGGTTTGGTGGACCAAGGAGGTCCAAGAGAAAGCGGACAGAGTAACGGGCGCAAATCCACAACCAGAGATCGAGAACAAATTGGTTTATTCAGGACAACGCGTTTCGGGGTGCATGACCCCTTTATCAAGTCTGGTGGAGCCGCTCGTACCACAGCACGTGTGGTGTCTGGAGCAGTGGTTTCCGAAACGAGCGGCTCCACCAGACTTGATAAAGAGGTCATGCACCCCGAAACGCGTTGTCCTGAATAAACCAATTTGTTCTCGATCTCTGGTTGTGGATTTGCGCCCGTTACTCTGTCCGCTTTCTCTTGGACCTCCTTGGTCCACCAAACCTACATTTCCCACACTCACCCTTTCGGCGGTTCGGCACCGACCAAAGGGTGTTTTTTAGGACAGAGCCGGCGGCACCAACCAACCCTAATATTTACTCAGCTCTCATTGTAGTTGCATCCAATAGGTGCAACTTTAACAGGTGAGCACATTACCTCTCGTCTGAAAAAAGGAAAATAATCCCTTACATATTCACCCTATGAGCGCCTTCTCTTTCTTTTTGTCTACAACCGCCCTTTTAATTGGGAGCAGCAGCAGTACAGTGTGGATGTGGAAAGGGTAGGGTTATGCGGTCACAATAGTACTGGCAGCAGTAGCAGCACACCATGGAGCAGATAAGGTAGTAAAATGGATGTATGTGAAGCTGTGTAGGGGTAATAATAGTAGTAGTAGTAGTGGTGGCTGGGTATCACTAATGGTAGTGGCAGTTGGATGAGTAGCAGCTATACAGTATGGAATATAATGGTAGGCAGGCAGACCGTGGAGTGGCATAGTGGGGCCAGTGATCAATAGCCACCACCAGCAATGGCAGTTCTGTTTATTGGTCTCAGCTGGAGGAGTGTAAACATTCACACTGATCCATGCCTTATTCATTTTGCCATATGTAATGTTTTGCATACTGGCAGAGGAGAAGTTTGTTCTTTTGGGTGTGATAAGGTAGATAAGATTTTTGGCAGTATGTTGCCTCCACTCATCCTCCTCTGATGTCTCCTCCTCCTCTTCGGCACCTTGATCTGTCTCTCAGTTCTTGTTCAACACACAATCATTTTCATAGTCCTCACCCTCCATGCCACTTTTATCAGACTGTTATATTTCATTGTTGGCTCCTTGGCCCCCTCCCGATTCCCTGCTCTGTATTTTCTCCAAGTGCCACTGTTGCTACCACTGCCCCTATCACCACCACTGTAGCTACAAGCGCTACTACTACCAACAGCAACACAGTTATACATGGGGTCCCCCACTTCCGCCTGAACCTCCTCCTCATGGCAGCCCAAACACTGATGCAGACACCTCTCACACAACTAATCAACAGGGAAACTATCTTAAGTATCATCCATAGAACATGGGATTTTGCTACCTTTCCTTAGGAAAAAAGGTGCCCCAATAGGAGGAGGCAGTGAATAAAGAGATGATGCAAATGAATGGCTTTTCTGGGGCTGCAAAGAGGAGGAGCAGGAGGAATGTCCATAATCTCAACCTCTTTGTCCTCCATAATAATGTTGCACCTATTGGAAGCCAGAGATGACCGTGGCTTGCTGCTACTACTACTACTACTGGCCAGACAGCTGGCGCTGCTACTACTGTTTGCACTACTGCAGCCAGCCACATTCTGACTCTTGAATGACGAGGCCTGTATCTTTCGGTTTCTACTTCTTTGCTTGCCAGACTTTTTATTATGAGGCCTATCTAAATGTAAAGTCATAGGTTTGATACACAGATTATTAAAAAGTAGCAAAATTGCAAGTATTTTTTCTGTAATTTAAAGACAGAGGAGCAATTAAACTTCCTTTCCATTCTACAAACACACTGCAGACTGACATTGACAACTTACTATGGTAATATAATGCATTGAATGAAACTGCTGTATTGCAGTACAATGGGTTCATATAGAAGTAAAACCACGTGTTCACTAACATGTGTATACTAGTGCAGTTATTTCAGTAAAATGTGTTTGCTGAAACTTCCCTGTATCTTGAAGGAGTACAACCCATTAACTAACATGGGTATACTAATGCAGTTATTCCAGTAAAATGCATTCAATAACATTAATGTTCATATATTAATGTAGTAATTGCAATAAAATGTGTGTGCTGAAACTGCACAGTATATTAGGTTAATACAATGCATTCATTAACACTGGTATATTAATCCAGTTAATGCAGTACAATGCATTTAAACTGCACTGTATCTTGAATACAATGCAATACAATACGTTCACTAAGGCTAGTTTCATATACGTGGCAAGAGATCAGGCAGGCTGTTCCCGCAGAGAACAGCCTACCGGAGCACTCTTGTACTGGCATTGCCGGAAGGCACCACAATGCCCGCTGGCCCCATTAACTATAATGTGTTCTGGCAGAGGTCCAGATATGCCGAGAATTGGCGCACCTATTTTTGTCTGGCTGATTCTCCACTGGACCCCATTATAGATCTCTGCCAGAACAGCCTGCCAGCTTGCTTGCAGTACATGTGTTGTATTGTAGTAAAATGCGTTTGCTAAAACTGCGCAGTATACTGAAGTAATACAACGTGTTCACTAACAAAGGTATACTAATGCAGTTATTGCAGATAAATGAAATACACTAACACAGGTGTACTAAACCAGTGTTTACAGTAAAATGCATTTGCTTAAACGGCTCGGTATCTTGGAGTAATACAACGCGTTAACTGAAACACGCTGAAATGCCCAATTACAAATAGTGGATACATCGAAAAAACAGTTTTTCAGAAATAAAGGGGGCAACTGCTCAGCAGAATGTATGCTATTGATGCTGGAGGTGCTGGCAATAAGCCTATGAACTGTAGAAACTTGAGGTTTTTGCAAAAAAGGCTGGCTGGCTGTAAAATGCATTTGCTTAAACAGCTCGGTATCTTGGAGTAATACAACGCGTTAACTGAAACGCGCTGAAATGCCCAATTACAAATAGTGGATACATTGAAAACACTGTTTTTCAGAAATAAAAGGGGGAAACTGCTCAGCAGAATGTATGCTATTGATGCTGGAGGTGCTGGCAATAAGCCTATGAACTGTAGAAACTTGAGTTTTTTGCAAAAAAGGCTGGCTGGCTGTCCACTTACAAGAAAAAAAATGAGTTTTTTTTGCAGGATTTTGTAATGCAGAACTTGCCATCAACTGTATGAAACAATACACAACTCTGAGTGAGCAGTCCCTCACCCTTTAATACTTTTGTCTGATAAAACCCTAAATCTACATAATTACATCCTTATACACTCCTTATACTCTTCCCATCATACCTTGATTGCTAGCTTGTGTCTGTAATTGCTTTTTGGCAGACACAGCCAACACACATGTTATCAGATTGCAAGCTAGACAAAGATTTGTTCCTTCTGATTGGCTGACAGGCTTTCTGTCAGCCTCCAAGCCAATCAGGGCATGCCCCCTCCTACTTTCCACCCAGTGTCATCGACCTCCCTCCTATTTCCCTTGCTAACTTTCACAGTACAAAAGCTCTGGCTCTATTTTTGCTCGATTTTATCAGCAGTGAATCGCAAACATTTGGATTAGACAGATTTTTTTGAAATTCTTAATGAATCTGATTTGTTCAGAATTGATTCACTCATCTACAATCTTAAGTGATTCAACTTCCCATAATTTCAATATTCTCAACCTTACACTTGTTTAACTTCTATTTCCAGACATAATGTATAATGCTCATTACGTAGCTTCTTCATCAACCTTTCAGAAGTGAAAAACATTAACATTTAAGTAAAACTTGCACATGTAGGTAGAGCAAAATGCACACAGTATTACAAAATGATCTAATGATTAGAGATGAGCAAACCGAAACAGACAAAGTGGAATTCAATCCGAATTTCTGGAAAAATTTGATTTGCAACAAATGCAAATTTCCTTGCGCTTCGTGGTAACGAATCGCGATTTTTCCTAAAATGGCAGCTACACGTGTGAGGACTGAGGACATGGGCAAGGAACTCTGGGAAGGCGGGATCATCCAGATTGACATGCATGCAGCCAATCAGCAGCCAGCCAGCCCTATGATGTCACAGCCCTATAAATACAGCAGCCATTTTAGATTCTGCCATTTTCCAGCGTTCTGAGTGCAAGGACAGATGTGAGAAGGCGCTAGGGACATGAATAGGAAAAACCTCATTGTGAACAAAGAAATGGAAAAAACTATTTACAAGTGCAGGGAAAGGATAGGGAGACATTATTTAACAGCATCTTAGTGCAGGGAAAAAAGGTCAGAAGGCGCTAGGGACAGTGCTAGAAAAGCGATTTAGAAGTGCAGGGAAAGATTATTTTGGGATCCAAATATCTATTATACACCTGTCATTCCAGCAATTTGTTCTTGGGGTGCAAGTGCTATGTTGAAAAGTGGATTATATCTGTGGAAAAAGCAAAATATTTACGCAGTTCACTTCTGCAGTTTTATGTGGTGAAAGCGTGTAGTGGTGTATTTCAGTATAAAAAGAGAAATATATATGCAGTTCACTGTTGCAGTTATTTGCGGTGAAAGCGTTTAGTGACGTATTTCAGTACTAAAAGAAAAATATATACGCAGTTCACTGTTGCAGTTATTTGCGGTGTAACGGATCTCCTAGCATCCCGACCGGGTACCTCCGCCGATAGATGCTCCTAGTGCTTTCCGAGGACTCCAAGCACTCCACTTGACACCGTACACATGCAGACCCCACAAACTGCTGAAGCTTGGTTGAGGTCTCACCGTCTCCTACCCAACCTGGACCTACGACAAGGCTCCAGGCTACAGTAGGTGAACCTTTCCTAAAACCAGAGAGCAGGAACAGCTCTTACAAGAGCTAGCAGTTATGCCAGGGGAGTATAGCAAATCATCAGAGTATAGCAATCCCCCAGTGTCGATCAGTTACCCAAACACCAGCCTCAACTTGGTAAAGGGTAAAACAGGAACTCTTTACTTGAACACACAAGCATTGATTTATACACATCTTCCAACAAGGTTACCACCCACAGGGTTTTGTAAAAACAGCCAATAGCAATTACCTCACACTGGGTTGATGTAATCATCACAGGCAGGCGAATACACAATATCCTCTGTCCCGGAGACAACAGAGAAGTAATTCAATTATCTCTCAGGACAAAGGACATCGCCAATACACACAGAGAGACAATGGAACAGACCTCACTACTCAACGTATACAATGTCCCACCCTTTTCAATACACATAGACATTTAACATCCCAAAATGGCACAAATTAGACCAGGGGTTCAAGTTAGTCCAAGTCCTTTGTGAACAAAGGAGGCCTGGCTGATGAGAGGGCCCACAATCCTGGGGCAAGAGGCTGGTAGCCAGGCCCCTCCAAAACCCAGTGGCGAGGTTGGTTTCACCACATGCAGTGAAAGCGTTTAGTGGCCTATTTCAGTGCAGAAAGAAAAATATATACGCAGTTCACTGTTGCATTTATTTGTGGCAAAAGCGTTTGTGGCCTATTTCAGTACAGAAATAAAAATATATACGCACTTAACTGGTGCAGTTATTTGTGGTAAAAGCGTTTAGTGACCTATTTCAGTACAAAAAGAAAAATATATTCTCAGTTCACTTCTGCAGTTATATGTGTTGAAAGCGTTTAGTGGCCTATTTTAGTATAGAAAGAAAAATGTATACGCACTTCACTGGTGCAGTTATTTGTGGTAAAAGCGTTTAGTAGCCTATTTCAGTACGAAAAGAAAAATATATTCTCAGTTCACTTCTGCAGTTATATGTGTTGAAAGCGTTTAGTGGCCTATTTGAGTACAGAAAGAAAAATATATACACACTTCACTGGTGCAGTTATTTGTGGTAAAAGCGTTTAGTGGTGTATTTCAGTGCAAAAAGAAAAATATATACGCAGTTCACTGGTGCATATATTTTTGGTAAAAGCATTTAGTGTCATATTTCAGTACAGAAAAAAAATATATATATATATACGCACTTCACTGGTGCAGTTATTGTGGCAAAAGCATTTGTGGACTATTTCAGTACAGAAAGAAAAATATATATGCACTTAACTGGTGCATTTATTTCTGGTAAATGCGTTTAGTGAACAAAATTACAGAAATATAGTGGCAAATATGGGGGAACTGCTCAAACCCCAAACACTGTAGCGTGTTTTTCATTGGGGGAGCAGTCCCACCGCATGTGGACTGCAGCAAACGACCATCCCCAGCAAAAAATGCGTACAATGGAGGATGCCGGCGCGGTCCACATGCACCACAAAGGCATCCTACACAAAACGGAGCATTGTGCGGATGAAAATATAATTATATAAATCACAGAAAAAAATGCACCAAACGGATATGCCACTGACTATACTAGCTAGTCATACAAGCAGATATTAAAAGCTGAGACTTTTGCCAATATATTCCTGTCAGGAACATATCGGAGCCCATCATGCACCACGTCACGGTCTCTCAGCATGGCAAGGGTCCTACCACTACGCTAACTATGGTGTGAACACGGTCTGAAGGTGATGAAATCCAGCTCACAGCCAAGCTTCCACACAGCCGCATAGCAGGACAACTAATGCAATGTGAACAAAGCAAGACTGTAAGCCACACCCATATCAGACCGTGTGATGGAGGTTACCAGGTGCAAAAGAATGTTTAAATGCCAGGCAAAGGCACATTCAATACATATAAAACAAAATCACAGAAATATAGTGGCAAATATGGGGGAACTGCTCAAACTCCAAAAACTGTAGCGTGTTTTTCATTGGGGGAGCAGTCCCACCGCATGTGGACCGCAGCAAACAACCATCCCCAGCAGAAAATGCATACAATGGAGGATGCCGGCACGGTCCACATGCACCACAAAGGCATCCTACACAAAACGGAGCATTGTGCGGATGAAAATATAATTATATAAATCACAGAAAAAAATGCACCAAACGGATATGCCACTGACTATACTAGCTAGTCATACAAGCAGATATTAAAAGCTGAGACTTTTGTCAATATATTCCTGTCAGGAACATATCAGAGCCCATCATGCACCACGTCACGGTCTCTCAGCATGGTAAGGGTCCTACCACTACGCTAACTATGGTGTGAACACGGTCTGAAGGTGATGAAATCCAGCTCACAGCCAAGCTTCCACACAGCCACATAGCAGGACAACTAATGCAATATGAACAAGCAAGACTGTAAGCCACACCCATATCAGACCGTGTGATGGAGGTTACAAGGTGCAAAAGAATGTTTAAATGCCAGGTAAAGGCACATTCAATATATATAAAACAAAATCACAGAAATATAGTGGCAAATATGGGAGAACTGCTCAAACCCCAAACACTGTAGTGTGTTTTTCATTGGTAATTAAATGATTTTATTTCATGTTATTTCAGCCGGAATAGGTGGTTTTTTTTGTCAGTTGCAACGTATCAGGCGTAATAATCGCCATTCATCAGGCACTCTGAGGACCACACTAAGTAAACAGCCAGCGCCGGCTGTATACTTAGTGTGGTCCTCAGAGTGCCTGATGAAGGGCGATTATTACGCCTGAAACGTTGCAACTGACAAAAAAAACCACCTATTCCGGCTGAAATAACATGAAATAAAATCATTTAATTATCACTAATTCAGTACAAACAGAAAAATATATTCTTAGTTCACTTCTGCAGTTATATGT
Source organism: Bufo gargarizans (assembly GCF_014858855.1). Classification (NCBI taxonomy): domain Eukaryota; kingdom Metazoa; phylum Chordata; class Amphibia; order Anura; family Bufonidae; genus Bufo; species Bufo gargarizans. The sequence goes on along the minus strand of NC_058085.1, from coordinate 293,678,768 downwards.
GTTGAAAGCATTTAATGGCCTATTTCAATACAGAAAAAAAAATATATGCACTTTACTGGTGCAGTTATTTGTGGTAAGAGCATTTAGTGGCCTATTTCAGTACAAAAAGAAAAATATATTCTCAGTTCACTTCTGCAGTTATATGTGTTGAAAGTGTTTAGTGGCCTATTTCAAAACAGAAAGAAAAATATATATGCACTTCACAGATTCATTTATTTCTGGTTAAAGCGTTTAGTGGCCTAATTCAGTATAAAACAGAAAAATATATTCTCAGTTCACTTCTGCAGTTATATGTGTTGAAAGCGTTTGTGGCCTATTTCAGTACAGAAAGAAAAATATATATGCATTTCACTGGTGCAGTTACTTCTGGTTAAAGCGTTTAGTAGCCTAATTCAGTACAAACAGAAAAATATATTCTCAGTTCACTTCTGCAGTTATATGTGTTGAAAGCGTTTGTGGCCTATTTCAGTACAGAAAGAAAAATATATATGCATTTCACTGGTGCAGTTACTTCTGGTTAAAGCATTTAGTAGCCTAATTCAGTACAAACAGAAAAATATATTCTCAGTTCACTTCTGCAGTTATATGTGTTGAAAGCGTTTAGTGGCCTATTTCAGTACAGAAAGAAAAATATTTTCGTCGCTTTTAGGAGTGTTTTAATTTGCTTTTAATTTATTTAGTTCAGCTAAAACTGTCAGACAGAGAAGTGCCAGGCTATGCACAGAGGAGGGGCAGAGGCATAAATTGTTCTGGTGCAGGCAAAGGTTGGAGTAGAGTAAGGGGGTGTGGCAGCAGGAGTCGCAGCGAGAAGCCTGAGAAGCTCCCGGTGTCATCTAGCAGTCGTGTTTTGACCAGTAACCCAGCGGTTCTTGATTGGTTAACTCGGTCATCCACTTCATCCCAAGTGACATTAGACACCCCCAGCAAACAGTCGGTGGGTTCGTCAGACACAACCCATAGTTGGCATGGCCCTGTGCCCTCACCTGTCCTCAACCTGCCTCTGTCGTTTTCTGTTCCCTCACCCAGAGAAGTATTATATGCTGTGGGCTCGGCACCACTTTTCAGCGAGGACGAGCTACTAAAGGACAATCAGAAGCTACTGCCCAGCCAAGATGTGGAGAAGACAACCATCGCTTTCTCCGCTAAGCGGGCAAGTAGTGATGAGGTGAGTAGCGTGGGAGGTGGTGTTGTGAGCGATCAGGCTCCTGACCCAGAGACCATTGAGGAGGACATCAGTGAGGTGCAGACAGTACTCGATGATGATGATGAAGCCAATCGCACTTGGGAGCCAGGTGCAGAAGGGGCTTCATCATCATCAGAGGGTGGCAGCTTGCCCGTGAGCCAGCAAGTCAATAGGGTGGCTATGAGTCAGCAGGGTGTCAGTAGCATCCTACCTGTCTGGGAAGTAGTGGTGCAGGGGTTTACGGAGGCAGTGGCGGTAGCAGTCAGCCAGTGCGGACTGTTGGGGGGAAATCACCTACTCGGCGGTGTGGCAGTTTATTGTTAAGGCGCCGGAGGAGGTGAACGTGGCCTTATGTAGAATATCAGGGCAGAAGGTGAAGCGTGGCCAGGGTGCCAATGTTGGCAATATGGCCCTGCATCAACGTATGCAGCGTAGCAATACAGTGGCCTGGGAGAACCGTGGCTCTGATGTGGTGGTCCAGCCTGCCGCACCTTGATCACCCATTGGAACGTACCCGGTTTCAGCCATCAAGGCTCCACCACTTCAGCCAAAGGGAGCTGTCTGTCATTCCCTTCTGCTTGTCCAGATGCTCCTGCTCCTCCTCCTACCCTTCGTCAGTCATTCCATCAGCAATCGATCACCAAAGCGATTGCCAAGAGACAAACGTGCTCCTGTCCAAGTTGCTGGTGCTGCAGTCCCTCCCTTTCCAAGTGGTGGACTCTGCACCTTTTAGAGAACTGATGGCTTATGCCGAGCCAAGGTGGAGAGTCCCAAGTCGTCATTTCTTAGCGAAAAAGGCAGTAACAGCTCTGCACAAATATGTAGAACAGAAGGTGGGCCCATCCTTGAGCCTGTCGGTGTCTGCCAAAGTGTACGGCAGCACTGACGTGTGGAGCTGTAACTACGGTCAGGGACTGTACATGTCCTTTACTGCCCACTGGGTGAATGTGGTTCCTGCACAGTCACAACAGCAACTTGGCCAGGTCACGCCGCTTCTGCCTCCATGTTGTCACGCCCTTGGTCCTGCGACAATGTCCTCCTCTGCCTCCTCATCCTCCACCATGTCCTCAGCCTCCACTGCAGGGACAAGTCACAGTGCCCCTCCAGCATACCACATGTGCAGGGCAATGTGGTGTCATGCTATTCTGCACCTCGTTTCCCTGGGTGAACGGAGTCACACAGGGGAGGATCCTTCGTCAAGAAATCGAATCCTGGGTTTCTCCCTGACAACTCAAAATCAGAACCATGGTGACTGACAACAGGAAGAACATTGTGTCAGCACTGCGTCAAGGAGGGCTGAGCCATGTGCCCTGCATGGCACACGTGTTCAATCTGGTTGTCAAGTGGTTCCACCCCTCTGCAAGACATCCTAAAAATGGGCAGGAAACTTTGCATGCACTTCAGCCACTCGTACACCGCAAAGCACACCCTCCTTGAGCTGAAGCGGCAGGACGGCGTCCCCCAACATAGGCTGATATGCGATGTTTCCACCCATTGGAATACCACACTCCATATTTTGGACCGACTGTACGAACAGAGAAAGGCCATCAACGATTTCTTGATGATGCAAGCGGATAGGTGTCACGCCCTGCCCTGTGGGTGTTCTGAGGAGATCTGTCAGAATTGCTGCACGTGACTCGATCTGACACTTTCTTTTATTGTGGGTTTGAGCAGGTGGTGTTCTTTAGGTAATTGGTGAAGCTATTTATTCCTCTCTCTCCCTATAGCCTTTGCGGGTTATAGTTCTGCCTTGTGTGAGCTCTGAAGTTTGGTGGATCATCTACTCCTGCACATCTCTAGATAAGTCCTTTTCCCTTTTTCCTTCTGTGTCTGTTTTGACTAGGCCTTTAGGGAGACGCTAGCTCCTTCAGTTGTTGAAGGAGCTGGGTGTCTCTTTCCCTCTTCCCTACAGCTGAGGGTTTGGTTCAGTGTGTTTTAGTCTTAGGTACGTGGGCATGTGCATGTCTACCACAGAGATATGCACATGGGCATAGCAGCTTAGGGAATATGTTTTAGGGATTGATAGGAGGCTACCCCTTTGTTCCCTAGGTTTTGGGGCCTAGTCAGTTGTTTTGTTTGCTTTGCCGTGTTCTGTTTGCTTCCCTTATCTTACCTACCGTGATATTATAACCCGCCCTACCGTCATTTTTCCCTTGCTGTTTGCAAAATGGAAGCTATTGATGCTTTGGTTGATCGCATGCAGAAATTTGGAGGTAGCTGACCTTCGCAATTCGGTTGTGCGGTGTCAGAGTACTTTGGCGTCTGGCACCGTCGGGGGAAACCACGTCTGCCTGGAACTTAAGGTCGCTCTCCCTGATAGGTTTTCCGGGGGAAGTGATAACTTTGTCCGGTTCAGGGAGTCCTGTAAATAGTTTTTTCGACTGCGCCCGATTTCATCTGGGGACGAAAACCAAAGATTAGGGATTATTATTTCTCTGCTAAAAAGTAACGCTCAGTCTTGGGCTTTTTCTCTGCCGACCGGTTCACAGTCACTCCGGTCGGAGGATGAATTTTTCAGAGCCCTGGTCCTGATTTATGATGACCCAGACCGGGTCTCTATGGCTGAATCTAAGTTGCGCAGCTTGTGCCAGGGAGAACGTATTGTGCTGAATTTAGAAGATGGGCTGGACTCGGAGTGGAATGATCCTGCACTCCGTAGTCAGTTTTGTCAGGGGCTATCTGAGAGATTAAAAGATGCCCTTGCATTTCATGAAAATCCTGATTCTTTGGAGGCGGCTATGTCTTTGGTCGTACGGATTGATAGATGTCTTAGTGAGAGGTGCAAGGTTCCCCTCGGGTAGGGGGTGCTGTCTGGTGGGGAATCAGTCCCTCCTGTCCCTCAGGGTACTATGACACTTGAATCAGGGACTGGAGAGGAGCCTATGCAATTGGGTCAGGTTACTTCTTTCTCTAGTAATAGGAATTTTAGGAAGCTGAATAGACTGTGTTACTTCTGTGGTAAAGAAGGTCATTTCGTTAATGTGTGCCCTTTTATTAAACCTCGAAGTGGTAATGAAAAACAAATAGGGGATTCTTTCGAAGGAAAAGAAAACTCTCTTACTCTTGGTAGTGTGAATGGGGAGTTAGAGCAGGCTACCTGCAGTACCTGATTCCTCCTGTCTGCCATGGTGGCGCTAGACTCTGGAAATTTTGAGTTAAAGGGGTTAATCTTATTGATTTTCAATTTTAAGAGTTATGGTTTTAAAACTAGCACATTAAGCAAAGAGATACCAGTGTTTGCTATAGATTCCACCCCCCTCTCACAAAGATGTATAACTCATATTGTTCAGGAATATATTCATTTGAGGGTGGGTGATTTTCATGTTGAGTTCATTTCTTGTTTTATTATGAAAGGTTTGCCTGCTCCGATGGTTCTGGGTTTACCATGGTTGATAAAACATAACCCTACCATTGACTGGCAAGCAAGACAAATGAGTAATTGGAGTGAATTTTGTATGAACAACTGTCTTAGTGCCTCTATTTCAGGGGTGTCCACTAAGGTCTTGCCTCAGTTTCTTTCTGATTTTTCGGACGTATTCTCGAAGGGGTGGAGCTCAGGAGTTGCCCCCTCTCCGAGAGTATGATTGTCAATCTTATCCCCGGAGCAAAATTGCCAAAATATCGGTTATATAATCTTTCTCCAACCGAAAGAGTAGCTATGCGGGAGTATATTGCCGAGAGTTTGACAAATGGACATATTAGACCATCTAAGTCTCCTATGGCCACTGGCTTCTTTTTCGTAAAGAAGAATGACGGAACCCTTAGACCGTGCCTCAGGGCTGGTTCTAGGTGAAATGGGGCCCTGGGGCGAAAAACAATAAGGGCTTCCCCCCATTACACTTGCTAACTTTAACGTCCCATATTGACTTTGGAGATTTAATTTGTGGACGTTCATACTGAAGAAACTGTATAATGTGTGGCACAGTGTATGCTACATGTGTATAACATAAACATATTTCGCATGAAAACTTACAATTACTTGGCTTGGCCCTTGGGGATCTCGGACACCACTTCAACACTTGGCTGAGGGGCTTGGTGGAGCTGATGTTGTGTTTTATCCTAATGAGAGATTTCATAATAAGGATTTAGAGAAGGGGCAGAGGGTTGTAGAGCAGGGAGAGACTGGTGCTGCTACTAGAGGCTCATACCATGGGGGAGTAATAAAGCCCACCATAATGCCCCCCCCAGTAGAAATAATTCTCCTTATAATGTGACAGTGCAAAAAATACCCCCTTGTAATGCCTCCAGTTGAGCTAAAGTCCTCATAGTGCCTCCATAATGTGCCAGTATAAAATACCCCTATATAATGCCCCCAGTAAATGCCCCCAGAGTGCTCCTCTCTCCCCTCCCTCCTAGTGTCCCCCATAATGTACCAGTAAAAAATGCCCCATATATATATATATTGCCCCAGTAGATGCCCTCAGCGTCCCCCATAATTTGTAAGTATAAAATACCCCTTCTTAGTGCCCCCGTAGATGACCCCATAGTACTCCTCTCCCCCCTTCCCCATAGTACCCACCATAATGTGTCCCAGTACAAAATGCCCCTATTCAGAGCCCCCATATAAAATACCCATTCTTTGTGGCCTCAGTAGATGCCCCTATAGTGCCACCCAATAATGTGCCAGTAAAAAGTGCCCCCAATAATGTGCCAGTAATAGGTGCCCTTATAATGTGCCAGTAATAAGTGCCCCATAGATGTCCCCGAATAATGTGCCAGTAAAATGTGCCCCCATAGATGCCCCCCAATCATGTGTCAGTAATAAGAGCCCCCCCACCATAATGTTCCAGTAACAAGAGCCCCCTCATATCATGTGCCAGTAGCCAGAGGCCCCCCAATCATGTGCCAGTAGCCAGAGGCCCCCCCATCATGTGACACTAGCCAGAGGCCCCCCATCATGTGCCAGTAGCCAGAGCCCCCCCATCATGGGCCAGTAGCCAAAGCCCCCCCATATTATTTGCCAGTAGGCAGAGCCCCATGTGCTAGTAGCCAGAGCCCCCCTATATCATGTGCCAGTAGCCAGAGCCCCCATATCATGTGCCAGTAGCCAGAGCCCCCCCATATCATGAGCCAGTAGCCAGAGCCCCCCATCATGTGCCAGTAGCCGCCAGTATTGTACACATATAAAAAAAAAACGGCTCAGGCGGTGCGATGACATCATCGCGCCCCTTGCACCGGCCTCTGATAGGCTGCCGGCCTAGTGCTGGCAGCCTATCAGAGGAACAGGGAAGGGACGCACCTCTCCCTCCCCTGCCCTACAGCACAGCCATCTGTATCGCTGTCCTGAGGACGGCGATACAGATGACTATGGAGATGAGCGCTTCCACAATGGAAGCGCTCATCTCCCTGTGTGACTGTCCTGCCGCCGCTGCCCCTACTTGCCGCCACGAAAATATAGTTAGTTGCGGGCCAGTGTCGGGTGGTGGGCTTAGAGGGCCCTAATGACTTGGGGGCCCGGGGGCAATTGCCTATATATTTGAGCGCCGGCCCTGCCATGCCTAGATTTCCGGAAACTGAATCTCATTACTGTCCGTGATCCTTATCCCCTTCCCTTGATTCCGGATCTATTTAATCAGATTGTCGGTGCCAAGGTGTTTTCTAAGTTGGATTTAAGAGGAGCTTATAATCTGATCAGAATCAGGAAAGGAGATGAATGGAAAACGGCCTTCAATACCCCCAAGGGTCACTTCTAGTGTTGAGCGGCATGTCCCATATTCAAATTCGCGATATTTCGCGAATATTCGAAAGAATATTTGTTAAATATTCGCGAATATTCGAATTCGAGATTATTTCGCATTTAGTGCTATATTTTCTTTTGAAGAATATTCATCATATTATAAAACATTAATATATACCAATATAGTGAATAGACTATTAAAAAAAAGATTCTACCACTATATTAGTTAAATTACTATAATTTTTTTTTTGTTGACGAATATTCTCTATAATACTTACTATATATTCTTGTTTTAGAATATTATGACTATTCTAAAAAGCCAATATATCGCAATAAAGCGAATATATTTATTATTTAGAATATAAAAAATTTTTAAATCTATATTTACAGTTTTTAACATACTCCTACCCGACAAGCGTCACGTCACTCACCATGTGAACGTCTGTGTGGTTAGAAAATACTATCGTATCTGAGTTTTCCATGCAATCGTGAAAACTCAGATCCGAAGGTATATTCTAACTACTGCGGCAGGGTTAGTAGTATTTTTCAAATATTCACTTAATCGCTGTTCGGTAATTCGCGTATTCGATATCACCACCTAAGTTAAGTCACCTTAGTGTGATGCGCATGTGCGCGCGCATTGTAGACGTGGTTTAGCGTGCGCACGCACGTTAGTTCGTTTTTCACAGTCGGTGAAATTGCACAGAGAATATGGTGGGCAGCAAATTTAGAGATGAAGAGGACGAACTCTTGCTAACTTTAAGTACAACACTTTATGTGAATACTTTTTGAATGCATGTTCGAACAATATTTGTATACTAACTAATAAATTAGTAAGAAGTTGCTGGTTTGTGTGCGATTGCACACAGTAGGGTATTTGTTTGGCGCACAAAAGGACGACCTCAGACAGTGGACTTTGGTGAAATAGCTGTTTTTATTGTTCAGTAGACAACGCGTTTCGGAGTTTATAACTCCTTTATCAAGTCTAAAACAAGGGTATAAAAGAAAAAAATGCCGGAGGCAAGAGATGTATCCCCACCTGGTTAGATGGGTGTGGACATGCATTGAACAGTGGAATATTTAGAGAGTTTGTGCGCGTGCCTTTAAATATTCTAAATATTCCACTGTTCAATGCATGTCCACACCCATCTAACCAGGTGGGGATACATCTCTTGCCTCCGGCATTTTTTTCTTTTATACCCTTGTTTTAGACTTGATAAAGGAGTTATAAACTCCGAAACGCGTTGTCTACTGAACAATAAAAACAGCTATTTCACCAAAGTCCACTGTCTGAGGTCGTCCTTTTGTGCGCCAAACAAATACCCTACTGTGTGCAATCGCACACAAACCAGCAACTTCTTCCTTCACAGTCCCTAGGAGTCCCTGGCAACTCCACCTAAGGGACCGAACGGGTATTGGCAGCACCGACCTTTCCAAAATAACCAACGCCCCCCTATTTCTCCACGTGTACCTACCTTCACGGACGTTGAGCTCCAACCAGCACAACACCAAAAGGTGAGCACACTTCGACCATTACGCAGAACAACACAACCGCTACCCACCACCCTATGAGCGCCTCTCCCCTTTCTTTTCTCTCTTGCCAAACTGCTAATAAATTAGTAAGCAATAGCATATTTAAATATTTGCGAATGACAAATATGCGAATATATTTGCGCACTAAATATAACTTCCTCTTTTATCAAGTCTGATTAGATATTCATCATTGTTGTAATAAGTATTGTTTTGACATCACAGCACTTTGTCTGTAGCAAGTATGTATGTATGGACAGCAAAGAAATATCAAGCACATGCACATTGCATATCAATTTTCCTGCCACACACTATATACCACACACTGTATACCACACGCAAACACACACACATAGTCTATATATTAGAGTTTATGTCTTGTTGGTCTGGAGAAAAAATTATAATTTTTTCCCGCCAGTATTTGCTAGTTCATTTAGCGTTAACCAGGGTGCACCACGTGGAGGTGAACCAGCTGTACACCCCATAACGTACCGTCACTTCACTAGACAGGTACATCTCAGCTTAGCAAAATATATATATGATTGCTCAGAACCCATACAACAGGAAAACTATTTGATCTTATAACGTGAACATTAAATCTAATATTTCCACCTTCTAACAATTAAATACTTATTGCTGTGTTTTTGATGCTATTTATTAATAATCCTTGTATTTCATAAATTTGGGATTATATGTTTGCATCTTTATCCTGCAGCGCATGTTGAAGAAGGGCTCTGATCGGACCCGGAAGCAGGCCGAGAGGCAGGCCATAGTGTCTGGGGTCAAGAAGATCCTTGAAAGAAAATTTGGTCGCAGCCACGACAAAATCGCCATTGTAAAAAAATGGTCAGATTTGAAAAGGGGGCATCCGGACTGGGTCAAAGAGCTCAGTCACAGAGTCTGCCCAGGTACTTTATTTATCACATATTTAGAAACATTAACCCTCTGTACCCCATGACCGTCTTTACCTTAAAGCTCATTTAATTTTTTTCTTAAATATGAAAGGTATCTATTTTTGTGGTAATAACTTTAAAACAAGTTTAATTTTCACGGGCATAGTGCTATTTTATCGTCACACATTGTACTTCATGACAGTGGTAAAATTTAGTCAAATTTTTTATGGCTTATTCTTACAAAAATTAACAAATTCTAAAAAATATGAATAAAAAATATATTCAAAATTTAAATTTCTCTTTGTGCAACAATAGAGATTAATAGAGATAAAGTAAATGTATTACTTTACAATTGCTATATGCATATATCATGTTTAGATCATTTATTAAATGAAATATAAATTTATTGTGACATTAGAAGGCTTAGAAATTGGGAAGAAAACAATTTAATCATTAAATACCATTTGAAAAAAAAGAAAATCAATAACATTTCAGTTATGCAGTCACTTTTTGTACCTTGCATAGTGTAAACGACAAATAAATAACCCCCTTTTCAAAAACTACACACCCTCTAGCTAATCAAAATGGATTCTATAAACTCTGTTAACGATTTAATTGTCTAACGCTAATCTAATGAAAAGTTAAAAAATCGAAATAATATGAGCAAATTATAAATTTCAATATATTTTATTTGAAAACATTGAAGTGTTAAAATCATCAGATGACGAGCATGCGTGCGGACGTACGCAGCTGACGTCCACACCTCCCTCCCGAATGGTGAGAGCCCAATCCATGTGAGACGCTGCTTCTGATGTGGACCCGCCGACTAAAGCGTACGCTACCGCTGCCGCGATGTGGCCACTCTGACTGCTGCTGAAGCGACTGGATGGCTGAGCCCCAGCTGGACCCCTGCCTTGTCTGGAAGGAGTGTGTGTTCGGAGTATGGACAAAATACTACAAGGAAGAGCGTGACCCCGATCTGAAAGGAGGATCTCCCCTCTCCCTCCTTCACCTAGTACAAGGTGCGACATGCAGCTTCTATTGCATCGACGAATCGTAAACTGCAGGCTGTGAGGCCCCAGTATCAAGGTGAGCAAGCTGCTCTAAGGGGAATAATTGAAAGGGAACTGAAATTGTCAGCAATGAGTTTCTAAAGCTCTAATGTGGGAACCGGCTGGTGGAATTCCCTTTCCCCTGAAGTATACAAGGGAAGACAAGTCTGCATTATTGAATTGGAGATGGGTGATTGAAGGTGAAGGGCAGCAGAACAAGTGAATAAGCGGCATGGCAACATAAAACTAAACAAAAATTTGCTAAACTCCAGACTAGTTGGGATGCTAGCCTGGTATTTTTAATAGTGGGACCCCTGCAGGAGTTGCAGATTGTGGAGCGAAACGGCCATCGGTCAACTGCATAAGTTAGATATTAACTGCTGATTGTTTGAATCTCTTTTATGCTTCTAGAACTTAATCTACCTATCTCTTCAATCCGGCCAATTGTAAGATTATAACTTCTGGAGGTATCCTTTTTGTCTGCTGTTATTGGAACTTACTGAAGACTGGAGGATATGGTTTTTATTTTCCTTTGTTTTTTTCCCCCTATTATTTTCTTTATACTTATAATTGTATGACTTTATGCTTTCCCACTAACAGTACATTTGGAGGAACGCAAGCTTCCCTAACCACCTAAACTATTTGAACTGATCTAAAGTCGTTCAAGCTATTCTATTTATACTAACTGACCTGACTGCGTTTTCCTACATACGCATATTTTTATTTTAGTTTTTCTTCCTTGTATTATAGCACCTTGGATGAACTTTAGTTATTAATTTTACTAACTGAATTGATTGTGTTATAATGTCATCATACAGTGACTGGCTGGGTTTGCATTGCTTTTTATGAAGTCATACTTGAAGTCTAGCTAATCAATTGTACATATACAGGGAGTGCAGAATTATTAGGCAAGTTGTATTTTTGAGGATTAATTTTATTATTGAACAACAACCATGTTCTCAATGAACCCAAAAAACTCATTAATATCAAAGCTGAAGTAGTTTTTAGTTTGTTTTTAGTTTTAGCTATTTTAGGGGGATATCTGTGTGTGCAGGTGACTATTACTGTACATAATTATTAGGCAACTTAACAAAAAACTAATATATACCCATTTCAATTATTTATTTTTACCAGTGAAACCAATATAACATCTCAACATTCACAAATATACATTTCTGACATTCAAAAACAAAAACAAATCAGTGACCAATATAGCCACCTTTCTTTGCAAGGACACTCAAAAGCCTGCCATCCATGGATTCTGTCAGTGTTTTGATCTGTTCACCATCAACATTGCGTTCAGCAGCAACCACAGTCTCCCAGACACTGTTCAGAGAGGTGTACTGTTTTCCCTCCTTGTAAATCTCACATTTGATGATGGACCACAGGTTCTCAATGGGGTTCAGATCAGGTGAACAAGGAGGCCATGTCATTAGATTTTCTTCTTTTATACCCTTTCTTGCCAGCCACGTTGTGGAGTACTTGGACGCGTGTGATGGAGCATTGTCCTGCATGGAAATCATGTTTTTCTTACCTTGTAGACTTCTTCCTGTACCACTGCTTGAAGAAGGTGTCTTCCAGAAACTGGCAGTAGGACTGGGAGTTGAGCTTGACTCCATCCTCAACCCAAAAAGGCCCCACAAGCTCATCTTTGATGATACCAGCCCAAACCAGTACTCCACCTCCACCTTGCTGGCGTCTGAGTCGGACTGGAGCTCTCTGCCCTTTACCAATCCAGCCATCTGGCCCATCAAGACTCACTCTCATTTCATCAGTCCATAAAACCTTAGAAAAATCAGTCTTGAGATATTTCTTGGCCCAGTCTTGACGTTTCAGCTTGTGTGTCTTGTTCAGTGGTGGTCGTCTTTCAGCCTTTCTTACCTTGGCCATGTCTCTGAGTATTGCACACCTTGTGCTTTTGGGCACTCCAGTGATGTTGCAGCTCTGAAATATGGCCAAACTGGTGGCAAGTGGCATCTTGGCAGCTGCACGCTTGACTTTTCTCAGTTCATGGGCAGTTATTTTGCGCCTTGGTTTTTCCACACGCTTCTTGCGACCCTGTTGACTATTTTGAATGAAACGCTTGATTGTTCGATGATCACGCTTCAGAAGCTTTGCAATTTTAAGAGTGCTGCATCCTTCTGCAAGATATCTCACTATTTTTGACTTTTCTGAGCCTGTCAAGTCCTTCTTTTGACCCATTTTTCCAAAGGAAAGGAAGTTGCCTAATAATTATGCACACCTGATATAGGGTGTTGATGTCATTAGACCACACCCCTTCTCATTACAGAGATGCACATCACCTAATATGCTTAATTGGTAGTAGGCTTTCGAGCCTATACAGCTTGGAGTAAGACAACATGCATAAAGAGGATGATGTGGTCAAAATACTAATTTGCCTAATAATTCTGCACGTAGTGTATACTGAATTGATTTGGTAATTTATTAATTTCTATTTTTTATTTGCTGCAATAGCATTGATTATCTATTTACCCGATACATAAGATAGGAAATTGAGGGTGGAAAAGAGGGGAAAAAAAGAGAAAAGAAAAAAGGAGGGAGGGTTAGAGGGGGAAGAAAGGAGGAAGGGAAGAGGGAAAGGAAAGAAAAGGGAAGAGGAGGGAAAAGGGGAAGAAGGGAGGAAATGTTCAAAGATCTAAACAACAATTGCTGACTAATATAAGTGGACAGACTAGTCCCCCTAGGAGGAAGAAGGATGAAATATCTCAAGTTCAGGAAGGGGACTCCCCCTGCCCGTTAGAGAAAATTGTTGTGAGATCGACTACTGGGGATTCCCAGCCTGAGGAGAGTGGCAACAAAAAATTAAAAGCAGTGGAGGTAATTACATCTACTAAAGACGGGCAGTTACCTAGTTTGCTGGACATATTTCAAGACATATTTTCTCCCAGGCTGTGAGCTCTGCAATGCGATTGGCCAGCACTACAGAAGAACAAGGGCAGACTCTGCCTACCATAACTTTGTGACCGGAGATACCGGAGGGCATAGCAGGAGAACGGAGCAGCGCCCAGGGATAATAGTAAGTGCAGTGAGATCCCCGGGCGCCGCTCTCCATGTCTGTATTCTTAGTTCACAGTGTCATAATCGGTGAAAGGTCCTCTTTAGGAATACTGGGAAAGGGTCATACATGATAAAAATAGGGTAACAAATTTTTTTCCCCATATAATTACTCAATTTAATATATTATATTGATTATATTACTCCCCCATGATCTTAATGAAATGTTATAAATATAAACAATTTAGTTGTAAAAAATTTAGGCAGGTAGTCCCAGCCGATCTTCATCTACTTTGGACATGCATAAAGATTCAGCAATTCTGGGGAAATGTAAAAAAAAAAATAGAGGAATATCATCGATTTAAAATCCCTATCAGTCTTGAGATATTCATTCTGGGAATGATGGATAAAATAGATATCTCCCAAGATCGAGAGGTAGCATCTAAACTACTATTTTATGCAAGGAAATGTATTGTCGCACATTGGGGCGAAAGGCTGGTACCTCCAGTTAGGGAATGGGAGTATTTGACTAGAGCTTTGCTTGCTAGAGAGGAACTCCACTTGCTATCAGGCAGGAAAAAATATAGATTTGCTATAACATGGCATAGATGGCTAGGTTAGCTGGCTATGGCTGGGTGGCACTGGGGTGGTGGCTGGGGTGGTGGCTGGGGTGGTGGGGGAGGGTGGAGAGAGAGAGGGGAGGGAGGAGAACCCACAATTTTTTTTTCTCTCCCTCCCAGGGGAGGGCTAAGCATCGGGGAGGGATGGGCAGATGGGTGGGTATGTACTGTGTAATGATATAGAATATCCATATTCTAAAAAGAAATGACAATGATTGTTGATGAATTGTATGTTATAAGTAAAGAATAAAGATTATTTAATAAAATAAAAAAAAGAAGTGTTAAGATCATAAAAATTCTTAAATCTATTACCCAGAATATGTATTTCACAAAAAGAACAAAGTTGTGCACAAAAACTGATCTTTGGTCGCACAGCAGGCTTAAGACTGCAAGGAGCACAATATGGCTTTAGGCTAGAGGATTTAGAGTAATGGTAATTGGGAGCTATGTCGCATGTTAAGAGTAGACACCCTTACGTGACGCTAGAGTTAAAAACAAATCAAAGTGACTCAATTACGCAAACTATACCCTTCAATGAATATACTAAACAATTAGATCAATCCGCCATTTAACATAATCAGGCAACGATTGTCTTTTAAAAAAACTGTTGTAATTAAATAAAAAATAAAAAAAGGATTATGCACACATTTTTTTATTTCACAAGTTGTAACAGGACTAAATGCTCCCCACATTTAGTTCCACTTTTCACCGATAATACACCTGAACACCACCTCATATGTGAATTTATGCCTCTCCCTGTGCAGCTATAGCGCTGCCATTGGCTGTAGAGTTGTAATAGCCAATATCAGCGCTTGCAGGGGAACAAAACACTGGTGTCCCCTGCCTCAACTCTGATGAGACAGGTGCTGTCGTACTGTCTTGTTTAGCACCGGTCACCTCCACATGACACCTCCTGTCCCCCCTTTAGCTCCGTAGCTGCAATGATGTCTTAGTAATCCGTCCAATAGGAGAGATCGAGGCAGCAGGTGTTTGCAAAAAACTCCCAAAGCCCTTATTTAATATAATTGGCTACCTGCTCAGTAGATCAGCTATTGGACGACAGTTCATAAGCCATTTTGTCCAGGGCACCATTTTTTTTGGGCGCAGAAATAGTACGCTGCAGTTCTGAAAGTCAGGAAACGCTGCACCCTACGATTATATAGCAGGTGATGAAGAATATAAAAATCACAACAATAATGGGAAAACAAAAACCAGATTAATATAAAACAACAGCCATGCACAATAACTCTTTAATCTACATAAACTAATATATAACACAACAAATTTGATTCTACACTACTAAACTGTAACTACATTAAATATGGTATACTTTAAAAATGACACTTAAATTCTCTGCACTTAACCAAATACTACACAAAATTCAATAATTGCCTCCTATTGTTAATTGATATATTTATTTTTGGTGTTTTCATAACAGTAACATAGTAACATAGTACATAGTAACATAGTACATAAGGCCGAAAAAAGACATTTGTCCATCCAGTTCGGCCTGTCATCCTGCAAGTTGATCCAGAGGAAGGCAAAAAAAAACTGTGAGGTAGAAGCCAATTTTCCTCACTTTAGGGGAATAAAAATTCCTTCCCGACTCCAATCAGGCAATCAGAATAAATCCCTGGATCAACGATCTCTCTCTAGTACCTATAGCCTGTAATATTATTACGCTCCAGAAATACATCCAGGCCCCTCTTGAATTCCTTTATTGTACTCACCATCACCACCTCCTCAGGCAGAGAGTTCCATAGTCTCACTGCTCTTACCGTAAAGAATCCTCTTCTATGTTTGTGTACAAACCTTCTTTCCTCCAGACGCAGAGGATGTCCCCTCGTCACAGTCACCGTCCTGGGAATAAATAGATGACGGGATAGATCTCTGTACTGACCCCTGATATATTTATACATATTAATTAGATCTTCTCTCAGTCGTCTTTTTTCTAAAGTGAATAACCCTAATTTTGATAATCTTTCAGGGTACTGTAGTTGCCCTATTCCAGTTATTACTTTAGTTGCCCTCCTCTGGACCCTCTCCAGCTCTGCTATGTCTGCTTTGTTCACTGGAGCCCAGAACTGTACACAGTACTCCGTGTGTGGTCTGACTAATGATTTGTAAAGTGGTAGGACTATGTTCTCATCACGGGCATCTATGCCCCTTTTGATGCAACCCATTATCTTATTTGCCTTGGCAGCAGCTGCCTGACACTGTTTTTTGCAGCTTAGTTTGCTGTTTATTAAAATTCCTAGATCTTTTTCCATGTCAGTGTTACCGAGTGTTTTACCATTTAATAAGTACGGGTGACTTGCATTATTCCTTCCCATGTGCATAAGGCCTCATGCACACGACCGTTGTGTGCATCCGTGGCCGTTGTGCCATTTTCCGTTTTTTTTTCGCGGACCCATTGACTTTCAATGGGTCAGTGGAAAAATCGGAAAATGCACCGTTTGGCAGCCGCATCCGTGATCCGTGTTTCCTGGCCGTGAAAAAAATATGACCTGTGCTATTTTTTTCACAGCCAACGGTTCACGGACCCATTCAAGTCAATGGGTCAGTGAAAAAACACGGATGCACACAAGATTGTCATCCGCGTCCGTGATCCGTGTCCGTGATCCGTGTCAGTTTTTTCCTATCATTTCAATGGCAAACTTGACTTAGATTTTCTTTTCATTTTTCATGTCCGTGGATCCTCCAAAAATCAAGGAAGACCCACGGACGAAAAAACGGTCACGGATCACGGACCTACGGACCCCGTTTTTGCGGACCTTAAAAAAAAAAACGGTCGTGTGCATGAGGCCTAACTTTACATTTGTCAGTGTTAAACCTCATCTACCACTTATCTGCCCAAGCCTCCAATCTATCCAGATCCCTCTGTAGTAGTATACTGTCCTCTTCAGTGTTAATTACTTTACACAGTTTAGTGTCATCTGCAAAAATTGATATTTTACTATGCAAGCCTTCTACAAGATCATTAATAAATATATTGAAGAGAATAGTGCCCAATACTGACCCCTGAGGTACTCCACTAGTGACAGTGACCCAATCTGAGTATTTACCATTAATAACCAACCTCTGTTTTCTATCATTGAGCCAGTTACTTACCCACTTACAGACGTTTTCTCCCAGTCCGAGCATTCTCATTTTATATACTAACCTTGTATGTGGTACAGTGTCAAATGCTTTGGAGAAGTCCAGATACACGACATCCATTGATTCGCCGCTGTCAAGTCTAGAACTTACCTCCTCATAGAAACTGATTAAATTTGTTTGACATGATCGATCCCTCACGAAGCCATGCTGATATGGCGTTATTTGCTTATTTCCGTTAAGATGCTCTAACATAGCATCTCTCAGAAAACCTTCAAACAGTTTACCCACAACAGATGTTAAACTTACCAGCCTATAGTTTCCAGGCTCTGCTTTTGGACCCTTTTTTAATATTGGCACCACATTTGCCATGCGCCAATCCTGTGGGACATTCCCTGTCAATATAGAATCTGCAAATATCAGAAATAAGGGTCTGGCTATGACATTACTTAATTCCCTTAGGCTACGAGGGTGTATGCCAACCGGTCCTGGCGATTTGTCTATTTTAATCTTTTTAAGTCGCTGTTGCACTTCTTCCTGGGTCAGACAGGACACTTTTAATGGGGAATTTATTTCAACATTCAGCATGTCATCTGACAGTTTATTTTCCTCAGTGAATACATTGGAGAAAAAAATATTTAACAGCTTTGCTTTCTCCTCATCGCTCTCTGCGACTCCCCCCTCATTACTCTTTAACGGGCCGACACCTTCAGATTTATACTTTTTAACATTTATATAATTGAAGAACATTTTAGGGTTAGTTTTACTCTCTTTGGCAATTAATCTCTCAGTCTCTAGTTTGGCCGCTTTTATTTGTTTTTTACATGTTCTATTTTTTTCCTTATAGTTTTTCAGTGCTTCCGTGCTACCTTCCTGTATTAGTGATTTATATGCTTTCTTTTTGTCATTTATTGCTTTCTTTACAGTTCTGTTTATCCACATTGGTTTCTTTTTGTTCCTTAACCTTTTATTCCCATACGGTATGTACCTCTCACAATGAGATTTTAGGATGCTTTTAAAGATATCCCATTTTGTGGCTGTATTTTTATTTGTGAGGACTTTATCCCATTTAGTTAGGCCTATGGCCTCTCTTAGTTGGCTAAATTTAGCTTTTTGGAAGTTTGGTATTTTTGTTCCTCCCTGTAGAAACGCTCTCTTGAATGATAATTGGAAGGTTATTACTTTGTGGTCACTATTTCCCAGGGGTCCCCCAACCTGCACGTCTGTTGTTCTGTCAGGCCTATTGGTTAATACTAAGTCCAGTATGGCTGTCCCTCTAGTCGGGTCCTGAACCAGTTGGGAGAGGTAATTGTCTTTGGTTATTGCCAAGAACCTTTTTCCTTTATGAGATATACAAGTTTCAGTTTCCCAGTCTATATCTGGGTAGTTGAAGTCCCCCATAATAACCACCTCATTATGATTTGCCGCCTCGTCTATCTCGTTTAGTAGTAGATTTTCTGTGGACTCTGGTATGTTAGGTGGTTTATAGTAAACTCCTATTAGTAATTTATTATTGTTTTTAGCGCCATGTATCTCTACCCACAGTGACTCCACATGTTCATGTCCCTCACTTATATCTTCACGGAGTGTGGTCTTTAGACCGGACTTTACATAAAGGCAGACCCCTCCCCCTCTCTGGTTTTGACGATCCTTTCTAAACAGACTGTAACCCTGTACATTAACTGCCCAGTCATAGCTATCATCCAGCCATCCCACTATGTCATAGTCCTCCTCACACATCACTAATTCCAGTTCACCAGTTTTATTAGTCAGGCTTCTGGCATTAGTATACATACATTTGAGAGGTTTATGTATATTTTTTTACTCTACACCTTTCCTTCTGAACTGTTCTAGTCCCTCCTTCCATTCCTCCCCCAGTCTCACTACCTTGCCCCCGGTCTATATGTGCACTATCTTCCCATTCTATAACATAATTACCCTCCCCCCGGTCCCTAGTTTAAACACTCCTCCAACCTTCTAGCCATCTTCTTCCCCAACACAGCTGTCCCTTCCCCATTGAGGTGCAGCCCGTCCGTACGATAGAGCCTGTAGCCGACAGAGAAGTCGGCCCAGTTCTCCAGGAACCCAAACCCCTCCTTCCTACACCTGTTTTTGAGCCACTTGTTAATTTCCCTAATCTCCCGCTGCCTCTCTTGTGTGGCCCGTGGTACAGGTAGTATTTCGGAAAATACTACCTTTGAGGTCCTTGCCCTCAGCTTTTGACCTAAATCCCTGAAATCATTTTTAAGGACTCTCCACCTACCATTAACTTTGTCATTGGTTCCGATATGGACCATGACCACTGGATCTTCTCCAGCCCCTCCCAGTAATCTGTCAACCCGATCCGCGATGTGTCGAACTCTAGCGCCAGGAAGACAGCACACTGTTCGGCGATCACGGTCTTTGTGACAGATTTCCCTATTTGTTCCCCTAATAATTGAGTAATCAAGAAAATGGCTAATAAAATTATTAGCATGAAGGAGAGGCACCACAAAACCGTCAGAGAATTCCGAGCCCACATTCGGAAATCACGAACTCATGCTGCAGGAGTTCAATGTTAAATACGCAGAGGACCTGCAAGAATTATCAGACTTGCAGGAACAACTGCAAAATTTGCCCTAAACAAAGTTATTTTACTTTTTGTTTATAAAAAAAGTTGTTTTTAAGTTATATTGTTTCCTTTTTATTTTCAATAAGGTTATGTTTTTGTCTAATTTTAACTGTGGACTTATCAGTAAGGACCCTTTAGTCCAGGTTCAAAGTCAGCAGTGTTCGGACAGACATCAGCAGTAGGTACATGTTAACAGTAGTATAAGGCCTACACATAAATAAGATTTTTGAGGACAGCAGCAGCAGTTAAAACTTACGGTGTATTCTGAGGCATATACATAACAAATCAACTTGATCAGGACAGCAGCAGCAGGTAGAGGTAACGTTGTATTCTGAGGCCTACAAGTCAGCTTGATATGGACAGCAGCAGCAGGTAAAGGTAGTGTTGTATTATGAGGCATATACAGTACAGACCAAAAGTTTGGACACACCTTCTCATTCAAAGAGTTTTCTTTATTTTCATGACTATGGAAATTGTAGATTCACACTGAAGGCATAAAAACTATGAATTAACAAAAGTTGAAATTTTATACATAACAAAAAAGTGTGAAACAACTGAAAATAAGTCATACTCTAGGTTCTTCAAAGTAGCCACCTTTTGCTTTGATTACTGCTTTGCACACTCTTGGCATTCTCTTGATGAACTTCAAGAGGTAGTCACCTGAAATGGTCTTCCAACAGTCTTGAAGGAGTTCCCAGAGATGCTTAGCACTTGCTGGCCCTTTTGCTTTAACTCTGCGGTCCAGCTCACCCCAAACCATCTTGATTGGGTTCAAATCCGGTGACTGTGGAGGCCAGGTCATCTGGCGCAGCACCCCATCACTCTCCTTCATGGTCAAATAGCCCTTACACAGCCTGGAGGTGTGTTTGGGGTCATTGTCCTGTTGAAAAATAAATGATGGTCCAACTAAACGCAAACCGGATGGAATAGCATGCCGCTGCAAGATGCTGTAGTAGCCATGCTGGTTCAGTATGCCTTCAATTTTGAATACATCCCCAACAGTGTCACCAGCAAAGCACCCCCACACCATCACACCTCCTCCTCCATGCTTCACGGTGGGAACCAGGCATGTAGAGTCCATCCGTTCACCTTTTCTGCGTCGCACAAAGACACGGTGGTTGGCATATACATAACAAATTAACTTGATCAGGACAGCAGCAGGTAGAGCTTACGTTGTATTCTGAGGCCTAAAAGTCAGCTTAATATGGACAGCAGCAGCAGGTAAATGTAGTGTTGCATTATAAGACATATACATAACAAATCAAGTTGATCAGGACAGCAGCAGGTAGAGCTAACGTTGCACTCTGAGGCCTACAAGTCAGCTTGATATGGACAGCAGCAGGTAAAGGTAATGTTGTTTTATGAGGCATATACATAACAAATCAACTTGATCAGGACAGCAGCAGCAGGTAGAGCTAACGTTGTATTCTGAGGCCTACAAGTCAGCTTGATATGGACAGCAGCAGGTAAAGGTAGTGTTGTTTTATGAGGCATATACATAACAAATCAACTTGATCAGGACAGCAGCAGCAGGTAGACCTAACATTGTATTCTTAAGCCTACAAGTCAGCTTGATATGGACAGCAGCAGCAGTTAAAGGTAGTGTTGTTTTATAAGGCATATAAATAACAAATCAACTTGATCAGGACAGCAGCAGCAGGTAGACCTAACGTTGTATTCTGAGGCCTGCAAGTCAGTTTGATATGGAGAGCAGCAGTAGGTAAAGTTAACATTGTAGTTTGATGACTAAATTAACAAATCAACTTTATCAGTACAGCTGACCGTGTTGCATAAGGACTTCACATAGCTACAAAGGACAAACAACTAGCTTGACCTAACTCAGCATGATCACGACAGACAGCATCTGCAGCAAGTAGATATTAACGGTCGAATATAAAACCTAGACCTAAACATATCTCATCCTAACTCAGCAGGACAGGCAGCAGCAGGTAATGTGGATTGTCAAAAGGCTGAATGATAATTCGCCATGATTAGGACAGAATGCAGCAGAATCAGCATCAGGTAGATATTAACAGTGGATTATATGGCCTACACATAACTCTTAATCATCAGGATAATAGCAGCAGTCATTGGTAACGTTGGAGTATATTAATGACTACACAGAACTCTGAAGTATCAGAACAAGATCAACATGCAGTTTTTAGTTAATGTTGTATACTAAGGCATACACAAAGTTTGGCATAACTAAGCAGTAATAGAGAGTGGCATGTTATTATTTTGCAGCTGACAAATTTTGTCACAAATGGGGCTGCGGAAGACCGATTAAATAACTATAAAAAAATTATACAACCCCCAACTACAGCATGTTTATTCATCGCTTACATAAACACTGTTGTACCATTAAAATA